>NW_028256295.1:2935097-3535097 GCF_971803275.1 Cyanistes caeruleus | reverse complement strand
CACTTCTCCCAACTGCCTCTGAAATCTGTGCCCTGTGCCTGGGGTGTCTCACACAGTCCCTGTGGTCCTGGCCAGAGGGCCTCGTCACTGAGGGATGGCTAAGCAGACTGGAAAAGGCTGAGAGGAGGGTGCCCAAAAGGAGCCACTTCCCAAAGCACCCATGGTCCCTCCAGGGATTCTGGGGAAAGGCCAGATCTCTGTGATTCTTTCCTGGGAGAGGTTTGTCCCCCCACCCCCCCACCATCAGGGTCTTGGTGCTGTTTTCCCCTGACAGGGAGATGCTCCGTGGCTTGATCCCCTTCTGTTCCCATATTGCACTCGACCTGCTCAAGTCACTCAGAAGGGAGGAGCCATGCTGTGATCTGTCCTTCCTGGCATTCCTTGTGGAGGTGAGCCCGATGGCCAGCACTACCTCACTGAGCTGCCTGCCAGCCCTGTCCCCTTGCATAGCCACAGCTGCCTGGGACGGTGCCCGTGCCCTGTGCTGCTGCCTGGGCCCAGCCCTGCCCAGTTCCGGGCTCCTGCCGGCCGGCTCCCCTGTCACTGCCCTGTGCCTTTCAGGTCCTCGAGTGCTTGGACTTGACTAAACACGGTGACAGTGTCCTTGAGATCGCATCAAGGCACCTGCAGAGCGAGTGCAGACAGAGGCGTCGCCTGGCGCTCAGAGGCCTCGTGGTGCTCAGCAGGGAACCCTCGATGGTGAGGACAGGGCAGCAGCTGAAGCTGTGCTGGGGAAAGCAGCTCCTTGGGCTGGCTGGGCTTCAGGAGCTGAGGCAGCTGCTCCCAGCTCTCCTGCCTCACCTGCCTGAGTGCTTTGGGACAGGCCTTTGGCCTCTGGGCCTGGCAGCAGCAGGGTGGGGTTGCAGTGCCAGGGCGGTCTTGGCACTGCAGCCGTTCAGGGCTTCCCAGCACTGCCTTGTGTTCCACACAGGCCATAAGAATGTGCAGCCTGTCTCGAAGCCTTCAGGAGCTGCTGGGTGATGCAGATGGAGATGTAGTTGGCATGGCCCTCCGTGTGTTCATCAGTATTCTCAAGAATAAAGACATCATGATATGCAGCACCACTGCCCCAAAGCTGGCTCAGGCACTCCTGCTGCTCTTTGACCATGTAAGGCTCTGTGCCCCCAGACACGGGCATTGGCTGCTGCCCAGAAACTTTGTATCTTACAGATTTCTGGGCCTTTGCCCAGGTGAGCCTGGGGGAATTGGTATTAAGGTCTTTTTCTCTTCTTTTCCTCCAGGACCACAGCCATGTACAGTTGCTCTCCCTTGATCTCTTCTTCAAGGCAATGGACTTGGTAGTGGATGAGGGAAAGAAGCCCCTGGAGAAGATTTTGAACCAGAGCCTGCTTCCACTCTTCATCCACTGCCATGATGAGAACCAGCATGTGGCGAAGGTCAGGTTTTGTGTGATGCTGGTGCATCCCTGGGGAGGGGCATCGGCTTCCACCTGTCCTGAAACCTCCCAGGCTGCGGCTTCCTCAGGGCCCTGTCACCCAGACAAGAGTCCTGTGCCCTGGGCTGCAGTGCCATCTCTGCATCTCTGCAGCTCTCCAGGCCTCTCGGGAAACGCTGCTTCGTGTTGTCGTGTTCCTCAAGAGGAGGAATCTGAAGCAGCTGATTAGGAAGGAGCAGCTATCAAAGTTTGCTGCGTGTCTGGTAAGGGCAGCCCGGATTAGCTCAAATTTGAGAAGCCCCCTGGTCCCGGTGCTCAGTGTGTGGGGCTGGCAGCTGTGACCCCTGCCCGGTGCTGCACCCAGGGGCACCAGCCTGTGCCCCACACGCTGCTCCCTTCCCTGGGCCGCACGGCTTCTTCTCCAGGCTCCCGTGGCCCCGAGCCGGGTGCCAATGGAGCCCCACACTGGGGCTGCGGGCAGGGGCGGCACCGCGGCTCCCCGGGCAGCAGCCGGCCCTCTGCCCCCTCCAGAGCCCGGCGCCAGCGGCTGCTGGCCGGGCCTCAGGGCTGGGCGGGCACGGGAGGCCGGGGCTGGCCGCAGGCAGTGCCCGGCCGAGGGGCAGAGCCCGCACCAACCCTTCCCTCCTGCCGCTCTCTGCAGCTGGCACAGGACAGGAACCGAGCGGCCGAGCAGCTGCGCCGGGCCCTGCCGTACCTGGACTGCCCACAGGAGCCCTTGCAAGAGGCGGCCATCAGGTTCATCGGTGAGCCACGAGCCCGGGCTCCCTCCCCGCCCCGCCGCAGCTCGGCCCCGGCCCCGGCTGCTGCCCCGGCAGCGGCACCCGGGCCCGGCGCCCTGGAGCCCCGGCTGCCCTCGGGGCTGCTGCTGCCGGCCTCTGGCAGCCGTGCCCTTGGGCTGAGTCAGGATGCGGCAAGGGCCCGGGCTGAGCCCTGCCGGGGCGGGAGGCCGTGTGGCCACAGGGCTGGCAGCGCCGTTGGCAGGGAGCTGTGCCGCTGGGGCCCTGACAGGCTCTGTGTTCCCAGGGATGGCCGGGCAGCACCTGAGGGGGCAGAAGAAAGAGCTGCAGGCCCTCATCGAGGGTGAGTGAGGGCAGCGGGCAGTGAGGGGCTGGCACTGGGGGATCTGAAATGCCCGTGCAGGGAGCTGTAATCCGTGCATGGCTTCAGAGGGCTTCTCTCTCTCTGTGGACACCTTGGTGATGTGGGAATATCACAGAGAGATTTCAGGGATGCAGGGCGAGAGATTTGGGTGGTGATGTAGTTGGGAGAGATTCGTATCCAATACCTTGCAGGTGGTCCTGTTGGCCCCTTAACTCCTGTGGCCACAGTAAGAGCAGGCTGGGATGGCCCTGGCAGGACATTCTCCTAGGATTGCCACAGATCTGGGCTCTGATCGTGGCTTTGTACCCCTCTCTTCCAGCACTTCAAGCCCTGAGGAGAGATGATAACCCTTCTCAGTCAAACACAGATCTTCGGGAGATATTCTCTAAAAGAGCTGCAGAGCTACGCTTGTCTGCTGGCTTAGGAGAACCAGTCTTCATTTAAGATGCCATGGAAGATGAGACTATGCTGAGACCAGAAGAGACCAGCTGGAGCTCCAGGCACAGCTGATGACTTGCACAGCTGAGCCTGTGGGAAGCTTGCATGGTTTCAGCCCTCTCCCCCTGCCTGTAGATAGCTCTGTCCCTGCAGCCCTCAGACACTGCCCATCCCTTCTTTTTCCCTCCACTTTCCCTCCCTTTTGATAGCTCCCTCCTTCCAGCCCTCAGACACTGCCCGTCCCTTCTTTTTCCCTCCACTCTCCATCCCTTTTGGTAGCTCCCTCCTTCCAGCCCCCAGACACTCCCCATCCCCTTTTTTGCCCCTCTGCTCATCCCTTTGCTTCGCATTTCGTCAATAAACAGTTTTCCTTTTTCACTTGACCTGCATCTGTGTGGAGCTGAAGGGTCACAAATCCAGAGCGCTGTGACACACAGGCCCCTCCTGCCGTTCTCTCCTGCGCCGTGTTTTGTGCAGAGACGCAGAGGAAGGAGCGCAGATCAGGCTGGAAAGGTCCCTGTGCTGAAGGCCCAGCTCCACAGCATTGTGGAGTTCAAGGTGTTACTGAAGGCCAGTAGTGGGACAAGGAGCCTGTGTGTGTCAGGGACCAAAGTTGTGTCTAAGGCCCTGCTGTGTTCCGTCCTCTGTTGTGCATGTTGAAAGGTTAATGAATAAAGGCAGGTTCAAAAACCCTCCTGGAAAATGCAAAATCCCAATTTCAGCAGCTTTTTCCACTTCCGCATTGCAGGTATTGATGGATCTACTGGAGAGGGAATGTTCATCCCAAATTTCTGCCCGTTTTTCTAGGATCACTCCAATGACAGTACAATGCCACGTGTACTGATTCAGTCTTCTGAGGTTTTTTTGGGTTATTCTCTTTTGGGATTTAGGGGTTTGGAAGGTGGGGAGAGAGGCAGGACACAATCCAGATCCAAAAAAATCCCATACAGCACTGGAAATGAGGAAAACATAGTGGAAACAAGCAGAAAGGAACTGGGGGAAAAAGGATTTTTAAGAAGGAAAAATAGGGAAAAGTAAGGACAAAATTCCAGACAAATCCACTGGTAAAGAATAATTTGGAGGTGGAATAGGAGAAAATCCAGCCCAGCAGGCTACCAGGGCCTGGGAGGGCCCAAATTTTTTATTTTATTTGGGAACTTTTTAGGGCTTTTTAAAAATATTATTGGATTTTTTTCCAGGAAGATCCCCTTTTCCTTTCTGATGGGACTGGAAGGCAACTCCTGCTCCTGCAGTGCTGTTTTTGCCCATCCTCATTCCTGAATATTCTTAGAAACGTCTGTAAAATGGCGAAAATGATGATGGACTGTGGCCTTTTTTCATTCTCAATACTTGTGATGCTATTGGAGTGAAGAGGGGAAAAAACAATAAAAAATGGGAAAAAATATTTATAAATCAGAATTTTACCATCTACCAGTGCCTGGCTTTTTGTTACAAAGCTTATTAAAAAGAAAAAAAAAGGTGGTTGCAGTGGGTGACTCCCTTCTGAGGGGAACAGAGGGCCCCTCATGCTGACTGGAGCCATCCCACAGGGAGGTCTGCTGCCTCCCTGGGACTCGGCTACGGGGCATCACTGAGAGACTTCCTGGGCTGATCCAGCCCTCTGGTTATTATCCACTGCTGCTACTCCAGGCTGGCAGAGATGAGATTGAAAAGAGGAGTGCCAGGGCAATTCAAAGGGACTTCAGGGCACTGGCTCAGTGGTTGATGGGGCAGGAGCACAGGTAGACTTTTCCTCAGTCCCTTTGGTGGCAGAAAAGAAGTGAAAGGAATACTGGTCTGCTGGCCAGGTGAGACCCCCTTCTCCCCACTGCATCTGAAATTGTGCCCTGTGCGTGGGGTGCCTCACACAGTCCCTGTGGTCCTGGCCAGAGGGCCTTGTCACTGAGGGATGGCCAAGCAGACTGGAAAATGCTGGCTGAGGGTGCCCAGAAGGTGCCTCCCCCCAAAGCACCCCCATCCCCTCCAGTGTGGTGAGGAAAGACCGGATCTCTGTGAATCAGTCCCGGTCTCTTGCCCCTCCAACTCAGGGTCTTGGTGCCTTTTCCCTCTGACAGGGAGATGCACGGTGCCTCCCTCTCTTTGTGTTCTGGGATTGCACTCTGCCTGCTCCAGCTGCTCAGCAGAGAGGAGCCACCCTGGGATCTGCCCTTCCTGGCATTCTTTGTGGAGGTGAGCCCGATGGCCAGCACTACCTCGCTGAGCTGCCTGCCAGCCCTGTCCCCTTGCATAGCCACAGCTGCCTGGGACGGTGCCCGTGCCCTGTGCTGCAGGCATTCAACCTGAGGCTGAGCAGGTTCAGGCACCGAGCCACGAAGCTGTAAGTGTGCAGGCTTGCCTTGCATAAAGAGGGAATTGTGAGTTGTTAACTGAGGGAGAGAGCTGCTGGTTGGAAATAAGAGAAAATGCATTAATAGAAATTCAATTTAAGAAAAAAAAAAATAGCAGACCAGCCTAGTTAATTTCATAAGGATCCATGAGTAAAAAAGTAAGACCTTTAGTTAGGAAATAATTGCACACTTATGACCTGAGGCAACAGAAGGAACTTGCTGAAAACAAAATGGCACATGTCATTAAATTTAATAATGCTTAATTATAGAATCATAAATATTTGAGATTGGAAAGGCCCATCAAGTCAGTTAAGTCCCCCTCCTTATCAATTCAAGACTGTTCCCATATGTTGCACATATGCTGGTATGTTTTCTACAGACTATTAGAACCCATTGTCAGGAGGATTTGCCTTAAATTCCGCAGTTTTCTCTTTCTTAATTTCATTCCATTACTCCCTGATATGCCTGCTTGTTTCCTGCTAAGTAATTCCTTTCCTTCCCTAGGGTGTGTGTGTCAGTCAAACATCTGTAGATGGTTGAAATGCCTCTCCTTAGTTATCACTTAGCCAAACTAGACATATTGATTTAGTTCTTTTAATCTTCCTCATAAATAAATCCCTCTATTCCCTTAATTATTTTGTTGCTCTTTTCTGAACTCTCTCTTTCCAAACCCTTCTTGTAGTCATATTAAATGCAGTATCCTAGTTCTTGTCATCCAGAACCATGGAAAAATCAGGGGTGCTGTTGCATCTCTGTTGCAATGAGATGTGTCTGACCCACTATAATATTTTTTCCCCTGATCTATCATGCTGAGCACCATGCAAAGCTGTAGAGAGGTCAAGAGAACCTCTGTTTTTAAAACTCTGCCCTGCAGCTATTCGTTACGGTACTGTCAGCAGGGAAGACATTTTGTCTTCTAAAACCTTACTTCTGATAGTTTTTCCCATCTGAAAACTATCTGGGCCAGGGGCAGCACCCAGGGACCTGCCCTGCCTGGGGGAACTTATACCTGGATCTTATAACTAAGTATCAGAAACAAGGGCACACACTCTGTATTCCTGACTCCAACATTTTATTCTTATTCTTAATTTTCCATGTTTTAAGTGCGTCTTCATCTACTTCAGCTTCTACCTCTTCTTCCTAATATTCCTATTCTTATTCTTGATCATTTTTTGGTTTCTGGAGGGTCTTATGCAGGTTTTCGTTGGGGGGGAGGTGGGTTTGGGGTTTTTTTCTTTCCTACTACTACTTCCTAAACACAACTTTCTTTTGTTAGAACTGTGTGTGTTGCAGTCCAGCAGGCTGCCGTCATGTCCTGGGAGCAACACCTCCTGTCTGTGTCCATTCCTCATGGCCACAGTGCCCCAGGATCAGCATGGAGTCCTTTCCTGAGGAGAGGAAATGGCCTTGGAGTCCAGCAGGGAGGAGCTGGAGCCAGTGTCCCTGCAAAGGGCCAAGAGCCGTGTGGCTGTGGCCCTCGGGGACCCGGTGCAGGGGTGCCGCTGGCGGTGCCAGGCTGCCGCTGGGAGCCGATGACTTTCCAGGTGCCTTCCCGGCCGGACGATGGGCCGGGATGCGGCGCTGAGCCCCGGCAGCGAGGGTCCCCCTTCGGGTGCCACTTTGGGCTGCCGTGTGCCCTCGGGGAGCCGCCCCGGGAGTGCCGCAGAGCGGCCGGGGCCGGCTCGGCCCGCAGGGCCAGCGCAGGCCGGGGCAGCCCGTGTGGCTCCCTCAGGGCGCCGGGCAGGCCGCGGGGCAGCCGCCATCTGCAGCCCTGCACTGCTGGCAGCGGGCACTGATCCTGTGGCTGTGCCGCCAGGCAGGGGCAGTGGAACAGCCCCCGCAGCCCACACAGCCCCCGCAGCCCCCGCAGCTCCCGCAGCACCCGCCTCATGAGCGAGCGGCCTTTCCTGTGGGGAAGCGGCTGCCCAGGAGAAGAGACATCTTCCACCGTGGCTTGGGCTGCCAGAGGGCCAGGCCCGGCACAGAGTTGCTCTTGCGGGCACAGCTCGGGCTCCTGGCACTCCACCCAAGCTTCTCAAGGGACAGGCAGCAGGATTCCCTCTTGGGCTAAATCTGCCAGTCTCTGCTGCCTGGCCTCTTCTCCTTCCTCGTGCAGCTCCAGGACGCTCACCTCATCCCAGTCATCGTCCTCCTGCTGCCAGGCCTTGAGCTGGCTGCACAGGATGTCGCAGTATTCCCTGCTGTCCTGAGCCAGCTCTCCATCACTGTCATCATCCCAGCTGGACCTGGAGGATTTTCTCTTTGCTTTGCCTCCAGTCACCTCCTGGCCATCCTGGCACAGCTCTTGCTTGCGGCAAGCTTCCCAGTCCAAGAGTGCCCGGCGGCTCGTGCCTTCTCCTGGGGACAGCCGCTGCTCAGGAGATTCTTCCCAATCTGAGAATTCCTGACAGTGATCGCTGTCCGCCTGCCACGGCTCCTGCTCCCTGCACTCGCCCCACTCGGAGACAACTGGGGAGGGCTCTTGCTCCCTGCCCTCATCCCAGTCCCGCAAATGCCAGTAGCTCCCCCATACTTGCACCAGCTCTTGCTCAAGGCCTTCATCCCACTCAGAGAGCTCCTGGCAGCTCTGGGCTTCTCCTGGGGACAGCTGTGGCTCAGTGCAGGCTTCCCCTGGAGTCCCTTGCTGGAACTTGTTCATTTCTCCTCGGCAGAGCTCTGGCTCTGGCTCTTCCTCAGCGCAGGACTCCACGGCTCCTCTCCTCCCTCTGCTTGCCCTCTCAGCCTCCTCCTGCTGCTCCCTCAAGGCCTGGGCTCTCTGTGAGCCGGGCCAGGCCCTGGGGGGCTGGGACTTGGGCTTCGCCTTCTCCTCCTCTGTGCCTGCAGTCCTCTGGTGCACACAGGTACCTGGACACAGCCACTGTCCTGGGACTGACCCGGGCCCCACAAGCCCTTTATATACCCCCCAGCCGGGGCGGGGCTCTGCCATGTCACAATGGACCTTGGGCACCGCAAGGTCCGGCGTCACCACGGCCCCCGGCACCCCGTGCCTGTGTCACAAAGGCCACCCCGGCACCCCGTGCCTGTGTCACAAAGGCCACCCCTGCACCCTGTGCCTGTGTCACAAAGGCCACCCTGGCACCCCTTCAACAGCCCAAGGCACCAGGAGCGGCCTGGAGCAGCCCAGGCCTTGGGGGATTGCAGCCCCTTCTTCTGAGCCGCTCCTTCAAATGATCAGGAGTGGCTGGGGCCAAGTGAAGGTGCAAAAGGAGACCGTGTGTGTCTTCGTTTGAAAGACAGGGGCCTGCTAAGGGAGGCAGGAGGCTCCTTTGCAATGGAAAATGTAAACCCCCTCCCTCCCAATTATTATCCCTTTGAAAGGCACTCTCTGGCAAAGATAGGAGGACAGGAAGAACAGTTTGTGCTGCTTTTGCATGAATTGCTATTTGGTGAGCAGGGAAGAAGCCCCCCATGGAAATGATTTTACTGAGAGGAGCTGCTAAGCGAGAGCTGCCCCTGTGCCAAGCAAAATCCAAGAGCTGGCTAGCTGTGGGAACTGACTGCCTATTAAAGCATTTAAAAAGCTGGATCCACCTCTGTGAGATTGACATTTTGCAGACAGGCAAGCCCGGGAAATCTCTCTCTTGCTTCCACCTTTGAGGAGGTACCCGGCTGCCGGTCGGGCCGGGCCCCGCTGCACTGCGGCCCTTGCAGTCGTGCTGACAGTGGCCACAACAATCCTTAAAGCTTCAGGGTCCCCTGACACCCGGGCAACCGAGGAGGAAATTAAAGGAGCAGGTTCGCTGGGGTCCCCAAAACCAACTGGAATAGGAAAATCAAGTAGGGATGAGGCCCATAAAGCCTGCGCAGCACAGGAGCAAAGTGCAAAGACCAGGCCTAGGGGCAGACACAACAATATCTAGGGGAGGTGTGAGGGCGCAGTCGGAGGGCATGGGTCCAGACACAGACTGGGGTTAGAAAGATGCAAAATACTGCGACGAATTGCAACCAATTGGGGGAGAGATACGGGAAGATTCTAGAAACATAACTTTCAGTGGGGTGACTTGATGAACGTATGAATTGCCATCAAGCCTTTGGCAAGTGCTTCCCAAGGCTTGAACTCAAAGCCTGCTGCTTCAGGGCTGAAGTCTTTCTGGCCCTGTGTCCCAGAAGGGCTGAATCGCACAGGCTCGGCCTGGCGGGGCCGGGCTGGCCCCAGCAGTGACCGGGTGGGGACGGGAGGCTGCGGGACCCCGGCTGAGGCTGGGCCGGACCACGGCTGCTCACACCTTGCCGAGCCTAAGCCGTGCCCCGCTGCCGGCCCCCGCTGAGCTGGAGTCCGCTGGGCTCCGGGAGGAGCTCCGGGTGGGTCCAGGCCCCCTCGGCCACGGCCCGTGCAGCACATGGTAATTGAAAGAAATTGGCCAGGAGACAAGACTCCTGTTTGATGCCTTTATTAGGATTCAGCTCTTGGGGTGGGGGGGGCCCAAGGGGTTGTTTGCATCACGGCCATTCCCACACTGTCAGCTCTAAGGAGGAGACACAATTCAGCTTTGCAGCACACACTGCAGAGCTGGGGCTTCCTTCCTCATGAGAGTAGCCAGAGACCTGTCGTCCTGGTTTGCTGTCCAGGGCTGTCAGTCCTTTCCTGTCCTCTTTAGGTCATGGTGATGCAGGAAGATGGTTTCTAAGCAGGTTTAGGTGATGCAGGGAGATGATCTTGCATCATAGCTTGCTCAAATATGTTTCATTGTCCTTTTATTCCTCTGTTAGCTCGTTGTTTTGGTGTCCTACATGCCTTAGTTTGCATTTTACTCGGTTACACAGCTTCCTGGGAGTTTCTTTGTTCTAGTGTGGCACAGCATCCATGGGAGTTGCCTCCTTCTGTGGCATACCTTTCTAATGGGTTGCTTTTGTTAGTTGGATTTAGCCCCCATGGGAGCAGCTCTGTTACAAGGTAGCAGGGAAGTAAGGGAAAGGGTACAGGAATGTCTCATAAGAACCTTTAAAACACTTCAGAAACTGGTAAGTAATTAACATTACTAATAACCATCAGAGTAAACAAGGGGTACAAGGTTTACAAATGGGATAAGAACATTAACTGTACATAACTAAACACAGTATTTCATCCGGGGTGGATTTCTTGAGAGATTTTATGCATGACACCTCTCTTCCCCTATGCCCTGTACACCATGGGTAGCAAAAAAAAGGTCTTGTGAGACTGCCTATTATAACTATATGCCTATGTAATATGCTATATTTATATACATAAGGAAAAAAAAAAACAAAGGAACAATGCTAGAGAAAAGGAAAATCGCTGCTCTCTCAGGTGGTGCCCAGCAGACAGAGCCTGCCAGATCAGCTCTCTGTAGAGCTCCAGCAGCACAGCCAGCCTAGGCCCGACAGACGAGGCCGTGTCCTCCATGCCCTGCGCAGCTGATCTTGCAGGTTATCAAAGACGGAATATCGAGCCCTCTCTATTGCCTGTAGGATGTACAGTGTTTGAATTGCCAGGTTTACAATGTCAGGGCTGCTGTCATCCACCATGTTCACAAGGGCTGGAAGAGAGACGAACAGAGCCACGGTCAGATCCCAGACCTGTGAGGGCCCACGGAGAGCCCCCTGCCAGGGCCATCCCAGTCGGCTCTTGCCATGGCCAGCAGGGAGCAGGGACCAAGGGGATCAGCCTGAAGCTGCTGGCCACGAATGCCCCATGTGCCCCTGAAATCTCGGTGTGCTCTGCTCACGCCGCCCCTCATCCACACGGGGAGCAGAGCCCTCCGCAGCCAGGCCAGGACCTGCAGCTCCACCCGCCAGCCCCACTGACAGCCCGCTGCCCTCACTCACATTTGTAAATGAGCTGCAGCTCTTCCTTCTGCCCCCTCAGGAGCCGCCCGGCCATCCCTGGGAACACAGAGCCTGTCAGGGCCCCGGCGGCACAGCTCCCTGCTAGCGGCGCTGCCAGCCCTGTGGCCACACGGCCTCCCGCCCCGGCAGGGCTCAGCCCGGGCCCTTGCCGCATCCTGACTCAGCCCAAGGGCACGGCTGCCAGAGGCCGGCAGCAGCAGCCCCGAGGGCAGCCGGGGCTCCAGGGCGCCGGGCCCGGGTGCCGCTGCCGGGGCAGCAGCCGGGGCCGGGGCCGAGCTGCGGCGGGGCGGGGAGGGAGCCCGGGCTCGTGGCTCACCGATGAACCTGATGGCGGCCTCTCGCAGGGTCTCCTGTGGGCAGTCCAGGTACGGCAGGGCCCGGCGCAGCTGCTCAGCCGCTCGCCTCTCATCCTGTCCCAGCTGGAGAGAGAGGCAGGAGGGAAGGGTTGGTGCGGGCTCTGCCTCTGCGGCCAGCCCCGGCCTCCCGTGCCCGCCCAGCCCTGAGGCCCGGCCAGCAGCCGCTGGCGCCGGGCTCTGGAGGGGGCAGAGGGCCGGCTGCTGCCCGGGGAGCCGCGGTGCCGCCCCTGCCCGCAGCCCCCGTGTGGGGCTCCATTGGCACCCGGCTCGGGGCCACAGGAGCCTGGAGAAGAAGCCGTGCGGCCGGCTGCGGCACTGGGCAGGGGCACAGCTGCCAGCCCCACAAACCGAGCGCCGGAGACAGGGGGCTTCTCCAGGCTGAGGCTGGGCCTTCCAAGCCGTCCTTACCAGGCACTCGGTGATCATCCACAGCTTCTTCTTCTTCACTGGTCTTTCCAGATCTCTCCTCTTCAGGAACTCAGCCGCACAAAGCAGCGTTGCCCAAGAAGCCTGGAGAGCAGCAGAGACCCGCAGATGGCCCCACAAGCCAGGACACAGGACCCGCATTTGTGTGCCAAGGCCTGGAGGAGGCTGCAGCCGGCAAGGTGCCAGGGCAGGAGGCAGCCGAGCCCCGTGCCCGGGTGACAGCAGCAGCCCGGGAGTCCTCACCTCAGCCACCTGCTGGTTCTCGTCATGGCAGTGGAAGAAGAGAGGCAGCAGGCTCTGGTGCACGTGTGACTTCAGGGCCTTTTTTTCCTTTTCCGTTAGAACAGTCATCAGCGATCGGAAGAATAATATGGACACCAGCTGCACCTGGCTATTATCCTATATGAAAGGAAGGAAAAAACACCTCAGCCCTGTCTGCATGGGGCTCAGCAGGGCGCAGGTGGGCAAATCCCCAGGGCACCAAGTGTCTGGGCAGCACCCAGTGGCCTCGGCTGGGGGCACAGAGTCTTACATGGTCAAAGAGTGGCAGGAGTGCCTCAGCCAGCTGCAGAGCCATGTGGCTGGGTATCAGCATGTCCTTGTCCAAAACTATAAAGCTGAGCACCATGATTGCCTTCCTAACTATCTCTCCATCTGCATCCCACAGGAGCTCCACAAGACTTTCAGTCAGGCTCTGCATTTTTTCAGCCTGTGTGGAAGACAAGTCTGTGAAACCCCACCCTGCTGCCACAGGGCCAAGAGGCCAAAGGCCTGTCCCAAAGCACTCAGGCAGCTGAAGCAGGAGGCAGGAGAGCTGGGAGCAGCTGCCTCCGTGCCCGAAGCCCAGCCGAGCCCAAGTGACTGCGTTCCCCAGCACTGCTTCAGCCACTGCCCACTTCTCACCATCGAGGGATCATCAATCAACTTGAAAAGGGCCCTAAGCGCCAGGTGACGCTTGTCCCTGCTCTCGCTACTCAGGTGCCTTGAGAAGATTTCCAGGACTCTGTTAGCACTGCGTTCGCTCAAGTCCAGGTAGTCCAGGATCTGAAAGGCACAGGGCAGTGACAGGGGAGCCAGCTGGCAGGAGCCCAGAACCAACACAGGGCATGGGCACCATCCCAGGCAGCTGCAGCTGTGAGAGGGCAGAGAGGTGGCAGGCAGCTCTGCAGGGAGGCACTTTTGGCCATGGGGCTCACCTCCACAAGGAATGCCAGGGCAGGCAGATCCCAGCATGCCTCCTGTGTGCTGAGCAGCTGGAGCAGGTAGGGAACAATGCGGGAACACAAGGGGATAGAGGCAGACGACATCTCCCTGCCAGGGTGAAAAAGTAGCCAAGACTGTGAGCCAGGGGGACAAACATCTCCCAGGACTGATTCACAGAGTTCTGATCTTTGACCACTGTCCTGCAAGGGGACCTGGGCCCTTGGGGAGGTGACTCCTTGTGGGCACCCGCCTCTCCCAGCCTTTTCCAGTCTCCTTAGCTGTCCCTTGGTGACGAGGCCCTCTGGCCCACAACAGTGGGGACTGTGTTGGGCAACCTCAGCACGGGGCACAAATGCCAGAGGCAGTGGGAAGAAGGGGGTCTCACCTGGCCAGCAGACCCACGGCATAGTGGTGGGTGTCAGCAGAGAGCAGCTTGTCCCAGCCACGCTTGTGTTCCATTTCCACCACCACTTCCTCACGATGCATTTGGCAGAGCAGGGACTTCAGGGCCTGCACTGCAAAGCTGTGTGCACAGCAAAGCCCAGGTCACGCTGGGAGCACTGGCTCCTGCCGTGGAGACATGGCAGGGACAGGAGGAGTGGGATAGAGCACCTGTTGGGGCTGATGGCAAGGCCGTGTTGCTCCTGGCATCCTTTCCAGAAGGCATTGAGATCCTCTGGCATCTCCAAAGTGCTGAAGAACACTTGGAAGAGCAGATGCACAAAGAGGCGGGGGAAATGCACTGTCACTACATGTGGGACGCAGGGCATCTGAAGGATCTTCCACATCAGCACAGTTGCCTGCAGAGGACAGAGAACCCAGAGACAGTGCTCAGTGCCGAGGTGTCCGGGTGTCAGGGCCTGAGTGTGGCAGGGAGAGGTCAGGGGAAACCCTTGGGGAGCATCAGGCCTGGTGCCCCTGAAGCTGCCCCTAGGCCAGGTTTCAGCCTGGTGCCTGAGGCAGGGAGATGCAGTGGGGGAAGGAGGAAACAGAGCTGCTGAAGACACAGCTGGCCATGGGCTGAGCAAAGGCCAGTTGCAGAAACTCACAGCCAGGGCAAAGACACCCATGTTGTCTCCATCAGAGGTGCGCGTGCTGTGCTCTGGCCAGTTCCCCAGCACATCGAGGACTATCAGGTATGCCTGCTCCGCTGTCCTGGGCGAGCACAAGATCGTCTTCCACATGGTCATAGCAGCTCTGCGGGGCGACAGCTCTGTCTCACGGGGGTCTCAGACACATCCCCGTGGCCTGGGCAGCAATGGGGAGCTGAGCTGGCTGCCAGCTCTGCCTCTGCCTGCTGCCCCTCGCCAGCAGCAGCACCCAGGCAGCCCAGCCCTGTGGGGACAGGGCCCAGAGGGGCCATGGCATGGCAGCAGGCTCGGGGGCCGATGGAGCAGGGCTGGGAAGGGGAGCAGCCAGAGGGCTCTGGAAGTCTCTGTTGGTCAGACACCTGGGCCAGGCTGTGCAGGCTGATGGGCTGAGGAGCCCTGAGCCCTCTGGGCACGTGGGCCCCGTACCTGTCACACGTTGGGGCCACACGCAGGAGAGCAATGACCACATCAGTGGGCTGTGCCTCGCTCAGATCCAGCAGGGTCCTGTTCAGCCTGTGCTCAGAGAACTGATTGGCCATGAGCCACTGGTGGATGTACCTCACCATGGCAGGCACCTGGAGAAGGCACAAGGGGAGACTTGGAAAGCTGCCACAGGGAGTCAGGAATGTCCCCAGCTTCCCCAGAGAAGTGCTTCCCTTGTCACCATGCTGCAATGGCCTCAAAGGCTTAGAGTGATCAGCAGGTGTGGCTTGGGAGGCCAAGTGATCCCTGGAGGATCAAACCCTGGCCACAGGCTGCTTACTTGCTTTTGACTGTAAAAACCCTCCTCTACAAGCATATCCAGCAGGGCAGCAGTGGCCTTGGTGTTGAAGATGTACGAATATGGTCTGACCCCAGTGGCCATGGCGCTGGTCCCTTCCTCCCGAATTCTCTTGATGAAGTTGCAAACCAGCTGTAGGAGAAGGGCAGGAGACAGAAACATCGGGGATGTTCTATGGAGTGCTCCAAGCGTGGTGCTGGGCTGAGCAGTGCCAGCAGGCCCAGCCCAGGTGGGGATGGCTGCAGGTACCTGCGCTGTTCTGTGGAAGAGGCCACGGGCAGGCTCCTGCTCTTGTGTCTTTTCCATGGCTGCATCTGGCAAAGAGCAGCCAGAGCTGAGGGGTTGCGGGAGAGGCTGGAGAACACAGCCCAGCCCTGCACTCCCCAGGCAGGGACAGCCCTGGGATGGCTCAGGGGATGGAGCACAGCCACTGCTGGGGGGGCAGCCCCTGCCCCTCTTTTATCCTGTCCATGGGTGTGTCTCCACAGGACAGGGTGGGATGGGATGAGATGGGATGCAATGGGATGGGATGGGGCCAAGATGGCTGCAGGCACCAGCCCTGTGGCCCAGCTCTGCCACTCACCCTCCTCCAGCGGCTGGAACTGCTGCACCTCTTCAGTCTCTGGTCCTGGGGCAGCTCCAGGGCCTTCTTCCTCTTCCTCCTCCTCCACCCAGGCCAGCTTGGGCACTCTTGGGGGTCGCTGCTCCGTATCTTCTTCAGGACTCTCCCATCCTTTCCATAGGAACAGCACCAGGGGATGGCATGGCATGGCATGTAATGGGATGGGGCCAAGCTGGACACAGGCACTAGCCCTAAGGCCGAGCTCTGCAACTCACCCTCCTGTGGTGCCTGGAACTCCTGCACCTCTTCAATCTCCTGTGCTGGGGCAGCTCCAGGGCCTTCTCCTTCCTCCTCCTTCACCCAGGCCAGCTTGGGCACTCTTGGGGGTCGCTGCTCCATGGCAGGGACTGGATTTATGGTACTTGCAGGAGAGATGGCTTGGAAAAGCTCAAGTCAGCAAGTCCTGCAGTCGTGCCTGGAAGGCACCTGCAAGACTGAAGTCCTGGCAAGACTGCAGGACAACAAGTCCTGCACTTGGGTCTTGAGGGCTCCTGCCACAAGGACAGGAGGCTCCTTGACAGGGATTGTGGTCTGGTTTCAAGGGCAGTGACTGCAGGGATGGGCGACACCTTGGAAAAGCTCCGGGTCACCAAGTCCCGCAATCTGCCCTCAAGAGAACCTTAAGAAAAGAAGCCTTGGCAAGGCCACAGGTCAGCAAGTCCCGTGGTCTGGCCTCGAGGTCACCTGTAGGAATAACGGCTCAGAAAAGCTCCGGGTCCGACACAAACGAGTGCGCTGTGCGGGGGCTCCCCACAGTACCGCTCTGCCGCGTCCTGTCCCGTCGCGTGCACTGGGCACTGTGGCATGGCCCTGTCACCGCCAGCTCCTATGTCACCACATGTCACAAAGGGCCCTCTGACACCCTGTCCATTTCCATCCCATGGTGACCATGTGTCACAAAGGGCCCGTGCACACACTGCCACCTGCCCTTGGGCTGCCCCCATCCCCCCCAAAGTGGCCCAGGTTGGAAGGAATCCCTTGCCCAAAGTGTCTAAGACAGCCCGACAGGATCTTTAGGAACGCCTCAAACCATCAGCAAACGCTGCCCTGCTCTGCAGGCTCAGGGCAGCAGAAGGAGCCCCCAGGGCTGCCGACGCAGCCGCAGCAGGAAGGGCACGGGGCCCGTCACAGAATCTGGCACGGCCTCCTTGGGACATGTCCCGGCTGGTGGCCATTCTAAATTCACAGGTGTGACACAGACAAGGAACATCTGGGCCAAGGCACGAAGTGTCCACTAGAATGTATTTTAGCACATTAGAAAGACTTGGGAGGAATCCCAGAGGGTCATTTTTTGAAGCAAAGTGATCTGATTAAATACTGTAACCAACGGTAGGCTTGGTAAAAATTAGAAAGTGGTGAAAATGGACTGCCTAATGGAACTTTAAATGATCATCCACTGTTACAGTTGATGTTATTTTTAAGAAAAGAAGACAAATGAGACCAAGTGATATGTGCAGACACATTTTTTTACCCTGAAGAATAAACCTGAGTGGCACAAAGAATATGGCTTTGATTTAGACCCCCAGGAGACTTTGGTCCTTCCTTTGGAAAGAGATAACAGGTGGAAAATAAAGAGATGTTGTTCAGCATGTAGTTTAGGGCAAAGATGTTTGAAACTGGCAAAAAAGCACGAGGAAGACACTGTTATAGATGTCCAAGACTCACAGCCGAGTTATTCCAGGCCAGCGCTACCTTCCCCCTCAAGCAACCAGTCCTCTCCCTCAATTAAATGAAAGTGAGAATGAGGTGAATAATCCTGGTGAGGGGACAAGTGTGAGGATGCCAGTGACAACATTTACAAGGAATAAAACCAAGAAAGCTTTGCCTTTAGTCACCCCCTTAAGGCAAGCAGTGGGTCCCACAGGAGAAGCTGTGTGGGTGAAGATCCCCTTTTCTACTGGTGACCTGAATAACTGGCAGGAAGAAGTTCATAATTATAGAGAAAACCCTAGCAAAGTGGCAAAAAGATTGGAGTTAATAGTCAAGAACCGAGACCCAGACTGAGGTGATTTCATGATGACAGCGCTAAGGAAAACAGATAAGGAGTTGGTGATGAAGATGGTCAGAGCACATGTGCAGGGAGAAATTGCTAGTGGAGCCTTACAGGGTACAGTGGACCAGTTGTTTCTTATTGTAAACCCTTTGTTGGGCCCGAATGATGCCAAGAACTGTGCGATGTTAACTGGATACTGGGAACTGTGGGGGCCGAGGAAGCAGCCAATGCTGTAGCCACTCTCCCCTGGAGGAAAAGCCCATAGGAGGCTTTCAGTGACCGCTCTCCCCCAGAGGCTAAAGGCCTCGATGGGGAGCTGTCATTTTTACAGCCACACGTTAAGTGGTTCCCAACATGTCTTTCCCCCTGTATGCATATTATTTTTACTCTGTTGGCCCTTCCCCCTTGTTCCACCCCTGACTCCTCAGACCATTGTCCCTGTTGCTCCACCCCACCCCCTGCTTTTCCCATATAATCCCTGCTCTCACTGAGCCCGGGCCAGTTGTTGTCTCTGGGACCCTTCAGGAGAGAAGAATAAAGACCTCCTTGGAACCCCACACGGTGCCTCCCGTCTCTTTTCTTCGGCAGCACCCGAGGAACAGTGGCCATTCCAAAAGCCCTTTGAAGGACTCGCAGCTGAATCACGGGGGCAAGGCAAGCGTGCCTGTGCGCCCAGGGGAAGTGCCACAGGAGACGCTTCCCTGGGAAGGTCGCGGCACCCTGACCACCTCCGCTCGCCGCGACAGGTGGGGCCCAACAGGGAGCTCTGCCAGCGGTTCCCTGGTTCCCTGGTTCCCTGGAGAAGCGTCTCCTGCAGCACCAGCTGCAGAAAGCAAGTCGCTCTCGGGTCTGTCACTTCCCTGAGGAAACCCCATCGCGTTTTAGCAAGAGCTATCCAAGGGGACACCGGGACCCTCCTAGGACCATCCGGGGAGTGAGGAGAAGATTTCCCCAAGGACCAGCCAGTGGGTGACACCACACCCAGCAGTTTTGGTTCACCCAGTGGAGGTGGAAAAAGATGCTAAAATCAGGATTTGGCCTTTCTGGGAGGGTTTTGGAGACAGTTTTATACCCACGGGGAACAAAATCCTTCCTGGTTTTAACAAATCCTTTTGGAATGCTGCACACAACTCACCTGGGCTGGGAAAAAATGGGAAAAAATCTGGGAAAATCATAGATTTCCCACTTAACAGCTCCATCCCTTTGGAATGCTGCACATGACTCACCTGAGCTGGGAAAACCTGGGAAAATCCTGGAACACACACCTGAGGGAGAGGTTTGTTAATCCTGGCTCATCCCAGGAACTTCCATTCCTCAATCCAGAAAGGATGGGTTAGGGAGACGCCCAGTCTGGGAGTGCCTATGACACCTCCTAAAAAACCGTTTCCTTGCTTTTCCAATTCCAGAAAGGAAATTCCTGTATTATTTTCCATCAGGAAATTGGGTTAATTAAATTAGTGCAGGCTTTTCCACCAGCATTCCAGTCCTTGTCATTCCAGCAGTTCCACTAATCTCGATCCCAGGTGTGATTCAGAGGGTTGGGATTTCCTGGTCCTGAGCAACAACGTCTGCAGTGGCACAGGAAACTCACAGCTCATGGGAATAAACTTTCTGTGTGACTCCAGAGGCCACGACAAACCTGAGTGCTTTCCCTCCCGTCCCCCAGCCCTGCCTGGCCCCAGGGGCTGATGGCATTTGTGCTCCCTCTGGTTCATCTCCCCACAGCAGCACCATGGGGGTGCTGACGCCTGCTCTGGGCAGTGCAAACAGGGGCTCCTGAGCCAGTGCTGCCGTGTCTGTGCCTGCAAGGATGCGGCACCTCTCTGAGCTGGGGGAGAGGCCAGGGCTGCACAGGGGGGATGTTGTTGGCAGCTCCATGAGGACGCTCTGGGACGCTGCCCTGGGGTGTCCAGCGCAGTGGGGATGGATCAGCCCCTGCTCTGCTGCTCCTTCCCGTCTCCCCCAGGGACCTTGCAGAGCCCCGGCCATGCTGTTTGCCCCCAGCCTGCCCACGGCCAGCCTGGGGCTGCTCACGGGGGTTTTCTGTGCTGAGCTTTGGCCTGGCCGTGTTCTTGAGAGAGCCTGGGCAAGGAGCCTGGAGCCCCCAGGCCCTGCCCTGAGGCGTCAGCGCTGCCCCAGCAGTGCCCATGGCCTGTCCCTGCTGCAGCCCCGGCACTGCCACCCCCAGGGCTGTGCCCGGCCCCGAGAGCGCTCAGGCCCTGCAGCAACACCAGGGCCAGGAGGGCAGCGGGGCAGTGGCACGGGAGCAGCACTGGCAACACCAAGTGCTGCTGCTCCTGGCCACAGCTGCTGTGCCAGCACTGATCTGCCCCCAGCTCTGCACACAGACACTGCTGCTGCAGCTCCAGAGAAGGGAACAAAAGGGGCATCTCTGCAGAAAACTTTGCTGGGAGATCCTTTAGTTCCTTTAAAGCCACCAAGACCTCAGCTCCTTATTGACATAGTGTGTGCCCACAGGGAAGGTGAAGAGAAACAAAATGAGAAATGGCACAAACAATGACATTTCTTTGTGGACAATATTGAAAAGTAAAACAAAGAAAAAGAACCTCCAAAATGAAACCAACAATAAGTATCAAAGATTACTTTTATTACAAGTGATTTGCAGAAAGTGGCCAACAGTTTAATGTTTCTGAAATGATCCAGTCATCAGTGTCCACACTGCAGCCTTGAGCTCCTGGTTCCTCAGGCTGTAGATGAGGGGGTTCAGGGCTGGAGGCACCACTGAGTACAGAACTGACAATGCCAGATCCAGGGATGGGGAGGAGATGGAGGGGGGCTTCAGGTAGGCAAATGTACCAGTGCTGATGAACAGGGAGACCACAGCCAGGTGAGGGAGGCAGGTGGAAAAAGCTTTGTGCCGTCCCTGCTCAGAGGGGATCCTCAGCACAGCCCTGAAGATCTGCACATAGGAGAAAACAATGAACACAAAACAGCCAAGTACCAAACAGACACTGACTACAATGAGCCCAAGTTCCCTGAGGTTTGAATGTGAACAGGACAGTTTGAGGATGTGTGGGATTTCACAGAAGAACTGGCCCAGGGCATTGCCATGGCACAAGGGCAGGGAAAATGTATTGGCTGTGTGCAGCAGTGAATAGAGAAAGGCACTGGCCCAGGCAGCTGCTGCCATGTGGGCACAAGCTCTGCTGCCCAGGAGGGTCCCGTAGTGCAGGGGTTTGCAGATGGACACGTAGCGGTCGTAGCACATGATGGTCAGGAGGGAAAGCTCTGCTGAGATGAAGAACAGAAAGAAAAATACTTGTGCCTCACATCCTGTGTAGGAGATGTGTCTGGTGTCCCAGAGGGAATTGTGCATGGCTTTGGGCACAGTGGTGCAGATGGAGCCCAGGTCAGTGAGGGCCAGGTTGAGCAGGAAGAAGAACATGGGGCTGTGCAGGTGGTGGCTGCAGGCTACGGCGCTGATGATGAGGCCGTTGCCCAGGAGGGCAGCCAGGGAGATGCCCAGGAAGAGGCAGAAGTGCAGGAGCTGCAGCTGCCGCGTGTCTGCCAATGCCAGCAGGAGGAAGTGGCTGATGGAGCTGCTGTTGGACATTTCTTCACTCTGGCCATGGAGTTCTGTTGAAGGAGGAGAAAGTGACAAGTCAGGAGAGACTTTGCTGAGCAATGTCCAACTCCCTTCTCCCAGCCCTGCTCCAATTTTCCTTTTCTCAGAGCCCTTCCTTCAGCCCCGTGCCTGGAGCTCTGCTGGGATCTGGCCCCATTGCTGTGATGAGCAGGGGCTCTGCCCATGGACAGTGAGGAGTCAGCTCTGCTCTGCAGCAGTGGGGTCATGGGAACGGGGTCAGGGGCCAGTCCTGGGGTTGGACTGCATCATCCCAAACTCCTCCTGAGGCAGAGGAGCTTGGCAGCATCTCCTGTCCCAGGGCTCAGGAATGGTGATGGCCAAAGGCAGTTTGAGAGGGTTTGGGTGTGCCCAGAGAGATCAGAGAGAAATGTGCAATGCCGGAGCATTGGCTGTAACTCAGTGAAGGGTCAGGGGAGCTGCTCTGTCACTCCATCTGTCCCCAGATGCCCTTTCTGAGATCGAGGGCAGGCACTGTGTTTCCCTGGAAATCCTGACACAGCTGAGAGAAGAGGAACCCACAGCAAAGCAAACTGGTTCAGCCTTTCTCAGAGTCTCAGCCCCACTCCTGGCCAAGGACACTCCTGTCCCCAGTGTCCCCTTGGAGACAGCTCACAGCTTGGGTGGCATCCCAAGGACACACCAAGGGTCCTGTCCATGGCACTGCTGGAGGAGAGTCGGGTCATTCCCAGCCTCCCAGCCTGCCCTGCCCAGAGCTCCTGGGGCAGAGGGAGCTGGGACATCCCATTGCTGTGCCCAGCCTGCACAGGAGGAGCCCAAGGGCTGGGCCTGCCCTGCAGCTGGAGCTGCCATTCCCAGAGAGCTGTCAGCAATGCCATGAGCACCTGGGCAAGGCAAGGAGAGAGAGCCAGGCCCTGAGGAAAAGCCTTTCCTTGCCCAGCCCTGCCCAGCCCCTGCCAGGCAGCACCAGTGCAGGACAGTCACCCTCAGGTATTTGCATTGAGACATTTGCTGTGTCTTGGCATGGGGATCTGTATAAAAGTAATCATGGAATAGTTAGGTTGGGAAAAGACTTTAAACATCCCAGCACAGCTTGGTGCCACTTTCCCCCCACTGCCTGCCCAGGGCTCTGCTGCCTGGAGCTGTCCCTGCCAGCAGCTGCTGCCCTGTGCCCAGGGCTGGGCCCTGCCAGCACTGCCCAAATCCAGCCCAGCCCTGGGGGCTCAGCTCTGCCCTGCAGAGCCCTCCCAGCTCAGGGCACTGCCCAGGGGCAGCTCTGGCTCTGCAGGCTCTGATGGCAATGGCAGAGCAACCCTGAGGAGGCAGGAAAAGCGACACTGATGCTGCCTGGAAGGGGCCCTGTGCTGATTTCTGTCACTGCCTGGTTAAGATCTGAGAATTTTCTTTTTTTAATTTATTGCAACCTGTCACAAGAGGTTGAATAGAGAAATGAAATGAGAGCTGAATATCAATGTGCAATTTCCCATCCAGGCAACCCAGAGCACTAGATTAAAAAAGCACAAACTTCCCTTTTATGCAGCCCCTGTATAATTTACTTGGTGTAGTCCATGGGCAGAATGGCTGAAAGCACATTAGCAATCTCCTGTGAACCTACTGATCACTAAAAGTGTCTCAGGGACTTGTCAAAATTTGTATTACCTTTATAATTCAGAATACCTTTAATATTTTAAAATTAAGAAATAAAAAGAAACAATAATAATAAATTATTATAAAATAATTTAATATTTATCCTCCTCCTCCCTGCCATTCTGCAATAGTAGGAAACTGAATACAAAGTCTTAGGAAACTTCCTCATTTTTATCAAAATCCTTGCCTTGGAAATATTCCATGACAGATCAGAAACCATCAGCAGGTCAGAGCTTCAGGAGCATTCACCTTCCCTCCACCAGAAATACTCAGAGCTGTACTCACAGAGTCTGTAGGCACTGGGATGTTCCAGCTTTAGGAGATGCCTCCAGGAGCTGCAGCTGCATTGTCCTGCAGCCAGAGGCTTCCTGTGCCAAGGGCTGGCAGGGATTCTGCCCCAGGCACTTCTCAGCACCTTCCCAGCCCTGACTGATTGAAGCTCTCTGTGCCTCTGGGCTGTGCCCAGGGTGGCTGCAGGCAGTGCCCCAGCCCTGCTGGGCTGCCAGAAGAGCTGCTCAGCAAGAGAAATGTGCTTTTGAAGCTCTTCTTGGTTTCCAGGAGCTGCCTCTGTGCCAGGAGCCCGGCCCAGCTCAGCAGCACAGACACAGCAGCAGGACTTTAATGAGCCTCTTGGGGCTTTGTGCTGAGGCCCTGAACATCAGTCCCTGACAGGGAGGGGAAGAAAGCTCTCAAGAACTCCAAGTTAGAATCCAACTCCAAAGTTTCTTTCACTTTTAATGGGTCCCACTGAGGGATGGGACTGAGAAAGTGTCCCCAGGCCCCAGGCAGAGCAGAGAACTGGAGGCACTGATGACAGCTGGGGACAAAGAGAAGCCAAGGCTTGGTGCCCTGGGCCACAGCAGCCAATGCTGTGCCAGCAAGGGCTGTGAGGAGACACCTTGTCCTGAGGCCCTGGGGCCTCCTGGCACAGCCCCAGCAAGGCTGGCCACTGTCACCCCCTTGGCCTGCCCTCAGCATCCCCCCTAGCCCACATGCCAGTGGCCTCACGGATCTGCTGGAAGGAGTCCCTGGGGAGCCTTGCTCAGGAATGGCCCTGGGGGCTCCTTCATGCTCACAGGGACTGCAGCTTTTTCAAAGGACTTTGGCTTTTGCTTTGGAGTCTCTGAGAGCTTTGTGCAATCCTGGCCTCCAATTATCTGCTGTAATTAGTCCCTTGAGAGCCTTTGTCAGCAACAACACTCAGTGGGGCTCATTAATGCTTCAAGGTACTTCAGGTTCTTAAGGCACTTTCCTTTTTTCTTCCCACCCTGAGTCTCTGAGAAGTTTGTGCAGTCATGGCCCCAATTATCTGCTTTAACGAGTCCCTTGGGAGCTTTGCATTGACACTCAGTGGGGCTCATCAATACTTTGAGATACTCAGGGCTTTTTCAGCTACTTTGGATTCTCCTTCCCACACTGAGTCTCTGGGAGGTTTTTGTGCAATCCTGGCCTCCAGTTCTCTCCTCCAAGGAGTCCATGAGGAGCCTGTGTTGGGGATGGACCTCAGTGGGACCCATTAATGCTTGGAGACACTTTGGGTGTTTCCTCTGACTTGGGCTCCTGGAAAGGTTTGTGCGATCTCCTCTCAGGCCCTGAGGTTCAAGGGCTCAGCTCCAAATGCACCACGGGGCTCATTAGGATCAAGCAAATCCTAACAAACCATGGCTGTGCCTTGATTTCCCTCTGGTCTGGTGCAGTTCTTAGGAAAGTTTCCTACAATACTTATGGAGAAATAGTTCAAAGAGCTTCTAAGAAATATCTGTTCCTATTTTAAAGGTGTCTTTTTTTTTTCCTGTTCTCTTTAGAGCAGAGGTGATTGCAGCATTCAGTGATGGATATTGATCCAGGGTCTCTCCTAAGGAGGTCTGGCCAGGTCAGAGAAGCTGTGTCTTGAGGTCTGACCCAGTGGGGACAGCCTTGCTCCACATTCCCCAGCCCCATCCTGTCTCTCCTCACTCCCCTGGGACCTGCTTTGCTCACAGAACTGGCTGCACTCAGGCAAAGAGGGGTTTTCCTTCTTTGATTTTAGCAATCTAAAACTGCTGAGTTTCCCCATGGAAAACAGACACCCTCCTCAAGTGTGTGCCAAGCCCAAGGTGCCACCAAGGAGGTTCCCCTTCCCCAAGGCAGAACCACACAAGGAATGTTTCAGACACACAGGGAGTTCTACAATAAACACAACCCCAGAGTTGGCTGAAGGCAGAATTAGAGCAGCTGCTGAAGGACAGACAAGCTTTGAACTCCTTGCAGCTGAAAGCACCAAGTGGGTTGTTGGGAGGTGTGTGAGTGAGGCAAGAGTGAGGGAAGGGAAATGCAGAGAGCCCTGCAAGTGTTTCTGTGCAGACAGGCTGCTGTACAAGCAGCTTTGGAGTTCTCTGGGGGAAGCTGTGAGGGGGAGTTGGGGTGGAGTGACCTCCCCAGTGACCTCATACTGCCCCTGTGATGTCACACAGCCACCTGTGGTGTCACATCCCACTCAGTGATGTCACACAATGTCGTGGTTTTAAACCACTAGCTAAGAAAATTACTTACTTCTTGCTGTGAGATATGGATTAGAACAAGAGCAAAACAGGCATACAACTTAAAAGGGGAAAAAAAAAAAAAAGTTTATTGACAAACCACAATAATAAGAACACCAGAATAAACTTCCAGAAAAACCTTTCTATCCCCTATCTACCCACTATTCCCTTGTTCACATGACAACAGAGACAAAAACTCTGGAACTTTGTTGGTTAAAACAGTCTCAATTCTTGCTAGTCTTTTCACCAGTCTTTATAGAGAATCAGAAGTTTCTTCCTGTTAATTTATGGAATTTCTCACAAGAAAACTATTTTTGTTATAGTTTTCTATTGCCCTAATGTTAGCTGCTCAGAGCTGCTATTATTAGAGTTCACTCCTCCCATTTTCACATCACTCTGAAGTGTGTATGGGCCATGAGTCTAGAGATAGCATTTTTAAGGATAAGTTATTCAAAGGCAAAAAAAAAGTCTTCTTCATCTGTTTCTGTGAGCTTCACCAGAAAACAGTTTTCTCATTGCCTCTCAAGGCTTCAAATCTCTCAACAGTTTTTTCATGGCCTCTCAAGGCTTTTAATCTCCCAGTACTTCACTATACTATAATTACTCTTTACTCAAATTTACACTTTGAACACTATTCCTCTCTAGATCCTATATCATGAATTAAAGGAGTTCTTTTCAAGACTTCATTGTCCATCTCCATAGTTTTAACAGGGAGATATTTCAGCTTAATTAAAGCATCTTCTTAATTCTCTACCTTTCTTGAAGCTTCTTTTCTTTCTTGTCACTGATAGTTTATAAAGTCTCTTTTCATGTTGATCTCTCTCTCTCTCTCTGGATAAAAAGATTAATCCGCAAGTCTCATCTGGGTAATGAAAGAGTTAAAATCTTGCCCAGGCTTTTGTAGATGGTTTGGGGATCTCTGCCGAACAGGAGCTGGAGCCGTCTGCGATGGAAAGTTCCTCATGGCTGCTCTGGAGCGTGTAGTCTCTGCTCCAACCCGCTGCAAGTCCAGGGCTTCTCTCTTTCTTCAGTGGGCAGTTTCTAGTGAATTAGTTACAGCAAAACCTGCAGCCGAGCCAGAGATCGGCTCGGCCCGGCCCGGAGAAAACCTTCCCCAGGCCCCCCCATCTCCCGGCCGGGAGACGGGGCAGGCCCGGCCCCATCCCCGCCCGGCCGCATGGCCTGGGCAGGGACGGGAGGCTTGGAGCTCAGCCACCCTTCACAGCCAGAAAACAAAGAGCACCCAGAGAGCTCTGCTTTTACATTTTAAGGTAGGGTTCACAAGTTGATCCCACTTTTCAATGGCCTAAACTGCTGTCAATTCTCAGCAATGACCGATAATTGGTCAGGAGAAAAGACTCCAAGCACTTCCCAGCAACTCCAACTCCCTTAAAGGTAAAGTAACTCCATGACACTGCCACATCCCACGAAATCGCCACAAATTTCCACAACATCTATGAAAAATCCCACAAAATTCTTCAAGTCCCCACAAAATCCCACAAAATTGCAGAATTCTTCTCAAAACCCCACCAAATTCCAGAAACATCCTACAAAATCCCCATGCATTTCCACAAAATCTGAGAAAATACCTCAAAATTCTTCATGTCTCCTCAAAATCCAACAACATTCCAGAAAAAAATACCACACAATTACATAAATTTTCTGAAAACCCTGCCAAATTCCAGAATAATCTCAAAAAATCCCCTGAATATCCCACAATAATCTAAGAAAAATCCCACACCATTCCACAAAATCACACAAAATTTCAAAAATCTTCTCAAAACCCCAAAAAATTCCAATCACATCCCACCAAATCCCTACACATTTCCACAGAATCTAAGAAAATAACTCAAAATTCTTCATGTCTCCTCAAATCTCCACAAAACTCCCACAAAATCTTTTCAATATCCTACCAAATTCAAGAAAAACCCCACCAAACTGCAGACAAATCCCACATAATTTCCTAAATTTCCTCAAAACCACACCAAATTCCAGAAACATCCCAACAAATCGCCACACATTTCCACAAAATCTAAGAAAAATCCCACAAGATTATTCAAGTCTCCTCAAAATCCCACAACATTCCAGAAAAAAGTACCGCACAATTACCTAAATTTTCTGAAAACCCAGCCAAATTCCAGAAGCATCTCAAAAAATCCCCTGGATATCCCACAATAATCTAAGAAAAATCCCACACAATTCCACAAAATTGCAGAAATCTTCTCAAAACCCCACCAAATTCCAGTCACATCCCACCAAATACCCACACATTTCCACAAAATCGAAGAAAATACCCCAAAATTCTTCATGTCGCCTCAAAATCCCTCAAAATTCCACTAAACTCCCAGAAAATCTTCTCAATAGGCTATGAAATTCAGGAAAAACCTCACCAAATTGCAGAAAAATCCCACACAATATCCTACAAATTTTCTCAAAACCCCACCAAATTCCTGTCACATCCCACCAAATCGCCACACATTTCCAGAAAATCTAAGAAAATACCGCAAAATTCTTCATGTCTCCTCAAAATCCCACAACATTCCAGAAAACTCCCACAAAATCTTCTCAATATCCTATGAAATTCAAGAAAAATCCCACAAACTGCAGACAAATCCCACACAATTTCATAAATTTCCTCAAAACACCACCAAATTCCACAATCATCCCACCAAATCCCCACAAATTTCCACAAAATCTAAGAAAAATCCCACAATATTCTTCAAGTCTACTCAAAATCCCACAACATTCCAGAAAAAAATACCACAACATTGCAGAAATCTTCTCAAAACACTACCAAATTGCAGAAACATCTCAAAAAATCCAATGAATATCCCACAATAATCTAAGAAAAATCCCACACAATTCCACAAAATTGCAGAAATCTTCTCAAAACCCCAACAAATTCCAGTCACATCCCATCAAATCCCCACACATATCCACAAAATCTAAGAAAATACCTCAAAATTCTTCATGTCTCCTCAAAATCCCACAACATTCCACAAAACTCCCACAAAATCTTCTCAATATCCTATGAAATTCAAGAAAAATCCCACCAAACTGCAGACAAATCCCACACAACATCATAAATTTCCTCAAAACCCCAGCAAATTCCAGAAACATCCCACCAAATCACCACAAATTTCCACAACATCTAAGAAAAATCCCACAGAATTATTCAAGACTCCACAAAATCCCACAACATTTCAGAAAAAAATCCCACCAAATTGCAAAAATCTTCTCAAACCCCAACAAATTCCAGTCACATCCCTCCAAATCCCCACATTTCCGCAAAATCTAAGAAAATACCTCAAAATTCTTCATGTCTTCTCAAAGTCCCACAAAATACCACAAAACACCACAAAATATTCTCATTATCCCATGAAATTCAAGAAAAATTCAAAAAAATTGCAGAAAAATCCCACATAATATCCTACAAATTTTCTGAAAACCGCACCAAATTCCTGAAACATCCCACCAAATCACCACTCATTTCCACAAAATCTAAGAAAATACCTCAAAATTCTTCATGTCGCCTCAAAATCCCTCAAAATTCCACAAAATTTTCAGAAAATCTTCTCAATATCCTATGAAATTCAAGAAAAATCCCACCAAATTCCAGAAACATCCCACCAAATCGCCACAAATTTCCACAACATCAAAGAAAAATCCAACCAAATTCTTCAAGACTCCTCAAAATCCCACAAAATACCACAACATTGCAAAAAAATCCCACCAAATTCCAGAAACATCCCACCAAATCACCACAAATTTCCACAACATCTAGAGAAAAATCCCACAAAATTCTTCAAGTCTCCTCAAAATCCCACAACATTTCAGACAAAAATCCCACAACATTGCAGAAACCTTCTCAAAACCCCACCCAATTCCCGACACATCCCACCAAATCCCCACACATTTCCACAAAATCTAAGAAAATACCTCAAAATTCTTCATGTCTCCTCAAAATTCTTCAAAATTCTACAAAACTTCCAGAAAATCTTTTCAATAACCTATGAAATTCAAGAAAAATCCCACCAAACTGCAGACAAATCCCACACAATTTCATAAATTTCCTCAAAACCCCACCAAATTCCAGAAACATCCCACCAAATCGCCAAAAATTTCCACATCATCTAAGAAATATCCCACCAAATCCTTCAAGACTCCCCAAAATCCCACAAAATACCACAACATTGCAAAAAAATCCCACAAAATTCATGAAACATCCCACCAAATCACCACAAATTTCCGCAAAATCTAAGAAAAATCCCACAAATTCTTCAAGTCTCCTCAAAATCCCACAAAATACCAGAAGATAGAAAAAATATCCCACAACGTTCCTGTCACATCCCACCAAATCCCGACAAATTTCCACCAACTAAAAAAAAATCCCACCAAATTCATCACGTCTCCACAAAATCCCACAAAATACCACAACATTGCAAAAAAATCCCACAAAATTGCAGAAAAAACCCACCAAATCACCACAAACTTCCACAGTCTCCTCAAAATCCCACAAAATTCTTCAAGTCTCCTCAAAATGCCACAACATTCCAGAAAAAAATACCACCAAATTGCAAAAATCTTCTCAAAACCCCACCAAATTCCAGAAACATCCCACGAAATCACCACACATTTCCACAAAATCTAAGAAAATACCTCAAAATTCTTCATGTCTCCTCAAAATCCAACAACATTCCAGAAAAAAATACCACACAATTACATAAATTTTCTGAAAACCCTGCCAAATTCCAGAATAATCTCAAAAAATCCCCTGAATATCCCACAATAATCTAAGAAAAATCCCACACCATTCCACAAAATCACACAAAATTGCAAAAATCTTCTCAAAACCCCAACAAATTCCAATCACATCCCACCAAATCCCTACACATTTCCACAAAATCGAAGAAAATACCTCAAAATTCTTCATGTCTCCTCAAAATTCCACAAAACTCCCACAAAATCTTTTCAATATCCTACCAAATTCAAGAAAAACCCCACCAAACTGCAGACAAATCCCACACAATTTCATAAATTTCCTCAAAACCACACCAAATTCCAGAAACATCCCACCAAATCACCACACATTACCACAACATCTAAGTAAAATCCCACAATATTCCTCAAGTCTCCTCAAAATCCCACAATATTCCAGAAAAAAATCCCACAACATTGCAGAAATATTCTAAAAACCCTACCAAATTCCAGAAACATCTCAAAAAATCTAATGAATATCCCATCATAATCTAAGAAAAATCCCACACAATTCCACAAAATTGCAGAAACCTTCTGAAAACCCCAAAAAATTCCAGTCACATCCCACCAAATCACCACAAATTTCCACAATATCTAGAGAAAAATCCCACAAAATTCTTCAAGTCTCCTCAAAATCCCACAACATTTCAGAAAAAAATCCCACATCATTGCAGAAACCTTCTCAAAACCCCACCCAATTCCAGTCACATCCCACCAAATACCCACACATATCCACAAAATCTAAGAAAAAAACTCAAAATTCTTCATGACTCCTCAGAATCCCAAAAAAATTCCACAAAACTCCCACAAAATCTTTTCAATATCCTAAGAAATTCAAGAAAAAACCCACTGAACTGCAGAAATTTCCTAAATTTCCTCGAAACTCCACCAAATCCCAGAAACATCCCACCAAATCACCACAAATTTCCACAAAATCTGAGAAAAATCGCACAAATTCTTCAAGTCTCCTCCAAAGCCCACAAAATACCAGAACACTGAAAAAATATCCCACAAAGTTCCTGTCACATCCCACCAAATCGCCACAAATTTCCACAACATCTATGAAAAATCCCACAAAATTCTTCAAGTCCCCACAAAATCCCACAAACTTGCAGAATTCTTCTCAAAACCCCACCAAATTCCAGAAACATCCTACAAAATCCCCATGCATTTCCACAAAATCTGAGAAAATACCTCAAAATTCTTCATGTCTCCTCAAAATCCAACAACATTCCAGAAAAAAATACCACACAATTACATAAATTTTCTGAAAACCCTGCCAAATTCCAGAATAATCTCAAAAAATCCCCTGAATATCCCACAATAATCTAAGAAAAATCCCACACCATTCCACAAAATCACACAAAATTTCAAAAATCTTCTCAAAACCCCAACAAATTCCAATCACATCCCACCAAATCCCTACACACTTCCACAAAATCTAAGAAAATAACTCAAAATTCTTCATGTCGCCTAAAAATCCCTCAAAATTCCACAAAACTCCTAGAAAATCTTCTCAATATCTGACAAAATTCAAGAAAAATCCCACCAAACTGCAGACAAATCCCACACAATTTCATAAATTTCCTCAAAACCTCACTAAATTCCAGAAACATCCCACCAAATCCCCACACATTTCCACAAAATCTAAGAAAATCCAACCAAATTCTTCAAGTCTCCTCAAAATCCCACAACATTCCAGAAAATAATACCACAACATTGCAGAAATCTTCTCAAAACACTACCAAATTCCAGATACATGTCCAAAAATCCAATGAATATCCCACAATAATCTAAGAAAAATCCCACACCATTCCACAAAATTGCAGAAATCTTCTCAAAACCCCACAAAATTCCAGTCACATCCCACCAAATCCCCACACATTTCCACAAAATCTAAGAAAATACCTCAATATTCCTCATGTCTCTTTAAAATCTCTCAAAATTCCACAAAACACACAGAAAATCTTCACAATATCCTATGAAATTCAGGAAAAATCCCACCAAATTGCAGAAAAATCCCACACAATTCTGAAATATTACCAAAACCCCACCAAATTCCAGAAACCTCCCACCAAATCGCCGCAAATTTCCACAAAATCTAAGAAAAATTACACAAAATTTTTCAAGTCTCTTCAAAGACCAAAAAATACTAAACTCAAAAAAATCTATTCATTATCCTATGAAATTAAAGAAAAAATCAAAAAAATGCAGAAAATTCCCACATAATATCCTACAGATTTTCTGAAAACCGCACTAAATTCCAGAAACATCCCACCAAATCGCCACACATTTCCACAAAATCTAAGAAAATCCCACAAAAGTCTTCATTTCTCCTGAAAACCCCACAAAATTCCAGAAAACTCCCAAAAAATCTTTTCAATATCCTACCAAATTCAAGAAAAATCCCACACAATTTCATAAATTTCCTCAAAACCCCACCAAATTCCACAATCATCCCACCAACTCCCCACAAATTTCCACAAAATCTAAGAAAAATTCCACAAAATTCTTCAAGTCACCTCAAAATCCCACAACATTCAAGAAAAAAATACCACACCATGACCTAAATTTTCTGAAAATCCTGCCAAATTCCAGAAACATCTCAAAATATCCCCTGAATATCCCACAAAATCTAAGAAAAATCCCACAAAATTTTTCACGTCTCCTCGAAATACTACAAAATACCACAACATTGGGAAAAAATCACACAAAATTCCAGAAACATCCCACCAAATCACCACACATTACCACAACATCTAAGAAAAATCCCACAATATTCTTCAAGTCTCCTCAAAATCCCACTTCATTCCAGAAAAAAATACCACAACATTGCAGAAATGTTCTAAAAACCCTACCAAATTCCAGAAACATCTCAAAAAATCCCCTGAATATCCCACAATAATCTAAGAAAAATCCCACACAATTGCACAAAATTGCAGAAACCTTCTCAAAACCCCAACAAATTCCAGTCACATCCCACCAAATCCCCACACATTTCCACAAAATCTACGAAAAAACCTCAAAATTCTTCATGTCTCCTCAAAATCCCACAACATTCCACAAAACTCCCAGAAAATCTTCTCAACAGGCTATGAAATTCAGGAAAAATCCCACCAAATTGCAGAAAAATCCCACGCAATATCCTACAAATCACTTCAAAACCCCAACAAATTCCAGTCACATCCCTCCATATCCCCACACATTTCAACAAAATCTAAGAAAAATTCCACAAAACTTTTCAAGTCTTCCCAAAGTCCCACAAAATACCACTAAACTCCACAAAATATTCTCATTATCCCATGAAATTCAAGAAAAATTCAAAAAAATTGCAGAAAAATCCCACATAATATCTTATAAATTTTCTGAAAACCGCACCAAATTCCTGAAACATCCCACCAAATCACCACTCATTTCCACAAAATCTAAGAGAAATCTCACAAAATTCTTCAAGTCTCCTCAAAATCCCACAACATTCCAGAAAAAAATCCCACACAATTGCAGAAATCTTCTCAAAACCCCAACAAATTCCAGTCACATCCCACCAAATCCCCACACATTTCCACAAAATCTAAGAAAAAACCTCAAAATTCTTCATGTCTCCTCAAAATCCCTCCAAATCCTGCAAAACTCCCACAAAATCTTTTCAATATCCTATGAAATTCAAGAAAAACCCCACCAAACTGCAGACAAATCCCACACAATTTCATAAATTTCCTCAAAATCCCACCAAATTCCAGAAACATCTCAAAAAATTGCCACAAATTTCCACAAAATCTAAGAAAATCCAACCAAATTCTTCAAGTCTCCTCAAACTCCCACAAGATTCCAGAAAATAATACCACAACATTGCAGAAATCTTCTCAAAACACTACCAAATTCCAGATACATGTCAAAAAATCCAATGAATATCCCACAATAATCTAAGAAAAATCCCACACAATTCCACAAAATTGCAGAAATCTTTTCAAAACCCCACCCAATTCCCGTCACATCCCACCAAATCCCCACACATTTCCACAAAATCTAAGAAAATACCTCAAAATTCTTCATGTCTCCTCAAAATTCCACAAAACTCCCAGAAAATCTTCTCAATATCCTATGAAATTCCGGAAAAATCCCACCAAATTGCAGAAAAATCCCACACAAATCTGAAATATTCCCAAAACCCCAACAAATTCCAGAAACATCCCACCAAATCGCCACAAATTTCCTCAACATCTAGAGAAAAATCCCACAAAATTCTTCAAGTCTCCTCAAAATCCCACAACATTTCAGACAAAAATCCCACAACATTGCAGAAACCTTCTCAAAATCCCACCAAATTCCCGACACATCCCAATAAATCCCCAAATATTTCCACAAAATCTAAGAAAATACCTCAAAATTCTTCATGTCTCCTCAAAATCCTTCAAAATTCTACAAAACTCCCAGAAAATCTTTTCAATATCCTATGAAATTCAAGAAAAATCCCACCAAACTGCAGACAAATCCCACACAATTTCATAAATTTCCTCAAAACCCCACCAAATTCCAGGAACATCCCACCAAATCCCCACAAATTTCTACCATGTAAAAAAAAATCCCACCAAATTCTTCAAGTCTCCACAAAATCCCACAAAATACCACAACATTGCAAAAAAATCCCACAAAATTGCAGAAAAACCCCACCAAATCACCACAAACTTCCACAAAGTCTCCTCAAAATCCCACAAAATTCTTCAAGTCTCCTCAAAGTCCCACAACATTCCAGAAAAAAATACCACCAAATTGCAGAAATCTTCTCAAAATCCTATCAAATTCCAGTCACATTCCTCCAAATCACCACACATTTCCACAAAATCTAAGAAAATTCCACAAAATACTTCAAGTCTCCTCAAAATCCCACAACATTCCAGAAAAAAATCCCACACAATTACCTAAATTTCCTGAAAACCCTGCCAAATTCCAGAAACATCTCAAAAACTGCCCTGAATATCTCACAAAATGTATGAAAAATCCCACACAATTGCACAAAATGCCACAAAATTGCACAAATCTTCTCAAAACCCCAACAAATTCCAGTCACATATCCACCAAATCCCCACACATATCCACAAAATCTAAGAAAATAACTCAAAATTCTTCATGTCTCCTCAAAATCCCTCAAAATTCCACAAAATTCCCACAAAATCTTTTCAATATCCTAAGAAATTCAAGAAAAAACCCACTAAACTGCAGAAATTTCCTAAATTTCCTCGAAACAACACCAAATCCCAGAAACATCCCATCAATTAACCACAAATTTCCACAAAATCTAAGAAAAATCCCACAAATTCTTCAAGTCTCCTCAAAAGCCCACAAAATACAAGAACACTGAAAAAATATCCCACAAAGTTCCTGTCACATTCCACCAAATCGCCACAAATTTCCACAACATGTATGAAAAATCCCACAAAATTCTTCAAGTCCCCACAAAATCCCACAACATTGCAGAATTCTTCTCAAAACCCCACCAAATTCCAGAAACATCCCACCAAATCCCCATGCATTTCCACAAAATCTGAGAAAATACCTCAAAATTCTCCATGTCTCCTCAAAATCCAACAACATTCCAGAAAAAAATACCACACAATTACATAAATTTTCAGAAAACCCTGCCAAATTCCAGAATAATCTCAAAAAATCCCCTGAATATCCCACAATAATCTAAGAAAAATCCCAAACCATTCCACAAAATCACACAAAATTGCAAAAATCTTCTCAAAACCCCAACAAATTCCAATCACATCCCACCAAATCCCTACACATTTCCACAAAATCTAAGAAAATACCTCAAAATCCTTCATGTCACCTCAAAATCCCTCAAAATTCCACTAAACTCCTACCAAAATCTTCTCAATATCCTATGAAATTCAAGAAAAACCCCACCAAACTGCAGACAAATCCCACATAATTTCCTAAATTTCCTCAAAACCACACCAAATTCCAGAAACATCCCAACAAATCGCCACACATTTCCACAAAATCTATGAAAAATCCCACAAATTCTTCAAGTCTCCTCAAAATCCCACAAAATACCAGAACATAGAAAAAATATCCCACAAAGTTCCTGTCACATTCCACCAAATCCCCACAAATTTCCACCATCTAAAAAAAAATCCCACCAAATTCTTCAAGTCTCCACAAAATCCCACAAAAAACCACAACATTGCAAAAAAATCCCACAAAATTGCAGAAAAAACCCACCAAATCACCACAAATTTCCACAGTCTCCTCAAAATCCCACAAAATTCTTCAAGTCTCCTCAAAATCCCACAACATTCCAGAAAAAAATACCACCAAATTGCAGAAATCTTCTCAAAATCCTATCAAATTCCAGTCACATTCCTCCAAATCACCACACATTTCCACAAAATCTAAGAAAATTCCACAAAATACTTCAAGTCTCCTCAAAATCCCACAACATTCCAGAAAAAAATCCCACACAATTACCTAAATTTCCTGAAAACCCTGCCAAATTCCAGAAACATCTCAAAAACTCCCCTGAATATCCCACAAAATCTAAGAAAAATCCCACACAATTGCACAAAATGCCACAAAATTGCAGAAATTCTTCCCAAAACCCCAACAAATTCCAATCACATCTCACCAAATCCCTACACATTTCCACAAAATCTAAGAAAATAACTCAAAATTCTTCATGTCTCCTCAAAATCCCTCAAAATACTACAAAACTCCCACAAAATCTTTTCAATATCCTAAGAAATTCAAGAAAAAACGCACTAAACTGCAGAAATTTCCTAAATTTCCTCGAAACTCCACCAAATCCCAGAATCATCTCACCAAATCACCACAAATTTCCACAAAATCTAAGAAAAATCCCACAAATTCTTCAAGTCTCCTCAAAATCCCACAAAATTCCAGAACATTGAAAAAATATCCCACAAAGTTCCTGCCACATCCCACGAAATCGCCACAAATTTCCACAACATCTATGAAAAATCCCACAAAATTCTTCAAGTCCCCACAAAATCCTACAAAATTGCAGAATTCTTCTCAAAACCCCACCAAATTCCAGAAACATCCCACCAAATCCCCATGCGTTTCCACAAAATTCTACGAAAATCCCACAATATTCTTCAAGTCTCCTCAAACTCCCACAACATTCCAGAAAATAACACCACAACATTGCAGAAATCTTCTCAAAACACTACCAAATTCCAGATACATCTCAAAAAATCCAATGAATATCCCACAATAATCTAAGAAAAATCCCACACAATTCCACAAAATTGCAGAAATCTTCTCAAAACCCCAACAAATTCAAGTCATATCCCACCAAATCCCTACACATATCCACAAAAATCTAAGAAAATACCTCAAAATTCTTCATGTCTCCTCAAAATTCCACAAAACTCCCACAAAATCTTTTCAATATCCTACCAAATTCAAGAAAAACCCCAATAAACTGCAGACAAATCCAACATAATTTCCTAAATTTCCTCAAAACCACACCAAATTCCAGTGACATCCCTCAAAATCGCCAGACATTTCCACAAAATCTAAGAAAAATCCCAAAAAATTCTTCAAGTTTCCTCAAAATCCCACAACATTCCAGAAAAAAGTACCACACAATTAGCTAAATCTTCTCAAAACCCTGCCAAATTCCAGAAACATCTCAAAAAATCCCCGAAATATCCCACAAAATCTAAGAAAAATCCCACAGAATTCTTCAAGACTCCACAATATCCCACAACATTCCAGAAAAAAATCCCACCAAATTCCAAAAATCTTCTCAAAACCCCAACAAATTCCTGTCACATCCCTCCAAATCCCCACACATTTCCACAAAATCTAAGAAAATACCTCAAAATTCTTCATGTCTCCTCAAAATCCTTCAAAATTCCACTAAACTCCCAGAAAATCTTCTCAATATCCTATGAAATTCAGGAAAAATCCCACCAAATTGCAAAAAAATCCCACACAATATCCTACAAATCTCTTCAAAACCCCAACAAATTCCAGTCACATCCCTCCATATCCCCACACATTTCCACAAAATCTAAGAAAAATTCCACAAAACTTTTCAAGTCTTCTCAAAGTCCCACAAAATACCACAAAACACCACAAAATATTCTCATTATCCCATGAAATTCAAGAAAAATTCAAAAAAATTGCAGAAAAATCCCACATAATATCTTATAAATTTTCTGAAAACCGCACCAAATTCCTGAAACATCCCACCAAATCACCACTCATTACCAAAAAATCTAAGAATATACCTCAAAATTCTTCATGTCTCCTCAAAATCCTCCAAAATTCTACAAAACTCCCACAAAATCTTTTCAATATCCTACCAAATTCCAGAAACATCCCACCAAATCGCCACACATTTCCACAACAGCAAAAAAATATGCCACCAAATTCTTCAAGACTCCTCAAAATCCTACTAAATACCACTACATTGCAAAAAAATCCCACCAAATTCCAGAAACATCCCACCAAATCACCACAAATTTCCACAACATCTAGAGAAAAATCCCACAAAATTCTTCAAGTCTCCTCAAAATCCCACAACATTTCAGACAAAAATCCCACAACATTGAAGAAACCTTCTCAAAACCCCACGCAATTCCCGACACATCCCACCAAATCCCCACACATTTCCACAAAATCTAAGAAAATACCTCAAAATTCTTCATGTCTCCTCAAAATCCCTCAAAATTTTATAAAACTCCCAGAAAATCTTCTCAATATCTAATGAAATTAATGAAAAAATCCCAGCAAATTGGAGAAAAATCCCACACAATCCTGAAACATTCCCAAAACTCCACCAAATTCAGGAAACGTCCCACCAAATCACATCAAATTTCCACAAAATCTAAGAATAATCCCTCGAAATTCTTCAAGTTCCCACAAAATCCTACACAATTTCATAAATTTCCTCAAAACCCCACCAAATTCCAGAAACATCCCACAAAATCACCACAAATTTCCACAACATCTTAGAAAAATCCCACCAAATTCATCACGTCTCCTCAAAATCCCACAAAATACCACAACATTGCAAAAAAATCCCACCAAATTCCAGAAACATCCCACCAAATCACCACAAATTTCCACAAAATATAAGAAAAATCCCAAAAAATTCTTCAAGTCTTCTCAAAATCCCACAACATTCCAGAAAAAAATCCCACAAAATTCCAAAAATCTTCTCAAAACCCCATCAAATTCCAGTCACATCCTTCCAAATCCCCACACATTTCCACAAAATCTAAGAAAATACCTCAAAATTCTTCATGTCACCTCAAAATCCCTCAAAATTCTACAAAACTCCCAGAAAATCTTCTCAATATACTATGAAATTCAAGAAAAATCCCACCAAATTGCAGAAAAATCCCACACAATCCTAAAATATCCCCAAAATCCCACCAAATTTCAGAAACATACCACCAAATCACCACAAATTTCCACAACATTTAAGAAAAATCCCACAAAATTCTTCAAGTCTCCTCAAAATCCCACAACATCCCAGAAAAAATCCCACAAAATTGCAAAAAACTCTTCTCAAAACCCCAACAAATTCCAGAAACATCCCACCAAATTGCCACAAATTTCCACAACATCTAAGAAAAATCCCACCAAATTCTTCAGGTTTCCTCAAAATACTACAAAATACCACAACATTGGGAAAAAATCACACAAAATTCCAGAAACATCCCACCAAATCTCCACAAAATACCACAAAATCTAAGAAAAATCCCACAATTTGGAGCACAGGGACTCTAGAACCTGAGCACGGCTGCTTTGCTGTGCAGGCAAGGAAGGGCTTGGGCTGCTCCACTCCCCTGCTTTGCTTTGGGATCACCGTGATTTTGGGGGACAGTGCAGGGGGAAAGGGAGAAAGCATGGGCTTCCCTCACCCATGGGTGGGTTTTTCCCTAGAATGTAGGGGTTGGGCCTTCCTCAAGCTCCTGACAGACACAAGATTTTTTACCAGTTTTCTTGTTTCCCCTTTTTGTCTGTAACCTATTTTTATTAATTAGTTGTTTGTTTTTCTAAAGGAAGCGTTCCAGGTGGGGTCCAGTCTGGATCAGGAAGTGCTTGGGACCAGCTGTGGCGTGGATGGGCCGTGCCCTTGGAGAAGACTGAGGACATCGTTTGGGACCAGCTTTTCTTGTGGCAGCGGATGGTGTGAGGTGGGTCCTCATCTCCTTGGCATGGGTGGGACAAGAGCTTTTGGGAGCTGGCAGCGGGCACAGGAGCATCCCGCTCTGGGCAGCTGCTGAGGGGCTGGATCTGCCGTGGCTGGCTGCAGGCTGGGCACATGTCCTGCCCTCCTGCTCTGCTCCCCAAGGCAGCAGTGATGAGCAGCTTTGGGCCCAGCTCTGAGCACGGCCAGCATGGCCTGGGCACCGCGGCTGGCTGGGACAAGGGGACAGGAGCCTTCAGCTGACGGGCGGTTTCTGCTTTCTCTCCTTGCAGCCGGGCTCTGCGGATGCTGAGGCTGCTCTGGGCTCTGCCAGGGCTCTGCTGGGCTCAGCACCGGGCCGGGATCAGCCAAAGAAGAAACGCTGTGACCTGCAGCAGAGACTTTGAGCATTTTGGCAATGCAGCTCAAGTCTGCAGAGTGTCCACCACCAAGGGAAAACATGACACCCCCCAAAAATTAAACTTGTTCCATAACTTCTGAAATGAAATCCATCTGGGATGATCCCAAATGACATTTTTCATCTTGCTCAAGCTGTAGCTCAGCCCTTCTCTGAACAGTTCTGTCCCCACATCTGCCTTTTACTTCACAACTGCTCCCTGCTTTCCCCCAGTGAGTTCCCAGCCCATCACAGTCTCCATCACACTGCAGCCTTCCTTGATGCCCCTCACCATGAGGAAGGCCAAGCCCCAGTGTCAGGGACTCATCCTGTCAGTGGCTGAAGAGCAGCAATGTCTGTCTGTGCCAGGGGCTCTTGGATGTCTCTGTATCCATGGACAGAAGGGTCTGTCTGTGCCAGGGGCTCTTGGATGTCTCTGTATCCATGGACAGAAGGGTCTGTCTGTGCCAGGGGCTCTTGGATGTCTCTGTATCCATGGACAGAAGGGTCTGTCTGTGCCAGGGGCTCTTGGATGTCTCTGTATCCATGGACAGAAGCTCTGTCCTTGCAAAGGTTTCCATAATATCTTGGTACCCATGAGTATGGAATGAACACAGAGAGTGAAAGTGTCAGTCACGTTGTTTGCACACTCCTTCCTTTCCATACAAGACACATCCATGCACACCCCCACGTACAGATATATTAAAAGGATAGGGATGGATAGAGATTTCCCACAGAGCTCTAACTTTGGCAGAACTCACCTTGTAAGCCATGGCCAGGGCATTTTTTTCCCAGCTCTGTGTCAGTAGGTGTCCAAGAGCTGAAGGGAACAGCATTTAGAAGCAGTTTCAGGATTTCTAGGCAGGAAAGGGAGCTGACAACCATCCACATAACTCACCATATTTGTCAGGATGGGCTGCTGGTTCTTTAGGAATATGGCACAACGGAGACACGAGACTTGGGATAATCCCAGCTCTCTGTGGATCTGTGCAAAGGGGGAGCTGCAGAAACACCTTGTGTCTTCTTTGGGGACACAAGGTCCAAGGAGCTGGGGTGGCAGAGCGTGACCTGGGCTGGTGGCAGGTGAAGTCCCATTTCATGACATCCCGGAGTGGCACAGGACAAAGCTCCAAGCAGCCACAGCCCCACTGAGGAAGTCCTTGGAGTGCTGCACATCCCATAGGAAAAGCTGCATTCCCTCAGGCCATTGGGATTTATCACTTCCATTTGCAACGCTTTAGGTCCAAGTTTCAAACTGCAAAATTCTGACACTCAAGACACAGTCATGAAGAACACGTATTTCAATTTCCTATTCCTTTAATTGCAGTGTAAAATATCTTGATATTGGAACACATCCATCAAATCTGTAAAGGAAGGCAGCTAATGGATCCTTTCCACTAGCACGTGTACAAACTAAGGAACTAAAATCAAACCTGAGTTCTCTTTTTCAAAAGATCAATTACCTCTTTCTTACTCCAGAGTTATAGATGATTTTTCACTACACATTTGAGGGTAATTTTTATCTTTCATTTCTTTTTTATGTTTTCTTTTCTGGTTTTTAGGTTTTTGTTTTGGTTTTTTTTGTTGTTGTTGTTGTTGTTTTTTTACAGAAAGCATGTCCTAGAAAAGGCACGTCCTTTGCTCCTGGTTCCCGTGTGGAGCAGCTCCCTTCCCGCTGGCTGAGCTGCTCAGGCAGAGCCCGGCAGCTCCTGGCCCTGCAGGGCTGAGGCTTTTCCCCGTTGCTGGGCACAGACTGATGGAGCAGCACTGCTGAACACGGGCACACGCAGAGGGAGCAGAGCAGCTGCCTTTGCCCACCTGAAGCTCCAAGGCCAAACTCTGAGCAGGCACGGCTGGAAGAGACTCGCAGGCTCCCTGTTGGCTCTGCTGCCCCACTTGTGCCCGGCCCAGCTCTGCGGGAGGCAGAGGGAGAACAAGGGGCAGCTCCCTCCAGCCCCGGGCCTTGGGCCACTGTCAGCACCCGCTGCTCCAGCCACGGCTTCTGCTGGCACTGACAGCAACAACCAAACTGGGGCTGGTCCCCAGGGAGCAGCAGCAGTGCCTGGATCTGATCCCTCAGCCTGGGGCAGCCCCCTGGGGGAACAGAGGGCACAGCAAGAGGGACAAAACCAGGCAGGGGCAGAGACTGGGAAGAGCCAGAGCTGGGAGCAGCAACAGCTGCTTCATTGCAGTCCTGGAGAAAGCTCTTGGCTGGCTCAAAGCACTGAAAGGTGTGAAAGGCAGAGAGGAGGCCACACCAAACAATGCTCCTGTTTTCACACCTTCCTGTAATAAATGGAAATGAACTAAATTATAACTATTTGGAAAGTTGTTATTATTAGGAGCAATCAAGGGAATTGGTGTTACAAGGCAGATGTACCCCTCTACAGATGTTACATGTTAAAATTAAGATAGAGGATGTAGATTTGAGATAAGAAATATCCTAAGACAAAATTGACCTTGAGATGGATAAAGTTGGAACAACTTTAGGCATAGGGCCTGAAAATTATGAGACTAATTAGTGGAGCACAATGCTTACTTACATAACACAACACTTAGTACACACACACAGCCTGTAAGGTTATCCAAAGAACAATGAGGATGACTGTAAGCCTTCGTCAAAAGACCACCAAAAGAAGACTGAAGACCCCCTAGCAACAAGTGAGGCATGCGCCATGAAGAACAGTGATGTAAAATTAAAGAATCAGAAATAAGATGAGACTTACTGGAAACATGAATGAATATGTGTAAGTATACAGTATATAAGTTTAGTTTGAATTGCTTTATTTCATATGTAAGGGGGTTGAGAAGCCCTCTCCGTACCCCGGTCAGTTTTGCTTATGCTTTAATCATAATTACTGGCAAGCTATATTCATATATATATTCATACATATATACACATATGTATATATATATGAATATATTCACTAAATTGTACTCTTTTACTAAATTGTATTCCTTCTATATCAAATTGCTACTTAATCCACTAAATTATATTCTTTTATTAAATTGGATTCTTGTATTCAATTCACTAAATGGTATAATTTTTTTCTTGTTATTACACTGCTGTTAACTCAATAGCCCTAGCTGTCCAAATTTCAATTTCATTTATGACACTGCCCTTGGGTGAGTTACAGCCACAGCAAGAGGGAGGAGATGATCCCACCCATGGCTGCTGCTGGCTCCAGACATTTGCTGAGATAAAGCTGAGCCAGAGCTTCAGCATCTCCCCCAGAATCACAGAATCACAGAATGCCTTGGCTTGGAAGAGACCTTAAAGTTCATCTCATTCCACCCCCTGCCATGGCAGGGACACCTTCCACTATCCCAGGCTGCTCCAAGCCCCATCCAACCTGGCCTCGGACACTTCCAGGGATCCAGGGGCAGCCACAGCTTCTGTGGGCAAGCTCTGATCTCTGCCCAGGTGAGCAGGGACAGGAGCCGAGGGAACGGCTGGAGCTGGGCCAGGGCAGGGCTGGGCTGGAGATGAGCAAAAGCTTCTTCCCCCCCAGGGGGCTGGGGCAGTGCCCAGGCTCCCCAGGGAATGGGCACGGCCCCGAGGCTGCCGCAGCTCCAGGAGCCTTTGGCCAGCGCTGCCAGGGATGCACAGGCTGCGATTGTTGGGGTGTCTGTGCAGGGCCGGGGGCTGCACTCCATGATCCCAATGGGTCCCAGATGCCAGCTCAGCCCCTTGTGCAACTCTCACCCTTGGGCTCAGCCTTTGTGTCCCCTGGAGGCGCTGGCAGAGCTGATGGGGTGGGGCAGGAGCGGGGCAGCCCCAGCGTTCCCCTGGCAGTGACAGCACAGCCGGGCCAGCAGCCCCAGCGTTCCCCTGGCAGTGCCAGCACAGCCGGGCCAGCAGCCCCAGCGTTCCCCTGGCAGTGACAGCACAGCCGGGCCAGCAGCCCCAGCGTTCCCCTGGCAGTGACAGCACAGCCGGGCCAGCAGCCCCAGCGTTCCCTCCCTGGAGACGCTCCAAGGGAAGCGGCCAGAGCCGCGTCCAGTCAGCGGAACTGAGCGGCCACTGAGCACCCCCGGCCTGGGCTGCTGTGGATTCCTCTGCACACAGCTCGGGGAAGGTGCCCTTGGCCACCCCCACAGTGCCACAGACAAGTGTCACACACAGTTACAGAGCTCTGCCCAGATCTGCCAGCAGGATTCAATTAAAAAAATATAAAATTAAAACCACCAAAGAAACAAGATAAAGGGGACTCCTCCCAGCAGATCTTTTCCACCCTTCAGTTGAGACACCTTCATGCACACAAGACCTGGGGCTGTAAAAAACGAGGCTTCATAGGCACACTTGCAGGAAAAACGGGTTTAGGACAGGCTATCAGCAGAACTGTTCTCAGCTGGGTGAAAAAGGCCCCTTTGGCAGCTGCAGGGCCATTGAAAATGCAGACCCTCAGCCCATGGGGGAGAAAAGGGCTCTGAATTCCCCTCCCCTGACACACAAACCCTGCTCCCAGGCTGCTCCCCACACAGGATTCTACTGGAGGACTGTGGAAAGCTGAGAGTTGGCTCTGGCTTCTCCATGTTCCATGTCCTAAAGCTGCCTGGAAGAAGAAATTTAGGGTCAACTCCACTGGCACAATCCCTCCTGGCCCAGGGCACAGCCCCAGGAAGGTCTTTGCTCCTCCCTCGGCCCTCCCTGAGGAGGCTGGCAGGGCTCGCAGGTTTATGGCATTTGTCCTTGCTGCCCCTCACATCCCACTGCCCCACAAAGAGCCCCGAGCCACCCGTGAGGGACAGGCCCTGCTGGGCCAGGCCTGGGCTCAGGGCTTGGCTTTTCTGCTTCCTCCAACCCAGCCAGGCCTGGCTCAGCATTGCAGTTCCTGTGCTGTGCCCCAAGCTCGCTCGGGCCCTGCTGGAAAGGGACCTGAGGTACCTCCATCCCCTCGGGCAGTGCATGGGAGAAAACAACAAACTTCTCAGGAGGATGGGGAACAAACTTTCAGCTGCAAACTTTAGAGAATGAGGTCCTCAGAAAATCATAAATCTGCATGCAATTAGAGGAAATCACTTCACTAAGCACTGACTGAGCCAACTCGCCCAACCCATCCAACTTCAAGCTATCCAGATTTTGAAAACTGGAAGTCAGGAGAAAAGAGAGGGACAGAGATCCACAATCAGCCTTGGATCCAGCGCCATCTCAGCTGCTGTGAGCTCCAGGGCCGTGGCACATGTCAGTGTCACACCCGTGTCACAGCCTCACCTGCTCTGCTCCCTCTCCCAGCTGGGGTTTTTGGGGTGCCAGGGGCTTGGCAGCCACTTTGGGGCTGGAGCAGAGGCTGCAGTGGCTGGGCTGGGGCAGTGACCGCCCCACACAGGCAGAACTTGCTCTGCCCCCAAACACACCCTGGAGATGTCTGGGGCCATTCATCATTTCTCTGCTCTCCAGCGCTGAGGCAACGCACTCTGGCTACAGGTCTGAGCTTGAGCCCATGGCAACCAGCCCTGGCAATGGGGCTCCATGGAGCTGCTCTCAGGAACACCCCAAGAGCTGGGGAGTGCCCCAAAACCTCCTGAGAAATGTGAGATACCTTAAAATCTCGTTGGGAACATCCAAATATCCAAAACTCACTAACGGGTTTCCCCTCCATTCATCATCCCCAAACTTTGGCTGTCTCATTGCAGACCCCACCCCACCTCCCCAATCCCAACCCCAACCCATCCCATCCCTGCTGGACATCAAGACCCCCTTCCCAAGCCCTATTTCCCGCATTTCACACCTCCCAAACTCCATCCCACCCATCCTGCCCCACCCAATGCCCATCTCACCCCTCCTGATTTGCATCCCACTTCACCCAATCCCCTTCCAACCCCATTCCACCTGATGCCTTCAGAAGGCTGACCTAGAACAGAGGCTGGACAGAGTTAAGAATGAAGTTTATTAAAAGAATTTAAATACACCTTGGGCAGTACAAGAGCCAGGGCTACACCCAAGATGGACCAAAAATGGTCAGAAAAATGGACAAGTCTCACATTTTTAGAAGTTTAGGTCCATCTGGATATTGCAATCTGTTCACTGTCCAATTACAGCTTCAGATGATGAAGTCCCATCCTTCTTGTTTTCTCTCTTCAGTCCACCCTTGTCCATGCTTCTGGGCCTGAAACTTCTAACGACTGCCCTTGGTATCAAGCTAGAAAAGGAATTGTTTTGTCTACCTACTCTGTGAAGAGAGCTCACTAACACTTAATAGGAAGTTCCAAACTGTAAACCCAGGCAGTGCAGAATATGAAAGATGAAAGCTAAAACTTAAGGCAACACACCCTGAGGGGCTGTAGAATCCAGGAATTCTGGGTGGGAATGAGTAGAATTCAGTGCCATTGAGTGCTTTTGAGGTGACAGATTGAACCCTCTCATCTCTTTGAGTGACAAGAAATGAAGAAAACTACAACAGATAGCACCACAATCCCCAAGTCCTCCCAAGTATCTCTTTTAATCCCAGATTCCCTCAAAGCACTAGCAGAAAGTGAGGCTTTAGATGCCTTTGATGAATTTGCAGACTTTTACCCCAGTTTTGTCTGTTTTAAAGGGATGAAAATGAATCAAAAGATAGAACCAAAATAAAATGGCCACCAGCCCAGTATCTTCCCAACACAGATCACTGGGAATGTGGGTCATCAGGGCTCTGCCCAACGTGGGTCCTCTGATCGGGGATGGAGCCAGGGAAGCGCACGAAGCTCTTCTTGCACTTGGGGCACTCACAGGGCTTCCCTTACCGGTGCCTCTGTTGGTGTTGGGTCAAGGCAGAGCTCCTGGAGAAGCTCTTCCCACACTGGGGACACTCGTAGGGCCTCTCCCCAGTGTGGATGTGCCGGTGCCTGATGAGGTTGGAGTTGTGCTTGAAGCCCTTCCTGCAGTCAGGGCAGCGGAAGGGCCTCTCATCCGTGTGAATCCGCTGGTGCAGGAGGAGATTGGAGCTGCTCTGAAACCTCTTCCCACACTCGGAGCACTCGTAGGGCCTCTCCCCAGTGTGCATCATCTGGTGGAGGGTCAGTTGGTACCTCCATCTGAAGGTCATCTCACATTCCCCACACTCATAGGGACGTTCCCCAGTGTGGATCCTCTGGTGGCAGATCAGGCTGATGCTGTGGCTGAAGCTCTTCCCACACTCGGGACATTCATAGGGCCTCTCCCCAGTGTGGATGCGCCGGTGGGTGATGAGGTTGGAGTTGTGCTTGAAGCCCTCCCCACAGTCAGGGCAGCGGAAGGGCGTCTCATCCGTGTGCATCCGCTGGTGCCTGAGGAGATGGGAGCTGCTCTGAAACCTCTTCCCACACTGGGGACACTCGTAGGGCCTCTCCCCAGTGTGGATGCGCTGGTGATGGATGAGTTGGGAATTGCAGCTGACACCCTTCCCACATTGCCCACACTTGTAGGGCCATTCCCCAGTGTGGATCATCTGGTGGCTGATCAGGCTGTTGCTCTGGCTGAAGCTCTTCCCACACTCCAAGCACTTGTAGGGCTTCTCCCCATCCTGAAGCTGCTCATGGACCACCAGCTCAGAGCCCCGTCTGGACCTCCGGCGGCCTTCCCGACACAGGGTGGGTCTTTCCTCCTCAGAGCACTCTGGGATGGGTTTGGAGCCCCTACTCCTGTGGGATCTCCGGGGATATTCATCCCTATTGGATTCCTGCACTGTGGAGCTGCTCAAAATTGCCTCTTGCACGAGTTTCTGCTGTGGGGATTTGTCCTCCCTGGTCTCCATCCTCAGCTCCTTGTCTGGGGGAGGAAGGACAAGGAGAGGATGGGATTTGCCTCCGTGCCAGAGGGAAGGGGAAGGAGATCCCCCCAGTGCGTCCCCGGCAGGACGGCGTCGGCAGCGGGGTTGTCCTGCAGCCGGGGGCCAGGCTGGGCTGGGAGATGGAGCAGGAGAGAGGGGGAAAGGGGCACTGACTTCCTCCTCACCTGCCTGGGTGTCCTGGGACATCTTCCTTGCAGCCTCCTTCTCCATCCAGCCAAGGTTTGGGAATGGGAAATCCTGGTTTGGGGAAAAATACAGTTCATGGGCACATTGGGTTAGGGGGCTCCCCCTGTGCAAGTTCATCTCTAGAAGTCACCAAGCCTCTGGAGTCTATAAAAACCTCCCAAACACCAAGATTTAACCCTGAAAATGCCTCCCAGGAGTTCCCCATCTCTGGTCTCTCCCCTTTGGTGTTCAGGGGTTCCCCCTGTCCCAGCTGCTGGGGGTCACACTTGTACTGGGGGTCCTCTGTCTGCTCAGTCCCTGCCCTCGTCTGGCTGCTGGGAGTGCCAGGAATCCAGAAAGTTGCCCCCATTTCCATCTCCTTAATAAGGGATGCTGGGACTCCCCACGGTCCCCCCAAGGGGAATTTGCTGCTCAGCTTTGGAGTTCTTCATTCTCCAAACATCCCCCCTAAAAAACCCAACCCAGGGACCCCCGAGGATATCTGGGCTGAGCTCCCCTTTGTGGGATGGGGGATAATGACCCCACAGGTGGGGGGCTATGAATTCAGGGAGTGCTCAACCTTGTGGTTCCTTCTCCTTTCCCTGATCTTCCTTTGTTCCTCCTCTTCCATCCCTCCCCCTCCTCCCCCAGGAGCAGTGACACCCTCGGTGCCCCGTTCCCAAACCCCTCACAGCCCACGGCAGGAGCGGGGATGGAGCCGGGACAGGTCGGGATGGGCAGCGCGGGGCTCTCCGCTGCTCCCACCCGCTGGGGACGGGGGGAACCCGGCCTGGGGAAAAGGAGAGGGAAACTGGGAAAATTGGGGGCTGCAGATCCAACCTGGGGCTGGCTGGGGACCCTGGCTGGGGACTGCCAGCCCTTGGGGCTCCTCTGGGGAGATGTGGGAGGGGGGAACACAGAGAGGGCTGGGGGATCCCAGGAGTGGCAGCACTGGCAGGGACTGGTTTGGACTGGGGTAACTGGAACCCTACTGGGATAACTGGGAATGATTGGGGATGAGCACAAGAATGCTGAGGGCAGCTGGGATATACTGGGAGTGTCTGTGACCATACTGGGAACAGCTGGAACCACACTGGGAGAAACTGGGAGTGAGTGGGACCATGCTGAGATGGACTGGGACTATTCCAGGGACAACTGGGATCACACTGGTAGGAACTGGGAAGAATTGCAACTATTCTGCGATCACACTCAACTGGGATCATACTGGGATCACAGTGGGAGCAGCTGGGTCCCTGCTGGCTGAGACTGGGATCCCACTGAGGGTGACTGGAATCATACTGGGATTGACTGGGAGTGGCTGGGAACAACTGGGATCATGCTGAGAGCAACTGGGAGGAGCTGGGAATGACTGGGAGCATGCTGGGGCTGACTGGGATATACTGGGAGAGACAGGGAGTCCCAGGGATCACACTGGAGGCTACTGGGGTCACACTGGCACTGCCAGGGAGCAACTGGGGGCCACTGGCCTCATCCTGGGAGTGACTGGGATCAGACTGGGAGTTACTGGGATTAGATTGTGACTGGGATGAGACTGGGAGTGTGAAAGAAACTGGAAAATTGGGGAAAAAATGGAAAAAAGCCCAGGATAAATTCAAGGAAAATGGAAGGGAAAATTCGGGGAAAAACCAAAAATATCAGGGTGAAATCCAAAAAAATCAGGGAAAAATCAGGAAAAAAATTGGGAAAAATTTGGGAAAAACAGGGGAAAATCTGACAAAAAATTGGGGAAAACCAGGAAAAGTTTGGGGGAAAAAAAGAGCAAACTTAAGGAAAAAAATGTGAAAAAACTGGGGAAAAATCAGGAAAAGACAGTGGAAAAATCTGGGAAAAATCAGGAAAAGTCAGAAAAAATAGGGAAAAAACCAGAAAAAATAGGAAAAGAAGGAAAAGTCATGAAAAACCAGGGAAAATTGGAAAGAATATTTGGGAAATCAGGAAAAAAACTGGGAAAGAACTTGGAAAAATTGGGGAAAATCTAGAAAAGAAAGAGGAATAAAATCTGAAAAGTAATAGGAAAAAAACCAGGAAAAATCAGGTAAAAACTAGGGAAATTTGAGAAGAAATTGGGAAAAAGCTAGAAAAAATTTGGGAAAGGAAGAGAGAAGAATCAGGAAAAAATGGGAAATACATGAAAAAAATTGTGAAAAATTGTGAGAAATCAGGGAAAATATCAGGAAAAGAAAACCAAAAAGACCCTGGGAAAAATCACGAAAAATCAGGAAAAAATCGGGAAAATATTGGAAAAATGAAGGAAAAACCAGAAATATTTGAGAAAAAATTGCAAAAAAATCTGGAAAATAATTCGGAAAATATCAGAAAAATTGTGGAAAAAAAAAGAGAATCAGCGGAAAATCAGGGAAACAAACAGGACAAGGATAAAAAAATCTGGGAAAATCAGAAAAAAATAATGAAAAAAAATCAGGAAAGAATTGGGGAAAACCAGAAAGATTAGGGAAAGGAAAAGGGAAAAATCAGGGAAAAAAATGGGATTAAAACAGGAAAAAGCACAAAAATCAAGAAAAAGTTTAAGAAAAAAATGGGAAAAAAATGAAAAAAAAAATCAGAAAAATAAAAAAATAATGAAAAAAATCAGAAAAAAAAATATCAAAAAAATCTGGAAAAATCTGGAAAAAATGGGGAAAATCTGGAAAAATATTGAGCAAATATTGGGTAAAATCAAGAAAAGAGAGGGAAGAAACCTGGAAAAAATCAGGAAAAATCAGTAAAAAAATTAGGAAATACAGGGAAAAATCAGGGACAAATTGTGAAAAAAAATGGGGAATAACCAGGAAGAAATTGCAAAAAGAAGAGGGAAAATCAGGAAAAAGTGGGGGAAAATCAAGAAAAAAATTTAGGAAAAAATTTGGGAAAAAACAGGGAAAAATCAGGAAAAGAAAGAAAAAGAAGACTGGGAAAAAAAATAGGAAAAATCAAGGGGGAAAAAAAAAAGAGTACAAGAAAGTGGAGAAAAAAACTTTGTAAATTTGGGAAAAAAATTGGGAAAAAACTAGGAAATATCAAGGAAACAAACAGGAAAAAATCAGGAAAAATTAGGAAAAAAGGGAAATATTTGGACAAATCAGAGGGAAAAATCAGGAAAAAGAATTGAAAAATATGTGAAAAAAATTGTGAAAAAAATTGTGACAAATGAGGAAAAATAAGAAAAAGGGAATAAAACCTGGAAAAAAATCAGAGAAAAAAATCTGAAAAAAAATGAAAAAAATTGGGGGAAAATCAGGGAAAAAAATGGGAAAAACAAGGGAAAAAAATTGGGAAAAAATGGGAAAAAACAGAAAAATTATGGAAAAATTAGAGAAAAAATTGGGGAAAAGACAAAAAATTTTGAGAAGAGGAAAAAATCAGGAAAAAGAAAAAAATCAGGAAAAAAATGGTGAAAAAACTGGGAAAAATTCAGGGAAAAATAAGGGAAAAATAAGAAAAAAATAAGAAAAAAAAAAAAAGAGAGAAAAAGATTGGGGAAAATCAGGAAAAAAACAGGATGAAATCCCCCTATCCCATTTTTCCATGGAATTTTGGGAATTGCCTACCTGGGAGGTTGTAGAAGAATTTCCGGACCTGGGAATCCGGGGAGTGGGGAAAGGTGGAATTGCAGATGAGCTGGTCCAGATTTTTGGGAAGGTTGATGGCCTGGTCCTATTATAGCTTCCAGAATGTTCGGATGAATTCCACACCTCCTTCCAGCTAGAAATCATGGAAAAATCATGGAAAAATCATGGGAAAGCTGTGATTCAAATTCATGGAGTTTTGCCCCCAAAGCACCCTTTTTTCCCACCAAAATTTCTATTTTTCCCCCCTAAAATATTAATTTTTTGGAATAATTAAATGGGGAAGATTAGGGGGAAATAGGAAAAAATAGGATGGAAATGGAGCAAAAATGGGGGAAATTGGAGCCAAAATGGGAAAATAATAGGGAAAAAATGGGATAAAAATAGAGAAAAATGGGATGGAAATGGAGGAAAAATTGGGAAAAATGGGAGAAAGGAATGGAAGAAGATGGAGATAAAATGATGGAAGAACGAGATAAAACCAGGATAAAAATGGGGAAAAAAAATGAGGGAAACTGGGAGAAAAATGAAGGGAAAATGGGAATAAAAATGGTAAATGTGAAGTGAAAGTGGGAGAAAAATGGAAGAAAATGGGGAAAACAGGAGAGGTCATGGGGAAAAAACTGGGGAAAAATGGAGCAAAAAGAGGATAAAATGAAAAAAAAATAGATTAAAATGCAGGAAAAAATGGGAAAACAAAAGAAAAATTAAGAAAAAATAGAGGAAAAATGAGTTTAAAAGGGGGAAATGGAGGAAAAAAGGAGAAAAATGGGTGAAAACTAGGGAAAAATAAAAAATAGGATAATAGAGGGGAAAAAATATATGAAAATGGGATAAAATGAGGAAAAATAGAAAAAAAATGGATAAAAACGAGATAAAACCAGGAAAAATTTGGGATAAATGGGATGAAAATGTGGGAAAATGGGGATAACATTTGGAAAAAATGCAGACAAGTTGTACCCTAATAGGGAATGACTGGGAGTGATTTGGATTATCATGGGGCGCAGAGGAAACTGGAGGCACACGGGGTGAGCAACTGGGCTCATGCTGGGAGCAGCCACTGCTGGCACCGGGAGCCCCGAACCCCTTTCCCGGCCATGCCGGACCCGCATCCCCCCGGCCCCTTTGCCGGGGCTCTGCCGCCACCGCCACCGGGACCCCCCAAAAACACCTCCCGGGGACCCCCGGGGTGCCCCCGAGGGGCATCTGCGGCTCGGCTCTGGAGCCCTGCCATCCCCAAACATCCCCCCCAAAAACCCCAAAGCCAGGGAGCCCCGGGGGATTTGGGGCGAGCTCCCCCTCCCCGGGCACCTGCGGGATGGGGGGCGATGGTCCCGAAGGAGCTGCAGATGCAGAGAGCGGGGAGCGCAGGTGGAGCCTCCTCTGCCTGCTCCAGCTCTTCCTCCCCCTGCTCCTCCTCTTCCTCCTGCTCTGTCCCTCCTCTTCCTCCTCCTCTGTCCCTCCTCTGTCCCTGGGCGTGGTTCGGAGCCCTCGGGTGAGCGGGGCCGGGCCGGGACACGATGGGAAAGGGCTGGGTCCCCCCCAAACCGAGCTGGGGGCAGCGGAGCTTTGGGGGAACAATGGGAACGGGGCGGGACAGGGGAACAGGGGGAGGTGGGAGCACTGAGGGTCCCCCAGTTCACCCCAGGAGCCCCAAGCCCCGTCCCAGCCCCCCCAGTTCCCCCCGCAGCCCCGGCTGAGGGGGCTCAGCCCAGGAGCCGCCGTCGTTCGGGGCTCCCCCGAGTGCAGGAACGGGAGAGTTCCCGGCTCGGGGAGGCCCCAGCACAGGAGGGGATCTTGTCCCTCTTCCAGGGCCTTTCAGGGTCTTCAGGCCCCTCTCAAGAGGAGTTTTTCTCTTTTTCAGGTTTTTTGGGGGGATCCCACCACTACAGGGGTGTTTTTTCCTCCCCATTTTAGGGTGTTTGTGCGGCCGCAGCCCCACAAGCCCCTTTGGAGGGGGGATCATGACGGCTTTAAGTGACATTTTTAGGGGTGTCCCCACCCCAAGCCCCTGTAGGGGATGTTTTGTCCCCCAGGATGAATTTTGGGGGTTCTCTCTACCATGGCCGCTTTAAGGGCCCCCGGTGTTGTCGGGTCCCACTGTAACTCCTCTTAAAAGGGCAACACCGCTCCCGTTGGTTCCGGCAGTGGAGCCCGGGAGGGGTTGGGGGTCCCGGGAGGGGTTTGGGGGTACCTGGGTGATGCCGATGAAGGTGATGGGGTCCCCATGCTGGGTATAAACCTTCGTGAGGGTTTCCTGGGGATTTTCAGAAGTTCTCGGTGTTTTTGGGGCCACGGTGGTTTTTGGGGGGTTCCCAAGGGGGTTCACAGGGGTCCTGATGGGGGAATTTGGGCGATCCCGGGGGTGGAATTGGGGATCTCAAGGTTGTTTTGGGGAACCTGCTGGTGATGGAGATGGGGACCCCATGCCAGGTATGAACCTTTTCAATGTCTGCATGGGCTTTTGCGGTTTTGGGGAGTTTTTGGAGCATCCAGGGCTGTGTTTGGGATCAGGGGAGGTTGGGGTGTCCCGGGGGCTTTGGGGGTTCTCGGCAGGTTTGGGGGTACCTGGGCAATGCGGGTGGCAGTGCTGGGGACCCCGTGCCGGGTTTGAACCTTCTCACAGCGCACGGGCAGCGTCAGCGTGTTCAGGGAGATCCTGGGGGGCCCGGGGGGTCACCCCAAATCCCAGGGACCCCAAATGCTGAGGGACCCCCTGAACTGCCCTCACCGCTGGATCTGCTGCAGGCAGGGGGGCACCAGCACTCGGCCCCCACCCTCCACCATCACAGGGGGGCTGTGGAAGAAATCTGGGGGTGCAGGGACAGGTCGGGTGGGACCCCCAAATTTTTCAAGTGTCCCCAATATTTCACAAAATTCCAGACACATCCCACAAAATTATTACAAATTTCCACACAATCTAGAGAAATATCTCAAAATTCTTCAAGTCTCCTCAAAATCCCTCAAAATTCCACAAAAATCCCACAAAATACCACAGAAATCCTACCAAATTCCTGAAACATCCCACAAAATTCTAGAAACATCCCACAAAATTCCCTAAATTTTCTCAAAAGCCTAACAAATTCCAGAAACATCCCACAAAATCTCCACAAATTTCCACACATTCTAAGAAAAATCCCTCAGAATTCTTCAAGGCTCCCCAAAATCCCACAAAATTCAAGAAAATTCCACAACAGTACAAAAAAAATCCCACAAAATTCCAGAAACATCCCACAAAATTCTTCAAGTCTCCACAAAATCCCAAAAAATTGCAGAAAAATCCCAGAAAATTGTGGAAATCTTCTCAAAAGCTCAACAAATTCCAGAAACATCCCACAAAATCCCCACAAATGTCCACAAAAACCTAAGAAAATACCTCAAAATTCTTCATATCTCCTCAAAATCCCTCAAAATTCCTGAAAAAAATACCACAAAACTGCAGAAATCTTCTCAAAACCCCACCAAATTCCAGTCACATCCCAAAAAATCTCCACAAATTTCCACACATTCTAAGAAAAATACCTCAAAATTCTTCAAGTCTCCTCAAAATCCCACAAAATTTAAGAAAATTCCACAACATTCCAAAAAAGTCCCACAAAATTCCAGACACATCCCACAAAACTATTACAAATTTCCACACAATCTAAAAAATACCTCAAAATTCTTCATGTCTTCTCAAAACCCTACCAAATTCCAGAAACATCCCACAAAATCTCCTCAATGTCCTGCAAAATTCCACAAAAATTCCACAAAATTCCACAAATATCTCGCAAAATTCCAGTAAAATCTGATGAAATTGTTAGCATTCAGGAACACACATAATCACAAATGATCATATGCAGGTGCTTTATTAAGAGATCTGGGTGTCAGGGGTACACAGACCCAAATCTGACCCATCTTGGTTTTGAACTGAACATGTTTTATACTCTATCATTATATAACTCACATATTAATTATTAAACTTACATTGTTCTATTGTAAGCATTGTTTTTACCCAAGCATGGATTTCTCGTGATACCCCCCAGCCCCCTCACATTGTTCCTCATGTTCTTTAAACAATAATTATATCCAATCACATCTAACAATTGTATCATGAACATCTACTGACTACACAGGTGCAGTTTGACCTGATCTTTAGCAAGTACAAGGCCTAACATTTCCCAGGGCCTACTTTTCCAAGGCCTTTCCAAACGTAACTTCCTTTCTAAGTCCCTGAATTTTCTAAGATTTTGAGACTTTTTACTATCACTTACAGGACTTGTGCTCCAGACCCCTCACCAGCCTTGTTGCCCTTCTCTGGACATGCTCCAGCCCCTCCATGGCCTTCCTAAATTGGGGGCCCAGAACTGGACACAGCACTCGAGGTGCTGCCCAACCAGTGCAGAGTAGAGGGGAGGAATCCCTGCCCTGCTCCTGCTGGCCACACTGCTCCTGATCCAGGCCAGGAGCCATTGGCCTCCTTGGCCACCTGGGCACACTGCTGGCTCATGCCCAGCCTGCTGTCCATCAGTGCCCCAGCTCCCTTTCTGCCTGGCTGCTGTCCAGCCACTCTGTCCCCAGCCTGGAGCACTGCAGGGGTTGTTGGGGCCAAAGTGCAGGACCTGGAACTTGGACTTGTTAAACCTCACCTTGTTGGGTTTGGGCCCTGGATCCAGCCTGTCCAGCTCCCTGTGCAGAGCCCTCCTACCCTGCAGCACATCAACACTCCCAGCCAACCTGGTGTCACCACGGTTCCATGGGGCCCTGGAGTGTCACAATGGTCTCCAGGATTCCATGAGGCCTCCCAGCAACCCAATTTTGGATCATACTGGGAGTGACTGGACTCATGCTGGGAGTATCTGAGAGTGACTGGGAACACACCATGCACATCATCCCCCATACTGGGGGTGACTGGGAGCAACTGGGAGCGTGCTGGGAGCCAATGGCATCATACTGGGACTGACTGGGTTGATCTAGCCAGAGGCAACTGGGACCATCCTGGGAGTGCTGCTCTGTGACAAGGATCATACTGGAGCTTACTGGGCTCATGATGGTGTTGAAAGGGAACAACTGGGATCTCTGAACACCAAAGGTTCCTTTCCTGCTCACTGAAGAAGGAGCTTCCCAGTATCCATGTGTGAGGTGACCTTCACCTGAACCAGATGCTGTTAGGAGAAAAAGCTGCCTCTGCTGGAAAATCCCACACAACAAGTCAATGCCAAGAGAGCATTTTGCTTTCACAACTTCCCTCCTGGAGCCACAGTCCTTTTGGATCACACAGCAAGCAAGAGAACAGCACAAAATACAAGGCTGTGTCCAGTTTTTCGCTGGATCAGCAAACAGAGGGAATGCCAGGGTTCACTGCCACAGACTCTCTCCTTGGGGAACAGAACCCACCCAGGCTCAATTCCAAATGCTGTGCACACCCTGCTGGCTACAAACAACCCCTTTCTAAGAAGTTGTTGGCAGGAGCTTTCCCAAATAAATGGCATCTTAATGTCAATTTTCTTTCAAAATCACCTCTGTCCCAAAGGAAGAACAGAAAGCCCACAGCAATCCCAAAGGCACATATGGTGCACCTGGGGAAATCCTCAACTTAGGGGCCCAGTGGGTTAAAAAATACCCATCAGAAGCCCCAGAGTGCAGAGTGCAAACTGCAGCAACCACTTGCTGGATCATTTTGCCTGTGCTGCACACATCTGCAGACTGTCTGTCCCCCTGCCAGGACAGAAGGACACCCGTCAGGGGCTGGGCTGGCTGCTGAGAATGCCTCGGGCAGGAGGATCCTCAGGCAATGAGCAGGTGCCCAGAGCTGCTCTGACACTGAGGCCTCTGTGCCCCACAGCAACGGGAGCACCACAAGGACACGGCAACGTTCCTGTGACATCACAGCAGCAGCTCCCCCAAAAACCGCCTGGAAGGTTCTCCTGGGTCACCAAGGAGCACAAAGGATCCTCAGAGGGCACAACCTATTGCTCAAGGGATCCAAGAGGAGCTCAGAAAATGCAGCAAATGAGGACACCCCACAGCCCAGCCTGAACACTGAGAAGGAACAAAGATGTGACCAAACCAATGGAAATACAACTTTTGGTCACTGATGCTTCTGACTAAAACCAGCAAGGCTTGTTCCATCTGGGACCTTTGTTCTAGTTGTAGAAACAAGCAAGGTTCTCTACTGTCAATGTACAGAAAGCAGGAACTTGGGGGAAAGAAGGCTGAGAGTGCCAAAGCCTTGTGTGACTCCTTGGACATCTTGTGGCTGAGGGTGTCCAAGGCAATGGACTCACAAGCGGGGTCCCTGCCCTCCCCACTGACAGCTGCCATCTCTCCTTCAGCCCCACACGTGTCTCAAACAACCTCCTGTCAAGGGCCTCCATCCACACATTCCATCACCAGCCACAGATCCTCATCCACGAGGTCACCCAGCATCCCTGAGGCCACAGCAGGGAGTGCTCCTGGCATCTGGTAGAGCAGTGTGGCTTTCCTGGGATCCTTCTGGTGCCTGTGGCTGAGAGGAGTGGGGTGGATGGAACCAGGACGGGTCACAGATCAGCAGCCCCACTGCAAGCAGTGCTTTCTCCTGCTGTGTGGGGACCGTGGGGTGACTGATATTGGGACTCCTCCGGCTTTGGTCCTGCAGAGCACACAGTGGCTCAGACACTGGGCTGAGGGAAGGGGTGCCATGGAAACCCAGCACAGGCATTTCTCTTTGGAGAGGGGGTTCTGCAGGGAGAAGGGAGAAGAAGAGACTTTTCTGTCTGCTGAGATTCCCCCTCCTCCTTCAGCAGCCATTCCACAATCCATCAGTACCAGAGTTCATAGGATCACTTCCATGCCAGGGAGCACAAGGCACTCAAAACTGAACCCTGCCAGAGCCCAGCCCTGCCTGCCCATTTGGAGGGTGTGGGGGAATGGAATTTCAGCAGGAGCTGACCCACAATGATACTTTGCCACTGGTGGGTTTCTCACAGCCTTAGAAGGAGTTTGAGATCTCTGTCCCCAACACCTGCTCACCCTTCAAGTGCACACACGAGCCTGGGGGCAATTCAGGTTCCCTGGAGTGGTGGCTGCTTCCCTTGGAAACAGGAGCTGTTGTCTTTTCCAGTGTGCTTAACTCCCTTCTACCTATTAGAAAGTGGGTGAGTAAAGGAAATTACCCTGGAGAAAGGGGACCAGAGCCTTTGAAAAGGATGAAACATGTCTGAATTACAAATAAAATCTCTTTCATTTATTTCTTTAGTACTAATCTATTACTACAAACAAAAACTTGTTTCTGAGGTGATTATTAGGATTCGGGGCTTTATTTCTTTTTCTTGTTGTTATTATTATTTATTAGTATTACTTTTCATTGTTAAGACTTTTAAATCTTAGACATTAATAACAATGACTGGATGTCACTCACTGGGAAACTTCCCTTGCTTTTCTCACTGGGATTAAACTCTACAATCAACTCCAAGTTGCCAGTGGATTCAAAAGACAGGAAATCTTTTTAATGGTGGGCTTGGTGTGGTTTGGAGCTGGGGAAGGCTCTCATCCCCTCCCAGAGGTGCCCCAAGCCTGATCTGCTGCCACATCTGCACTCGCGGCCCCTCACGGCTGCCCTGCCCTGGGGACATGGTGGGACCCCTCCTGCCAGGGCTGAGGCTCCTCATGGCCCCTCACAGCCCCTCATGGCCCCACAGAACCTCTCATGGCCCCATAGAACATTTCTTGGCCCCTCACAGCCCCTCATGGCCCCTCACTACCCCTCATGGCCCCACAGAACCTCTCATGGCCCCATAGAACCTCTCATTTCCCCTCATGGCCCCTCACAGCCCCAGGGGCTCCTCCCAAAGGAGAAGGGGTCGGGCCCTGCTCACTCTCCTTTTATTTCGGTCCCTTCACAGCGCCGAGTAAAGAAAGGCTGAATGGAGCCTTTCCCCAGCGTTTCCCTCGGGGTTCATTGCGGGCTGAAGCTCTGTGCTGGCGCTGGCCCCAGCACCAACATCCCTGCAGCCCCCAAGGCCTTTGCTGTCCCCCCGTGTCCATTCCCTGTCCCCGAGTCCCGCCCGGCTCTGGCAGCAGCAGCAGCCGCAGCGCAGCGGGCGCAGGCCCGGCCCGGCCGGGGCTCCCGGCCAGGAGCAGCAGCAGCGCCGGCCCTTCCCACCTGCTCCTGCCTCGGCTTCCCAGGGCTTTTGCCAGGGCAATGCTGGACTACAGCAACAATCCCCCACACACAGCCCTGATTCCTCAGGGCCCGCCTCTGCTGCCCTCAGCCAGCCCTCAGAGGAAGAAAGGATCGGGTTCCAGCGCTGTTTTCAGCCCTGTTTTACTCACCCTGAGGTGACAGCAGGAGGCTGTTGGTGCCTTGGCCTTGGCAATTGTAGATCCCAGCTGCTCTTGCCCCTCTTCTGCTTGCCACTTGAATTTTAGCAGTACAGCTGCAATTGCCTCTTTCAATCAGTGCTACCCACTGTGCTTTTGTCACAGGGAACTCAGGATTTTTGTTTCAGGCATCATGATCAGTAGAGATCAAAATGCTCCCAACTCCCTGAGCACTAAGTCGAGGGGAATTAAAGCCACACAGGTCACATTTGCAGTGCTCAAACACAGCCCTGTTGCTGCTGCTGCTGCTGAAATAGAATCAACTGACAGAGGCCATCACAGAAATTGCCTCTGCAGTGGCAAATAAAATGAAAAAATCCTCCAGGAGAAAGAAAAACCAGAACTCCCCAACTCGCTTCATTGTTTCTTCTGAGCAGCAGAAGAAAAAGGAACAGGGCACCTTTCAGGCAGCTCCACAAGCTCAGGGTTCTCATTTCCTGGGGAATCTGAGACGCAATTGGCCTTGTTAAAAGGATAAAAGCAAAGGGAATGAATTGGGAATTATTAGGAAAAAATGACCCTTCTTACACACAAAGTTCACCAAGTCATTCCCTGCATTTCTCCTTTTCACATTCTTTCTCTCACCCACTGAGAGCTCCAGCTTATCATGTTCTGCTGCTTATCATCACCTGATTGTGCTCTTGATTTCTCCCAGTGCAAGAGATGTAGAATCATCTCAACTGAACACAGAAACAAACTCCCTCTGTCAGCCCATCTTCATGTTCCAGATCACTTTCCAGATGTCCATGGGGCTGTTGGAATGATGAGCTCTCCACTGCTGGCTGCAGGCTCTGGAGATTCTTTCTCCACATTCAGCCAGGCTTGTATTCCCCAACAATTCCTGGTAGCCCATCATGTTTTCTTTGGGTAGAAGAGGAACAATGAAAACCTCACCAATGGCACAACTCCCCTGTCCACAAGGAAAAGAAAGAACAAGTTGTCAAGTCCTTCAAATATTTGTCCTGCTTTGCTGCAAGAGTTGTGCTGCACTCACAGTGTGGGGAGCCAAGAGAAGCTGCAGCTGGGGACACATCTTGTGACAGGAGCTGCGCCTTGTTCTCCAGGACAGGTTTTTGGAAAGAACAGACGGGGCTGGGGAGAAGATTCTGGGAAAACTGAAACAGCTTTTTTAAGAAATGAAAATAAAATCCAAAGAAACAACCAATATGTTTTTCTCTATTTTTCTCTATTTATTTTTATGTTCCCCTTTCCCATCTTGCACTGTTTCTCCATCCCATTCATTCCAAATGGCTCTCACCTCTAAGATCTGAGACTTGGCAAGTTTTAGACCCTGTAAAATACCCTGAGCTATAGCCAGTTTGCCTTGCCCTGTTTTCCTTGGAAAGCAATGCTGGAGACACAAGTGCAGTGCTTGGCTCAGGTACAAATTCTGCATTCAGGGAATGTGCTCAGACGGTGTCTGAGCCTCAGCAGGGACAAGGCACAGCAGCAGCCAAGGGCATTGCTGTGCCCCTGTGCAGGAGTCCAGACTCTGGCTCTTGGCTCAGCAGGGCAAAGTTGCCGTGTTTGGCCAGGCTCAGGGGCTGCCCGGGGAGCGCGGGGCTCGGGCCGGGGCCGAGCGGGCAACGGACAAACGGACACGGGGACAAACGGCCCCGGGGCTTCAGTTGCAGCGGCAGCGGCGGCAGCAGCAGCAGCAGCGGCGGCAGCAGCAGTGGAAGCAGATAAAAAGCGAATTTCTTGAATCCGTCGATTCTCCTCTCCCTCTCCCACTGTCCCGCACCCCATCCCCGACTCCCTTTTCCTGTGTCCCCTCCTCTTCCAGGTTCCCTCTCCCCGTGCCCGGCCGGGCCATGCCCCCGGTCCGGCCCTGGCCCCGGGCGGGGCTGCCCCGGCCCCGGCCCCGTCTCCATCCCCGGGCGTCCCTCCGCGGTCTCGCCTCCGCCCAGCTCTGGCTGTGCTGGCGCTGGCGCTGCTGGGCGGGCATCATTGCCTGGGGCTGGGGCGGCATCGCTGCCCTTTGGCTCCACCTGGCCCGACCCCAGCCCCGGCCCCGACCCCGGCCCCGGCCCCGGCCCCGGCCCCGGCCCCGGCCCCGGCCCCGGCCCCGGCCCCGGCCCCGGCTCCTCCCGGGGCCCGCGGAGGACACAGGCGGTGCGGCCGCTGCCGCCGCCTCCGCTGCGGCTTCCCCGGCCCGAGCTCCGCCGCTGTCGCGTTCCAATGAGGGAACGCCTGCGGGTGCCCGGCCCGGGGAGCTCGGGGAGCGCTCGGGGGCCGTTCCTGGCCCCGGGCCGAGCACTGACGGCCGCGTCTCTTCCCCAGGGAAGGCGCAGCAGGCCCTGCAGCAGCGCTACCGAGTGGGTTCACTGCTGGGGCGCGGCGGCTTTGGCAGAGTTTTTGCGGCCACTCGGCTCTCGGACGGACTCCCGGTGAGCAGAGGGGCCGGCGGCGGGCGGAGGAGGAGGAGGGAAAGGAGGAGGAGGATGGGGCTGGACACGGTGGGCGGTGAGCTGAATCCGCTGTTCCCTTTGGCTTGCAGGTGGCCATCAAAAAGGTGCCACGGAACCGCGTCCGGCACTGGGGCGAGCTGGTGAGTGAGCGGGGCCAGCGGCAGAAGCCGGGCCGTGCCGGGCGGGGATGAGCCGGGGCCCGGCAGGGTGGGAGCCGCCAGGACACCTGCAGGGAGAGCGGGCGTGGGGCCAGCGGAGGGCACAGAGCATCCCGGGCTGGCTGAGGGCTTCCCGAGCCCTGGCACGGCCTCAGCCCCACTGACGGCACCGTGCTCCTCCCGCAGCCCGACGGCACCAGCGCACCCCTGGAGATAGTGCTGCTGGACAAGGTGTCCACAGGCTTCCCCGGTGTGGTGCAGCTGCTGGAATGGCTTGAGCTCCCCAACACCATCGTGATGGTGCTGGAGCGCCCGGAGCGGTGTCAGGACCTGCGACGTTTCATTCGGGCACGGAGGTTCCTGTCCGAGGAAGAGGCGCGGGAGCTGTTCCAGCAGGTGCTGGCGGCCGTGCGGCACTGCACCAGCTGCGGGGTCCTGCACCGAGACATCAAACCTGAGAACGTCTTGGTAGACCTGGACACCGGCCAGGCAAAACTGATTGACTTCGGCTGTGGCACCTACCTGCAGGACACAGCCTACACTCAATTTGCAGGTGAGCCCACACAGGGGTGGTGATCCTGGTCCTAGCATCTCCTGGCCCAACCTGGGTGTGGCAGCAGGGATTCTCCCAGGACTGGGGCTGGGGATGGGGCAGCCAGCCTGACAAAACCCCCATGGTTGGGGGTAGCAGAGAGGGGGAGCCAGAACCTGTGCACCTGCTGGTTTGGTGTGCAGGTGAGAATGGGCTTGGACTGCTCTGCTCACCTGGTTTGCCTTGGTTCAAGATATTTTTTGGGCAATGCCAGCAGGGAGGATGTGGGTGTGGTTTTTCCCCAGCACTGAGTGGGTATTTCCCTTTGTGTGTCATGGTCGGGCCTTGCCAGGGTTTCTGCTGCCCTCTTCCAGCACCAGTGGCTTCTTTTCCAACCCCAGGTTTGTACCCAAGTCCCAGGTGCTGGCGAGAGGGCAGCAGGTCACCCCGTGTGCCACTGGGGCAGCCCCCACATGCCCAGGGATGCTGGGGCCAGGCTCTGGGAGCAGCAGCATCCCCCTGATGAGCTCCATCCATATTCCATAGGAACACCGTCATACAGCCCCCCGGAATGGAACGACTTCGGCTGGTACCATGGCGAGGCAGCGACCGTCTGGTCCCTGGGCATCCTGCTGCACGAGATGGTCTGCGGGGAGCACCCTTTCAGGAGGGGCAGGAACATTAGATGGGGCCAGCTCCCGCTGCCACAACGGCTCTCCCAAGGTGGATCCTCATCTCTGGGCACGGGGGGAACACCAGTGTGGGGAGACAGCAGCAGGCTCGTGAGCATCCCGCTCTGGCAGCTGCTGAGGAGGTGGCACATGTCCTGCTCTCCTGCTCTCCTCCAAAACAAAGAATTGATGGGAAAGTTTAGGCCCAGCTCTGAGCACATCCAGCGTGGCCTGGGCACGGGAATAGTGGGGCAAAGCCGACAGGAGCCTTCTCCAACTGACCAGTGGTTTGTGGTTTCTCTCCCCAGACTGCCAGATTCTGATCAGGTGGTGTTTATCCCTGAACTCCTTGGACAGGCCCTCATTAGAAGACCTGTCCTGTGATCCCTGGATGCAGGATATTCATCAGCCCTAGAAGAAGGGAGAGAGCCACAGGCACAGTGATGCAGGGACCTGGTAAGTTACAGCTCCACACATGCCCTGGCAATCAGCAGCAAAGAAACCCAGACTTTTTTGTCCTGCCTGTGTCACTGCACTGGGGTCATGGAATGGGAACACACAGCCCTTGTGCTGGAGCTGAGCTGCTCTGCCCAGCACTGGTGGGCACCATCTGAGCTGGTTTTGCTTGTCCTGCTTCACTGACAGCCGGGCCCTGGGCAGAACGCTGACAGCCTGGTGTCACCCCAGGGAAGAAGGAGCCCCTGGAGAAGCTGTACCAGGTGGGGCTGCTGCTGCTGCTGCTGGAGACATGGAGGACAGCAGCAAGGATGACAACCTCTTCCTCCACCTGGCCAGCAGGAGCTGGCGATGATGGACTTTGATTCTGGCACCTTCTTCAAAGCCAGGCTCCACAGGGAATTTTCAGGTAAGTCCAGACCCAGGGGGATGCTCCCAGATCTGTGCATTGGTCGGGAACCAAAGGTTTCCCCTTTGCTGGGGCAGATGCAGCTGATTCCTCAGTGGCTGCCCAGCTGGGTTTTGGCAGGGCTGGGGGCGTGGGCTGGGGTGGTTACGAAATGGGAGTGGGATCCTGGCCCTGCCAACAGCCCCCAGCACCCACCGTGCCCCGGGCTGGGGCTGGGGCAGCCAGCCCGACACAAACAAACCCCCATGGCAGGAGCACAGGTGGGACTCCAGAACCTGAGCACGGCTGCTTTGCTGTGCAGGCAAGGAAGGGCTTGGGCTGCTCCACTCCCCTGCTTTGCTTTGGGATCACCGTGATTTTGGGGGACAGTGCAGGGGGAAGGGAGAAAGCATGGGCTTCCCTCACCCATGGGTGGGTTTTTCCCCAGAATGTAGGGTTTGGGCCTTCCTCAAGCTCCTGACAGACATAAGATTTTTTACTATTTTTCTTGTTTCCCCTTTTTGTCTGTAACCTATTTTCATTAATTTGTTGTTTGTTTTTCTAAAGGAAGCGTTCCAGGTGGGGTCCAGTCTGGATCAGGAAGTGCTTGGGACCAGCTGTGGCGTGGATGGGCCGTGCCCTTGGAGAAGACTGAGGACATCGCTTGGGACCAGCTTTTCTTGTGGCAGCGGATGGTGTGAGGTGGGTCCTCATCTCCTTGGCATGGGTGGGACAAGAGCTTTTGGGAGATGGCAGCGGGCACAGGAGCATCCCGCTCTGGGCAGCTGCTGAGGGGCTGGATCTGCCGTGGCTGGCTGCAGGCTGGGCACATGTCCTGCCCTCCTGCTCTGCTCCCCAAGGCAGCAGTGATGGGCAGCTTTGGGCCCAGCTCTGAGCACGGCCAGCATGGCCTGGGCACCGCGGCTGGCTGGGACAAGGGGACAGGAGCCTTCAGCTGACGGGCGGTTTCTGCTTTCTCTCCTTGCAGCCGGGCTCTGCGGATGCTGAGGCTGCTCTGGGCTCTGCCAGGGCTCTGCTGGGCTCAGCACCGGGCCGGGATCAGCCAAAGAAGAAACGCTGTGACCTGCAGCAGAGACTTGAGCGTTTTGGCAATGCAGCTCAAGTCTGCAGAGTGTCCACCTCCAAGGGAAAACATGACACCCCCAAAAAATTAAACTTGTTCCATAACTTCTGAAATGAAATCCATCTGGGATGACCCCAAATGAAATTTTTCATCTTGCTCAAGCTGTAGCTCAGCCCTTCTCTGAACAGTTGTGTCCCCACACCTGCCTTTTACTTCACAACTGCTCCCTCCTTTCCCCCAGTGAGTTCCCAGCCCATCACAGTCTCCATCACACTGCAGCCTTCCTCGATGCCCCTCTCCATGAGGAAGGCCAAGCCCCAGCCTCAGGGACTCACCCTGTCAGTGGCTGAAGAGCAGCAATGTCTGTGCCAGGGGCTCTTGGATGTCTCTGTATCCATGGACAGAAGCTCTGTCCTTGCAAATGTTTCCATAATATCTTGGTACCCATGAGTATGGAATGAACACAGAGAGTGAAAGTGTCAGTCACGTTGTTTGCACACTCCTTCCTTTCCATACAAGACACATCCATGCACACCCCCACGTACAGATATATTAAAAGGAGAGGGATGGATAGAGATTTCCCACAGAGCTCTCACTTTGGCAGAACTCACCTTGTAAGCCATGGCCAGGGCATTTTTTTCCCAGCTCTGTGTCAGTAGGTGTCCAAGAGCTGAAGGGAACAGCATTTAGAAGCAGTTTCAGGATTTCTGGCAGGAAAGGGAGCTGACAACCATCCACATGACTCACCATATTCGTCGGGATGGGCTGCTGGTTCTTTAGGAATATGGCACAATGGAGACACGAGACTTGGGATAATCCCAGCTCTCTGTGGATCTGTGCAAAGGTGGAGCAGCAGAAACACCTTGTGTGTTCTTTGGGGACACAAGGTCCAAGGAGCTGGGGTGGCAGAGCGTGGCCTGGGCTGGTGGCAGGTGAAGTCCCATTTCATGACATCCCGGAGTGGCACAGGACAAAGCTCCAAGCAGCCACAGCCCCACTGAGGAAGTCCTTGGAGTGCTGCACATCCCATAGGAAAAGCTGCATTCACTCAGTCCATTGGCATTTATCACTTTCATTTGCAACACTTTAGGTCCAAGTTTGAAAGTGCAAAATTTTTACACTCAAGACACAGTCATGAAGAACATGTATTTCAATTTCCTATTCCTTTAACTGCAGTGTAAAATATCTTGATATTGGAAAACATCCATCAAATCTGTCAAGGAAGGCAGCTAATGGATCCTTTCCACTAGCACGTGTACAAACTAAGGAACTAAAATCAAAGCTGAGTTCTCTTTTTCAAAAGATCAGTTACCTCTTTCTTACTCCAGAGTTATAGAAGGTTTTTCAGTACACATTTGAGGGTAATTTTTATCTTTCATATTTTTTTAATGTATATTTTTTGTTGGTTTTTTGTTTGTTTTTGTTGGTTTTTTTTTAACAGAAGACATGTCCTAGAAAAGGCACGTCCTTTGCTCCTGGTTCCCGTGTGGAGCAGCTCCCTTCCCGCTGGCTGAGCTGCTCAGGCAGAGCCCGGCAGCTCCTGGCCCTGCAGGGCTGAGGCTTTTCCCCGTTGCTGGGCACAGACTGATGGAGCAGCACTGCTGAACACGGGCACACGCAGAGGGAGCAGAGCAGCTGCCTTTGCCCACCTGAAGCTCCAAGGCCAAACTCTGAGCAGGCACGGCTGCAAGAGACTCGCAGGCTCCCTGTTGGCTCTGCTGCCCCACTTGTGCCCGGCCCAGCTCTGCGGGAGGCAGAGGGAGAACAAGGGGCAGCTCCCTCCCAGCCCCAGCCCAGGGACCCCTCCAGCCCCGGGCCTTGGGCCACTGTCAGCACCCGCTGCTCCAGCCACCGCTTCTGCTGGCACTGACAGCAACAACCAAACTGGGGCTGGTCCCCAGGGAGCAGCAGCAGTGCCTGCATCTGATCCCTCAGCCTGGGGCAGCCCCCTGGGGGAACAGAGGGCACAGCAAGAGGGACAAAACCAGGCAGGGGCAGAGACTGGGAAGAGCCAGAGCTGGGAGCAGGAACAGCTGCTTCATTGCACTCCTGGAGAAAGCTCTTGGCTGGCTCAAAGCACTGAAAGGTGTGAAAGGCAGAGAGGAGGCCACACCAAACAATGCTCCTGTTTTCACACCCTCCTGTAATAAATGGAAATGATTTGTGCTAACTAAATTGTAACTATTTGGAAAGTTATTATTAGGAGCAATCAAGGGAATTGGTGTTACAAGGCAGATGTACCCCTCTACAGATGTTACATGTTAAAATTAAGGTACAGGATGTAGAATGAGATAAGAAATGTCCCAAGAGAAAATCGACCTTGAGATGAATAAAGTTGGAATGACTTTAGGCAGAGGGCCTGAAAATTATAAAATATAAGACTAATTAGTGGAGCACAATGCTTACTTACATAACACAACGCTTAGTATGCACACACAGCCTGTAAGGTTATCCAGAGGACAACGAGGATGAGTGTAAGCCTTCGTCCAAAAGACCACCAAAAGAAGACTGAAGACCCCCTAGCAACAAGTGAAGCATGCACCATGAGGAACAGTGATGTAAAATTTAAAAATTGGAAGTAGGGGGAAACTTATGGGAAACATGAATGAATATGTATAAGCATACAGTATATAAGTTTAGTTTGAATTGCTTTGTTTTGTACGTGAGGTGGGGTGAGAAGCCCTCCCCATACCCCAGTCACTCTTGCTTATGCTTTAATCATAATTACTGGCAAGCTAAATTCATATATATATTCATACATATATATATATGAATATATTCATGAAATTGTACTCTTTTACTAAACTGTATTCCTTCTATATCAAATTGCTCTTCAATCCACTAAATTGTATTATTGTATTCTATTCACTAAACAATATCATTTTTTTTCTTGTTATTAAACTGCTGTTAACCCAATAGCCCTAGCTGTCCAAATTTCAATTTCATTTATGACACTGCCCTTGGGTGAGTTACAGCCACAGCAAGAGGGAGGAGGAGATGATCCCACCCATGGCTGCTGCTGGCTCCAGACATTTGCTGAGATAAAGCTGAGCCAGAGCTTCAGCATCTCCCCCAAAATCACAGAATCACAGAATGCCTTGGCTTGGAAGAGACCTTAAAGTTCATCTCATTCCACCCCCTGCCATGGCAGGGACACCTTCCACTATCCCAGGCTGCTCCAAGCCCCATCCAACCTGGCCTTGGACACTTCCAGGGATCCAGGGGCAGCCACAGCTTCTGTGGGCAAGCTCTGATCTCTGCCCAGGTGAGCAGGGACAGGAGCCGAGGGAACGGCTGGAGCTGGGCCAGGGCAGGGCTGGGCTGGAGATGAGCAAAAGCTTCTTCCCCCCCAGGGGGCTGGGGCAGTGCCCAGGCTCCCCAGGGAATGGGCACGGCCCCGAGGCTGCCGCAGCTCCAGGAGCCTTTGGCCAGCGCTGCCAGGGATGCACAGGCTGCGATTGTTGGGGTGTCTGTGCAGGGCCGGGGGCTGCACTCCATGATCCCAATGGGTCCCAGATGCCAGCTCAGCCCCTTGTGCAACTCTCACCCTTGGGCTCAGCCTTTGTGTCCCCTGGAGGCGCTGGCAGAGCTGATGGGGTGGGGCAGGAGCGGGGCAGCCCCAGCGTTCCCCTGGCAGTGACAGCACAGCCGGGCCAGCAGCCCCAGCGTTCCCCTGGCAGTGACAGCACAGCCGGGCCAGCAGCCCCAGCGTTCCCCTGGCAGTGCCAGCACAGCCGGGCCAGCAGCCCCAGCGTTCCCCTGGCAGTGACAGCACAGCCGGGCCAGCAGCCCCAGCGTTCCCCTGGCAGTGACAGCACAGCCGGGCCAGCAGCCCCAGCGTTCCCCTGGCAGTGACAGCACAGCCGGGCCAGCAGCCCCAGCGTTCCCCTGGCAGTGCCAGCACAGCCGGGCCAGCAGCCCCAGCGTTCCCCTGGCAGTGACAGCACAGCCGGGCCAGCAGCCCCAGCGTTCCCCTGGCAGTGACAGCACAGCCGGGCCAGCAGCCCCAGCGTTCCCCTGGCAGTGCCAGCACAGCCGGGCCAGCAGCCCCAGCGTTCCCCTGGCAGTGACAGCACAGCCGGGCCAGCAGCCCCAGCGTTCCCCTGGCAGTGACAGCACAGCCGGGCCAGCAGCCCCAGCGTTCCCTCCCTGGAGACGCTCCAAGGGAAGCGGCCAGAGCCGCGTCCAGTCAGCGGAACTGAGCGGCCACTGAGCACCCCCGGCCTGGGCTGCTGTGGATTCCTCTGCACACAGCTCGGGGAAGGTGCCCTTGGCCACCCCCACAGTGCCACAGACAAGTGTCACACACAGTTACACAGCTCTGCCCGCAGCTCACAGGGGGAGTTAATTTATTAAAAACAAACAAGCACAGCGCCGGGAAGGTCTTTGTGCACCGAGGCTTTGCTGCAGCCAAGGAAAGCTCCTGGCTCAGGGTCACCTTTCCTGCTCGGCCAGAGCCCCGAGTGCCCCAGCAGCAGCAGCAGCAGCAGCAGAGAATGGCAGCATTGCCACGGGCTGGCTCAGGAAGGGGAGATTTCCCCCTGGAGAGAGGCTCCTCTGCCAGGTTTTGCATTCAGGCACCTGCAGATCCCTCAGCTCTGGTTGCACAGCAGCTGGAAATGCAAGTGCAGGAGCTCTGTTCATGGCCAGCCCCAGCGGGTGACAGCAAGGCCAGGGCCCTGGCAGTGGGACATTTGCAGGGAGCGGCTGCAGCAAGCGCTGGGGGCTGGAAGTGTGTGCAGAAAACAGCCCGGGGGTCTCCGGCCCGAGGCCAAAGGAACAAAGTTTCAGTTCTGGCCTCCGCAGGGAGCACCAAAATGGTTCCTTTGCAGGGCGAGGTTCCAGTGGCGGGTGTTGCAGGGCCCCCAGAGGAGAGCCCAGGGTGTCCAAAGTGCCTGGGCTGGAGCAGCTTTCTGTCCCGCTCCGGGGGCATTCCCGCGGCCTTGGGATCCCTGGGAAGGCGCAGGAGAGGCTGGAAGCCGTCGGTTTGTGGGTTTGGGGTTTGGGTTGTTTTTTGTGGGGGCTGACGGCCGGTTGTGATTTTGGTGTTTTGCGGGGCTGGGGGAATGTTTTTTTGTGAGCTGTGCCCAGCGGTTTGCAGCCCCGCGGGTGCGGGGAGCGCTGGCGCAGGCCCGGCCCGGGCGGGGCGGCCCCGGGCGGGCTGTGGGAGCCGGGAGCGGCCGGGCGGGCCCGGAGCCGCCGCCTCGGGCCGGGAGCCCCCCGGGCAGAGCTCTGTGCTCGGGGCCGAGGCCCGGGCAGCGCTGGGCGGCCCGTGGGCCCCCGGCACAGGCGGGTCCGTGTGGCCGGGCCGGCGCCGTGTCCGCAGCGGGCTCCGAGGGGAGCGGTCCGGGCCGGCCGTGGCCGTGCAGGGCCTGGCGGGGCTCGGGGGGCCGGGCCGGGCAGAGGCTGAGGGAGAGCGGGACAAGCGGTGGTACAGAGGCCCCGGGCTCGCCATGCCCCTCTGGCCACGCAGCCGGGCTCGGGGGCCGCCTGGCTCAGAGGCAGCCCCGGCTGCGGGGGTCCCCGGGGGTCTCTGGGGAGGGGGCGGCAATGGGGGCTGCCGGAGCTCTGTGCCCGGGGCTGGGCGCGGCTGCCGAGGGAGCGGAGCATGCAGGCTCCCCCCGTGCTGGGGCTTGCTCTGCCCGCCTCAGGGGCTGCATTGTCAGCCCAGAGCCATGTGGGGATCGCCCGGGACCAGCGGGGCTGGCAGGGAAAGCAGCAATGGGGGCAGCAGAAACGGGCAGTGCCAGAGCTGGGGGTGCTCCCGAAGCCTGCAGATGTTGGGAGCATGGACAAGGGGGCCCAGGGATACCCCAGGAGCCTGAACCAGGGAGCCCAGACAGTGCTGACCACGCAGGACTCCTGGGATGCCAAAGTGGTGAGGCCAGAGAAGGGGAACCTCCTGGCTTGCCAGGAGCCCCAGCAGACAGAGAGGGGGAACAGCAATACGAACTTGACCCACAGCAATCCAGACGGGGGGGCTTCCAGGAACCCACAGTGGAGGGACCAGAGAGGGTAAACGCATGGATGGGTGTTTTTGGTGAATCTTGACCATTTGTGTATTTTAGGGGACTGAATATTAGTGTTTTGGTGGTTTATATGGGCACCAGGTGCCCGGTGACTTCTAGGGATGGACTTGGAGGGTAGGAAACCCCTAACCCAAAGTGCTCATCCATTGCATTTTCTGAAACCAGGATTTCTGATTCCTAAACTTTGGCTGGATGGAGAAGGAGGCTGTGAGGAAGAGGAAGATGCCATGGGACACCCAGGCAGGTGAGGAGGAAGTCAGTGCCCCTTTCCCCCTCTCTCCTGCTCCATCTCCCAGCCCAGCCTGGCCCCCGGCTGCAGGACAACCCCGCTGCCGACGCCGTCCTGCCGGGGACGCACTGGGGGGATCTCCTTCCCCTTCCCTCTGGCACGGAGGCAAATCCCATCCTCTCCTTGTCCTTCCTCCCCCAGACAAGGAGCTGAGGATGGAGACCAGGGAGGACAAATCCCCGCAGCAGAACCTCGTGGAAGAGGCCGTTTTGAGCAGCTCCACAGTGCAGGAATCCAACGGGGAGGAAAATCCCTGGAGATCCCGCCGGAGGAGGGGCTCCAAACCCATCCCAGGGTGCTCTGAGGAGGAAAGACCCACCCTGTGCCGGGAAGGCGGCCGGAGATCCAGCCAGGGCTCTGAGCTGGTGGTCCATGAGCAGCTTCAGGATGGGGAGAAGCCCTACAAGTGCTTGGAGTGTGGGAAGAGCTTCAGCCACAGCATCAGCCTGATCTGCCACCAGATGATCCACACTGGGGAATGGGCCTACGAGTGTGGGGAATGTGGGAAGGGCTTCAGCTGGAGCTCCCATCTGACCATCCACCAGCGCATCCACACTGGGGAGAGGCCCTACGAGTGTTCTGAGTGTGGGAAGAGGTTTCAGAGCAGCTCCCATCTCCTCCTGCACCAGCGGATTCACACGGATGAGAGGCCCTTCTGCTGCCCTGACTGTGGGGAGGGCTTCAAGCACAACTCCAACCTCATCACCCACTGGCGCATCCACACTGGGGAGAGGCCCTACAAGTGTACCCAGTGTGGGAAGAGCTTCTCAGACAGGTCTAACTTTGGCAGACACCAATGGAGGCACCGGTAAGGGAAGCCCTGCAAGTGCCTCAAAATACATGAAGAGCTTTGTGCACTGCTCCAGCTTCATCCACCCATGGAGGATCCACGTTGGGAAGAGACCTGGTGATCCATGTTCCCTGGGATCCATGCTGGGAAGACACCTGTACCTTTTCCTGCCCATGGCAATGTCATGATGTGGGATCAAAGAATGTGAGACTGTGATCATGGTCCATTATATTCAATCCCATCTCAGGTCATTGCCAGGGGCAGGAAAAGGACTCTCTCTCTCTCACCAGAGAAGGGTGTCCTTTCTTGGCAGGAGGAAATACGTGTCCAGGAAGAGTCAGTTGGTGGTATTTTAGTTTTCCCTGTGAATGGTTTGTCTTATCCTTTCTGTTACCAAAATTGTTTCTGTGTCTGTTTGTTCCTTATCCCGTTGCTGTTATTCGTAAATTCTTCTTATCCCTGCCTGGGATCTTTGCCTTTTGTGCTTTCCATGGCAGGCGGGAGGGAAGCGAGCGGCAGCGCGGTTTCAGCAGGAGCAGGAATTTGGGGAATGCCATTCCTGAAGCCCAGCCCGTGGAAACCGAGCATCCCAGCTGGTGCCAGGCCTGGTTGCCATGGCAGCAGCCTTGGGAGCGGGTCCCTGGCTGGGGGCTGCGGGAACCTCTTCCCTCTGGTGCCCAGGGACAGGAGTGGAGGGAGCGGCTGGAGCTGAGGCGGGCAGGTTTAGGCTGGATGTGAGGAAAAGGTTTTTCCCGCGAGGCTGCTGGGGCACTGAACAGGCTCCCCAGGGAAGGCTCCCAGCTCCAGGGCTGGCTGAGCTCCAGCAGCGTTTGGCCAGCGCTGCCAGGCCCAGGCTGGGATTGTTGGGGTGTCCTGTGCAGGGCCAGCAGTTGGACTGGAGGATCCCCATGGCTCCCTCCCAACTCAGCCAATTCTGTGGCTCTGAGATCCCATGAGCCTGGGGATGGGACTGCAAATGGTTGCCATGGCAATGGGCTCTGGCTCCAGGTCTGAGACAGGCAGAGACAGGGGCTCCACAGAGACCTCCCAGGGGTTTCTGGGGATGCTGAAGAGCCGTGTGGTCAGACGCAGTCACAGTAATTCCATGGTGACATCCCAGGGGACCCTGGGCTGCAAAGGCACCGCTCTGTCACAGGCACTCCCGGGGGCTCCACGGTGACATCCCAGGAGTCCCCAGGCTGCCAAAGAGCTGGGATGTCACAGACACTCCCTGGGCTTCCTGTCACGGGCAGAGTGGGAGCTTCAGGCAAAAGCTTTATTTCTTTATTGGAGAAACTCCTGCTGAGTCATGAGGTAGACAAATGACACCCAACAGCCACCAGGAATCTTCAAACCCTTCCAGGATGTCTAGACTTTTACATTCCTTTTAAGAGAGGAGACTGGGAGTGGCAGGATCCAATCCCAGCCCCAGAGTTTGTCAAAGGCTTATGTGTAAATATTGGACAGGAGGAATTGAACCCTAATGCAATTTGTCCCACAGGATTAACAATGGAATACCAGAGATACTGATTTAAATACAGATGTGATTTATTCTGATCATGATTAGACAGAAAGATCTATTTACAGCAGAGCATAAATTAAAAAAAGTTATTTACTCCGGAGTAGAGGAGCTATAACAATTGTTAGACTACAGTGCCCTAGGAAGCAGTTTTGAAGTGAACAGGGCCTTACTGGAGTTGTTTGAGCCCATTCCAGGCACAGCCTCCTGCTCCAGCAGGAACTGCCTTTCCTGTGCCATGGCCAGGGCAGATCCTGCTGCAGGAAAAGCCCCAGGCCAGCCCCAAGCCAGGGAAGGGCTCGGGCACAAGTGCAGAGTGCCGTGCTGGGAGCTGTGCCAGGGACAGCCTGAGGCACCAAAGGCACCTTGGCAGCAGCAGCTGCTTCCAGGCCATGGCCAGAAGGCTCCCTTGGCACCCCGGCCTGGTGGCCAGCACTGCAGAGCTGCTGCTTCAGGGCTCATTTCTGGCTGGGCTCTGAAAAGCCACTGCTGCTCCAGGAGCCTGACTGGGAAGCAATTGGCCCCAGCACCTTGGGGACAAGATAATAATGAAACAACTCTTCATGGCAGCAGAGACAAGGCAGGGGCAGAGGAAAGGGGAGAGCCAGGCCCAGGGGACATGGCTGCAATGGTGATGGCTGTGAGGTCAGTGCCACTGCAGCAGCCTGGCTGGCCCTCAGCAGACATTCTGGCCAGGAGGGTTGTGAGGGCACCCAGCACATCAGAGAACCCACACAACAGCAATTCCATCCTTGGGGAGGGGCTTTCACTGTGTCAGGTTGCACAGAGCTCCTGCTCTGGGAGCATTTCTGGGATGGGGCATCCATTTCTCTGGAAAAGCAGTTGCAGTTTTGTGCCACTCTCATTGTAAAATATTTCCTCCTTCTAACAAATCCAAATCCACTCTAGATCACTTTAAAGATATTGATCCTTGTTGTGTCATTGCAAGATCTGGGAGGAAATAGCTTTGACCAGTGTTTCCATCTTCACAGACCTTGGAGAGGACCCAAAAATCTCCCAGGATGAGATTTGGAGGCCTCATCACATAAGCAGCAGGTAGAGGCTGAGGGCCCTGGGCTGTGCAGCTGCAAGGCCCTGCCAGAGGCAACTTGTGCAGCCCTTTGGCCATGGCTGCTGGCCCTGGGCCTGAGGCCAGCAGGGGACAAGTGACCCTGGCAGCCCTGGGGCCTCATTGCCTCCTTGTCCCTGCTCAGCAGCCTGGCAGGGGCCGCCCCATGGTGCTGCCCTTGGCATTGCACATCCCCACATGCCAGTGGCCCGGGAAGAGCCCTGAGCAATGAGGGAGGGACAGCATCTGCCTTGCCAGGGGCTGGGGCTCAGCCCTTGGCCCTTGCCATTCCTGAAACACATCCAGCTTTGCTCAGCACCACAGACACCTTTCCCTTGCTTGTCCCCAGCTGCCATCAGGGCCTCCAGTCTTCTGCTCTGCCTGGAACCTGGGGACGCTTTCTCACTCGTGTCTCTCATTTCAACTACAAGAAACTTCAGTGTTTCCATCTGACTTGGAGCTCTTGAGGAGTTTCTGGAGCACACTGTGAGGGACTGAGTGTGATGCCAAGAGCCCCAAAGGCCCGAGAGGGTGATGAAAGTGCTGGTGCTGTGTCTGTGCTGCTGAGCTGGGCCGGGCTCCTGGCCCAGAGGCAGCTCCTGGCAAGGGCAGCGCTGCAGAGAGACAGCTCTGGCCAGGAGCAGCTCCTGAGCACAGCCCAGCAGGGCTGGGGCCCTGCCAGGGCAGCTCAGGGACACAGAGAGCAGGCCCAGACAGAGCTGCCAGGGGCTCAGCACTGGCAGGGGCTGTGGGATGTGCCAGAGGGGGCTGTGTCCCAGCAGCACCTTTGTGGCTGTGTCCTGGAGCCCCAGAGCAGCTGTGATGTCAGAAAGGGGCTGTGTGACAGCTCTGAGTGGGCTGTGTGAGGTCACAGCTGGGGCTGTGACATCCCAGAGTTTGTTGTGTGAGGTCACTGAGCAGCTACAGCGTCATAGAGGGGATCCTGTGACATCAGAAAGAGGTGTGTGATGTCACAGTGTGGCTGTATGACATCACAGAGTGGGCTGGGTGATGTTACTTAGTGGGTTGTGACATCAGAGACATGACTATGACATCAGAGGTCGAATGTACATCATTACAGAAAGGATTCTGACATCACAGAGCAGGTTGTGACATGACAGAGCCACCACAGGGTGGATTGTGATATCACTGGCTGGTTGTGAGACATCACAGAACAGGCTGCCAAGTCACATGGTGGTGATTTGAAATCCTAGAGTGGGCAGTGACATCATAGAAAAGCCATGTGACATCTCAGGACAGGTTGTATGACATCACAGTGCTGACTGTGACATCACAGAATGAACTATGACATCAAATGTGGCTGTGTGACATCACAGGAGGCTATGTGAAATCACGAGGTGGTTTTGTGGCATATGGGAAGAGCTGTGACTTCACAGAATGGTGGTGTGACATCCCAGGGCAGGTTGTGTGACACCACTGAGTGGGCTGTGACATCCCTGGTGGCTCTGTGACATCTCGAGGTCACTGGGGAGGTCACTCTGCCCCTACCTCCCTCACAGTTCCCCCCAGAGAAGTCCAACGCTGCCCTTGCAGCAGCCTGTCTGCACAGAAACACTTCCAGGGCTCTCTGCATTTCCCTTCCCTCACTCTTCCCTCACTCACACACCTCCCAACAACCCACTTGCTGCTTTCAGCTGCAAGGAGTTCAAAGCTTGTCTGTCCTTCAGCAGCTGCTCTAATTCTGCCTTCAGACAACTCTGGGGTTGTGTTTATTGTAGAACTCCCTGTGTGTCTGAAACATTCCTTGTGTGGCTCTGCCTTGGGGAAGGGGAACCTCCTTGGTGGCACCTTGGGCTTGGCACACACTTGAGGAGGGTGTCTGTTTGCCATGGGGAAACTCAGCAGTTTTAGATTGCTAAAATCAAAGAAGGAAAACCCCTCTTTGCCTGAGTGCAGCCAGTTCTGTGAGCAAAGCAGGTCCCAGGGGAGTGAGGAGAGACAGGATGGGGCTGGGGAATGTGGAGCAAGGTTGTTCCCACTGGGTCAGACCTCAAGGCACAGCTTCTCTGACCTGGCCAGACCTCCTTAGGAGAGACCCTGGATCAATATCCATCACTGAATGCTGCAATCATCTCTGCTCTAAAGAGAACAGGAATAAAAGACACCCTTTGAAACAGGAATACATATTTCTTAGAAGTTCTTCAAGCTATTTCTCCAGAACTGTTGTAGGAAACTTTCCTGAGAACTGCACCAGACCAGAGGGAAATCAAGGCACAGCCATAGTTTGTTAGGATTTGCTTGATCCTAATGAGCCCCATGGTGCATTTGGAGCTGAGCCCTTCAACTTCAGGACCTGAGAGGAGATTGCACAAACCTTTCCAGGAGTCCAAGTCAGAGGAAAAACCCAAAGTGTCTCCAAGCATTAATGGGTGCCACTGAGGTCCATCCCCAACACAGGCTCCTCATGGACTCCTTGGAGGAGAGAACTGGAGGCCAGGATTGCACAAAAACCTCCCAGAGACTCAGTGTGGAAAGGAAAATCCAAAGTAGCTGAAAAAGCCCTGAGTATCTCAAAGTATTGATGAGCCCCACTGAGTGTCAATGCAAAGCTCCCAAGGGACTCGTTAAAGCAGATAATTGGGGCCAGGATTGCACAAACTTCTCAGAGACTCAGGGTGGGAAGGAAAAAGGAAAGTGCCTTAAGAACCTGAAGTACCTTGAAGCATTAATGAGCCCCACTGAGTGTTGTTACTAACAAAGCCTCTCAAGGGACTAATTACAGCAGATAATTGGAGGCCAGGATTGCACAAAGCTCTCAGAGACTCCAAGGCAAAAGCCAAAGTCCTTTGAAAAAGCTGCAGTCCCAGGGAGCATGAAGGAGCCCCTAGGGCCATTCCTGAGCAAGGCTCCCCAGGGACTCCTTCCAGCAGATCCCTGAGGCCACTGGCATGTGGGCTAGGGGGGATGCTGAGGGCAGGCCAAGGGGGTGACAGTGGCCAGCCTTGCTGGGGCTGTGCCAGGAGGCCCCAGGGCCTCAGGACAAGGTGTCTCCTCACAGCCCTTGCTGGCACAGCATTGGCTGCTGTGGCCCAGGGCACCAAGCCTTGGCTTCTCTTTGTCCCCAGCTGTCATCAGTGCCTCCAGTGCTCTGCTCTGCCTGGGGCCTGGGGACACTTTCTCAGTCATGTCCCTCAGTGGGACCCATTAAAAGTGAAAGAAACTTTGGAGTTGGATTCTGACTTGGAGTTCTTGAGAGCTTTCTTCCCCTCCCTGTCAGGGACTGATGTTCAGGGCCTCAGCACAAAGCCCCAAGAGGCTCATTAAAGTCCTGCTGCTGTGTCTGTGCTGCTGAGCTGGGCCGGGCTCCTGGCACAGAGGCAGCTCCTGGAAACCAAGAAGAGCTTCAAAAGCACATTTCTCTTGCTGAGCAGCTCTTCTGCCAGCCCAGCAGGGCTGGGGCACTGCCTGCAGCCACCCTGGGCACAGCCCAGAGGCACAGAGAGCTTCAATCAGTCAGGGCTGGGAAGGTGCTGAGAAGTGCCTGGGGCAGAATCCCTGCCAGCCCTTGACACAGGAAGCCTCTGGCTGCAGGACAATGCAGCTGCAGCTCCTGGAGGCATCTCCTAAAGCTGGAACATCCCAGTGCCTACAGACTCTGTGAGTACATTCTCTGCCTGTCCCTTGTGCAGAGCAGCCAGGGGTGCCCAGGGCTGTCCTGCAGAGCAGGGTCCTGCAGCCCAGGGCGCTGTGCTGGGGCAGGGACTCTGCTGCCTGCCAGGGACAGCTCTCAGCCGGCCCGGGGAGCTGCTCCCAGCGCTGGGGAGAAGCTGTGGGGGGAAGGAGCCGCCCTGAGCAGGGCAGGGGCTGCTGCTGAGAGGGGCTGGGTGGGGCAGGGCTGCTCCCAGCTCCAGTCCTGCCTGGACACAGCTCCAGAGGACACTTCCCAAAAGAAGGTGAGACTGGAATTGCTGTAAAGATCAGGAGCTTTCCTGAGACTATTTTCAATTTCTTTCTTCAAGCAGGGTGGAAAAGTTGAGATGATGACAAAAAGATTTTTGCTTTTTATATATGTTTAATGTATTTTTAGATCTGTAAACTATTATTATATAGTTGTAAAATTATAATCCTTAATTAACGCTATTAAACTTCTATTATATACTTATATAACTATTATTCTTAATTAACTCTAGTATGTTTCTTAACCTTTCTCTTAGATTTTAGAACAATAATATGATTTTCTAAATACATTTCTAAAATACTAAATGGTCTTATCATCAGAAAGAGGAGCTACAAGAAGAACATTTTGTTTTGTAACCAGAATGTGAGCAGTCATAACAAAAAGTGGGGCAAAGAAACCCTTGGACCTACTCCAATGGGTTGACTCAGGGGTGTGTAACTGGGGCAACTGAATCTCCTATTGAATGTTTCTGTTAAATATCCTAATTAATCAACCTTAATAAATTGTTGAAATAAGGGGCCAGGTGCACCCCATCCCCACTGGGATACATGGAAGTTTCCAATAAAGGTCTGGTTTTTACTTTACTGTTCTAACACTGTTGCACAAGTTTGGGGTTTTTTTCTCTTTTGATTATAGACAACGAAGGAGATGAGAGAAGCAGAAGAGGAATTGTAATCCCAGAATCACAGAACATTCTGAGTTGAAAGTGACACACCAGGAACAGCAAAGTAATGTTGGAACATTTACAGAGATGCCAGAATTGTAAGTTTGGGTGCTCAGTCTCTCTGCTGGGAGCCTCCTAAACAGCCTAAATGCACTGCTCTGATATTGCCATTGGTATCTGGGGCTCTCAGGGAGGCTCTGGCATCTGCAGCAGCTGAGTCAGGCCCTGCCCTTGGGATTGCTGCCAGGCAGGTGTGTCCATGGGAATGGGGTGTCCCAGCTTCCCTGTGACCTGTGGGGCTGTGGGCAAAGCAGTCCATGGCAAAGGGGAATGAGCTGAGCCCCCTCCCTGAGATCCCATCATGGGCACACCTGGGGATCTCCTTGCTGTGTCCTTCCAAGCTCTGAGCTGCCCTCCTGGCTGCAAATCTGTGCCAGAGCCTCTCAGAGTTCCCTGAATGTCCCACGGGGAAGGGCAGAGATGCCACAGCTGAGGAAATGCTGTTGGCTCTGCCAAGGGAGCTGTGAGTGTCCTTGGCAGAGGAGGGTGCTGAGATCTTGCCCAGAGACCTTTAGAGAGGGTGAGACATTCAGGGATCCCTCTGCTCTGGGCAGGGCCTGGTTTATGCCAGGGTGACACAGGAGTGTGATTGTGCTCTGATTCCAGCCAAAGGTGCAAACCCAGGGCAGTTGGGAACAAGCCCATCCAGCCCCTCACCTTCCCTAAGCCACAGGGAATCCTTTGCCTCTCACATCTCTCAGTGGGAAATTCTGAGTGCAGCAGAAATGCTGGGGATTTCTGACCTCAGAGAACCAGGAATGGTTTGTGGGCAGGAAAAGAATGCCTAAAATTTCTTCCTGCACTCAATGTCTTTTAGAAGTGGGAGTAAATATGGCAACAAGCCCTTCTGCATTAGGAATAATTCCCCTGACAAATCCTGAATTTCCAGCTTTTTCCCTCAGTCACAAACTGGCCACAAACCCAGGGCAGCAGGGAAGAGATGGCTCCTGGAGAGCCCCCAGGCACAGGCCTGGCTGCTCCTGGCACACTCAGACAGCACAGCTGGAGCTCAGTCAGGGACCTGGGTGAAGTTTTCCCAGAGCAGAAACAAGGGTGGGTGATCCCAGTCTCTCCTGATTTGTCACTGCTTTTTTTCTTCATGAACAGGTCCCCATGTGCAGCCACAGCAAATGTCCAACAGCAGCTCCATCAGCCACTTCCTCCTGCTGGCATTGGCAGACACGCGGCAGCTGCAGCTCCTGCACTTCTGCCTCTTCCTGGGCATCTCCCTGGCTGCCCTCCTGGGCAACGGCCTCATCATCAGCGCCGTAGCCTGCAGCCACCACCTGCACAGCCCCATGTTCTTCTTCCTGCTCAACCTGGCCCTCACTGACCTGGGCTGCATCTGCACCACTGTGCCCAAAGCCATGCACAATTCCCTCTGGGACACCAGACACATCTCCTATGCAGGATGCGCAGTCCAACTATTTTTTTTTGCCTTTTTTGCCTCAGCAGACTTTTCCCTGCTGACCATCATGTGCTACGACCGCTACGTGTCCATCTGCAAACCCCTGCACTACGGGACCCTCCTGGGCAGCAGGGCTTGTGCCCACATGGCAGCAGCTGCCTGGGCCAGTGCCTTTCTCAATGCTCTCATGCACACAGCCAATACATTTTCCCTGCCCCTGTGCCATGGCAATGTCCTGGGACAGTTCTTCTGTGAAATCCCACACATCCTCAAGCTCTCCTGCTCAAACGCCTACCTCAGGGAACTTGGGCTCATTGCTGTTAGTGCATGTTTAGCACTCGGCTGTTTTGTGTTCATTGTTTTCTCCTATGTGCAGATCTTCAGGGCTGTGCTGAGGATCCCCTCTGAGCAGGGACAAAGGCACAAAGCCTTTTCCACCTGCCTCCCTCACCTGGCTGTGGTGTCCCTGTTACTCAGCACTGGCACATTTGCTTACCTGAAGCCCCCCTCCATCTCCTCCCCATCCCTGGATCTGTCCCTGTCAGTTCTGTACTCGGTGGTGCCTCCAGCCCTGAACCCCCTCATCTACAGCCTGAGGAACCAGGAGCTCAAGGCTGCAGTGTGGAGAATGATGACTGGATGGTTTCGGAAACGTTAAACTCCTGGAACATTACTGAATATCACTTGTAATAAAAATCATCTTTGCTACTTCCTGTTGGTTTAATTTTGGAGGTTTTCTGTGTTTTCCTTTTATAATCTTGTCCACAAAGAAATGTCATTGTTTGTGCCGTTTCTGATTTTGTTTCCCTCTCCACCTTCCCTGTGGCCACAGACTGTGTCTATGAGGGGCTGTGCTCTTTGTGGCTTTAAATGAACGAAAGGACCTCCCAGCAAAGTTTTCTGCAGAGATGCCCCTTTTGTTCCCTTCTCTGCAGCTGCAGCAGCAGTGTCTGTGTGCAGAGCTGGGGGCAGATCAGTGCTGGCACAGCAGCTGTGCCCAGGAGCAGCAGCACTTGGTGTTGCCAGTGCTGCTCCCGTGCCACTGCCCCGCTGCCCTCCTGGCCCTGGTGTTGCTGCAGGGCCTGAGTGCTCTCGGGGCCGGGCACAGCCCTGGGGGTGGCAGTGCCGGGGCTGCAGCAGGGACAGGCCATGGGCACTGCTGGGGCAGCGCTGACGCCTCAGGGCAGGGCCTGGGGGCTCCAGGCTCCTTGCCCAGGCTCTCTCAAGAACACGGCCAGGCCAAAGCTCAGCACAGAAAACCCCCGTGAGCAGCCCCAGGCTGGCCGTGGGCAGGCTGGGGGCAAACAGCATGGCTGGGGCTCTGCAAGGTCCCTGGGGGAGATGGGAAGGAGCAGCAGAGCAGGGGCTGATCCATCCCCACTGTGCTGGACACCCCAGGGCAGCGTCCCAGAGCGTCTTCATGGAGCTGCCAACAACATCCCCCTGTGCAGCCCTGGCCTCTCCCCCAGCTCAGAGAGGTGCCGCATCCTTGCAGGCACATGTCATGAATAAAATCTCTCAAGAAATCCACCCCGGATAAAATACTGTGTTTAGTTATGTACAGTTAATGTTCTTATCCCATTTGTAAACCTTGTACCCCTTGTTTGCTCCGATGGTTATTAGTAATGTTAATTACTTACCAGTTTCTGAAGTGTTTTAAAGGTTCTTATGAGACATTCCTGTACCCTTTCCCCTTACTTCCCTGCTACCTTGTAACAGAGCTGCTCCCATGGGGGCTAAATCCAACTAACAAAAGCAACCCATTAGAAAGGTATGCCACAGGACGAGGCAACTCCCATGGATGCTGTGCCACACTAGAACAAAGAAACTCCCAGAAACCTGTGCAACCGAGTAAAATGCAAACTAAGGCAGGCAGGACACCAAAACAATAAGCTAACAGAGGAATAAAAGGACAAGGAAACATATTAGAGCAAGCTAAGATGCAAGATCATCTCCCTGCATCACCTAAACCTGCTTAGAAACCATCTTCCTGCATCACCATGACCTAAAGAGGACTGGAAAGGACTGACAGCCCTAGACAGCGAACCAGGATGACAGGTCCCTGGCTACTCTCATGAGGACAGAAGCCCCAGTTCTGCAGTGTGTGCTGCAAAGCTGAATTGTGTCTCCTCCTTGGAGCTGACAGTGTGGGAATGGCTGTGATGCAAGCAATGCCTTGGGCCCCCCCACCCCAAGAGCTGAATCCTAATAAAGGCATCAAACAGGAGTTTTGACTCCTGGCCAATTTCTTTCAATTACCGTGTGCTGCACAGGCCATGGCCGAGGGGGCCTGGACCCACCCGGAGCTCCTCCCGGAGCCCAGCGGACTCCAGCTCAGCGGGGGCCGGCAGCGGGGCACGGCTTAGGCTCGGCAAGGTGTGAGCAGCCGTGGTCCGGCCCAGCCTCAGCCGGGGTCCCGCAGCCTCCCGTCCCCACCCGGTCACTGCTGGGGCCAGCCCGGCCCTGCCAGGCCGAGCCTGTGCGATTCAGCCCTTCTGGGACACAGGGCCAGAAAGACTTCAGCCCTGAAGCAGCAGGCTTTGAGTTCAAGCCTTGGGAAGCACTTGCCAAAGGCTTGATGGCAATTCATACGTTCATCAAGTCACCCCACTGAAAGTTATGTTTCTAGAATCTTCCCTTATCTCTCCCCGGATTGGTTGCAATTTGTCACAGTATTTTGCATCTTTCTAACCCCAGTCTGTGTCAGGACCCATGCCCTCAGACTGCGCCCTCACACCTCCCCTAGATATTGTTGTGTCTGCCCCTAGGCCTGGTCTTTGCACTTTGCTCCTGTGCTGCGCAGGCTTTATGGGCCTCATCCCTACTTGATTTTCCTGTTCCAGTTGGTTTTGGGGACTCCAGCGAACCCGCTCCTTTAATTTCCTCTTCGGTTGCCCGGGTGTCAGGGGACCCTGAAGCTTTAAGGATTGTTGTGGCCACTGTCAGCACGACTGCAAGGGCCGCAGTGCAGCGGGGCCCGGCCCGACCGGCAGCCGGGTACCTCCTCAAAGGTGGAAGCAGGAGAGAGATTTCCCGGGCTTGCCTGTCTGCAAAATGTCAATCTCACCGAGGTGGATCCAGCTTTTTAAATGCTTTAATAGGTAGTCAGTTCCCACAGCTAGCCAGCTCTTGGATTTTGCTTGGCACAGGGGCAGCTCTTGCTTAGCAGCTCCTCTCAGGAAAATCATTTCCATGGGGGGCTTCTTCCCTGCTCACCAAATAGCAATTCATGCAAAAGCAGCACAAACTGTTCTTCCTGTCCTCCTATCTTTGCCAGAGAGTGCCTTTCAAAGGGATAATAATTGGGAGGGAGGGGGTTTACATTTTCCATTGCAAAGGAGCCTCCTGCCTCCCTTAGCAGGCCCCTGTCTTTCAAACGAAGACACACACGGTCTCCTTTTGCACCTTCACTTGGCCCAGCCACTCCTGATCATTTGAAGGAGCGGCTCAGAAGAAGGGGCTGCAATCCCCCAAGGCCTGGGCTGCTCCAGGCCGCTCCTGGTGCCTTGGGCTGTTGAAGGGGTGCCGGGGTGCCCTTTGTGACACAGGCACGGGGTGCCGGGGTGGCCTTTGTGACACAGGCACGGGGTGCCGGGGTGGCCTTTGTGACACAGGCACGGGGTGCCAGGGTGGCCTTTGTGACACAGGCACGGGGTGCTGGGGTGCCCTTTGTGACACAGGCACGGGGTGCCGGGGTGCCCTTTGTGACACAGGCACGGTGCGTCAGGGCCCGTGGTGACGCCGGACCTTGCGGTGCCCAAAGTCCATTGTGACATGGCAGAGCCCCGCCCCGGCTGGGGGGTATATAAAGGGCTTGTGGGGCCTGGGTCAGTCCCAGGACAGTGGCTGTGTCCAGGTACCTGTGTGCGCCAGAGGACTGCAGGCATGGAGGAGGAGAAGGCGAAGCCCAAGTCCCAGCCCCCCAGGCCCTGGCCCGGCTCACAGAGAGCCCAGGCCTTGAGGGAGCAGCAGGAGGAGGCTGAGAGGGCAAGCAGAGGGAGGAGAGGAGCCGTGGAGTCCTGTGCTGAGGAAGAGGCAGAGCTCTGCTGAGGAGAAATGAACAAGTTCCAGCAAGGGACTCCAGGGGAAGCCTGCACTGAGCCACAGCTGTCCCCAGGAGAAGCCCAGAGCTGCCAGGAGCTCTCTGAGTGGGATGAAGGCCTTGAGCAAGAGCTGGTCCAAGTATGGGGGAGCTACTGGCATTTCCGGGACTGGGATGAGGGCAGGGAGCAAGAGCCCTCCCCAGCTGTCTCCGAGTGGGGCGAGTGCAGGGAGCAGGAGCCGTGGCAGGCGGACAGCGATCACTGTCAGGAATTCTCAGATTGGGAAGAATCTCCTGAGCAGCGACTGTCCCCAGGAGAAGGCACGAGCCGCCGGGCACTCTTGGACTGGGAAGCTTGCCGCAAGCAAGAGCTGTGCCAGGATGGCCAGGAGGTGACTGGAGGCAAAGCAAAGAGAAAATCCTCCAGGTCCAGCTGGGATGATGACAGTGATGGAGAGCTGGCTCAGGACAGCAGGGAATACTGCGACATCCTGTGCAGCCAGCTCAAGGCCTGGCAGCGGGAGGACGATGACTGGGATGAGGTGAGCGCCCTGGAGCTGCACGAGGAAGGAGAAGAGGCCAGGCAGCAGAGACTGGCAGATTTAGCCCAAGAGGGAATCCTGCTGCCTGTCCCTCGAGAAGCTTGGGTGGAGTGCCAGGAGCCCGAGCTGTGCCCGCAAGAGCAACTCTGTGCCGGGCCTGGCCCTCTGGCAGTTCAAGCCACGGTGGAAGATGTCTCTTCTCCTGGGCAGCTGCTTCCCCACAGGAAAGGCCGCTCGCTCTTGAGGCGGGCACTGCGGGTACTGCGGGGGCTGCGGGGGCTGTGGGTGCTGCAGGGGCTACAGGGGCTGTTCCACTGCCCCTGCCTGGCGGCACAGCCACAGGATCAGCGCCCGCTGCCAGCAGCACCAGGTTGCAGATGGCGGCTGCCCCGCGGCCTGCCCGGCGCCCCGAGGGAGCCGCACGGGCTGCCCCGGCCTGCGCTGGCCCTGCGTGCTGAGCCGGCCCCGGCCGCTCTGCAGCACCCCTGGGGCAGCTCCCTGAGGGCACACGGCAGCCCAAAGCGGCACCCGAAGGGGGACCCTCACTGCCGGGGCTCAGCGCCGCATCCCGGCCCATCGTCCGGCCGGGAAGGCACCTGGAAAGTCATCGGCTCCCAGCGGCAGCCTGGCACCGCCAGCGGCACCCCTGCACCGGGTCCCCGAGGGCCACAGCCACACGGCTCTTGGCCCTTTGCAGGGACACTGGCTCCAGCTCCTCCCTGCTGGACTCCAAGGCCATTTCCTCTCCTCCGGAAAGGACTCCATGCTGATCCTGGGGCACTTTGGCCATGAGGAATGGACACAGACAGGAGGTGTTGCTCCCAGGACACGACGGCGGCCTGCTGGACTGCAACACACACAATTCTAACAAAAGAAAAGAAAGTTGTGTTTAGGAAGTAGTTGTAGGAAAGAAAAAAACCCCAACCCCCCCCCCCCCCCCCCCAAACCTGCATAAGACCCTCCAGAAACCAAAAAATGATAAAGAATAAGAATAGGAATATTAGGAAGAAGAGGTAGAAGCTGAAGTAGATGAAGACGTAGTAGTACTTAAAACATGGAAAATTAAGAATAAGAATAAAATGTTGGAGTCTGGAATACAGAGTGTGTGCCCTTGTTTCTGACACTTAGTTATAAGATCCAGGTGTAAGTTCCCCCAGGCAGGGCAGGTCCCTGGGTGCTGCCCCTGGCCCAGATATTTTTCAGATGGAAAAACTATCAGAGGTAAGGTTTTAGAAGACAAAATGTCTTCCCTGCTGACAGCACCGTAAGGAATAGCTGCAGGGCAGAGTTTTAAAAACAGAGGTTCTCTTGACCTCTCTACAGCCTTGCATGGTGCTCAGCATGATAGATCAGGGGAAAAAATATTATAGTGGGTCAGACACATCTCATTGCAACAGAGATGCAACAGCACCCCTGATTTTTCCATGGTTCTGGATGACAAGAACTAGGATACTGCATTTAATGTGACTACAAGAAGGGTTTGGAAAGACAGAGCTCAGAAAAGAGCAACAAAATAATTAAGGGACTAGAGGGATTTTCCCATGAGGAAGATTAAAAGAACTAAATCAATATGTCTAGTTTGGCTAAGTGATAACTAAGGAGAGGCATTTCAACCATCTACAGATGTTTGACTGACACACACACACCCTAGGGAAGGAAAGGAATTACTTAGCAGGAAACAAGCAGGCATATCAGGGAGTAATGGAATGAAATTAAGAAAGAGAAAACTGCGGAATTTAAGGCAAATCCTCCTGACAATGGGTTCTAATAGTCTGTAGAAAACATACCAGCATATGTGCAACATATGGGAACAGTCTTGAATTGATAAGGAGAGGGGCTTAACTGACTTGATGGGCCTTTCCAATCTCAAATATTTATGATTCTATAATTAAGCATTATTAAATTTAATGATATGTGCCATTTTGTTTTCAGCAAGTTCTGACTGTTGCCTCAGGTCATAAGTGTGCAATTATTTCCTAACTAAAGGTCTTACTTTTTTACTCATGAATCCTTATGAAATTAACTAGGCTGGTCTGCTATTTTTTTATTTTTCTTAAATTGAATTTCTATTAATGCATTTTCTCTTATTTCCAACCAGCAGCTCTCTCCCTCAGTTAACAACTCACAATTCCCTCTTTATGCAAGGCAAGCCTGCACACTTAGAGCTTCGTGGCTCGGTGCCTGAACCTGCTCAGCCTCAGGTTGAATGCCTGCTGTGTTCAAGGGAGCTGCTGTTCCCAAGCCCAGATGAGCACAGGGGCTCTTCTTCCTCTGAGGATGAACTGCGTGCAACAAAGGGGGAAAAAAAAAAAAAAATTACATGATATTTTCAGCTAAGAGCTGTTTACAGAGCTTTGAAAGCAGATCACGGCCAGATGAAAAGCTTCATGTCACCGCTCACCCCTGTGTCACAGCACCACTCAGCAAATGAAAACAGGTGTTTATGTGCTATTGCCCAAGCTCCTGGCCAGGATCACAGCTGGTGGGTAGCAAGTTTCCTCTATTTCTCTTTGGCAAACTCCTTGGTTTTGATGCACATGCTTGCCTGTGCCAAGATATACTCCAAAATATCCCCCCAAATGGGTACAAACCTAGGGAGTGATCAGGAGGTTGTGGTCTCATGTGAGCAGTCATTTTGGGGATCCAAATGGTTTGTTCTGCTCTGTCTCAGACAGTGTCTGCTGCCTGAGTGTGCTGCAGCTTTTGCTGATATTTTACCATTGCCTGTGTTACAAGCACAGTTCCTCAAGAAGGTTCATACAGCCTAATTCTTTATTACCTAATCTATTATTAGGTGAATTATTACCTAAATCTATCTTTTGTCCAGGAAAGAGTGAAAGGCCATCTGTGATGCCTGCTGCTTTTGTGATACTTTCTTTCGGTTTCCCCCAGTAGTGCAGCTGCAGACTGGGCACGCTGTATCATCAATATCTGACACTCACACTCCCTTCACTCTTGACTACTTGCTTACAGCTCCTCTCTTATTATGTGTGCTGGACCCCAGCCTCAGCCAGGGCAGTAAATGGCAGCAGTTTCACATCAGGATGTGGTGACAGCAGTGCCTGCAAACACTCTGCTGTAGCACTGGCAGCGTGGGCTCCCTCCTGAAGGACGAGATGGATCTTCCCCAGCCCCGACAGACAGAGTCCCCTCTTTGCTACCTGCCCCTGATCCTGAGCCCAGAGATGCTGTCTGCCAGCACGTGTGAGAGCTGGTTCTCTGAGGAGATCAGAGGATGTGAGAGCCTGGCAATTTCATCCCAGAGAAGTAAATCCTCGGTGAAAGAGGCTGGCTGCTGGCATTACAATATTCTCAATGCTAATTACCAGAAATCTAGTTTCCAAATCTTTTCACTTTTAAGATACCACTGCAGCAATCAGGCTGAAGTGGGATAATTAAACGAAGCACTGTCTCCTCTCCCCTCCTCCCCCCATCACTCTGCAGCCCTGTCTGTCATTTCCCAGCACGGAATGGCTGAGATGTGGGAGGCTGATAGGAAAGCTCAGTATGTAAAATGCTGAGTGCATTTTACAGGAGGTGCGGCTTCAGCACAGCTTCCTCACTAGGAAAGAGCCACAAGGAGCCCTGGCTGCTCCTGTGGATGGTTTATCACTGAGCTGAGTCCAGTCAAAAGTCGGTGAAAAAGATGTAGGCAAAGAAAGAGAAGAAGGAATGAGAATATTTTCCCCTTTTCCCAAAGCAAGAACAGGCAAAATCTCGCTCTCCTTTTGAAACCCACAGGTTGTGAATCCAGTTTTGGCAGCTGTGATAAATGTCCTGAAGCATCCAAATACTTGGGGTATAAGGAAAGGATTGCTGCTTGTCAGAAGTTGTCTATCTTTTGAATATTCTGCCCAAAGCAGCAAACAATTGAGTAACAACTTGGTACTGACAGCTCTTCCTTAAGATACAGCAACCTCAGCCATTGCCTTAGTCCACAGTCTTCTCTCTGTCTCCACGGCTTAATAAAACAACTTTAAATGTTGCAGTTTTGGTCTTAAACCAAGAAGAGGAATTGTTCTCTCACATTGTCGTGGTTTTAAAGCAGTAACTAAAAAATACTAGAAAACTTACTTATTTCTTGCTGTGAGATATGGATTAGAGCAAGAGCAAAATAGGCTTAAAACTTAAAAGGAAATAAAGGAAGTTTATTAACAAAACTACAAGAATAAGAAAACTAGAATAAACTTCCAGAAAACCCTTTTATCCCCCACTACCCACCATTCCCTTGTTCACATGACAACATAGAGACAAAAAAACTTGGAACTTTGGTGTTTAAAATAGTCCCAATTCCTGTTAGAGTCTTTTCATCAGTCTTTGTAGAGAAGGAAAAGTCTTCTTCTGCTAATCTACGGAGTTTCTCACAAGAGAACTATTTCTGTTACAGCTTTCTATTTCTCTGATGTCAGCTGCCCGGAAATCTGTCATCAGTTCACTCCTCCCATTTCACATCGCTCTGAGGTGTGTTATGGGTCAAATGAGTCTAGGGATGTCATTTTTAAGGATTCAAAGGCAAAAGTTCTCTTCATCTGTCTCTGTGAGCCTCCCTGGAAACAGAAATTTTTCTCTTTGCCTCTCAAGGCTCCAAATCTTCAACTATTACTTCTCCCCTCTGTTCCAGCACTTCACTGTATCACAATTACTCCACCTTTTGCTCAAAATCCACACTTTGAACCACTCTATTCCTTCCAATATACTCTGAATTAAACAAGCTCTTTTTCAGAACACTATTGTCCATCTCCATAGCTTTAATAGAAAAATATTTCAGCTTAATTATAGCATCTCTTTATTCTCTCTTCCTCATCTAAAACCTAACTCTTTTCTTCACTGTCTTTGACGGTTTTATGATGTCTTCTTCATGTTATCTCTCTCTTTCTCCTCCTTCTCTCTCTCTGGAAAAAAGGAGTAATCTGTCAGTCTCATCCAAGTAGTAAAAGAGTTAAAGTCTTGGAAAGCTGCAGATGTTCATGGTGTCAGGTTTCAGTTCAGCAGCAGAAACTGCAAACCAAGCCAGGCTGGCTCCGTTTCCCCCATCCCCACCCTCTGTGGCCTTGTCCAGCCTGGAGTGGGGTGGGGAAACCGAGACAGAGCCCTGTTACCTCGTCAGAAGCCAGAAACCAAAGAGAACAAAAGAACCCTGGCTTTACATTTTAAGATAGTGTTCACAAGTTGATCTCACTTCTCAATGGTTAAAACCACCACCAATTCTCAGAAATGACCAATAATTGGTCACAAGAAAAAACTCCCATCAGCCTCTCACAGCTTCAACTTCCTCACAGCTCCCGAACATATCTTAAAAGTAAAGTCACCCCATGACGCACTGCAACTCCACCCTGCTGCTGCCAGGCCCAGAGGCCAAAGGGCTGTCCCAAAGCACTCAGGCAGGTGAGGCAGGAGAGCTGGGAGCAGCTGCCTGAGCTCCTGAAGCCCAGCCAGCCCAAGGGACTTCTTTGCCCAGCACAGCTTCAGCTGCTGCCCTGTCCTCACCATCGAAGGAAATTTGCTGAGCACCATGAGGCCTCTGAATGCCAGGCGACGCCTCTGCCTGCACTTGCTCTGCAGGTGCTTTGACATGATCTCCAGGACACTGTCACCACATTTACGCAAGTCCAGGCAATCCAGGACCTGAAAGGCACAGGGCAGTGACAGGGGAGCCGGCTGGCAGGAAGCCAGAACTGGGCAGGGCTGGGCCCAGGCAGCAGCACAGGGCGCGGGCACCGTCCCAGGCAGCTGTGGCTATGCAAGGGGACAGGGCTGGCAGGCAGTTCAGCAAGGTAGTGCTGGCCATCAGGCTCACCTCCACAAAGAATGCCAGGAAGGGCAGATCCCAGGGTGGCTCCTCTCTGCTGAGCAGCCGGAGCAGGCGGAGTGCAATCCCAGAACACAAAGAGAGGGAGGCACCGTGCATCTCCCTGTCAGAGGGAAAAGGCACCAAGACCCTGAGTTGGAGGGGCAAGAGACCGGGACTGATTCACAGAGATCCGGTCTTTCTTCACCACACTGGAGGGGATGGGGGTGCTTTGGGTGTAGGCACCTTCTGGGCACCCTCAGCCAGCATTTTCCACTCTGCTTGGCCATCCCTCAGTGACAAGGCCCTCTGTCGCAGAACCACAGGGACTGTGTGAGGCACCCCACGCACAGGGCACAATTTCAGAGGCAGTGGGGAGAAGGGGGTCTCACCTGGCCAGCAGACCCACGGCATAGTGCTGGGTGTCAGCACAGAGCAGCGTGTCCCAGCCACACTTGCATCGCATTTCCATGACCACACTCTCACACCGCAGTCGGAAAAGCAGAGCCTTCATGGCCTGCACTGCAAACCTGTGTGCAGAGCAAAGCCCAGGTCACATTGGGTGCACTGGTGCTGGTCACAAAGGCATTGGAAGGACAGGAGGACTGGGACCTGTTGGGTTTTCTGGGAAGGCAGTATTCCTCCCGGCATGCTCTCCAGAAGCTGTCAACTTCCACTGGTGGCGTCTGCTGAGTGGTGATGACAACATGGAACAGCAGAGCCAGAAACAGGCGGGCGGAATAAAGGATCAACGCCTCGTGGCACTCAGGCGCTTGGATAATCAGCCAGAGCACCAGAGTTGCCTGCAAAAGAAGCACCCAAAGACAGCATTCAGTGCCGAGGTGTCCATGGGGCAGGGCCCGAGGGGAGACACAGGGGGAGCAGCAGGCCTGGTGCCCCCTGAGCCTGCCCCTAGCCCAGGTTTCAGCTCAGGAACTGAAGCAGGGAGAGGATGGAGAGCTGCTGGAGAAGCAACGTCTGGGTGATCAAATGCCAGCTCCAGGAACTCACAGCCAGAGCAAAAACATCCTTGTTGTCTCCATCAGAGGTGCAGATGCTGTGCAGAGGCCAATCCTCCATCACACAGAGCAGTGTTGGCAGCACTTTCTCTACTGTTGGTCCCGACGAGCCTATGGCTCTCCACATCATTTCAGCAGCTCTGTGGGATCAGAGCTCTGTGTCAGGGGTGTCTCAGTCACAGAGCCATGCCCTTTGTAGCTGTGGGGACCCAGGTGACAGAGCCCTGGTGCCCTGAGGGGCAGGGAGGGAGCACTGGCAGCAGCCTCAGGACACAGAGGGGCCCGAGGCTCCTGGACCTCTCTGCCTGTTGGGCAGAGCCCATTGGACAGGCTGTGCAGGGCCATGGGCCCTAAAGGCTGGTGAGCCCTGAGCTCTCAAGGCACGTGGGCCCCATACCTGTCACACGATGGGGCACAGCGCAGGAGGGTCAGCACCACATCAGCAGGGTGTTCTTCAGCCAGCCTTATAATGTCAATTTGCTGCCTGACATCCACAGTGACACAGGACACCAGACTCTGGTAAATGTTCCTTACAATAGCTGGCACCTGGAGGAGGCATGGGGAAGACATGGAGTGCTGTCCAAGGCAGCAACTTCCCCAGCTTCCCCCAAGAAGTGCTTCCCTTCCTGCCACGCTCTGCTGGCCTTAAAGGCTGAGGGGCCCCTGTGGATGTGGCTGGAGGGGGCACACAATCCTGGGAGGCCTCCAGTTCTGTCCCCTGGCTGGGTACCTGCTGCTCAGAAGAAACACAGTTGTCCTGGAAATTGTCCCTTATGAGCTCCTGACTCAGAGCAGGAGTGGGTGTGATGTCAGCATCTGCAATGCCCTGAGTCTCTCCAGTGTTATCGTTTGGAATGGCCTCATCCTCAGTCACGGCCTTGTCAGAGTTTGCCCTCTCATCATTCACTGCAGCGTCAGAGTCTTCTGAGCACTCAGCTGAATCTGGGCTGACATCAGGCTCTGCCTGGAGCTCGGTCAGCCTGCAGTCAGGCTCAGCTGTGCCCTCAGTTGCTGCTGTGGTGTTCTTTCTACGCCGAATGCGCAGGAATTTGCGGAACCTCTGTGCAAGGTGAACAAAGGACAGGGAAGAGAGGCATGTTCCATGGAGTGCTCCAAGCTCCACTGCTGGGCTGAGCAGTGCCAGCAGGCCCAGCCCAGGTGGGGATGGCTGCAGGTACCTGCGCTGCTCTTCGGAAGCGGCCACGGGCAGGCTCCTGCTCTTGTGTCTTTTCCATGGCTGCATCTGGCAAAGAGCAAAGAGCAGCCAGAGCTGCGGGAGAGGCTGGAGAACACAGCCCAGCCCTGCACTCCCCAGGCAGGGACAGCCCTGGGGTGGCTCAGGGGATGGAGCATAGCCAGTGCCGGGGGTCAGCCCCAGCCCCTCTTCCGTCCTGTCCATTGGCATGTCCACAGGGGATGGGATGGGATGGGATGGGATGGGATGGGATGGGATGGGATGGGATGGGATGGGATGGGATGGGATGGGATGGGATGGGATGGGATGGGATGGGGCAGGGCCCAGCTGACTGCAGCCATCAGCCCTGTGGTCCAGCTCTGCCACTCACCATCCTGCAGTGGCTGGAACTGCTCCAGCTCTTCAGGAGGTTGTGCAGCTCCAGGGTCTGTGTTTCTGTTCCCCCTGAACACATTGAGCAGCCTGAGGAATCTGCCTGCCATGACACAATCTGGCCTTGAGGGCACCTTCTAGAGAGATGCCTTGGGAAATCTCTGAGTCAGCAACTCGCGCAGTTGTGCCTTGAAGGCACCTGCGACAGAGAAGGCTCAGAAAGGCTACAGGACAGCAAGTCCTGCAGTCTGGTCTCGAGGGCTCCTGCCACAATGACTGGAGACTCCTCTTAAATGATACAGATGACCAAATACCACAAACTGGCCTGGATGGCACAGGCCACAGGGATAGGAGATGCCTTGGGAAGGCCACGGGTCACCAAGTCCCGCAGTCTTGCCCCGCAGGCACCTGCAAAAGAAAAGCCTCGGGAAAGCCACGGGCCACCAAGGCCCGCAGTCTTGCCACGAGGTCACCTGTACGAGTAAAGACTTGGAAAAGCTCCGGGTCCGACACAAACGAGGGCGCTGTGCGGGGGCTCCTCACAGCACCGCTCTGCCGCGTCCTGTCCCGTCACGTGCACTGGGCACTGTGGCGTGACCCTGTCACCGCCAGCTCCTATGTCACCACATGTCACAAAGGACCCTCTGACACCCTGTCCATTTCCATCCCATGGTGACCATATGTCACAAAGGGTCTTTGCACACACTGCCACCTGCCCTTGGGCTGCCCCCATCCCCCCCAAAGTGGCCCAGGTTGGAAGGAATCCCTTGCTCAAAGTGTCTTAGACAGCCCAACAGGATCTTTAGGAACGCCTCAAACCATCAGCTAATGCTGCCCTGCTCTGCAGGCTCAGGGCAGCAGAAGGAGCCCCCAGGGCTGCCGACGCAGCCGCAGCAGGAAGGGCACGGGGCCTTGCACAGAATCTGCACAGGGGCCTGGCAGCACTGAAATCAGCAGGTGTGGCAGTGTCCCCACCAAGGCAGACCTGCCACCCCAGCCGAGCCCTGGCAGTGCTGGTGCCCTTCTCCTGCCCCAGAGACCTGTGCCCCTGGGGGGTTTCTGTGCCAGAGGGCAGCCAAAGCCCACGTGCATTGGGAGCTGGGCTCCTTCCTGCAGGGGCTGTTGGCAGGAGCTCCTGGAGCTACTGCTGGCCACTCTTGCTATCTGTCAGATGATGTTGCTCTTTCCTGGAATGATGTTTTTCATGGAAGGGGTTTGCAGTAGCACAAAACCACCATCAACTGCTGAGTTTCCTAGGATGGTTAGATTGTACAGAGGTACTGTCATGTTTCAGTGTGATTTTCTGTCTGTTCTTCTGGGAGAAACATTAGCCCAGTCTCTGATGTTCAAGGCCCCAGTTGTTGCATGTCTGTCTGTGTTGCAGCTGATGCAAGGCAAACATTTCCTCCAGACACAGAGTCCTGCCTGAATAGTCACAGAGCTACATCTATTTTTAATTTTAACTTCTTAAAATTTTTCCAGAGCCTGCTGACTGTTTTCAAGGTTTTCTCCCAATTTTCTCCCTAGTGCACATTCCCCAGAAATTGTGCTTTTACATCCTTTTGCATTTATTAAATTTACCTGCAATGACCAGTCAATCAAAACTCTGGGAAAACTTGATCTTCAGGTTGAACCCAGGCAAAATATTTATCTCCCACATCTGAAGCCATGAACTGCCAAGTACTGTCCCCGGTGTCATACCCTGTCCCCTGTAGGTGTCCTGATGCCATTTCAAAGGGGTTTCCAATGAAAGTAAGTTTTAATATTTTTGTAGTTTCCTCATTGGCATTAAAATCCTTGACTAGAAAAATCACATGTCAAAATTTCTAGGATTCTTACACACCAAAGCTGTCATTTTCACCCTGGATTTTAGAGTGTCTGAACAGTCAGACAAGGTTTTAGTTTTAGACATTACAGACAAAGTCCCTGCTGTTCGGCGATCCCATTCCATCAGCATATAGTCCTGATGATTACTTTAGGCAGGAGCAGCAAATGCAAGAATGAGCCAAACAAGCTATTCCTGTGTTCTCATGTCCTGCACAGCAGTAACTGGGAATTCAATAATAGATTCAGGAGGCAATGGGTGCACAGGGAGCCACAAAGACTTTGGGATGCAGAAATGGACCAGCCTGGTGCCTGTGCCCGGGCTGCACCGGGCTGAGTCCAACTGGATGATCTAACAATGGTTGAATGGACACACCATGGGCCACTGGAGACTCCTACTCCTAGTTCTGTGAGCTACAGTATTCATTTGTGATTCACCAGATGATTTTTTCATCTTTGCTTGAAATCCAGGAGAAGAAAAGGTCAACATGGAGAAGTGTTCTTCCAGTTCTAGTGACAGTTGTGTCTGCACACCACCTGTGCCCATGGCAGGGTGGTTGGAACTGGATGATGTTTATGATACTTTGCAACACAAAGTACTCCGGGATTCTTTGGTTCCCCAAGCGGAGACCAAAACTGAGCCGTGTAAATCCCTGCTTTTTTTCAGTGCCTGCTGCTTCTTCCTTTGTTCCAAGCAAGTCCAGGATTTTATTTCATGTGTCTTTAAGGTGCCTGGACAGAAGAGAGGGAGGGCAGCTGCAGCGCAGAGCTTGTGTCCATCTCTCTCTCACAATGGTGCCAATGCCGCTGCCTTGGGACACCTGAATGTGTAAGGTGAGCCCACCCTCAGGCATGGCCATCCAAGTCAGTCAGGGGCACAAGCTGCAGCTGAAGCTGCCAAGCATTGCTGTGAGGCTTCAAGTGAAGAGAAAGCCATTGTGGCCAATTCTGCTGAAGCCTTTTGCCAAACCGAAGGCAGCTGTGCCCACAGCCTCCCCCTGTTTGGCACCCGGCTGCTGCGGCCGCCTCAGTGCGCAGGTGCCGACGTTGGGGCTGCTGCTGTTCCTGTGCACACTCTGCTGCTGTTCCTGTGCACACTCTGCTGCTGTTCCTGGGCACACTCTGCTGCTGTTCCTGGGCACACTCTGCTGCTGTTTCTGTGGGCTCCAGAGCCGCTTGGGCAGCAGCCACTGGGCAGCCCTGCCGGAGGGGACATCGCCACCCTCCCCATGGTGGCAGTAACTCTGTGGGCCCCGAGCTCTGTGTCAGGGGACCCTCGGTCACAGCACCATGGCCTGGGCAGCCGTGAGGGCCTGGGCTGGCGGCCAGCCCTGCCTCTGCCCACTGCCCCTTCCTGGAGGCACCCAGTGGCTGTGGCCTGGCAGCACCCCCTGCCCTGCATGTCCCCAGCCAGCCCAGCCTGGGCACCTCGGGCTGTCCCCACCCTCCTGGAGAGGTGTTGTCCCAGCTTCGAGGGCTTCTGCTGCAGACCTAGGAGACATTTTGGGGAAGCACCAGAGCAGCTGGGTGTCAGGAAAAAGGCGGCTGCCCAGAGGCTGCTTATGGCCTCTGATACCTCATTCCTCAGGGCTTCCCACCACCCCGGCCCCTCAGGGGCCTCCTGTCCCCTTGGAGCCTTTTGCCACCCACTCCCTCACACATCCCCCTTGCGCTGTCCCACTGCCTTGTCCCATCAGGGCCTCCACAGCCCCTCATCCCTTCATGGCCTCCCAGAACCCCGTCCCCTCAGGGTCTCCCCCAGCCTGGCCCAGCAGCAGCGCCGCAGCCCCACAGGAGCTCCAGAGGAGCTGGATCAAGAGGCACCTGGGAGCCCTCAGCAACCCAGCCAGCACCACACGGGCACAAGGACACAGATGGCGCTTCCTGGCTGGGACAGGGCTTGCGCCTTCAGCAGAACCACCAAAGGCCAAGGGTTTCTGGCCATTTCCCTGCACCACTGCATGCCCTGACAGGTTGCTGAGCACAAGCCCCTTTTTCCCTCTCTTCCCCTATGCCCCACACACCCTGGGCAGCAAAAGAAAGGTCCTGGGACTCTGTTTATTATAACATATCCTGTATTTACTGTAAGGGAACATTTTAATAGAGAAAAAGCATGATATTTTAGTAAAAGCCTGTCTGCCCAACCCAGCTTTTAATTCAGGCGACAATATTAAAAGCAGTGTCTTTGAAACTCTCCTGGAACAGCGAGAATAAAGAAAAACAATGGCATTCTGTACATGGAAAAGAATGTAAACAATATGTGTTAACCAGTTGTAGCCTGTTAAGCCCTGTGAACCCTGTCGGACCCTATGAAAGTGTGCTAAAGATAGAAATAAACGATGTTTGCTACACCTCTATGAGGACTCAGTGAATAGTCTGAGAGGTTTTCCATTAGCCTATTGGACCAAAATGTTATATATTGCTGTGGGGAGAAGAAACTCTGACTTTCACAAGCTATGGCTGACTTGTTGCTCCTCTATAAATCTCACGCCTTGAGACTGATATCTTATCGGGCTACTTGCGCAATAAATCATATCAAAGCATAGTGGTTCCACCCTCATTTTTCATCTTGACACCAAACACACCCTGGAGATGTCTGGGGCCATTCATCATTTCTCTGCTCTCCAGCACTGAGGCAACGCACTCTGGCTACAGCTCTGAGCTCGTGCCCATGGCAACCAGCCCTGGCAATGGGGCTCCATGGAGCTGCTCTCAGGAACACCCCAAGAGTTGGGGAGTGCCCCAAAACTGCCTCAGAAACGTGAGATACCCCAAAATCTCTTCAGGAATGTGAAATATCCCAAAACTCACTCAGTAATGGTCTCCCCCTTTGATCATTATCCCCAAACTTTGGCTGTCTCATTGCAGACCCCACCCCACATCCCAAATCCCAACCCCAACCCATCCCATCTCTGCTGGACATCAAGACCCCCTTCCCAAGCCTTACTTTCCTCATTTCACACCTCCCAAACTCCATCCCACCCAATACCCATCTCACCCCTCCTGATTTGCATCCCATTTTGCCCAATCCCCTTCCAACCCCTTTCCACTTGATGCCTTTAGAAGGCTGACCTAGAACAGAGGCTGGCCAGAGTTAAGTATAAAGTTTAGTAAAAGGCCTTAAAGGATACAACCTGCACAGTTCAAGAGCCTGGCCAGGGCTACACCCAAGATGGACCAAAAACAAATGTCACACAAATGGACAACTGATCACAAGGTCTCACATTTTTAGAAGTTTAGGTCCATCTCCGTATTTGGGTTCATGGTCCGATTAGAGCTTCAGATGATGAAGTCCCATCCTTCCTGTTTTCTCTCTTCAGTCCACCCTTGTTCATGCTTTTGGGCATGGAACTTGTAACAATTGTCCTTGGTATCAAGCTAGAAAAGGAATTGTTTTGTCTACCTACTCTGTGAAGAGAGCTCACTAACACTTAATAGGAAGTTCAAAGCTACAAACTCAGGCAGTGCAGAATATGAAAAATAGGAAAGCTAAAACTTAAGACATCACACCCTGAGGAGCTGTGGAATCCAGGAATTCTGGGTGGGAATGAGTACTTTTCAGTGGCATAGAGTGGTTTTGAGGTGACAGATTGAATCCTCTCATCTCTTTGAGTGACAAAAAATAGAGAATACTACAACAGATACTCCCGCAGTCCCCAAATCCTCCCCATTATCTCCTTGAATCCCAGATTCCCTTAAGCACTAGGAAAAAGTGAGGCTTTAGATGCCCTTGATGAATTTGTAGACTTTTACCCAAATTTTGTCTGTTTTAAAGGGATGAAGATGAATTAAAAGAATATCAGGGCCAAATCAAAATGACCACCAGCCCAGTGTGTTCCCAACACAGATCACTGGGAACGTGGGTCATCAGGGCTCTGCCCAACGTGGGTCCTCTGATGGGGGATGGAGCTGGGGCAGCGCATGGACACCTTCCTGCACTTGGGGCACTCGCAGGGCTTCCCTTACCGGTGCATCCGTTGGTGTCTGGCCAAGTTAGACCTGTCTGAGAAGCTCTTCCCACACTGTGGACACTCATAGGGCCTCTCCCCAGTGTGGATGCGCCGGTGGATGGGGAGGTTGGAGTTGTGCTTGAAGCCCTGTAAGAGACGGTCCAAAGATTCCCTCATCTGTCTCACAACTGTCTCAAGGACAGAGACTGAGACCCTGAATATCACAAGGGACTTGGTTTGGGGGTTTGGGCCTAGCTGAGATGGATGTTTGCTCAGTGATTGTTTGCAGGTGGTTGCACGGTACACTGCTCTCGTTCCTGCTGGTGAGCAGAGGCTTGGTAACCTGAACAACGGGTTTTCCACGACTCATGGCTCTCATTCCTGCTGGTGAGCAGAGGCTTGTGCCTGGTACCCGGTGCAATGGGTTTTCCACAACACCTTGTCCTTGTTCCTGCTGGTGAGCAAAGACTTGCAAGACATGGATCGCTCTGTACCCTACACCTGCTCCCTGCGCAATGGAATTCATCACAATGATCATCAATCTCATCTGGTTTTGGCCCTGCACCCCTCGCTTTGCATAAGACTATAAAATTATACCCCAAACTTACCTTCCTTTGAGATCTCCCCAACAGACAGAAGACTCTGCGTCGTTGGACGGCTGAGTGGACTTCGACGTTGGTATCTATAATCCCCTTACTCTCTTTTCCTTATGCTTTGCTTTCTCTTTTCTTTCCCTCTATCGCATATTAGTGCTGATGAGCACTCAATAAACTGTGTTTTCCTGTTTAAGTCCTTGGTTTGCTGATAATCTTTTGTACTCTAAGACCGGCTAAAAGAACCACATCACGAATCCCACCTTGCGGATCGTGACATAAATTGGCGTCACGGACAGGATTCTGAGAGATAGAAGGGGTTGCAGGTTGTTGTGCAGTCTGTATCAGGGGAAGGACGTTTCGCTTCAGCCGCACCCAGCCTGCCACACTGGTGAGCAGTGTCTAGAAAGCAAGGGAGGCGACTCGAATTTCTCGCAAACTGCACACGCCCAGGTGAAAAGCACCCCTACACTCGTTTGAGGGCTCTGTCTTCAGAATTTTACACGGGATCTTTGAGTACAAAAGGTGGGACTTACTGGTTTTTTATATTTTGACTGCTTGGTGTAGCGGAGAGTCTGAATTTTAACATAAAGGTGTGCCTCCCAAGCAGATTTGGTCTCTCCACCCACGACAGGGCGGAACGCAGCGTTGGCTGTGTCTGATGTAGTGTGACTGAGTTTTACCTCCCTGTAGTGGTTCTGTGTACTGTTATGTGTTTTTGATGAATTTTGACTGCTTGGTGTAGCGGAGAGTCTGAATTTTAACATAAAGGTGTGCCTCCCAAGCAGATTTGGTCTCTCCACCCACGACAGGGGGGAACGCAGCGTTGGCTGCGTCTGATGTAGTGTGAGTTTTACCTCCCTGTAGTGGTTCTGTGTACTGTTATGTGTTTTTGATGAATTTTGACTGCTTGGTGTAGTAAAGAGACAACTTGAATTTTAACATAAAGGGGTTCCTCCCAAGCAGATTTTGTCTCTTCATCCATACAGGGACGCGAAGGGTGACGTGGCAAAGGCTGCGTCTGTGCATAACTTAAGTCTTACCTCCCTGTAGTGGTACTGAACCCTTCACACACACAAACATGAGTGAACACTCTGAAAACTCTAGTATAAAAGATAAAGCTGCATTCATTGCTTTGTTAGCAAAACACAATGCTAAGCCCTCCCCAGCTGGGGAAGAATGGGCTCAAAATAATTGGTTCAACCTGGAAAATGTAACTGATAGAATTTGCTCCCTGCAACATGAGGCAAAGTTCAAATTTGGCCGTAATAAAACCATAATTTGTTCTGTATTGGGAGCTTGCCTTACGTCGGCTGTAGAGGCTCGCACGAGACGAAGGCAGGAAGAGAATGTAATTATACAATCCCTACAAAATTTAGTTGAAAGTTTGCAAAATGAAATTCATTTCTTACGAACTGCTCTGAGTGAGGAGCGTGCCAAAAATTCACAGTGTGCTGATTCCTTTAAGGAGTCGCTGGAAAAAGAAACTCCTCAGATAAATCACATATATCCTCAAGCAGAATTACATTTGGTAAAAAATTGTGGTGAAAACTGTTGCTCCCAAATAAGACCTTTGATTAAAACAGAATATAACTATATCAATGATGAAGATCTTGATCCACATATAGCCACTAAAGAAATCCCGTACACTGCTACTGAATTGGCTAAGTTAAAAAAGGAGTACGGGCGTCTCCCTCACGAGTCAGAGACAGAATACGTATTTCGAGTGTCTCTCACAGGGGGAGATCAAATTCGATTATCTGAACAGGAAGCAAGTGGTTACTGGGGACATGGTGTTTTCTTAACAACAGGAGATAACCGCAACCCATGGTCCCTAACACAGCGAGCTGCATATTGGGCAGGGGGACTTAAACCCCTGGAAAGGGGAGATCCTGTAGCTCTAACCGGCTCCCCAGACCAAATTCTAGAAAACATTCATAAGGCAGCTTGTCTACAACTGATTCATGAAAGAAAATTAATTGTTGGTTCTGAATCACCAATGTTGCTACCCGTGAAGGCTGAAATTATGACTCCTTTAATTCGTGGCCTTCCAGAATCGCTTAAACCCACTGCTATCCTTCTCCGGAAAACGATAGCTGCCATAAGCCCAATAGAAAGACTGGACAGGCTTCTGGAAAACCCAAATAACAAAAGTAGATCTGTTGATCCTGGCTTTTCTCCGTACACGAATCCTTCACCATATACAAACTCACAACTCAATTTAGCTGCTGGAAATCACAAAATTTGGACATGGAGTGAAGTTGCAGAAGAGTTACTAAACTATAACAGGAAATATGGTCCTGTAAAAACCCCAGAGGAAAAGCTAGAAAGAACAAAGGGTGTTAGGCACATTGCCCCTCCTAACATGAAAACAGAAAAGGGTGGGCAAATTTCTAGCCGACAGTATTGGTGGAACTTGGGGCTGAAAAAGGGGATACCAAAGGGGTTAATGGATAACCTACCATTTGAAAAATTAAGTAAACTGGTTTCTCGGTGGCAGGAATCCAGTCCCATTGTACCAAGCGCTCCACCTTCCCCTCAGCCTACTCCAGGCAGTGAGCCAACACAACCTTATGCACAATATCTGGGTAGTGGGCCAAAGCAACATCACTCACAGGTTCTGGACAGTGAACAGAAACAATCACAGTTTCTGAGCAGTGGGTCAAAGCAAAATCACTCCCAAGCTCTGGATAGGGAGCAGAAACAACCCCAAAGTTTAGCAATGGAATTGAAACATTTTCAAAAGCAGGGAAACTTGAACCCCCGTCTCTAATTGAAGGTGAGCATAGAGATGGGGGGGGCAATTGGATATATCTTAGACAGCTCACCCGCAATTGACAAACTGGAGATTTATTAATAACAGCAATAGTTGGTCCCAAGCGAACACTGGTCACTTTTGTAATAGACACTGGAGCCCAAATTTCTGCATTAACAAATGCAACTGCCCAAAAATGTGGAATTGTTCCAGTAAAGAAAAGATACTGTGTCCTGAATGCTTTGGGAACTTCAGAAGCTATGAAAATAGCTTTTGTAAAAATTTTATTACCTGGAGAGGAAGAACAATTAACTATCAAAGTAGTGCTTGGAGATATCCCAAATGATTTGTTAGGCATGGATGTTCTGGCTGGAAGGCAGTGGGAAGATCAGGACGGCCTATTGTGGTCTTTTGGCACATCACGTCTTAACATTAACTTGCTCCAAATGGCACCTTCCCTGCCACACAGCAAAATCACTAACGTTAAACAATATCCTCTCCCTTCTGGTGCCAAGGAAGGCATCAAAACTGTAATTCAGGATTTACGAGATCAAGGGGTAATAGTTAACACTCATTCCCCTTTTAACTCTCCAGTGTGGCCAGTGCGGAAACCTAATGGAAAATGGAGACTTACCATTGACTTTCGCAGGCTAAATGCCAACACAGATCCCCTCACTGCAGCGGTTCCAAATTTAGCTGAATTAATAATATCAATTCAAGAAAAAGCTCACCCATTCATGGCAACTATAGATGTCAAAGACATGTTCTTTATGATACCTATACAGCCAGAGGACATGGACCGTTTTGCTTTTACTTGGGACGGTCAGCAATACACGTTCACCAGATTACCACAAGGGTACAAACACTCTCCCACCTTAGCACACCATGCTTTGGCACAAGAATTAGAAAAAATATCCAAACCTGAGGATATAGCTGTTTATCAATACATTGATGACATTCTTGTGGGGGGAGAGGAAAAGGAAGTAGTGGGGGAGGTTCAGCAAAAAATAATATCTCACCTAGAAAGCCTTGACCTACAAATCCCCTCAGAAAAAATTCAGAAACCATCACAAGAAGTGAAGTTTTTGGGAATCTGGTGGAAGGGAGGTATGACATGTATCCCACCTGATACCCTAACCACTCTAGATCAGATTAAAATGCCTGAATCCAAGTAAGAACTTCAACAAGCTTTAGGCTTGTTAGTGTTTTGGAGAAAACACATCCCAGATTTTTCAATAATTGCCAGACCCCTTTATGATTTGTTAAGAAAAGGGGTGAAATGGGAATGGACCCCTTCCCAAGAAGAGGCATTGCAATTGTTAATCTTTGAAGCAATAGCCTATCAAGCACTGGGTCCCATACATCCCACAGATCCTTTCCAAGTAGAATGGGGGTTTGCTGCTTCAGCACTGTCAGTTCACATATGGCAACGGGGTCCAGAAGGCCCTACAAGACCTGTTGGGTTTTTCTCCCGTGGCTTTAAAGATGCTGAGAAGAGATACACCACTTGGGAAAAGGGACTGTTTGTGGTCAGCATAGCTCTCATAGAAGTGGAGAAAATTACACGACAACAACCCATAGTGCTGAGAGGCCCTTTTAAAGTTATAAAAACAGTTACTACTGGGACTCCCCCCCCTGACGGGGTGGCACAGAGGGCTTCAGTAAGAAAATGGTATGCCCAGATCGAACATTACTGTAACATCTTTTCAATAACTGAAGGAGCGATAAAAAATCTGGCCATACAAGAAACCGAGAGCTTGGCTGATGGCCACGAAAACCCTGTTTCTGTAATTAAGGTAGCCCCTCCTTTCTCCCCCGAAAAATCAACAAACTCTTGGTTCACTGATGCTTCTGCCAAGCGAGAAGGGAAGGTATGGAAGTACCGGGCAGTAGCTCTCCACACTTCCTCAGGTGAACAAATAGTTACTGAAGGAGAAGGCAGTGCTCAAGTGGGTGAATTAATAGCTGTTTGGAGCGTTTTCAAACGAGAGGCACAGAATGCCTCTGTAGTTTATATTTACACTGACTCCTATGCTGTGTTTAAGGGATGCACAGAGTGGCTCTCTTTTTGGCAACAAAATGATTGGGAAGTAAATAGGATTCCAGTATGGCAGAAGGAAAAATGGCAAGAAATTTTAAATATTGCAACCCAAGGAAATTTTGCTGTAGGTTGGGTGGCTTCACATCAAACAAATGGAGATTTAGCTGGTAACCTGAACAATGCAGTTGATGAACTGGCAAGAATAAGTCCTCTAAAGGAGGAACTTGTTACAGATGACTGGGATCACTTATTAGAGTGGCTGCATGTAAAAAGACAACACACAGGTGTAAAGGATCTGTATAAAGAAGCTTTTGCTCGAGGGTGGCCCGTTACCAGAGAAATGTGCAAAACATGTATATCAGCCTGTGAGCAATGCCGCAAGCGGCTGGAAAGACACCCTCTGAAAGATGACCCTTTGCATTTAAGAACAGGCAAAGGACTTTGGGATGCATGGCAAGTCGATTATATCGGCCCTTTCAAACAGTCAAGAGGTAAACACTTTGTGCTGGTAGGGGTAGAAATTGTGTCCGGGTTAGTTCAGGCTTATGCTTTTAACAGAGCCACTGGTGACAACACTGTTAAGGCTTTGCAGGGATGGTTTGGAACTTTTCCAAAACCACAAGAGATTCAATCTGATAATGGTTCTCACTTCACTGCTAAAGTTGTGCAAGATTGGGCAAAGGATGAGGGAATTAAATGGACCTTTCACACCCCTTACTACCCTCAAGCTAACGGGATTGTAGAAAGAACCAATGGTCTCCTTAAGCGACTCCTGAAACCACATGAAGGGAATTGGGATGTTCGATTGTGGAAAGCTGTCAAAACTATAAATGATAGATGGGGGGTGAATGGGTGTCCCAAAATCACTGCCTTTTGCCCAAAAGCTCCTAACATCATCCCTGCACCATGGGGGCCAAACGATTCTAAGAATCCAGCGCACTACCCTGGTCAGCCGGTTTTGGTGGACCTCCCCAAAGTAGGGGAAGTGCCACTGATACTGAAAGTTCCCTTGAACAAGTATGCGTGGGTAGCATCTGATGCCCTGGGGAAGGAGCATCGGATAAACACACGCTGGATAATTCCTTCATTTTAATCTCCTGCCCCAATGTGGCAGAATCTGTTGTTTCTTTTACTTTCACAGAAGAACTCCGAGGGACATGAAAATTGAATAAGCCATGATAACACTACTAATCCTTCTTTTCATCCTGCCGCAATATCATGGCCAAAACTCGACTGAGTGGCCATGGTCCGAAGCAGTCACCAGCAACTATGCCATAGGACATCACCCTGGAGACCATCAGCGAAATCTAGCAATTGTAGTACTGCATAACTCTGAAATGTACCGCCCGGGTGACTGGGAGTGGGATCAAAAGGATTGGGTTAGAATACTAACAGGAGCAATTGGGGAGGAAATTAAGATAGGATGTAGGAAAATAGAAAAATCTCGTTATGAAAAAGCCTCCACCATTACAATTGCCGGAAACCTTCTTGAACCGAATTTAACAAGCAGTTTGCACCCTAATATTTCAGCAGAACTTTGTTCCACAGAAGATTGGAAATGCGGCAAATATGATCCCCTCATATTGTGTTGCCGTCAGAAGAACATTGGAAACTACACACTAGATCCGAGCACCAACAATGTCGAAAGCACGAAGCTCTGTAGAAGTGAACCCACTGACTGCTGGTACAATTTTACCTTAACCAGACCAGTTTACGTGACCTGCACTTGGCAAACAGGATTTACAGGTTTAATTCACAGATTTAAAATAAATGCTGTAACAAGGCCTATATTAAGTGTGATAATCACATACCATGGTGTAAATACCCCTTTTGTGCTGAATGGTAAAACTAACGTTTTCCCTTCTTTTCTGTTAACTCAAGGTGATGATGTTTCAATACGCTGCAGACTGAGTACCGGATCCCATACTGAGCCTGTACACAGTCAAGTTGCCGGATCTCGTGGCCAGGTTATATCTTGTGAAACTCGGAATCAAGATTGTTGGCTGAATTTAACGGCTGTACAATTGTCCTCCAAAGTCGTGTGTGGTAAAAACAATACCAAATATTGGGGAGAGCTTAATGTTCAGGTTGTACTACCTACCACACAACCACCAATTAGATTGACTCCAAAAATTTCTGAAATTGGACCCTATGTAATCAGGAAAACTGGCCAACAACAAATGCTATTTAATCCAGCATGGTCTATCAAACAAGTTAAATTACTAATGCAAAACAATGTCTCAGAGATTCAGCCAGCTTGTTCACCTTTTTTGCAAACTTCCTTTGAGGGGTGGACAACCTGGTTGCGAAAGCGAAATCCTTTTCACAAACGGATGACAAGAGATATAACCGGTGTCGTGGGATCAGGACTAGGAATTTTGAATAGTATTGATTCAGAAGTATTGATGAATAAATTGGCTGTTGCAACTAAAGATTTGACCAAAATACAACAACCACTGAGGTCATCTTTAACTGCTTTGGGAACCCAACAGTGGTTGCTATCAAACATATTACCAAATTGGGAAAGGGTAAATGTAGATGATCACAAATTAATAATTGATGCACTCAGTGCTACCCAAAACAATGTTTCTCTGGCTCTTAGCTGTATTCAAGCCCAGTTGTGGATGCAGTCAGTTGCTGCATCAATTATCAGAGAGGGTGAAGAAGGCACCTTTCCCACTGAGATTCGGAAAATAGTCTGGGACAATGCCAATGATTTTGAAAAGGAATTTCAATCTTGGTGGAATTTGGTAAATTTTACCTACGATCCCATCACAAACACAGCCACAGCTTTTGTGTTGACAATACGTAATGCTTCAGTACATTCAATCTTTCCTATCATTGCACTGGGGCTGAATCATGACGGAGCTGTTCTCTATCCTTTAGAGCATAGGGAATGGGCCCGTCAGATTGGTGGGAAATGGCAAACTGTTGGTTTGGAAAATTGTATTGTCTGGGAACAAAAGGGGTTTATCTGTGAAAGTAATGCAATCAAAGCTCAAGACATTTGTTTAGACACAGAACAGAATATCTGTCATTTTGAAATCCATCCTAATGACACTTCTGAAACAGTGCTTGTGTATGTAGGCAATGGATGTGTATGCTTGAGAACTGCTTGTGATAGTATGCTTGTAGAAAACATAGTAGTGGATACTAAGAATCATTCAAATTTTTGTGTATGCAATTTTACTGAGATTATAGGTTGTGACTTTTCTTATTTAGCTCCAGTTACTTCATATTATCTTTTGCAGTATAATTACACTTTGATTCATCGTTTAGTGCCTGCTCCGATTGGAATGAACTTTACTCTGGTAAGGCAATTGTTGCTTCACCAGGATTTAATCGAAATTTTGGAAAAGATCAAAAAGGATGGACAAAAGACCTTAGTTACGGTTCACCACAATGTGAAAGGAATACGTCGTGTTCTGGAAAGAGTAAGGAAAGATGCTGAACACAAGTGGTGGGACACTCTTTTTGGGTGGTCACCAACTGCTACAGGTGTTTTGAACAAATTGTGTCATCCCATCATCGTGCTCTTGGTTTTAGTTTTACTTGGTTTTGTTCTATCAGCAATTTTGTACATCCTGAATTGGAGAATGATGAAGAGGTTGACACAATTGACTTCCATAATGGATGCACACAACATGATTGGTACTTTACATGTTGCTGATACCCCTAAGGTTATCGATACTCGATGAATTATGCAGGCACTACAATAAATAATTTGACATTGTGACTATGAGGTTAATCATTTTATCATGGTGTATTTTAGAATATAATTTATTGTTTGTTTTAAGATAAGAAACCAATCTGTAAGTTTTAGTTGAAATTATATATATGGAATGGTTTTTCTTTGAAATCAATATATTGATTTTCTTATTGTTTTTGTTTTCTCTTTTTCCTTTTTCTGTCCCTTATCTTTTCCCTACTACCTGTCTCTGTTTTTTCTGGGATATACTACCAACTGTAACGAGTCCTGAAGACTTCAGAGAAGAATTCTGCAGCAGCACTACAACATCGTGCAGAAAGACCTCGACGATTGTGAGCCACGGGGTGGTGTAAGAGACGGTCCGAAGATTCCCTCATCTGTCTCACAACCGTCTCAAGGACAGAGACTGAGACCCTGAATATCACAAGGGACTTGGTTTGGGGGTTTGGGCCTAGCTGAGATGGATGTTTGCTCAGTGATTGTTTGCAGGTGGCTGCACGGTACACTGCTCTCGTTCCTGCTGGTGAGCAGAGGCTTGGTAACCTGCGCAACGGGTTTTCCACGACTCATGGCTCTCATTCCTGCTGGTGAGCAGAGGTTTGTGCCTGGTACCCGGTGCAATGGGTTTTCCACAACACCTTGTCCTTGTTCCTGCTGGTGAGCAAAGACTTGCAAGACATGGATCGCTCTGTACCCTACACCTGCTCCCTGCGCAATGGAATTCATCACAATGATCATCAATCGCCTCTGGTTTTGGCCCTGCGCCCCTCGCTTTGCAAAAGACTATAAAATTATACCCCAAACTCACCTTCCTTTGAGATCTCCCCAATGGACAGAAGACTCTGCGTCGTTGGACGGCTGAGTGGACTTCGACGTTGGTAGCTATAATCCCCTTACTCTCTTTTCCTTATGCTTTGCTTTCTCTTTTCTTTCCCTCTATCGCATATTAGTGCTGATGAGCACTCAATAAACTGTGTTTTCTTGTTTAAGTCCTTGGTTTGCTGATAATCTTTTGTACTCTAAGACCGGCTAAAAGAACCACATCACGAATCCCACCTTGCGGATCGTGACACTATGAATAACTAATTTGCTAAAATATAAGGTATATTAGTCTTAAAAATTCTAATGTTATTTTTTATATATGTATTTCTAAACACTTTGTCTAACTTATCTATATTATAAAAGTTTTTAAAATGGATAATATAAAATTGAGTAAAATATAAAATACTTAACTAAAAGGCTAAAAACTTACAAAATAGATACTACAATTTTCATTGGTAAATATAAACACATGTAACAACTAAGTGTATTTTAAAGCATTTGTTGCCTTTCTATAAACAAAATGTTAACTTTTTCTAATCGGTTCTTAACAAAGGACACAAGCTTATTTAGAATACATGGTCCAAAGATTAGCACGAGTAAAATCATCAGAACTGGTCCAATCAGGGTAGACACCAGGGTAGCCACGGAGATTGGTCAAACCAGGACTGGAACCAGCTTTGCTGGGCTTCTCTCTCTGCTTTTCGCTGAGACAGCCTGTCCCGTAGCTCTGCCATGGTGTCTCTCACTACTCCGGTGTGGTCTGCGTAGAAGCAGCACTTCTCTTTCAGGGCGATGCAGAGGCCTCCTTGCTGCATGAATAGAAGGTTGAGACTTCACTTTTTAGTCATCTGTAGCTAAAGCAGTCTCTGTTGTTGGGTCACGATGGCAGAGACACCTGTGGCAGCACCAGCTGCTCTCAGGTTAAGCAGCATCGCTATGGTTACACCTGTCACCACTTCTCTTTTCTGAAGTTGGGTGAGTCTCTCCACTTGCAGGCTCAACTCTTCATCCAGGTGGTACAGGACTCTGGGGATGATAACAGCTAATACACAAAAGTCAACAGAGGAGTTAAAGCTTGGGTATAAATACAAGGGCTAGACTATTAGATCATGGGTTCTCAGCCTGTACTACAAAATTGGGGCTCACTGCTTCAGGTGTTATAACTATAAACAGCACAATTACTATGAACAGTTTATCATGCAAATGACACCATGCTTACAAACTTACAACTAAAACTTTAGCGTTAAATGAACTTTCAAAGATGCTTACATTACCTCTTAAAGAAAAATACTTATACTTTATACTAACATAACAATTACTACACAGGCTAAACACTTTATCTTAAACTCTTATTTAACTACTTTTAACATACATGTTCTGGTATATATGTAATCTAAGCATGAAAGCAATTTGCTAGAAAAATAAACACACAATTACAATTTGCTTTGTATATAGTTAGATGGAGTCTCTACACTTCCCAAATCTTCTACAGAATTTCTCCAACACGATTCAGTCTTGGAACGTTCACTGCTCCCGTGATGTCAGCTGGCAGCTGATCGGTGACTGAGGGCTTTGATGTTCAAGTTGTTCTTCAAACCCTTCTAGATCTTAAAACAAAGGATATCTGAAAAATTGATAGAGACACCACATCATAATAATAACGTAAAATTTCTGTTGGTAAACTCTCTGTGTAGTGTTCAGACACAACTGTGTCCTGACAGCTCCACTTCTGATCCATGTCTGGAGTACCAAGGCTGTGTGATGACATCTCTGTTCACTGGATCTCGTGTGTTCAGAGGCACACAGTCTGGTCAGATGGACAGGTGACCTTTTTGAACCTGCCAACAAAACACAGGCACTTCTCTCCTTGAAGTTAATGAATTACACTAATTAAATGCTTTTAGGGCATCAATCTCCCCCGTTTTCTTTAAAAAAAAAATAAAAATGAGATGTACTTCTGTTATAAACATCAACATCAACACAAAACCATATACACAATTAGTAAGAACTTATACCAGTTAAAAATCAATTAAATCATAAACATTATTAATAACATATGTAATATAAAACTACTATTAATTACTAAAACACTGCACCAGCATCCCATAGTTAGCAAGCAAACAGAAACAAAACAATCAGTGAAGGATTGGGTAATCACCTCCGGAAATGATTCTCCAAGCCCACTTCAAAATTGATCCAGCTGTCATTATCAACAGGGTCAAATTGCTGAGTCAAAAATTGACTCAAATACTGATTTGGTACAGAAAACATCTGGATATGTTGGCAAACATTTCATCCAGGTAAAGTCAAGGCTTGGCCAGGGCCTGGCTTTAAACTGGAAAGATGCCTCTTAACATATTTCTAGAACAAGGTTCTCAATAGTAGCAGCTATGAGATGCTTACAGCACAGCAAACTGTTAAAATACATTTGTACAAAGCAAATGATCAGAAGCCTCAGGTACCAGACCAATTAAACCATGCAGCAGTTGGTTTAATCTGAAGCCTCTCCCAGGGCAGCTGATCCTCAGCAATGGTACATGTTGGGAAGGTAGAATTAGAAAGAAATTATAAATATGACTTTGTAGCCAGAAAGGCTAAGGAAGAAATACAAATGATAGCACGGTTTGAATAATTCAAAGAAACCAACCGGGCTGGTATGCCAGAACGCATTCTTTCCTGCAATAAAACCAAGCTGAGACCCCTCATCCCAGCCTTATAAGGAAAGGTCTGAAGGACCCTGAGATAACTAAAAATATGCAAAAATAGCGATTTCTATAGGTTGTACACAAATGTTACTATATTAGTATACTTAGAAAGATTAGTTAAGATTAGGTTAGTTAAGGAATAGAATATTCAAAGGTATAGGTTATATAAGTAGTAGTATAGAAGAGCTCGGTCTCTTTTTCTCTCTTGCTTGCTCTTTTTGCTCTTGCTTGCTCTTTTTTTCCGTCTCTTTTGCCCTCTCTCTTGCCCTCTCTTGCTCTCTCTCTACCTCTCTACCCCACGCCCTGAAATAAACTTCTAACACTTAACTCGATTATAGAGGTCTTTGCCGTGTCTCTGACCGTCCCCAGAAAGCGTCTCCTACAGATTGGCGAGCCAGGCAGGAGCAGATCGTTTTCTTCAGCTGTAAGAGACCCTCATGGACGGTAACTAACACTTATCTGTCGTGCCTGCTTTCCCAGTACTGTGAGCAAGGACCACGCTGCTTAGCAGCGAGTTGGGCCGAAGCTCTTTAAAGTTGCAAGGGGAGTTCCTGAGTCCAGAGACGCTGAGGATCGGTGTCTTTTGGAGCTCTGGGAGACTCAGCCCGGGAGTGGAGCACAGCGAGGTGCCTGGCACCGCTTGGTGCTGTGCTGGAAAGGGGTTCTGAGCTCGCTGCAGTGTTGCAAAGCAACAGCTAGAAGCGGAGCTTGGTGAAGGAACCCGAAAAGCAGCATCTGGAGCCGCAGCAGGGGAGCCTGGCCAGCCCCCACGAGAAGCTGGGATTGGATACGCTGTTTTCTCCGGTACTGAGGTTAGTGCGCACAAGTTTTAATCATGGGACAATCTTACTCTATTCACGACAGAGACCTCTATAAGCGACTAAAACATTTATTACGCTCTGAGTCCAATAATTTACCGAAACAAGAGCTAAAAGATCTTTTAGAATGGACTCTACTTAACTTCCTCAACGCTGACCGTTCAGCTGTATTTACTAGAGATTTTTGGGACACGGTCGGTATTAAATTCTTTAATAATATCTCACACCGCGATATGACTGCCGCGCAGCTGGTCCCAGCGTGTAGAACTCTCGTAGAACTCTTTCATAATAAGCAACAACCATCAGTGGCTGTCGCGTCGGATCCGGTCCCTACTACGCGTTTGTCCCTGGCCACGGAGACCCGAAACGTGGCCAGGCCCGTTCCGGCCCCCCGAAACTCAGCGACTCCAGCATCCGCAGTTTCGCGCGTCCCTTCCCCACCCCCCCCAGCCCCCGTGATTTCGCAATCTGTTCCGGTGACCCCATCCCCCTCGGCAGACCCTGCGGCCCCCGCCCCTGCTCCCCCTCCCCCTCCCGATACTGTTCCCGCCCCCAGTGTGGCAAGCGGCGAGCTCCCCGCTCCCTCAAGAAACCCCGTCTCCGCTGTCACAACCCCCGCGCTGCCCACCCCCGGCTCTGCCCTCGCGGTGCACCCCGCCCCTCCCGCTCCCGTCACCGGTGCGACCCCGCCCCTTGACTCCGCCCCTGCGCCTCCGCCCAGCGATGTCATCGTGGCTCCTCCCCCCGTCGGTGCTGTCGCCTCAACTCCACCACCCCTCCTCCCCACCGGAGAATCTCCCGCTCCTCCCCCGCTCCACCCTGCGGCCGTCATTGCGGCTACCGCCTATATTCTATCTGCGTTACAAAATCACACTTCAGCCTCTTCCTTAACTCTTCCACTACCTCCTGTCACCGCTGAGTCAGCCCCGCCGTCAGCAGCAGGTCACACCTTGGCCCCTGAGCCGACACAGACCACTGCTGCCTCGAACATCTCGTTGTTTCATTTTTCTCCGCCTCCCGTTTTGCCGCGGCCCGCAGACGTTCCAGCCTCCGCTGCCCGGTCCACCCCGGCCCCCTCAGCTCCTTCTGCTGTTTCTCTCTGGCCACGCGGTCCCGAGCCGCAGCAGGTCCCGGTTCTGTCTGCCACGAGGGCCGCCACCACCGACCCTGGACCGGAACTTACACAAACGCAGTGTCAGCCACAGGTTTCCACACGGTCACAAAACACCGCGCTACTCCCGCCAGCGTCTGGTCCTGTGTATTCCCCCGATCCTCTACCAGACCCGGCTGTAATATCACCAAGAACTGCCGCTTCGCTGTCAGATGCCCCCGCGCATTATAACCGCGAACAACCGAAACCTGCTTCCCTGCCCCCGGCCGTGCCGCAGCTCCCAGAGGCTTATCCGCAAGTGCAGCATCCCGTTCTGCCCCCTGACCGTCCCCTATCGCAGCTACTGTCAGCTGACACTACAACTACAAGGCCGCCGCTACACCTGGCTACACAAAAGGTACAAAAGGAAGGGGGAATTTCTAACACAGTATCTGCATTAATAAATACAGGAGAGACAGTGAACTATTCTATGCATGCAACAGCTAATCCCCTGACTTTACCACTTCAAAGTGAGATTGTAAAATCCGAAGCTCCACTACACATAAATTCCCAAGAATGTTATGATGATAGCCAACTTACAAACTGGCTGGAAGTCAAAAGACAAATTTGCAAAGAAGAAAACATAAACCCCCTAGCAATGCCGGTGTTATTTAGTCAGCAGGCGGGCGGTCCAAGAACATGGACAGCTATTCCACCCCAGGAGATAAAAGAACTGCGAAAAGCGATAAAGGACAGTGGCATTTGCTCTCCATATTTTAAACAACTGCTGAAAAGTACACTAGAAGAGCATACTCTCACACCCAATGACTGCAAAAATCTTGCTAGCATTACCCTTACAGATTCGCAATTTATGCTATGGGAATTGAAATGGAAGAGACTACTCAGAAATGTATTAGACAATTATAGACGTAGTAATGATCCAGATTTGCGTGCTCTCACCCTGTCAAAGCTCACAGGTGAACCTCCAGATGACCAAAATGAAAATCAGATAAACCTGCCTAGGGTAGCATTAGATGACATTAAAAAAATGGCACGGCGAGCCTTCTTGCAAATTCAGCCTGCTGGAACTTTTGAAAAAGCTTATAACCTTATTAGCCAAGAAGCCTCTGAGCCATTCACAACATTTGTGGATCGTGTAATTCAAGCTGCTGAACGCCAGTGTGGTGATGATATAGCCCATCCAATTATGATACGGGACATTATCGAAGTCTGCTGAAACCTCCACACCAGCCAGTGACCCTGCAAAAAAGAGCCAAGAAGCAGACGCCCAAGCCTGATCTACGCAGAATCTTCAAGAAGAAAGTGATCTACCAGAAGCAGCTCAAGAAAAAAAAATGGAGTTCTGTCGTTTACCCAAGTGCATGTTGTTTTTATCTTTTTGTTTTAATCTGTATAGTGATAATTGTAGTTTTAATAGCTATACCTTGTATACTCCAATGCATGCAGAAACTAATGCGTAGAACCGTATCTAATATCTTAGTTATTCATAGACAAAACGGGGGAGATGTTGGGAAGGTAGAATTAGAAAGAAATTATAAATATGACTTTGTAGCCAGAAAGGCTAAGGAAGAAATACAAATGATAGCACGGTTTGAATAATTCAAAGAAACCGGGCTGGTATGCCAGAACACATTCTTTCCTGCAATAAAACCAAGCTGAGACCCCTCATCCCAGCCTTATAAGGAAAGGTCTGAAGGACCCTGAGATAACTAAAAATATGCAAAAATAGCGATTTCTATAGGTTGTACACAAATGTTACTATATTAGTATACTTAGAAAGATTGGTTAGTAAAGGAATAGAATATTCAAAGGTATAGGTTATATAAGTAGTGGTATAGAAGAGCTCGGGCTCTTGCCCTCTCGCTCTCTTGCCCTCTCTTGCCCTCTCTTGCTCTCTCTTGCTCTCTCTCTCTTGCTCTCGCTCTCTCGCTCTCTCTCTCTCTTTCTACCCCACGCCCTGAAATAAACTTCTAACACTTAACTCGATTATAGAGGTCTTTGCCGTGTCTCTGACCGTCCCCAGAAAGCGTCTCCTACAGGACAAAGCTCCAAGCAGCCACAGCCCCACTGAGGAAGTCCTTGGAGTGCTGCACATCCCATAGGAAAAGCTGCATTCCCTCAGTCCATTGGGATTTATCACTTCCATTTGCAACGCTTTAGGTCCAAGTTTCAAACTGCAAAATTTTTACACTCAAGACACAGTCATGAAGAACATGTATTTCAATTTCCTATTCCTTTAACTACAGTGTAAAATATCTTAATATTGGAAATCATCCATCAAATCTGTAAAGGAAGGCAGCTAATGGATCCTTTCCACCAGCACGTGTACAAACTAAGGAACTAAAATCAAAGCTGAGTTCTCTTTTTCAAAAGATCAGTTACCTCTTTCTTACTCCAGAGTTATAGAAGATTTTTCACTACACATTTGGGGGTAATTTTTATCTGTCATATTTTTTTTACGTTTTCTTTTTTGGTTTTTTTTTTTTGGTTTTTTTTTGTGTATTTGGGTTGTTGGGCTTTTTTTACAGAAAACATGTCCTAGAAAAGGCATGTCCTTTGCTCCTGGTTCCCGTGTGGAGCAGCTCCCTTCCCGCTGGCTGAGCTGCTCAGGCAGAGCCCGGCAGCTCCTGGCCCTGCAGGGCTGAGGCTTTTCCCCGTTGCTGGGCACAGACTGATGGAGCAGCACTGCTGAACACGGGCACACGCAGAGGGAGCAGAGCAGCTGCCTTTGCCCACCTGAAGCTCCAAGGCCAAACTCTGAGCAGGCACGGCTGCAAGAGACTCGCAGGCTCCCTGTTGGCTCTGCTGCCCCACTTGTGCCCGGCCCAGCTCTGCGGGAGGCAGAGGGAGAACAAGGGGCAGCTCCCTCCCAGCCCCAGCCCAGGGACCCCTCCAGCCCCGGGCCTTGGGCCACTGTCAGCACCCGCTGCTCCAGCCACCGCTTCTGCTGGCACTGACAGCAACAACCAAACTGGGGCTGGTCCCCAGGGAGCAGCAGCAGTGCCTGGATCTGATCCCTCAGCCTGGGGCAGCCCCCTGGGGGAACAGAGGGCACAGCAAGAGGGACAAAACCAGGCAGGGGCAGAGACTGGGAAGAGCCAGAGCTGGGAGCAGCAACAGCTGCTTCATTGCACTCCTGGAGAAAGCTCTTGGCTGGCTCAAAGCACTGAAAGGTGTGAAAGGCAGAGAGGAGGCCACACCAAACAATGCTCCTGTTTTCACACCCTCCTGTAATAAATGGAAATGATTTGTGCTAACTAAATTGTAACTATTTGGAAAGTTATTATTAGAAGCAATCAAGGGAATTGGTGTTACAAGGCAGATGTACCCCTCTACAGATGTTACATGTTAAAATTAAGATACAGGATGTAGTTTTGAGATAAGGAATGTCCTAAGACAAAATCGACCTTGAGATGGATAAAGTTGGAATGACTTTAGGCATAGGGCCTGAAAATTATAAAATATAAGACTAATTAGTAGAGTACAATGCTTACTTACATAACACAACACTTAGGACGCATGCACAGCCCGTAAGGTTATCCAGAGGACAACGAGGATGAGTGTAAGCCTTCATCCAAAAGACCACCAAAAGAAGACTGAAGACCCCCTAGAAACAATTGAGGCATGCACCATGAAGAATAGTGATGTAAAATTAAATAATCAGAAATAAGATGAGGCTTACTGGAAACATGAATGAATATTTGTAAGTATACAGTATATTAGTTTAGTTAGAATTGATTTTTTTCATAAGTAAGGGGGTTGAGAAGCCCTCTCCATACCCCGGTCAGATTTGCTTATGCTTTAATCATAATTACTGGCAAGCTATATTCATATATTTATTCATACATATATATATACATATGTATATATATATATATGAATATATTCACTAAATTGTACTCTTTTACTAAATTGTATTCCTTCTATATCAAATTGCTATTCAATCCACTAAATTGTATTCTTCTATTAAATTGGATTCTTGTATTCAATTCACTAAACTGTATCATTTTTTTTTTCTTGTTATTAAACTGCTGTTAACCCAATAGCCCTAGCTGTCCAAATTTCAATTTCATTTATGACACTGCCCTTGGGTGAGTTACAGCCACAGCGAGAGGGAGGAGGAGATGATCCCACCCATGGCTGCTGCTGGCTCCAGACATTTGCTGAGATAAAGCTGAGCCAGAGCTTCAGCATCTCCCCCAAAATCACAGAATCACAGAATGCCTTGGCTTGGAAGGGACCTTAAAGTTCATCTCGTTCCACCCCCTGCCATGGCAGGGACACCTTCCACTATCCCAGGCTGCTCCAATCCCCATCCAACCTGGCCTTGGACACTTCCAGGGATCCAGGGGCAGCCACAGCTTCTGTGGGCAAGCTCTGATCTCTGCCCAGGTGAGCAGGGACAGGAGCCGAGGGAACGGCTGGAGCTGGGCCAGGGCAGGGCTGGGCTGGAGATGAGCAAAAGCTTCTTCCCCCCCAGGGGGCTGGGGCAGTGCCCAGGCTCCCCAGGGAATGGGCACGGCCCCGAGGCTGCCGCAGCTCCAGGAGCCTTTGGCCAGCGCTGCCAGGGATGCACAGGCTGCGATTGTTGGGGTGTCTGTGCAGGGCCGGGGGCTGCACTCCATGATCCCAATGGGTCCCAGATGCCAGCTCAGCCCCTTGTGCAACTCTCACCCTTGGGCTCAGCCTTTGTGTCCCCTGGAGGCGCTGGCAGAGCTGATGGGGTGGGGCAGGAGCGGGGCAGCCCCAGCGTTCCCCTGGCAGTGACAGCACAGCCGGGCCAGCAGCCCCAGCGTTCCCCTGGCAGTGACAGCACAGCCGGGCCAGCAGCCCCAGCGTTCCCCTGGCAGTGACAGCACAGCCGGGCCAGCAGCCCCAGCGTTCCCCTGGCAGTGACAGCACAGCCGGGCCAGCAGCCCCAGCGTTCCCCTGGCAGTGCCAGCACAGCCGGGCCAGCAGCCCCAGCGTTCCCCTGGCAGTGACAGCACAGCCGGGCCAGCAGCCCCAGCGTTCCCTCCCTGGAGACGCTCCAAGGGAAGCGGCCAGAGCCGCGTCCAGTCAGCGGAACTGAGCGGCCACTGAGCACCCCCGGCCTGGGCTGCTGTGGATTCCTCTGCACACAGCTCGGGGAAGGTGCCCTTGGCCACCCCCACAGTGCCACAGACAAGTGTCACACACAGTTACAGAGCTCTGCACACAGCTGACAGCAGGATTCAATTAAAAAAATATAAAATTAAAACCACCAAAGAAACAAGATAAAGGGGACTCCTCCCAGCAGATCCTTTCCACCCTTCAGTTGAGACACCTTCAGGCACACAAGACCTGGGGCTACAAAAAATCAGGCTTCATTGGCACATTTGCAGGAAAAATCAGGTTTAGGACAGGCTATCAGCAGAACTGTTCTCAGCTGGGTGAAAAAGGCCCCTTTGGCAGCTGCAGGGCCATTGAAAATGCAGACCCTCAGCCCATGGGGGAGAAAAGGGCTCTGAATTCCCCTCCCCTGACACACAAACCCTGCTCCCAGGCTGCTCCCCACACAGGATTCTACTGGAGGACTGTGGAAGGCTGAGAGTTGGCTCTGGCTTCTTCATGTTCCTTGTCCTAAAGCTGCCTGGGAGAAGAAATTTAGGGTCAGCTCCACTGGCACAATCCCTCCTGGCCCAGGGCACAGCCCCAGGAAGGTCTTTGCTCCTCCCTCGGCCCTCCCTGAGGAGGCTGGCAGGGCTCGCAGGTTTATGGCATTTGTCCTTGCTGCCCCTCACATCCCACTGCCTCACAAAGAGCCCCGAGCCACCCGTGAGGGACAGGCCCTGCTGGGCCAGGCCTGGGCTCAGGGCTTGGCCTTTCTGCTTCCTCCAACCCAGCCAGGCCTGGCTCAGCATTGCAGTTCCTGTGCTGTGCCCCAAGCTCGCTCGGGCCCTGCTGGAAAGGGACCTGAGGTACCTCCATCCCCTCGGGCAGTGCATGGGAGAAAACAACAAACTTCTCAGGAGGATGGGAACAAACTTTCAGCTGCAGACTTTAGAGAATTAGGTACTTGGGAAATCATAAATCTGCATGCAATTAGAGGAAATCACTTTACTAAGCACAGACTGAGCCAACTCGTCCAACCCATCCAACTTCAAGCTATCCAGATTTTGAAAACTGGAAGTCAGGAGAAAAGAGAGGGACAGAGATCCACAGTCAGCCTTGGATCCAGCACCATCTCAGCTGCTGTGAGCTCCAGGGCCGTGGCACATGTCAGTGTCACACCCATGTCACAGCCTCACCTGCTCTGCTCCCTCTCCCAGCTGGGGTTTTTGGGGTGCCAGGGGCTTGGCAGCCACTTTGGGGCTGGAGCAGAGGCTGCAGTGGCTGGGCTGGGGCAGTGACCGCCCCACACAGGCAGAACTTGCTCTGCCCCCAAACACACCCTGGAGATGTCTGGGGCCATTCATCATTTCTCTGCTCTCCAGCGCTGAGGCAACGCACTCTGGCTACAGCTCTGAGCTTGAGCCCATGGCAACCAGCCCTGGCAATGGGGCTCCATGGAGCTGCTCTCAGGAACACCCCAAGAGTTGGGGAGTGCCCCAAAACCTCCTGAGAAATGTGAGATACCTTAAAATCTCGTTGGGAACATGGAATATCCAAAACTCACTAACGGGTTTCCCCTCCATTCATCATCCCCAAACTTTGGCTGTCTCATTGCAGACCCCACCCCACCTCCCCAATCCCAACCCCAACCCATCCCATCCCTGCTGGACTTCAGAATGCCTTCCCAAGCCTGATTCCCCCCCATTTCACACCTCCCAAACTCCATCCCACCCATCCTGCCCCACCCAATGCCCATCTCACCCCTCCTGATTTGCATCCCACTTCACCCAATCCACTTCCAACCCCATTCCACCTGATGCCTTCAGAAGGCTGACCTAGAACAGAGGCTGGACAGAGTTAAGAATAAAGTTTATTAAAAGGCCTTAAAGGATACACCTTGGGCAGTACAAGAACCTGTACTTGTAGCCAGGGCTACACCCAGGATGGACCAAAAATGGTCACAAAAATGAACAACTGATCACAAAGTCTCACATTTTTAGAAGTTTAGGTCCATCTGCATATTTGGGTTCATTGTCCAGTTACAGCTTCAGATGATGAAGTCCCATCCTTCTTGTTTTCTCTCTTCAGTCCACCCTTGTTTATGCTTTTGGGCTTGGAACTTGTAACGACTGTCCTTGGTATCAAGCTAGAAAAGGAATTGTTTTGTCTACCTGTTGTAGTTTAAGGCCTGGCGATCTGAAGATTTCGGGATGTAACGGAAAGTTAGCAAAAACCCCTCTCTGTTAGGATAGTAAAACCTTCTGTAATTAGCAAATAGCACTCAAGTGTAACGTAAGCAGATGGGAGTAACACAATGACCCTAGGTTATAAAAGGTCAAATTCTCCTGCAATAAACGCCATTGCTTTGCCATCCATCACATTGATGTCTTGTGGGTAGATTGGCCAGGGTGGCCATGGGGGGAGGCCACGGTGCTGGCTCCTGAATTGGGGTGTTTGCCTTGCTTGGAAAACCTACACTACCTACTCTGTGAAGAGAACTCAGTGACACCTAATGTGAAGTTCAAAACTACAAACCTAGGCAGTGCAGAACATGAAAGATATGAAAGCTAAAATTTAAGGCAACACACCCTGAGGGGCTGTGGAATCCAGTCATTTTGGGTGGGATTGAGTAGATTTCAGTGGGACTGAGCGGTTTTGAGGTGACAGATCGAACCCTCTCGTCTCCTTAAGTGCCAAGAAATGGAGTCAACTCCACCAAATAACCCCACAACCCCTGAATACTCCCAAGTATCTCCCAGATTCCCTTGAAGCATTAGTAAATGTGAGGTTTTAGATGCCTTTGATGAATTTGTAGACTTTTATTCCAATTTTGTCTGTTTTAAAGAGATGAAGATGAATCAAAAGATAGAACCAAACCAGAATGACCACCAGCCCAGTGTGTTGCCAACACAGATCACTGGGAACATGGGTCATCAGAGCTCTGCCCAACATAGGTCCTCTGGTGGGGGATGGAGCTGGGGCAGTGCACAAAGCTCTTCCTGCACTTGGGGCACTTGCAGGGCTTCCCTTAGTGGTGCCTCTGTTGGTGCTGGGTCAAGTTAGAGCTCTGGGTGAAGCTCTTCCCACACTGGGGACACTCATAGGGCCTCTCCCCAGTGTGGATGCGCTGGTGCCTGATGAGGTGGGAGTTGTGCTTGAAGCCCTCCCCACAGTCAGGGCAGCGGAAGGGCCTCTCATCCGTGTGAATCCGCTGGTGCTTGAGGAGATGGGAGCTGCTCTGAAACCTCTTCCCACACTCAGGACACTCGTAGGGCCTCTCCCCAGTGTGGATCATCTGGTGGATGGTCAGCTGGGACCTCCGGCTGAAGGTCATCCCACATTCCTCACACTCATAGGGCCTCTCCCCAGTGTGGATGCGCCGGTGCCTGATGAGGTGGGAGTTTCGCTTGAAGCCCTCCCCACAGTTGGGGCAGTGGAAGGGCCTCTCATCCGTGTGAATCCGCTGGTGCCTGAGGAGAGTGGAGCTGCCATGAAACCTCTTCCCACACTCACCACACTCGTAGGGCCTCTCCCCAGTGTGGATGCGCTGGTGGATGATGAGTTGAGAGTTGAAGCTGAAGCCCTTCCCACATTGCCCACACTCGTAGGCCCATTCCCCAGTGTGGATCATCTGGTGGCGGATCAGGCTGTTGCTCAACCTGAAGCTCTTCCCACAGTCCAAGCACTTGTAGGGCTTCTCCCCATCCTGAAGCGCCTCATGGACCACCAGCTCAGAGCCCTGGCTGGATCTCTGCCCGCCTTCCCGGCACAGGGTGGGTCTTTCCTCCTCAGAGCACCCTGGGATGGGTTTGGAGCCCCTCCTCCTGCGGGATCTCTGGGGATTTTCCTCCCTGTTGGATTCCTCCACTGTGGAGCTGCTCACAATGGCCTCTTCCACCAGGTTCTGCCCCAGGGATTTGTCCTCCCTGGTCTCCATCCTCAGCTCCTTGTCTGGGGGAGGAAGGACAAGGAGAGGATGGTGTTATAAATGCAACGGCAGATTAAAGATTAACAAAGATTAATTTATTATAAATTAATAAAGCAACAAACAGCGAGGAAAAAACCACAATAAATGGACAGCGCAGCGCTGGGTGGACAGGGTCTATACGCAAGGTATAGGTGTTCCCAAATCCACGTCTGAGGGTTCTCTGGCCTGGGTTTTTATAGGGATTTTATGTCCCCAGGCTAGAATTCGTAGCCTCCTTCTCCATCCAGCCAAGGTTTGGGAATGGAAAATCCTGGTTTGGGGAAAAATACAGTTCATGAGCACATTGGAATAGGGTGTTCCTCCTGCCCAAGTCCATCTTTAGAAATCACAAGCTACCCATAAAAACCTCCAAAACATCAAGATTCAGCCCTGAAAATGTCTCCCAGGAGTTCCCCATCTCTGGTCTTTCCCCTTGGTGTTCAGAGGTTCCCCCCGTCCCAGCTGCTGGGGGTCACGCTTGTATTGGGGGTCCCCTGTTTACTCAATCCCTCCCCAGGCTGCTGGGAGTGCCAGGAATCTGAAAAGCTCCCCCCATTTCCATCTCCCCACTTAGGGATGCTGGGACCCCCCAGTGTCTCCACAAGGGGCATTTTCCACTCAGCTTTGCAGTCATTAAGTCGCAAATATCCCCTCCCAAAAAACACAGCCCAGGGACCCCCCAGGATATCTGGGCTGAGCTCCTCCTCTCGGGGCACCTTTGGGATGGGGGGTGATGATCCCACAGCTGGGGGACTGTAAATTCAGGGAGTTCTTGACCTCTTGGTTCCTTCTCCTTTCCCTGATCCTTCTTTGTCCCTCCTCTTCCTGTTGAAGTTCATTTAAACAATTATGGTCTGTCCCAGGGGAAGAACTCACCCTTGGTGTTGTATAAGGTCAGTCCCTACCTACCCTCCCTTTTCTTTTCCCTATCCCACTGGCTGTAACCCCCCTGTATCCCCTGGCCACCCCCTCCCCCAAGTTTAAGAGACAGCACCTGAGGAATCTCAGCCTCTCTCTTGCTCCGGGCGATGCACATACAATGAACCCAGGACCACGTCTCTAAAGTCTGACCTTTCTTTGTCTAAAATACCTTAGGTCCATGTTGGATATATTTTGAGACCCCTTCCCGCCCGTGTTCTGTGAAGGGCAGACACATCCCCATGGGGGACAAGAATGAAGGGGTTTGTGGAGTATTTCCAACATCTTCCTCCCTCTCCTCCCCTTCCATCCCTTCTTCTCCTCCCTAATGCCAGGTCCTTCTCCTGCTTCCATCCCTTCTCACTCTCCTTCTTCCTCCCTCCTCCCCCAGGAGCAGTGACACCCTCGGTGCCCCGTTCCCAAACCCCTCACAGCCCACGGCAGGAGCGGGGATGGAGCCGGGACAGGTCGGGATGGGCAGCGCGGGGCTCTCCGCTGCTCCCACCCGCTGGGGACGGGGGGAACCCGGCCCGGGGAAAAGGAGAGGGAAAGTGGGAAAATTGGGGGCTGCAGATCCAACCTGGGGCTGGCTGGGGACCCTGGCTGGGGACTGCCAGCCCTTGGGGCTCCTCTGGGGAGATGTGGGACCGGGGAACACAGAGAGGGCTGGGGGATCCCAGGAGTGGCAGCACTGGCAGGGACTGGTTTGGACTGGGATCATCCTGCGATCACACTGGCAATGACTGGAACTGTATTGGATGTGTACTGACATCATACTGGGATCATACTGGGAGCAGCTGGGTCCCTGCTGGCTGAGACTGGGATCCCACTGAGGGTGACTGGAATCATACTGGGATTGACTGGGAGTGGCTGGGAACAACTGGGATCATGCTGAGAGCAACTGGGAGGAGCTGGGAATGACTGGGAGCGTGCTGGGGCTGACTGGGATATACTGGGAGAGACAGGGAGTCCCAGGGATCACACTGGAGGCTACTGGGGTCACACTGGCACTGCCAGGGAGCAACTGGGGGCCACTGGCCTCATACTGGGAGTGACTGGGATCAGACTGGGAGTTACTGGGATCAGACTGGGAGTTACTGGGATTAGATTGTGACTGGGATGAGACTGGGAGTGTGAAAGAAACTGGAAAATTGGGGAAAAAATGGAAAAAAGCCCAGGATAAATTCAAGGAAAATGGAAGGGAAAATTCGGGGAAAACCCAAAAATATCAGGGTGAAATCCAAAAAAATCAGGGAAAAATCAGGAAAAAAATTGGGAAAAATTTGGGAAAAACAGGGGAAAATCTGACAAAAAATTGGGGAAAACCAGGAAAAGTTTGGGGGAAAAAAAGAGCAAACTTAAGGAAAAAAATGTGAAAAAACTGGGGAAAAATCAGGAAAAGACAGTGGAAAAATCTGGAAAAAATCAGGAAAAGTCAGAAAAAATAGAGAAAAAACCAGAAAAAATAGGAAAAGAAGGAAAAGTCATGAAAAACCAGGGAAAATTGGAAAGAATATTTGGGAAATCAGGAAAAAAACTGGGAAAGAACTTGGAAAAATTGGGGAAAATCCAGAAAAGAAAGAGGAATAAAATCTGAAAAGTAATAGGAAAAAAACCAGGAAAAATCAGGTAAAAACTAGGGAAATTTGAGAAGAAATTGGGAAAAAGCTAGAAAAAATTTGGGAAAGGAAGAGAGAAGAATCAGGAAAAAATGGGAAATACATGAAAAAAATTGTGAAAAATTGTGAGAAATCAGGGAAAATATCAGGAAAAGAAAACCAAAAAGACCCTGGGAAAAATCACGAAAAATCAGGAAAAAATCGGGAAAATATTGGAAAAATGAAGGAAAAACCAGAAATATTTGAGAAAAAATTGCAAAAAAATCTGGAAAATAATTCGGAAAATATCAGAAAAATTGTGGAAAAAAAAAGAGAATCAGCGGAAAATCAGGGAAACAAACAGGAAAAGGATAAAAAAATCTGGGAAAATCAGAAAAAAATAATGAAAAAAAATCAGGAAAGAACTGGGGAAAACCAGAAAGATTAGGGAAAGGAAAAGGGAAAAATCAGGGAAAAAAATGGGATTAAAACAGGAAAAAGCACAAAAATCAAGAAAAAGTTTAAGAAAAAAATGGGAAAAAAATGAAAAAAAAATCAGAAAAATAAAAAAATAATGAAAAAAATCAGAAAAAAAAATATCAAAAAAATCTGGAAAAATCTGGAAAAAATGGGGAAAATCTGGAAAAATATTGAGCAAATATTGGGTAAAATCAAGAAAAGAGAGGGAAGAAACCTGGAAAAAATCAGGAAAAATCAGTAAAAAAATTAGGAAATACAGGGAAAAATCAGGGACAAATTGTGAAAAAAAATGGGGAATAACCAGGAAGAAATTGCAAAAAGAAGAGGGAAAATCAGGAAAAAGTGGGGGAAAATCAAGAAAAAAATTTAGGAAAAAATTTGGGAAAAAACAGGGAAAAATCAGGAAAAGAAAGAAAAAGAAGACTGGGAAAAAAAATAGGAAAAATCAAGGGGAAAAAAAAAAAAGAGTACAAGAAAGTGGAGAAAAAAACTTTGTAAATTTGGGAAAAAAATTGGGAAAAAACTAAGAAATATCAAGGAAACAAACAGGAAAAAATCAGGAAAAATTAAGAAAAAAAGGGAAATATTTGGACAAATCAGAGGGAAAAATCAGGAAAAAGAATTGAAAAATATGTGAAAAAAATTGTGAAAAAAATTGTGACAAATGAGGAAAAATAAGAAAAAGGGAATAAAACCTGGAAAAAAATCAGAGAAAAAAATCTGAAAAAAAATGAAAAAAATTGGGGGAAAATCAGGGAAAAAAATGGGAAAAACAAGGGAAAAAAATTGGGAAAAAATGGAAAAAAACAGAAAAATTATGGAAAAATTAGAGAAAAAATTGGGGAAAAGACAAAAAATTTTGAGAAGAGGAAAAAATCAGGAAAAAGAAAAAAATCAGGAAAAAATGGTGAAAAAACTGGGAAAAATTCAGGGAAAAATAAGGGAAAAATAAGAAAAAAATAAGAAAAAAAAAAAAAAAAGAGAGAAAAAGATTGGGGAAAATCAGAAAAAAAACAGGATAAAATCCCCCTATCCCATTTTTCCATGGAATTTTGGGAATTGCCTACCTGGGAGGTTGTAGAAGAATTTCCGGACCTGGGAATCCGGGGAGTGGGGAAAGGTGGAATTGCAGATGAGCTGGTCCAGATTTTTGGGAAGGTTGATGGCCTGGTCCTATTATAGCTTCCAGAATGTTCGGATGAATCCCACGCCTCCTTCCAGCTGGAAATCATGGAAAAATCATGGAAAAATCATGGGAAAGCTGTGATTCAAATTCATGGAGTTTTGCCCCCAAAGCACCCTTTTTTCCCACCAAAATTTCTATTTTTCCCCCCCAAAATATTAATTTTTTGGAATAATTAAATGGGGAAGATTAGGGGGAAATAGGAAAAAATAGGATGGAAATGGAGCAAAAATGGGGGAAATTGGAGCCAAAATGGGAAAATAATAGGGAAAAAATGGGATAAAAATAGAGAAAAATGGGATGGAAATGGAGGAAAAATTGGGAAAAATGGGAGAAAGGAATGGAAGAAGATGGAGATAAAATGATGGAAGAACGAGATAAAACCAGGATAAAAATGGGGAAAAAAAATGAGGGAAACTGGGAGAAAAATGAAGGGAAAATGGGAATAAAAATGGTAAATGTGAAGTGAAAGTGGGAGAAAAATGGAAGAAAATGGGGAAAACAGGAGAGGTCATGGGGAAAAAACTGGGGAAAAATGGAGCAAAAAGAGGGTAAAATGGGGAAAAAATAGATTAAAATGCAGGAAAAAATGGGAAAAAAAAAAGAAAAATTAAGAAAAAATAGAGGAAAAATGAGTTTAAAAGGGGGAAATGGAGGAAAAAAGGAGAAAAATGGGTGAAAACTAGGGAAAAATAAAAAATAGGATAATAGAGGGGAAAAAATATATGAAAATGGGATAAAATGAGGAAAAATAGAAAAAAAATGGATAAAAACGAGATAAAACCAGGAAAAATTTGGGATAAATGGGATGAAAATGTGGGAAAATGGGGATAACATTTGGAAAAAATGCAGACAAGTTGTACCCTAATAGGGAATGACTGGGAGTGATTTGGATTATCATGGGGCGCAGAGGAAACTGGAGCCACACCGGGGGAGCAACTGGGCTCATGCTGGGAGCAGCCACTGCCGGCACCGGGAGCCCCGAACCCCTTTCCCGGCCATGCCGGACCCGCATCCCCCCGGCCCCTTTGCCGGGGCTCTGCCGCCACCGCCACTGGGACCCCCCAAAAACACCTCCCGGGGACCCCCGGGGTGCCCCCGAGGGGCATCTGCGGCTCGGCTCTGGAGCCCTGCCATCCCCAAACATCCCCCCCAAAAACCCCAAAGCCAGGGAGCCCCGGGGGATTTGGGGCGAGCTCCCCCTCCCCGGGCACCTGCGGGATGGGGGGCGATGGTCCCGAAGGAGCTGCAGATGCAGAGAGCGGGGAGCGCAGGTGGAGCCTCCTCTGCCTGCTCCAGCTCTTCCTCCTGCTGCTCCTCCTCTTCCTCCTGCTCTGTCCCTCCTCTTCCTCCTCCTGCTCCTCCTCTTCCTCCCCCTCTGTCCCTCCTCTGTCCCTGTGCGTGGTTCGGAGCCCTCGGGTGAGCGGGGCCGGGCCGGGACACGATGGGAAAGGACTGGGTCCCCCCCAAACCGAGCTGGGGGCAGCGGAGCTTTGGGGGAACAATGGGAACGGGGCGGGACAGGGGAACAGGGGGAGGTGGGAGCACTGAGGGTCCCCCAGTTCACCCCAGGAGCCCCAGGCCCCGTCCCAGCCCCCCCAGTTCCCCCCGCAGCCCCGGCTGAGGGGGGCTCAGCCCAGGAGCCGCCGTCGTTCGGGGCTCCCCCGAGAGCAGGAACGGGAGAGTTCCCGGCTCGGGGAGGCCCCAGCACAGGAGGGGATCTTGTCCCTCTTCCAGGGTCTTCAGGCCCCTCTCAAGAGGAGTTTTTCTCTTTTTCAGGTTTTTTCGGGGGGATCCCACCACTACAGGGGTGTTTTTTCCTCCCCATTTTAGGGTGTTTGTGCGGCCGCAGCCCCACAAACCCCTTTTGAGGGGGGATCATGACGGCTTTAAGTGACATTTTTAGGGGTGTCCCCACCCCAAGCCCCTGTAGGGGATGTTTTGTCCCCCAGGGTGGATTTTGGGGGTTCTCTCTACCATGGCCGCTTTAAGGGCCCCCGGTGTTGTCGGGTCCCACTGTAACTCCTCTTAAAAGGGCAACACCGCTCCCGTTGGTTCCGGCAGTGGAGCCCGGGAGGGGTTGGGGGTCCCGGGAGGGGTTTGAGGGTACCTGGGTGATGCCGATGAAGGTGATGGGGTCTCCATGCGGGGTATAAACGTTTGTGAGCGTTTCCTGGGGGTTTTTGAAAGTTCTGGGTGTTTGGGGGCCACAATGGTTTTTTGGAAGTTCTCAAAGGGGGTTTACAGGGGTCGCAATGGGGGAATTTGGGCGATCCCGGGGGTGGAACTGGGGGTCCCAAGGCTGTTTTGGGGAACCTGCTGGTGATGGAGATGGGGACCCCATGCCAGGTATGAACCTTCTCAATGTCTGTATCGGGTTTTGCGGTTTTAGGGAGTTTTTGGAGTATCCAGGAATGTGTTTGGGATCAGGGGAGGTTGGGGTGTCCCAGGGGGTTTGGGGGTTCTCGGCAGGTTTGGGGGTACCTGGGCCATGCGGGTGGCAGTGCTGGGGACCCCGTGCCGGGTTTGAACCTTCTCACTGCGCACGGGCAGCGTCAGCGTGTTCAGGGAGATCCTGGGGGGCCCGGGGGGTCACCCCAAATCCCAGGGACCCCAAATGCTGAGGGACCCCCCGAACTGCCCTCACCGCTGGATCTGCTGCAGGCAGGGGGGCACCAGCACTCGGCCCCCACCCTCCACCATCACAGGGGGGCTGTGGAAGAAATCTGGGGGTGCAGGGACAGGTTGGGTGGGACCCCCAAAGTCCTGGGGGAGGGGATACGGGGGGACTTCCAGGAATTCCAGTTATCGGGGGATGAGAGGGGACCCAGGAAGAGTTTAGGGGGGCTGGATGGGTCCTGGGGGAGACCCCCAGGAGTCTTGTGGGGGGTGGGGAGGGCAAGGACCAGGGCAACCCCCAGGATGGGTTTGGAGGGGAACCGGATTGGGGCTCTCATGGCTGCGGGATGGGGAGATCTGCCCATGGAATTCCATGGGAATGGCATGGCAGTGAGGTCCATCCACAGAATTCCCTTGGGAATGGGACAGCAGCAGGATCCATGCATGGAGATCTCACGGGAATGGGATGTCTGAAATCCATCCATGGAATTTGCATGAGAATTCCCACGTTCCCAAATTTTGCCCTCCCAAATCCCACATTCCCATTCCCATATTCCCATGGGAATTCTGCCCTCCCCACCTTTACACTCCAGCGCCTCCCGCCCATATCTGACACATTTCCAGAGACATTCCCTGCAGCTGTGAGCCAGGGAATTTGTTAATCCCTCAGCCTGGATCTCAGGGATCCCCATGGCGGTGCCACAGTTGCCATCGCAGCCCCACAGATCCCCCAGCCCCGGCTCCCCCCGCTCAGCCCCGCTCTGGCTGTGCCGCTGCTGCAGCATCTGCAGCTCCCCGCTGGCCCCGTGCCGGTGCCGCTCCTTGTGCCGACTCTGGCTATCCCAATATCCCAGCCCTGGCTATCCCAATATCCCAGCCCTGGCTATCCCAAGATCCCAGCTCTGGCTATCCCAAGATCCCAGCTCTGGCTATCCCAATATCCCAGCCCTGGCTATCCCAATATCCCAGCCCTGGCTATCCCAATATCCCAGCCCTGGCTATCCCAATATCCCAGCCCTGGCTATCCCAATATCCCAGCTCTGGCTATCCCAATATCCCAGCCCTGGCTATCCCAATATCCCAGCCCTGGCTATCCCAATATCCCAGCTCTGGCTATCCCAATATCCCAGCCCTGGCTATCCCAATATCCCAGCTCTGGCTATCCCAAGATCCCAGCCCTGGCTATCCCAAGATCCCGGCTCGGCTCCGCCCGGCCCCGCTCGCTGCGGTGGCGCTGGAAGGGGATCCCAGCCAGGGACCCCATGGACATGGACTGCGGGAAGCCCGGGCCGGGCTCCGACAGCGCCGCGTGCAGGGAACGCAGGGAGAGGAGAACTGGGGGGACATTTGGAGATTTGGGATCGGGGGGGTCACGGCTGAAGGAAAGGGGGAACGGGGAGAGCCGGGAAGGGCATTTGGGGATGCCAGGAGTGACAAGAGGGGAGGCTAGGGCTGGCTAGATGTGGCATGGCTGGAGTTCAGGGCGTTCCTGTACCCAGGAAAGGGAGCTCCAAGGGTCCCCGCTGTCCCCATTGCCAGAACAGGGCAGGGAAAGCCGGGATGGCTGGGAATAGGGGTCCCGGGTGTCCTGAGTGCTGAGGAAAGGAGGGGCTGGCTGCTGGGAGAGGCAGGAATAGGGGTCCGGGGGGTAAATGGGTGAAGGAGAAGGGGGCTCTGGGGGCTGCGGGAGGCGGGATGGCCGGGAAAGGGGTGCAGGCGTTCCTGGTGCCGGATAAGGGGGTGCAGGGTGGGACCCACGGCCGGGAATGGGGGTTCGGTGGGATGGCGGCGGCCAGGAATGGGGGTTTGGGGGCCCCTCAGCGCTCCAGAATGGGCGATCAAAGAGTCCCGGTGCCGGGGTCCCCCTCACCTCTCGCCGCCCCCCGGGAGCGCCCCCGGCCCCAGCGCTGGAGCCATCGCGCTGCTCCGCTGCGGCCCCGCCCACAGCCCCGGCCCCGCCCTCAGAGCCGCCTCCGGCCCCGCCATTGGCGCCGCTCTTTGCTGCCCGCCAGTGGCAGCCCGAGGCTGCAGTGACGTCACCGGTCGCCGGGCAGATCCCGGCGGCGCAGGGCGGCCAAGGCGGAAGCGAAAGTGCCCGAGGGAGCGCGGGGGGAGGGGACGGGGCAATTCCAGGGAATTCCCCTGGATCCCCTCCCGGGATCCCCCGGGACCCTCCTCGGCCGCGCACTGCGGGACCCCCGGGACAAACTGGGCTGAACTCCCGGGCCCTGCGCTCAAACTCTGCCTGGAACCCGCCGGCTTCGGCCCAAAGCGGGGGAAGCCCCGGCATCCGCGGATCCCATTTTTCCTGCGGCTGCGGCTCCCCAGCCCCGGCGGAGCAGGAGCGGGCGCTGGGAGCCCGAGCCCCGATTCCCAATCTCCTTCTCTCTCTCTCTGCTGCTCTCTCCCTCTCCTTTGGGTGATCAGAAATGCCAGAGCGGCTGGAGAGCCCCGTGCCCAGCTCGGCTTTCCCTGGAAAGGGAGGCCTGGGGGTGCGGTGCCCCGGCATGGCCGGGAATGGGGCTCCGGGGGTCCCCGGGCTGACGGAACCGGGGGATCCAGGGGCTGCCAGGGGAGGATCCCCGGGAAAGGGGGTGCAGGGCGCTGTTGGTGCAGGAGAAGGGGGTGCAGGGGGTCCCGGAGCTGGGCAAGGAGATGCGGGGGGGTCCCAGGGCCCAGGAATGGGGATCCAAGGGGGTCCCAGGGGGGCTCCCCAAAGCCCCTCCCAGGGCACAGCAGGAGCTGGGTCAGGAGCTCTGGCAGAGACAAAAGGGGGTGAGCCCGGCATGGGGGGGACATGGGGGAGTCACAGGTGCTCCTGGGGGGAGACACGACCCCCGGGGACCCCTCCTCACCTTCTCCCACGTACCCCAACAGAGCCCCTAAATGGATGAGCAGAGCTCGGTGACTGCAGTATGAAACTTGTTCAGTGGCACAGGAGGATTTAGAATTGAGGACAGGGGAAGGGTTTAACCAAGCCTCCTGTTTAAACAGCCTGGAGAGGGGGCTGGGAAGAAACCCATGCCTGCATTGAATTGAGAGAGATCCAGACCCAGGCTGGGAGAGATTTGAGACACACCCACCTTTGGACTTTGCTGTCCACAACACCCTGTCACATGAAGGTAAAACCTTACAAAAGAAAGGACTTGGAAAACCATGGTTTAGGACTTGTTACGTGGGCTTAGTGTAGCTAGCAGCTGGCCTGATAAGTTCTCATGCAAAAACATCTTGAGAATGAAAAGTTTGTTAACATAACAAACTATTCTTGGGGAGAAAAACAAGTGCACCTGTAGTAACAAGGGATCTGTCCCATGGGAATCAGTAGAAAAAGTATGAAAACATTGTTAGAGAGAAAAGTTTGGATTGACGTGTACACTCACCATTACCAACCAGTGAACTGAGTTCCCAACCAACTGGAATTAAGCACGGTGCCTTCTGATAACCATGTAAATATAAGCTGTGTGCAATAAAGCTTTGGCTATGGTGGAAGAAGAAACAGGTGTCATTGTCCATCTCTACTACGACACACCCAAGCAGGACATCGGGTCCTGCCGAAGCAGTGGAAAGAAGCAGCTCTGGTGGCCAAGTGGCACGGCCCATTCCAAGTGTCCCTGAGCACAGAAACAGCCCCAGCACAGCTGAACACGGGGGGACCCCTCAGCCTCGGCTCAAGGGCTCTGCAGCCCCGCAGATTTGGATTTCCCGGCTGCAGCAGGAGGATGGGAGCCGCCCCTGAGCCTGCACTGAAGGCAAGGCAGCAGCAGCCAGGGCTCCCCAGCGGGGGAAGCCCCTGGGCCTGCCCACAGATCCTCTGCTGAAATCCTCGGCCTGGGCACCCTCCTTTGGCATCTCCAGCCCCTGCGGGACAATCCTGGCTGGCACTGCTGGAGCTTCAGGGCTTTCTGTGCCTGCCCTCGCCACAGCTGCTGGGGAAGGCACCGTGAGAATTCCACTCTGGCTCTCAATTACACTCACACTCTGGGCTGCCTGGGATTAGAGTATTGGAAAATAGACCAGGTGTAAAATTATTTTTTATTTGATTTCTCCAGTCAGGCTTGGTTTGCATTTGCCGTGGGGAAAGGAATTTTAAAGGTTTTTTTTAAGGGATGTTCCACCATTCAGCAGAGATGAGCTTAACATCTCAAAAGACTGGGAAGAGCCCAAAAGATTCCCACAAAGACAACGACCATCAACAAAACATCAAGGCCCCACAGCAAACATCAACCAACATCTACCCCAGACACTGCCCTGGCACAGCTGGAGACACCTGGTCTGGAAAAGGCTGAGCAGGAAATCCAGGAGTGCAGACCTAATTCACATCAGAGACACAGAAATCTGGGTGCAACAGGAAACCAAACACTAAGGGCTCCACAACTTGGAAACAATGAACACTAAACCAATGGATTTCTATGGGTTCAGACTGTATAAAGTTTAGGAAACATCTAGTAAAACTCACATGTCATGGAATGATTTTCTCTGCACATGCAGACTGTGTGTGGTTGAAATGATTCTGTTCAGAATCAAGTAATGCCTTATTTTTCTAAAGACGTTTTGGAGAGTTTTTGCTTTTCACAGTTTCAGTGAATGGATTACACCATTAGAATAATTTTTTGTAATAATTATTTTATAGTGTCAGTTCTGTTTGGGCCAGGGGTGTGAGAATCAGTTTTTAGTCAGAGGAGAAGAAAAATAAAACATTTGATTGCTTTCTAATTTTTGTTTTTATGTTTGTGCATGGCTCTTAGTGATGACAAAATTATGGTATGGGTTTTCCCATGTTCACCTTTAAGCTGCATTTTGAAAAGTAGAAGAGTTTGAAAAGAGGCCCTTTAAAAGGTAAACAGTTAATAGAAAATTGTTCAAAAAACCCCAAAAAACCAGATTGTGGCTGCCCTGGAAGAGAAGCTTCATTCCAGGCAGCCAGGACAGGAGCTTTAGAAATGCAAATTAACACCTCTGGGCCAAAGCATGGACAATGTACCAGGGTCTTCCTGCCTGGGGGAGGAATTGGGCTGAATTCCTCTGCCCCTCACCCCAAGCTCTGCCTGGGGGCACAGATGGAATTTGCACAGCTAAAGGCAGAGCCCATAGTGAGGATATCTGACTCTGCAGCAGAAATTGGTTAAGCTGAAAAGGAAAACAGCAAATTGAGAATGTTGTGAAAGCTTCACTATATAAAATGGGGGAGAATCATCCCAGTCATCCCACTCCCCACCTCAACTTGTGCTCTCACTTTCTATGTTATATAGGGTGAATTAGAGCACTGGGGTTTTTTTGCTACCACAAGTTCAGGGAAATCAGTTGGGAATCCAAGTATGTGCTGATTTAATTAGAGAAAAGCCAAAAATTGATGCAGCCCTGGCTTGAGGGAGCACCCAAAAATGGGGAAAATATGAACAGCCACCAGAACAAATCCTGCAACACCATGGACTAGGCCCTGGAAACCCTAATGAATTCATATCATGAGCCAGAGAACTAATTTATCATTTCCATGGCATAATTAGATTACAGGATGTCTTCAAAATAATACCCAACCAGACAGCTCCAGTTCCGGACTTTCTTCCCAACCAATCCACCCAGATGAGGAACACAACATTTCACCATGGGATAGAGTCACATTATCTTTTAGCAGGAAAAGGAGGCAGAGTTTGTAGAAAGTTAAATGATTCAAACTGCTGTTGGCAAATAGATCACAGAGGAAAAGTGGAGAAACAGATAAAAAAGGATATAAGAAAGCACCTCATGCACTGGTCCATACGTGGAAAGGATGGGAATGGGCAACTTTTTGTGGTTCCCTCACAGACCATGGGTTAAACAAATGCAGTTTCTCCTCTCATGTGCTACAGCAACTCTCATCTTTTCACCATGCACACACCTTGCTGAGTGCAGCTCATTCAGCAGCTGAGCAAGGGGATGCAGGGGGCAGCCAGGCCTCCTGAGCCACAAACGGCTACAAAAGGACAGCGAATGAGGGCACCGAGAGCAATCCCAAAATCAAAGAACACCCAGGAAAGAAAAAACAGAGCCAATGAGTGAATCTGCTTGCAGATATGGATTTGCACATAAGGAAGCAATGGGAGAAAGCATCAGTTTCAGAAAATGTTACCAATTGACAAGGACCGCTGCTCTGACAAAGTCCCGCTAAATTCCTGAACTTCCAGAAGAACAAAGACTTAACAGAGCCATCAATATCGGATGTTCTACAAAAGTGGGGGGTACATATTAACCGGGACATGAAGGAGGCAGATGGGGAAGTCTGAACCTTCCAAGCACCTCCGCCAGTGGGGAAAGGGACAGGGACACGCGGCCGGGAAAATCAGGACAAAAACGAGGCCGCGTCCTCCAGCAGCTGGAGAGAGCGCACGGCAAATGCCCCACGGCCTCTCCCTTTGGGCAGCAATAAAGTCACTCTCACACCGCTCCTCGGGCTCCTTTGGCCACACAAACCTCTGGCGCCGGGAATTTTCCCGCCCAGCCCCGGGCACAGCGCAGCCACCTCCGGGCTACCGACACGAAGCGGGACGAGCCAGCGCTGCTCCGGCACCGGCTCCTGCCGAGGCCCCAGCGGGAAGGAGACCGCGGGCAGCCGCTCCCGCAGCGCCCTCACGCCAGGGCCAACACGGGCCGGCCACGGCACAAGCCACCCGCCACAGCCCCCTGCCGCCCCCTCCCGGGCCCGCAGCGAGCCCCGAGCCCCCGCAGAACCGAGCGCGGCTCCCACCTGCGATGGCTGGGGCCGCCTCCGAGCTCCGCCGCCGCCTCACCGGGCTCCGGCCGCTGCTGCCGCCGCTGCCGGGCCCACACAGACGCTCCGGCAATGGCGGCTCTCCTGCCTCACGGCCGCCCTGGGGGCGCCAGCGGGGCCGGGCTTGTCCCCGCTCTGCCCAATCAGCGATCGCTAGAGCCACGAGTGACGGCAGCAGCAGCCAATCACAGCCAGCGGCGGGCTCTGCACACGGCACAGCCCCGCCCCGTGCTCTCAGGGCCCCCCGGGCTGTGTGAGGGGAAGGGCGGAGATGAGGAACAGGCTTGGAACGGGCCCGGCCCGAGCCGCCATTGAGCTCCGAACACAAACAAAGTTCTCCGCATCTCCCGGCTCGCCTTTCCCTGTCCTGGGTGTTCGGTGGCTCCGGCTCAGCGGGAAGCCCGGGAGCCTCACTTCTCCCAGCGCTAATTAGGTGCCTCAGTGCATCGCTCGGATTTTCACCTAAAAAGGTAAACTGCCCCAAACCCCTGTGGATGAGTGGGGGAGGAGAGAGATTTCTGGCAGAAAACTCCACAAACTCCGAGCAGGATCATGAGAAGTAAAGGAAGACCCTTAAAACCAGCTTCCCCCACCCCTCCCTCCTCCCAGCTGTGCGTCCTCCCCCGGCAGTGCAGGGACACAGGGAATGGGGCCATGGTCACTCCATCCCCGGGGCTTTTCCCGCTGCTCAGGGACAGGAGTCGTTCCCCTGCTGCACCCTGGGCTCTCTCCCACCGGAGACTTCTCCAGGAACTTCTCCAAGCTGAGTCCATCCTATGGGGAACTGCCCCTCACAGTGCTGCAGCGTGGGTCACTCTGCCACGGGGTCAGTCCTTCTGAAAAGAGCAGGCAAGGAGAGCAGCTCCTTTTTAATGCATTTATTGAGGGCAGCTCTAGGTGGGGGAGCTCGACCACTGCTGTTCCAAATGGATGACCCAGAGGAAAAAATGTTCAATATTGCCACAGGGCAGAGCTGGGGATTCTGCCTTCAGGAGAGCCTCTAGAAGGACTCTGGTTTACTGTAAATCTTGGGTAGTCGTGGAGAGCAAATGTTATTTAGTTATGGTGACAAGGTCTGGAACATCAGTCAGCTGCTCAATGTTCTCCCTTGCTCCTCAGTGTAGTTTGGAGTCTGGTTTGTGCCCTGGCTCGCTGATTCTAGGGGTCTTTAGATGTTAGTCCCACTTCCCCTTGGTGCTACCCCCATGGGAGTTGGGCTCATCTACACACTGGGTGCTGTCATCGGTGCCATGGGGGGTGCCAGGAGCAGCAGAGGCAATAGACAAGGCCAGGTGGCATTAACAAGGCTGGTACAACAACATTGGTATTTACCAAACATGACACAACATGAGCTATATTAACAAAGAAGGCACCTTACGGTGACAACATTCTACTGTTCAAACTGTAAAACATCTTTTTGTACTGATCAGGAGGTCACGATTTACTCTTTACAATCCTGATGCTGAATGTCTCCTGAGGAGGTCTGGTCAGGGAGAAGAATGAGCCCCCTGTGGGCTGCCCCTGTTTGGACAACCTGCTCCTCACCCCGAGCCTCAGCATGTCTGACATCGCCCAGCTGGGACTGACATCCCAAAGCATTGAGAACATTTATCAATTTTTGTTTATCATTAAAATCTAATTAATTTATAAAAATAAAATTTTACTTTTTATAATAATATTATTCTGTATTCTTATAACCTTGTTTTTGCATTTATATAAAAGAATTGATACCTTTTCTGGAACAAAAAACATTATTGTTCTCTGGCTCTAAGTACCACAATTCCCTTCATTAATTAACTGACCTCTATTTCTCCCTCTTTATGCCAATTACTCCTATTTTTAGCCCGTTAATCATAATTTTGAAATTATTCTCAGACGGGATAAAAGGGACCACTTTGGGGTCCATGGAGACTTTTCTGGGGAACATTTGGGGCAGTTTTGGGTGCGGGGAGGGAATTTAGAGAGAACTTGGGGGTCTGGAGGACACTTAGGGGAATCGAGTGCGCACTTAGAGGGGCATTTAGGGATTCTGTGGGACAGTTCGGGGTCAGGGGGACACTTGGGGGTCAAGGGGGGGGGAATCTGGGGACCCTTTGGGGTCCGAGCGGGCACTCGGGGGGCTGTAACAGGGAATCTGTGGGCCGCGGGGGATGATGGGAGTTGTAGGCGCCAGTATAATACGGTTTAAAGGTGCCGCGGAGCATCACGGGAGTTGTAGGCGCACCTCCAAAATCCCACAAAATTGTTCGTATGTCCTCAAAATCCCTCAAAATTAAAGAAAACCCCACAGAATTTCTTGAAAATTCTCAAAACCCTACGAAATCCAGAAACATCCCACAAAATCTCCACAAATTTCTACAAAATCTGAGAAAAATCCCTCTAAATTCTTCAAGTCTCCTCAATATCCCACAAAATTCCACAAAAATCCCACAAAATTCCAGAAACATCCCAAAAATTTCCCTAAATCTTCTCAAAACCCTACCAAATTCCAGAAACGTCCCACAAAAACTCCACAAATTTCCACACAATCTAAGAAAAATCTTTCAAAATTCTTCAAGTCTTCTCAAAATCCCACAAAATCCCAGAAAATTCCACAAACATCCCTCGAAATTCCACAAACATCCCACAAAATCTCCTCCAATTTTCATACAATCTAAGAAAAATCTTTCAAAATTCTTCAAGTCTCCTCAAAATCCCTCAAAATTCCAGAATCATCCCTCAAAATTCCAGAAAAATACCACAAAATACCACAATCATCCTAACAAACTCTCTAAATCTTCTCAAAACCCTACCAAATTCCACAAACATCCCACAAAATTCCAGAAAAATCTTCTCAAAACCCTACCAAATTCCAGAAACTTCCCACAAAATCTTCACAAATTCAAACACAATCGAAGGAAATCTTCGCAAAATTCTTCAAGTATCCACAATTTCTCACCAAATTCCAGAATATTCCACAACATTCCAAAAAAACACACAAAATTCCAGAAACGTCCCACAAAATTCTTTACATGTCTCAAAATCCCACAAAATTCCAGAAACGCATCACGAAATTGTGAAAAAACCCTCAAAATTCCCTAAACCTTCTCAAAACACTACCAAATTCCAGAAACATCCCACAAAATCTTTACAAATTTCCACACAATCTACGAAAAATCCCCCAAAATTCTTCATGTCTCCTCAAAATCCTTCAAAATTCCATGAAAATCCCACAAAATTCCACAAAAATCCCACAAAATTCCAGAAACATCCCACAAAATCTTTTCCAATTTCCATACAATCTAGGAAAAATTCCTCAAAATTCTTCAAGTCTCCTCAATATCCCAAAAAAATCCTGAATCATCCCATAAAATTCTTTAAATTTTCTCAAAATCCCACAAAATTCTTGAAAAGCATCACAAAATAGTGAAAAAATCCCACAAAACGCCCTAAATCTTCTCAAAACCCTACCAAATTCCAGAAAAATCCCACAAAATCTCCTCAAATTCCCCATATTTAAGAAAAATCCCTCAAAATTTTTCAAGTCTCCTCAATATCCCACAAATTTTTCAGGAAAAATCCCTCAAAATTCCCAAAACATCCCACAAAATCTCCACAAATGTCCACACAGTCTCGAAAAATAACTCAAAATTCTTCATATCTCCTCAAAACCCCTCAAAGTCTTAGAAAAATCTAACAAAATTATTTAAATTTTCTCAAAATCCCACAATATTCCAGAAACATCTCACAAAATCTCAACAAACTTCCACAAAATCCCGGAAAAATCCCTCAAAATTTTTCAAGTCTCTTCAAAATCCCACAAAAGTCCAGAGAATTCCACAACATTCCAAAAAAATCCCACAAAATTCCAGAAAAATCCCAGAAAAATGTTTAAATTTTCTCAACATCCCACAAAATTCAATAAAAATCCCTCAAATTTCAATATAATCCCAGAAAATTCAAGAAAAATCCCTTAAAATTACTTAAATTTTCTCAAAATCCCATTAAATTTCAGCAAAATTTCACGAAATTGCTGAAAAATTAAAAAAAAACCTAAATATTTTCAAAATCCTACCAAATTCCAGAAACATCCCACAAAATGCCCTCAATATCCTGCAAAATTCCACAAAAATTCCATAATATTCCACAAATATCTCACAAAATTCCAGTAAAATCTGATGAAATGGTTAGTGTTCAGGAACAGACATAATCACAAATGATCATATGCAGGTGCTTTATTAAGAGCTCTGGGTGTCAGGGGTACACATACCCAAATCTGACCCATCTTGGTTTTGGACTGAACATGTTTTATACTCTATCATTATATAACTCACATATTAATTACTAAACTTACATTGTTCTATTGTAAGCATTGTTTTTACCTAAGCATGGATTTCTCGTGATCCCCCCCAGCCCCCTAACATTGTTCCTCATGTTCTTTAAACAATAATTATATCCAATCATATCTAACAATTGTATCATGATCATCTACTGATTACACAGGTGCAGTTTGACCTGATCTTTAGCAAGTACAAGGCCTAGCATTTCCCAGGGCCTACTTTTCCAAGGCCTTTCCAAACCTAACTTCCTTTCTAAGTCCCCGAATTTTCTAACATTTTGAGACTTTTTACTATCACTTACAGGACTTTTGCTCCAGACCCCTCACCAGCCTTGTTGCCCTTCTCTGGACACGCTCCAGCCCATCCATGGCCTTCCTAAATTGGGGGCCCAGAACTCGAGGTGCTGCCCAACCAGTGCAGAGTAGAGGGGAGGAATCCCTGCCCTGCTCCTGCTGGCCACACTGCTCCTGATCCAGGCCAGGAGCCATTGGCCTCCTTGGCCACCTGGGCACACTGCTGGCTCATGCCCAGCCTGCTGTCCATCAGTGCCCCAGCTCCCTTTCTGCCTGGCTGCTGTCCAGACACTCTGTCCCCAGCCTGTAGCACTGCAGGGGTTGTTGTGGCCAAAGTGCAGGACCTGGCACTTGGACTTGTTAAACCTCACCTTGTTGGGTTTGGGCCCTGGATCCAGCCTGTCCAGCTCCCTGTGCAGAGCCCTCCTACCCTGCAGCACATCAACACTCCCAGCCAACCTGGTGTCACCACGGTTCCATGGGGCCCTAGAGTGTCACAATGGTCTCCAGGATTCCATGAGGCCTCCCAGCAATCCAATTTTGGATCATACTGGGAGTGACTGGACTCATACTGGGAGTATCTGAGAGTGACTGGGAACACACCATGCACATCATCCCCCATACTGGGGGTGACTGGGAGCAACTGGGAGCATGCTGGGAGCCAATGGCATCATACTGGGACTGACTGGGTTGATCTAGCCAGAGGCAACTGGGACCATCCTGGGAGTGCTGCCATGTGACAAGGATCATACTGGAGCTTACTGGGCTCATGATGGTGTTGAAAGGGAACAACTGGGATCTCTGAACACCAAAGGTTCCTTTCCTGCTCACTGAAGAAGGAGCTGTGCAGTATCCATGTGTGAGGTGACCTTCACCTGAACCAGATGCTGTTAGGAGAAAAAGCTGCCTCTGCTGGAAAATCCCACACAACAAGTCAATGCCAAGAGAGCATTTTGCTTTCACAACTTCCCTCCTGGAGCCACAGTCCTTTTAGATCACACAGCAAGCAAGAGAACAGCACAAAATACAAGGCTGTGTCCAGTTTTTGGCTGGATCAGCAAACAGAGGGAATGCCAGAGTTCACTGCCACAGACTCTCCTCTTGGGGGACAGAACCCCCCCAGGCTCCATTCCAAATGCTGTGCACACCCTGCTGGCTACAAACAACCCCTTTTTTAAGAAGTTGTTGACAGGAGCTCTCCCAAATAAATGGCATCTTAATGGCAATTTTCATTCAAAATCACCTCCGTTCCAAAGGATGAACAGAAAGCCCACAGCAATCCCAAAGGCACACATGGTGCACCTGGGGAAATCCTCGACTTAGGGGCCCAGTGGGTTAAAAAATACCCATCAGAAGCCTCAGAGTCCAGAGTGCAAACTGCAGCAACCACTTGCTGGATCATTTTGGCTGTGCTGCACACGTCTGCAGACTGTCTGTCCCCCTGCCAGGACAGAAGGACACCCGTCAGGGGCTGGGCTGGCTGCTGAGAATGCCTCGGGCAGGAGGATCCTCAGGCAATGAGCAGGTGCCCAGAGCCGCTCTGACACTGAGGCCTCTGTGCCCCACAGCAACGGGAACACCACAAGGACACGGCAACGTTCCTGTGACATCACAGCAGCAGCTCCCCCAAAAACCGCCTGGAAGGTTCTCCTGGGTCACCAAGTGTGGCCACATGCCTCGAGGAAGACAAAGAGTTACACTGTCCCACCCCAAACCCCTTGTAAAGGGCGGCCCAGGTGTTTTGATTGGATTTGAGTCCCTGGGGAGTTTCTCCCTTGCTGTGTTTCCAGTGGTCCCTGACCCTGAACTCCACCCTCAAGGGTGGAGACCCTCAAAAGTTCTCTCCCTTAAAAACCCCTGTTTGGTCTCTGTTCAGGGCTCTTTGTTCTGGATCTGAGTTTGTTCTTGTAATAAAGAATTGGGTAAATAAAAATTCGGAATAAGAAGTTTAAATAAAGTATGTATAATTATAACTAAATGAAAGTATGGAATAAGGAATTCTCCTCCAGGTCGAGGTAGAATTCCTTTTCCAAGAATCACGAATTGCAAAAGAACCCCCCCCAGATAACAGGCTTCAGCAGACTCATCAACTCGGAGGAAAGGACAGGACACAGGCCATCATAGAAACAAAAGAACCAGCCTGAAAGTCTACCTCCAGAGAAAGGCAACGCCCGGCCGATTTCGGCCGGAGACCATCAAGCAAGACAAAAGGGACGAGCCCCAGGAAGATGGTCGTTGCCAGAATCGAACACCACACCCGCCAAATCCATACTACAGAAACTCAATCAAGAAATACAAAGAAGAGACTACTCCTCCGAGATATCCATCGGCGCTAGCCCGGATCTCTCAATCCTGCTGTGATGAAATATGTTAAAATACATACAGACTCACTTTGCATTTGAGGAGACTCTGCCCGGATACTTACTGACTCAATGTTCTAGGCCAGGAAATCCATTCACCAGACAATCAGGGACATTTGGTGAATGGAAACTGGTTGGAATTCTAGCCTGGGGACATAAAATCCCTATAAAAACCCAGGCCAGAGAACCCTCAGACGTGGATTTGGGAACACCTATACCTTGCGTATAGACCCTGTCCACCCAGCGCTGCGCTGTCCATTTATTGTGGTTTTTTCCTCGCTGTTTGTTGCTTTATTAATTTATAATAAATTAATCTTTGTTAATCTTTAATCTGCCGTTGCATTTATAACAGATTGGTGCCGTGACTCGGATCGGAAGAAACTGTGGGAGAATCTCACTGTCCAGGGGGGTACCCCCGCTGATTTCAGCGGCCTGGGGAGCAGAGACCCTCCGCAGTTCGCTCCGATTGCCGAACCAAATTTAGGCTGAGGAAAAACCATAATAAAGAGGAACGGATCCAGAGAGCTCGGGAAGGCAGGAGCCTTCGGGAAAGCCGCGGCTTGGTAGCTCATAAAAAGTCATACGTGCACGAAGACGCCCTCGCAGGAAAATTGCTGTAAGTACTGTGAGGTTGAGCGGGTGATCGGGCGAGTTTGTGAGAGATGTGACCTGGTCACGAAGCGAGTGTGGACTTCAAGGCCTCGTTTCCATCCTCCCGCGAGGGAATTGGCCGGCCGCGAAGGAAGCGATTCTGTGTGAAAGGGTCTCTCTTTCCTTACTCGTAAAGCCTGAGGCTAAAGGGAGTCTCAGGGGACCGATCAAAGGGGGCTGAGAGAGGAAGGGACGTCCAGTCGAGCTCTGGAACTGGTAAACTCTCTCAGCCAAAAGATTTAGAAAGTCGGAACACCGAGAAAACCCCGGTACAGCTAACCGAGAGGTAAGTATTGGTGCGATCTAGGACTTTCGGACGCAGAAAAAGAAAGACGAACACAACGCAGAGCAGGTAAGAATCGTAAGAAAATGGGACAGAGAAAAAGTAGAGTGCAGAAACTAGATAACGAGAAAAGCCCATCAGAGGAATCAAAACAAATGCTAGACATCCCACCAGAGAGTCCTTTAGGGTGGATGTTGAGAAATTGGGAAATTTGTCCCGAGAAACGAGGAAAATCTAAGGCAAAAATGATTTATTACTGTGCCGAGATCTGGGGAGGACAGGAATTGAGAAACTGTCTCACTTGGCCAGTATTGGGGACATTTGATAAATGGACGTGCAGAGAATTACTCGCACACGTAGAGAAAAAGGTCTCGTTAGACGCCGAGGAGAAAGAATATGCCAAACTCTGGTTAAATACCAAAGTACGGCTGTTTCCAGTGAAACAGAAAGACGAACATAAGACAGAGACCTGGGAACCCCTGGATCACTTACCCCCTCCGTACCGCGGGCCAGTAGAGCCTCCGGTGATGGACCAAGTAGTACCATCAGCACCCGAGGGTTCCATGGGGCAACTAGCAGAAGCACGCTCCCCCCAACCACCGGGAGTAGTGCCAGAAACCCTCACTACCCCCCCACCTGCAGAAAACCCAGCCACCGCACCCTCTTTGGAGTCGGTGTTGGCGCAAGGATGGGGCTTACCCCCTCCACAAATCCCGGTCCGGCCACCACAGCTGGGACCACCGAAAGTATCAGAAGGGAACCCTCTGAGTCACTTAGCTGCGGCAGACATCCCGCCAGCAATGAGGGGAAACCCTCCCGCAAACTCCAGTTCCCCTCCTGCAAGCAGGACTCGGTGGAAATCAAAAATAGGGAATGGAGAATGGGGAGAGACAGAAAATGGGCATCAAATGTTCCCTCTCAGGGAAGTGCCAACCGCCCCCGGAGTAATTTGATTTGTAAACGTGCCCCTTAACTCAGGGGATGTACGAGCATTCAAAAAGGAAATGGGGCGACTGCTAGATGACCCATTTGGAGTGGCCGAAAAATTAGACGATTTTCTAGGAAGTAGTATTTACACCTACGAAGATCTCATGGCCATCCTGAGATCCCTGTTTAGCCAGGAGGAGAGAGAAATGATTAAACAGGCGGGCATCAGGGATTGGGAAAGGCGGCACCCGCAGGGAACACCCGGTGACCAAAAGTGGCCGAGTGTGAGCCCGAGTTGGAGCGCCCAGACCGAAGAAGGGAGAAGAAGCATGATGGATTTGAGGAATATCATCGTGCAAGGAATAAGAGAGGCGGTCCCCAGAGGACAGAACATTAGCAAAGTATTTGGGGAATGTCAGGGAAAAGAGGAATCCCCTACCAAATGGGTAGAAAGGTTGCGGAGAAGTCTGCAGATTTACTCCGGGACTGATCCCAGTTCTCCGGTGGGGGAGGTCCTGCTTAAAACGCAGTTTGTGGCTAAATCATGGGAGGACATTAGGAAGAAACTTGAGAAAATTGATGGATGGCAGGAGAAGAGTCTCCAAGAGCTTCTAAGGGAAGCTCAGAAGGTTTATATGAGGAGAGAAGACGAAAAACAGAAACTTCAAGCCAAAATATTAGTGGCTGCAGTAAAAGAAGTTCAAAAACACGAACAGAAACAGGGTAAACAGATACCTAAAAAACAAAAAGGATCTCAAAAGGAGGAAACTCCTCCTCGAAAGGATCTTCCTGAGTGTTTCTACTGTAAGAAAGTAGGACACATGAAAAAGGATTGCAGGAAACGAATAAAAGATGAACAAATATTTAAAGAAGATTAGGGAAGTCTTGGGCTCTTTCAAATGGGGACAGTAACAGCAAAGGAGCCCTTGATAAAATTGAAGGTAGGTCCCCACCGCCAGGAAATGAGTTTCCTGGTTGATACCGGGGCTGAAAGAAGCACCCTGCAGAAGTTGCCTATAGGGTGTGAAACGAGTAAAGAAAAAGTAATTGTAATTGGCGCAAAAGGAGATCCATTTAAAGTCTCGGTAATCAAGGAGGTGGAAATCGAGTCAGAAAATAAGATATGTTTAGGAAATTTGTTGCTTGTAGAAGAAGCAGACTACAATCTATTGGGAAGAGATATGATCATAGCTTTAGGAATAAATATCATTGTGAAAAATTCAGAATTAGTAGTGAAGGTGTTGCATTTAACTTCAAAAGATGAAAAGGAAATTGACCCCCAAGTATGGCACTCAAAAGGGGAAGTGGGAAAATTAGATATTGCTCCCATCAAAATTGAAATTGAAAATCCAGAGAATCCGATAAGGATCCGACAATACCCCATCCCAGCCGAAGGGAGGAAGGGTTTGAAATTAATAATTGACGAGCTGCTTAAAGGAGGCACGCTCGAGCCCTGCATGTCCCCACATAACACCCCCATCCTGGCAGTAAAGAAAGCCGATGGGAACTTCCGATTGGTTCAGGACTTGAGAGCTGTAAATGCTAGAACCCGAACCAGGTTTCCGGTGGTAGCAAATCCTTACACTTTACTAAACAGACTCTCACCAGAGGATGTATGGTATAGTGTAATTGATTTAAAAGATGCTTTCTGGACATGTCCTCTGGATGAAGGGAGTAGGGATTTTTTCGCTTTCCAGTGGGAGGACCCAGATACCAATCGAAATCAGCAATTGCGGTGGACGGTCCTTCCACAAGGATTCGTTGAATCTCCGAACTTGTTCGGACAAGCTTTGGAGCAGCTACTCACTCAATTCATTCCAGAGGAGGGGACAAAACTATTACAATATGTAGACGATTTGCTAATCGCCGGAATCACGGAAGAGCAGGTGAAGAAATGTACCATTTCCCTGCTGAATTTTCTGGGACAAAAGGGGTTGAAAGTATCTAAATCCAAGCTGCAATTCACAGAGCCCGAAGTAAAATATCTTGGACATTGGATATCACAAGGGAAAAAGAAATTAGATCCCGAGAGGGTGGCGGGAATTCTTGAACTTCCTGCCCCACAAACCAAGAGACAAATTAGGCAATTTTTAGGGCTCATGGGATATTGCAGACAGTGGATTGAGGGATACAGTGAAAAGGTGAAATTTCTGTATGAAAGGCTAAATACAGATCGATTAAAATGGACAGGGCAAGACGAAATTAAATTTCAAGAACTAAAGAATGCCCTTGTCACTGCTCCAGTTCTAACATTACCAGACATCAGAAAAGAGTTTCAACTGTTTGTCGACATAAGTGGACAAACAGCACAGGGAGTTTTAACCCAGGAATGGGCAGAAAAGAAGAAACCCATAGGGTTTTTGTCCAAAATCCTAGATCCAGTCAGTCGGGGCTGGCCTACGTGTCTGCAAGCAATTGTGGCAGTAGCACTGTTGGTTGGGGAAGCCAAAAAGGTAACGTTTGGAGCTCCCCTGATAGTTTATACTCCACATGATGTAAGAAACATCTTACAACAAAAAGCAGAGAAATGGTTGACCGATTCAAGGCTTCTGAAATATGAAGCCATGTTAATCAGTTCGCCAGGATTGGAATTAAGGACAACCTCTGCACAAAACCCTGCGCAATTTTTGTACGGGGAACCAACGGGAAAGCTACTACATAATTGTATTGAAGCAGTGGAATTACAGACTAAAGTAAGACCCGATCTGGAGGATCAGGAATTGGAAGGAGGAGAAAAATGGTTTATCGATGGTTCCTCAAGAATGATGGAGGGAAAACGTAAATCGGGTTATGCCATCATAAATGGTATAACAGGACAGACTGTAGAATCGGGTCCCCTAAAAGCAAATTGGTCAGCACAGGCATGTGAACTCTTTGCTCTCCTAAAAGCCCTAAAAGGCTTGAAGGGAAAAAGGGGAACCATCTATACCGATTCAAGATATGCATTTGGGATAGTGCATACCTTCGGGAAAATTTGGGAAGAAAGGGGTCTGATCAACACTAAAGGAAAAGGATTGGTACATGAGGAAATAATTAGACAAATTTTAGAAGCGGTCAGGGAGCCACTGGAGATATCTGTGGTTCATGTAAAAGGACACCAGACCGGACGACAATTCCATACAAGGGGAAACAATTTAGCGGATAAAGAGGCGAAAAGAGCGGCATTGTTGACCGTAAGTATTTCGGAGCTAGTCCCAAGGGAACCCCCAGAGGTTTCAGTGCTTCCTTCAGAAAAGGAGCAGGAAGACTTCAAAAAGGTAGGGGGACATTTCAAAGAGGGAAAATGGTGGTTACCCGACGGGAGGGAGTTGGTCCCGAAGGGGATAGCAAAAGGAATACTCAAAAGACTACATGCACAAACCCATTGGGGAACCAGGGCATTGGCTGAACAATTTTTAAAATTCTTCGGGTGTAAGGGAATCTTCGAGCTTGCAAAACAAGAGGTACAGGGATGTGTGATATGCCAAAAGGTAAACAGAGCGAATTTTCGGCAAACCAATTGGGGAGGTCGGCCAATCTCATACCGACCATTTGAAAGAATCCAAGTGGATTTCACAGAATTACCGAAAATTGGCAGAAATAAATATTTGTTAGTCATAGTAGATAAATTGACACATTGGGTAGAGGCTTTTCCCAGAGCTAAGGCCACGGCTCAAACAGTGTCTAAAATTCTACTGGAGGAAATAATTCCTAGATATGGTATTATAGACCATATTGATTCGGATCAGGGTACACATTTCACCTCAAAAATTATCAAACAGTTGTCCGATGCGTTAGGGATCAGATGGCAATATCATACTCCTTGGCACCCTCAGAGCTCGGGGCAAGTGGAAAGAATGAATCAGACATTGAAGTCACAAATATCCAAATTGACAATTGAAACAAAAATGTCCTGGGTCAAATGTCTCCCCTTGGCATTGTTGAATATAAGAACCATGCCGAACTCAGAAACAGGGCTGTCCCCCTTTGAAATGTTGTATGGAATGCCGTACAAGCATGGTATGCCGGTTGAACATCCTCAAACAGAGGATGTGCAACTCCAACCTTATCTCATTTCTATAAATAAAAACTTACAGGAGTTAAGGAGAAGAGGATTGATTCCTCAAAGCAGCACGTTGGGATTTCCGATCCACCAAATTCAACCAGGGGACAAGGTACTGATCAAAGTGTGGAAAGAGCAACCCCTCAGTCCCCACTGGGAAGGACCATTCCTCGTCCTCCTGACTACAGACACCGCGGTTCGTACAGCTGAAAAGGGCTGGACACACTCTTCCCGAGTGAAGAAAGTTTCGGTTCGCGACTCCCCCGAGTGGAAAATTGTAACCCCTCCGGGATAATTGAAAATCAGGCTTCAGCGGAACAACAAATGAGCAACGAAGACAGGATAAGTTGCACCAATTTTGAATGTTATTGTTTTCCTTTTGTACATTTTAAGTGTGCATATTGTAAACAAACGTGGGTGACTCATTGTTTGGGAGGGCAAAAACCGAAAGGGTTGTGTGCCGCGTGTTACAAAGAGGAATTAGAACAGACCAACCTTTTTCTAGCACTTGCTACCCGGGTGGGTATCTTGGAACTCGACTCTCCGGAGTGGTTCCGATTTTTTCAAAAAGGGTTACGAGGCCATTTGGACTGTAAGGCGGAACCTCTAATAATAGAGTGCCGCCGAAACGTAAAGGTACCGTGCAGGAGCGGCACGATCAAGGCATCTCGGTGGGCAACCTTTAAAAGGAGGTTTGCCATCAGAACGTCAAGGGCCCCTGAAGACAGTCCTTGCTGCCGAGAAGATGGTTATCCCCGCCGTATGTTCTTGTACGGGCGGAGGGAATGGCAGAGGGATGCGATTGTGGGGAATCCTGACGATCCTGAACCTAGCCATGTGCTGGACCGAGAGAACGGGCCCCGAGGCGCCTCCGGGGACGACCTCCCTGGGGAAGTGTGAGCAGTGCCCAACTGTCTCGCGAACCGAGCCATGGATCGCCTGCCCTCCGGAATTGCACGCAGGAGAATGTTGGGCAAACGGTACCCAAATGGACCTGTGTAAGCTGGAAGGAAAAATTTGGTGCTCCACCCCGGGGATAGGTACTGGAAAAAGGCAACCCCATAACACAGGGGAAAAAGAGGTCCAAGCGACCCACCTACGAAATAAGAGAGATATAGGAGGGGTTTCCCCAATCTCGGTCTGCGGGCAGTGTAATAAAACTGTCTGGATTGGAGGAAAGAAACAGTCAACGTTCATTGCGTACCACAGAGTCAACCCCTTGTGTTACAATAAAGCAAACTTAAAATATTGTGCCATGGGGGGGAAATTGTACTGGGAAGGGAAGAACCTGAAACATGAAACGAAAGTGTCATTCAGTAATGAACCGATAGTTTTAGATTTACTGAAAAATGACGATGATAGAGTGTGTCTGCAGTTTGATCAGGTGATCTGTTTCGCAAAAGACGAGGATGGTTCAGACCCTGAAAATAAAATAAAACAATTAACTCTTGAACTAAAAAGGCAGGAAATGGAAAATAAGAAAAAAAGACTCGAACAAGAGAGGTTAAACTCTCTCAGTGAGCAATACGAACAACTAGAAAAACAATACGATAATTGGAAGCTACCTAGCCCTAATCAGAATCTATTCATAGATCTGATGCAGGAAATAGCTACCGAATTGGGATTGACTAATTGTTGGATATGTGGTGGCCTGAAATCAGCCGAAAGATGGCCATGGAAGGGAGAAGGATTAACCCCAGAACAATTACTTAAGTGGACAGGATTAAAATTATCCAAAACAACCCGGCGACCAGAGGGGTGGGTGATTGACAAAAGAATCATTGGAACTTTTTGTGTCAGTCGGGAAGGAAGGGAATTCACCGAGCTAGTTGGTTACACCCCGTGTGTAAAAACTCTCTTGGTAAATTCAGATAAAAAGACAAAAATTTGGCAGCCGGAATCACCCGAGGGCTATTGGAGCCAATCTCGGGAAAATAATTGCGAATGGATAGATCTAATTGGTTTATGTTGGAACAAACAGGACGGGGCGAATCCCTTCCATGCCTTTCTCGGCCTGAGGGAATATTGGGAGGACCCGGCAAAACTTAACAGAGATTGGAAGGCACCGGATGGGATTTACTGGATATGCGGAAAGAAAGCATACAGTGAATTGCCCAGAAATTGGAAAGGGTCATGCACACTCGGAATAATTCGGCCTTTCTTCTTTACACTACCTAAAGATGAAAGCAGGTCTTTAGGTGCTCCCCTCTTTGAAACCCTAGCCCGACAAAAGAGGGAATTGAAACGGGAACTACCAATAGCCGGAGGTAACCACCAGTGGAAGGGGGAGGAATGGCCCGCCGAAAGAATCATACAATATTATGGACCGGCAACATGGGCAAATGATGGCAGTTGGGGATACAGGACCCCAATCTACCTCCTCAATCGGCTCATTAGGTTACAGGCTGTGGTAGAAGTTGTTTCAAACCACACTTCAGAAGCCCTGGAACTCCTAGCAAAACAACATTCTCAGATGAGAGCCTTTGTCTACCAAAACAGACTCGCTCTCGACTATTTGCTAGCTGAGGAGGGAGGAGTGTGTGGCAGATATAACGAGTCAGAGTGTTGCATGGAGATAGATGACTTCGGAGAAACTATAAAGGGTCTAGCCGCTGAAATAAAGAAAGTAGCCCATGTACCCGTCCAGAAGTGGAATTCGATTCTCCAAGCCTCTTGGTGGGATCAAATTTTTGGGCAAGGGGCATGGTGGAAAAAGCTAGTATTCTTTATAGGATGTTCTATTGCCGGAGTCATCTTCCTACCCTGCCTGATTCCTTGTCTAATCAGACTGATACATTCTGTCGTTCAAGGAATGCAGATTGCCTCTCTCCCAATAGACCCAGAAAAGGCACAAGGAAACACTACCCTTCTTTCAAAAATCATGAAGTTAGAAGAAGAAAAAGAGAATAGAAATGCGGTTAAGGCATTGAGGGAATTTGAAAATAAACATATGTTGTCCACAGAAAATATAGAAGAATTAGACCAAGAGGAAAACGACATTATTTAACCTGATATTCCTCTGAAAAAGTATGAAAACACGAATTTTTAATGTGTTCAAATTATTAGGTGGGGGACTGTAATAAAGAATTGAGTAAATAAAAATTCGGAATAAGAAGTTTAAATAAAGTATGTATAATTATAACTAAATGTAAGTATGGAATAAGGAATTCTCCTCCCGGTCGAGATAGAATTCCTTTTCCAAAAATCACGAATTGCAAAAGAACCCCCCCAGATAACAGGTTTCAGCAGACTCATCAACTCGGAGGAAAAGACAGGACACAGGCCATCATAGAAACAAAAGAACCAGCCTAAAAGTCTACCTCCAGAGAAAGGCAACGCCCGGCCGATTTCGGCCGGAGACCATCAAGCAAGACAAAAGGAACGAGCCCCAGGAAGATGGTCGTTGCCAGAATCGAACACCACACCTGCCAAACCCATACTACAGAAACTCAATCAAGAAAGACAAAGAAGAGACTACTCCTCTGAGATATCCATCGGCGCTAGCCCGGATCTCTCAATCCCGCTGTGATGAAATATGTTAAAATACATACAGACTCACTTTGCATTTGAGGAGACTCTGCCCGGATACTTACTGACTCAATGTTCTAGGCCAGGAAATCCATTCACCAGACAATCAGGGACATTTGGTGAATGGAAACTGGTTGGAATTCTAGCCTGGGGACATAAAATCCCTATAAAAACCCAGGCCAGAGAACCCTCAGACGTGGATTTGGGAACACCTATACCTTGCGTATAGACCCTGTCCACCCAGCGCTGCGCTGTCCATTTATTGTGGTTTTTTCCTCGCTGTTTGTTGCTTTATTAATTTATAATAAATTAATCTTTGTTAATCTTTAATCTGCCGTTGCATTTATAACAGGCACCTAATTAGAGGTGGGAGAAGTGAGGCTCCAGGGCTTCCCGCTGAGCCGGAGCCACCGAACACGCAGGGCTGGGAAAGGCGAGCCGGGAGCTGCGGAGAACTTTGTGTTCGGAGCTCAATGGCGGCTCGGGCCGGGCCCGTTCCAGGCCTGTTCCTCATCTCCGCCCTTCCCCTCACACAGCCCGGGGCGGGCCCTGAGAGCGCGGGGCGGGGCTGTGCTGGGTGCAGAGCCCACCGCTGGCTGCGATTGGCTGCTGCTGCCGTCACTCGTGGCTCTAGCGATCGATGATTGGGCAGAGCGGGGACAAGCCCGGCCCCGCTGGCGCCCCCAGGGCGGCCGTGGGGCAGGAGAGCCGCCATTGCCGGAGCGTCTGTGCGGGCCCGGCAGCGGCGGCAGCGGCCGGAGCCCGGTGAGGCGGCGGCGGAGCTCGGAGGCGGCCCCAGCCATCGCAGGTGGGAGCCGCGCTCGGTTCTGCGGGGGCTCGGGGCTCGCTGCGAGCCCGGGAGGGGGCGGCGGGGGGCTGTGGCGGGTGGCTTGTGCCGTGGCCGGCCCGTGTTGGCCCTGGCGTGAGGGCGCTGCGGGAGCGGCTGCCCGCGGTCTCCTTCCCGCTGGGGCCTCGGCAGGAGCCGGTGCCGGAGCAGCGCTGGCTCGTCCCGGTTCGTGTCGGTAGCCCGGAGGTGGCTGCGCTGTGCCCGGGGCTGGGCGGGCAAATTCCCGGCGCCAGAGGTTTGTGTGGCCAAAGGAGGCAGAGGAGCGGTGTGAGAGTGACTTTATTGCTGCCCAAAGGGAGAGGCCGTGGGGCATTTGCCGTGCGCTCTCTCCAGCTGCTGGAGGACGCGGCCTCGTTTTTGTCCTGATTTTCCCGGCCGCGTGTCCCTGTCCCTTTTCCCACTGGCGGAGGTGCTTGGAAGGTTCAGACTTCCCCATCTGCCTCCTGCATGTCCCGGTTAATATGTACCCACCACTTTTGTATAATATCCGATATTGATGGCTCTGTTAAGTCTTTGTTCTTCTGGAAGTTCAGGAATTTAGCGGGGACTTTGTCAGAGCAGCGGTCCTTGTCAATTAGTAACATTTTCTGAAACTGATGCTTTCTCCCATTGCTTCCTTATGTGCAAGTCCCTGGCCCTATCTGCAAGCAGATTCACTCATTGGCTCTGTTTTTTCTTCCTGGGTGTTCTTTGATTTTGGGATTGCTCTCAGTGCCCTCATTCTCTGTCCTTTTGTAGCCGTTTGTGGCTCAGGAGGCCTGGCTGCCCCCTGCATCCCCTTGCTCAGCTGCTGAATGAGCTGCACTCAGCAAGGTGCAGTGTATGGTGAAAAGATGAGAGTTGCTGTAGAAATGAGAGGAGAAACTGCATTCGTTTAACCCATGGTCTGCCAGGGAACCACAAAAAAGTTGCCCATTCCCATCCTTTCCATGTTTGGACTAGTACATGACATTTTTCTTATACCCTTTGTTATCTGTTTCTCCACTTTTCCTTTGTGATCTATTTGCCAACAGCAGTTTGAGTTATTTAATTTTCCACAAACTCTGCCTCCTTTTCCTGCTAAAAGATAATCTGACCCCATCCCATTGTGAAATGTTGTGTTCCTCATCTGAGCGGATTGGTTGGGAAGAAAGTCAGGAACTGGAGCTGTCTGGTTGGGTATTATTTTGAGGACATCCTGTAATCTAATTATACCATGGAAATGATAAATTAGTTCTCTGGCTCCTGATATGAATTCATTAGGGTTCCCAGGGCCTGGTCCATGGTGTTGCAGGATTTGTTCTGGTGGCCATTCATCTTTTCCCCATTTTTGGGTGCTCCCTCTGGGCAGGGCTGCATCAATTTTGGGCTTTTCTCTAATTAAATCAGCACATACTTGGATTCCCAACTGAATTCCCTTAACTTGGGGTAGCAACAAAATGCGGAGCTGTAATTCACCCTAGATAACATAGAAAGTGAGAGCACAAGTTGAGGTGGGGACTGGGATGATTCTCCCCCATTTTTTATAGTGAAATTTTCACAGCATTGTCCATTTGCAGTTTTCCTTTTTAGCTTAACCAATTTCTGCTGCAGAGTCAGATATCCTCACCATGGGATCTGCCTTTAGCTGTGCAAATTCCATCTGTGCCCCCAGGCAGAGCTTGGGGTGAGGGGCAGAGGAATTCAGGCCAATTCCTCCCCCAGGCAGGAACACCCTGGTACATTGTCCAGGCTTTGCCCCAGGAGTGTTAATTTGCATTTCTAAAGCTCCTCTGCTGGCTGCCTGGAATGAAGCTTCTCTTCCAGGGCAGCCATGAGATGACTCACATGGAGCCCCAACCCCACCCCCCCAATTTTTTTTTTTTTTTTCTTTTTTAAGACAATTTTCTATTAACTGTTTCCATTTGAAAGGGCCACATTTCAAGGTCTTCTGGTTTTCAAAATGCAGCTTAAATGTGAACATGGAAAAACCCATACCATAATTTTGTCATCACTAAGAGCCACGCACAAACATAAAAACAAAAATTAGAAAGAAATCAAGTGTTTTCTAATACTTCTCCTCTGTCTAAAACTGATTCTCACACCCCTGGCCCAAACAGAACTGCGAACAGAAAAGTAGAATTATTACTTAAAGTTCTTCTAATGGTGTAATCCTTTCACTGAAACTGTGAAAAGCAAAAACTCTCCAACAATGTTATTAGAGAAATAAAGCATGACTTGATTCTGAACAGAATCATTTCAACCACACATAGTCTGCGTGTGCAGAGAAAATCATTCCATGACATGTGAGTTTTACTAGATGTTTCCTAAACTTTATACAGTCTGAACCCATAGAAATCCATTGGTTTAGTGTTCATTGTTTCCAAGTTGTGGAGTCCTTAGTGTTTGGTTTCCTGTTGCACCCGGATTTCTGTGCCTCGGATGTGAATTAGGTCTGCACTCCTGGATTTCCTGCTCAGCCTTTTCCAGACCAGGTGTCTCCAGCTGTGCCAGGGCAGTGTCTGGGGTAGATGTTGGTTGATGTTTGCTGTGGGGCCTTGATGTTTTGTTGATGGTCGTTGTCTTTGTGGGAATCTTTTGGGCTCTTCCCAGTCTGTTGAGACGTTAAGCTCATCTCTGCTGAGTGGTGGAACATCCCTTTAAAAAATCCTTGAAAATTCCTTTCCTCAAGGTAAATGCAAACCAAGCCTGACTGGAGAAATCAAATAAAAAATAATTTTACACTTGGTATATTTTCCAGTACTTTAATCCCAGCCAGCCCAGAGTGTGAGTGTAATTGAGAGCCAGAGTGGAATTCTCCCGGTGCCTTCCCCAGCAGCTGTGGCGAGGGCAGGCACAGAAAGCCCTGAAGCTCCAGCAGTGCCAGCCAGGATTGTCCCGCAGGGGCTGGAGATGCCAAAGGAGGGTGCCCAGGCCGAGGATTTCAGCAGAGGATCTGTGGGCAGGCCCAGGGGCTTCCCCCGCTGGGGAGCCCTGGCTGCTGCTGCCTTGCCTTCAGTGCAGGCTCAGGGGCGGCTCCCATCCTCCTGCTGCAGCCGGGAAATCCAAATCTGCGGGGCTGCAGAGCCCTTGAGCCGAGGCTGAGGGGTCCCCCCGTGTTCAGCTGTGCTGGGGCTGTTTCTGTGCTCAGGGACACTTGGAATGGGCCGTGCCACTTGGCCACCAGAGCTGCTTCTTTCCACTGCTTCGGCAGGACCCGATGTCCTGCTTGGGTGTGTCGCAGTAGAGATGGACAATGACACCTGTTTCTTCTTCCACCATAGCCAAAGCTTTATTGCACACAGCTTATATTTACATGGTTATCAGAAGGCTCCGTGCTTAATTCCAGTTGGTTGGGAACTCAGTTCACTGGTTGGTAATGGCGAGTGTACACGTCAATCCAAACTTTTCTCTCTAACAATGTTTTCATACTTTTTCTACTGATTCCCATGGGACAGATCCCTTGTTACTTCAGGTGCACTTGTTTTTCTCCCCAAGAATAGTTTGTTATGTTAACAAACTTTTCATTCTCAAAATGTTTTTGCCTGGGAACTTATCAGGCCAGCTGCTAGCTACATTAAGCCCAAGTAACAAGTCCTAAACCACAATTTTACAAGTCCTTTCTTTTGTAAGGTTTTACCTTTATGTGGCAGGGTGTTGTGGACAGCAAAGTCCAAAGGTGGGTGTGCCTCAAATCTCTCCCAGCCCGGGTCTGGATCTCTCTCAATTCAATGCAGGCATGGGTTTCTCCCCAGCCCCCTCTCCAGGCTGTTCAAACAGGAGGCTGGGTTAAACCCTTCCCCTGTCCTCAATTCTAAATCCTCCTGTGCTACTGAACAAGTTTCATACTGCAGTCACCGAGCTCTGCTCATCCATTTAGGGGCTCTGTTGGGGTACGTGGGAGAAGGTGAGGAGGGGTCCCCGGGGGTCGTGTCCCCCCCCAGGAGCGCCTGTGACTCCCCCATGTCCCCCCCATGCCGGGCTCACCCCCTTTTGTCTCTGCCAGAGCTCCTGACCCAGCTCCTGCTGTGCCCTGGGAGGGGCTTTGGGGAGCCCCCCTGGGACCCCCTTGGATCCCCATTCCTGGGCCCTGGGACCCCCCCGCATCTCCTTCCCCAGCTCCGGGACCCCCTGCAGCCCCTTCTCCTGCACCCACAGCGCCCTGCACCCCCTTTCCCGGGGATCCTCCCCTGCCAGCCCCTGGATCCCCCGGTTCCGTCAGCCCGGGGACCCCCGGAGCCCCATTCCCGGCCATCCCGGGGCACCGCACCCCCAGGCCTCCCTTTCCAGGGAAAGCCGAGCTGGGCACGGGGCTCTCCAGCCGCTCTGGCATTTCTGATCACCCAAAGGAGAGGGAGAGAGCAGCAGAGAGAGAGAAGGAGATCGGGAATCGGGGCTCGGGCTCCCAGCGGCCGCTCCTGCTCCGCCGGGGCTGGGGAGCCGCAGCCGCAGGAAAAATGGGATCTGCGGATGCCGGGGCTTCCCCCGCTTTGGGCCGAAGCCGGCGGGTTCCAGGCAGAGTTTGAGCGCAGGGCCCGGGAGTTCAGCCCAGTTTGTCCCGGGGGTCCCGCAGTGCGCGGCCGAGGAGGGTCCCGGGGGATCCCGGGAGGGGATCCAGGGGAATTCCCTGGAATTGCCCCGTCCCCTCCCCCCGCGCTCCCTCGGGCACTTTCGCTTCCGCCTTGGCCGCCCTGCGCCGCCGGGATCTGCCCGGCGACCGGTGACGTCACTGCAGCCTCGGGCTGCCACTGGCGGGCAGCAAAGAGCGGCGCCAATGGCGGGGCCGGAGGCGGCTCCGGGGGCGGGGCCGGGGCTGGGGGCGGGGCCGCAGCGGAGCAGCGCGATGGCTCCAGCGCTGGGGCCGGGGGCGCTCCCGGGGGGCGGCGAGAGGTGAGGGGGACCCCGGCACCGGGACTCTTTGATCGCCCATTCCGGAGCGCCGAGGGGCCCCTAAACCCCCATTCCTGGCCGCCGCCATCCCACCGAACTCCCATTCTCGGCCGTGGGTCCCACCCTGCACCCCCTTACCCGGCACCAGGAACGCCTGCACCCCTTTCCCGGCCATCCCGCCTCCCGCAGCCCCCAGAGCCCCCTTCTCCTTGACCCATTTACCCCCCGGACCCCTATTCCTGCCTCTCCCAGCAGCCAGCCCCTCCTTTCCTCAGCACTCAGGACACCCGGGACCCCTATTCCCAGCCATCCCGGCTTTCCCTGCCCTGTCCTGGCAATGGGGACAGCGGGGACCCTTGGAGCTCCCTTTCCTGGGTACAGGAACGCCCTGAACTCCAGCCATGCCACATCTAGCCAGCCCTAGCCTCCCATCTTGTCACTCCTGGCATCCCCAAATGCCCTTCCCGGCTCTCCCCGTCCCCCCTTTCCTTCAGCCGTGACCCCCCCGATCCCAAATCTCCAAATGTCCCCCCAGTTCTCCTCTCCCTGCGTTCCCTGCACGCGGCGCTGTCGGAGCCCGGCCCGGGCTTCCCGCAGTCCATGTCCATGGGGTCCCTGGCTGGGATCCCCTTCCAGCGCCGCCGCAGCGAGCGGGGCCGGGCGGAGCCGAGCCGGGATCTTGGGATAGCCAGGGCTGGGATATTGGGATAGCCAGGGCTGGGATATTGGGATAGCCAGGGCTGGGATATTGGGATAGCCAGGGCTGGGATCTTGGGATAGCCAGGGCTGGGATATTGGGATAGCCAGGGCTGGGATATTGGGATAGCCAGAGCTGGGATATTGGGATAGCCAGAGCTGGGATATTGGGATAGCCAGGGCTGGGATATTGGGATAGCCAGGGCTGGGATATTGGGATAGCCAGGGCTGGGATATTGGGATAGCCAGGGCTGGGATATTGGGATAGCCAGAGCTGGGATATTGGGATAGCCAGGGCCGGGATATTGGGATAGCCAGGGCTGGGATATTGGGATAGCCAGGGCTGGGATATTGGGATAGCCAGGGCCGGCACAAGGAGCGGCACCGGCACGGGGCCAGCGGGGAGCTGCAGATGCTGCAGCAGCGGCACAGCCAGAGCGGGGCTGAGCGGGGGGAGCCGGGGCTGGGGGATCTGTGGGGCTGCGATGGCAACTGTGGCACCGCCATGGGGATCCCTGAGATCCAGGCTGAGGGATTAACAAATTCCCTGGCTCACAGCTGCAGGGAATGTCTCCGGAAATATGTCAGATATGGGCAGGAGATGCTGGAGTGTAAAGGTGGGGAGGGCAGAAATCCCATGGGAATATGGGAATGGGAATGTGGGATATCGGTAGGCAAAATTTGGGAATGTGGGAATTCCCATGGAAATTCCATGGATGGATCTCAGACATCGCACTCCCACGGGACCTCCATGGATGGATCCCGCTGCTGTCCCATTCCCATGGGAATTCTGTGGATGGATCTCACTGCCATGCCATTCCCATAGAATTCCATGGGCAGATCTCCCCATCGCACTGCCATGAGAGCCGCAATCCGGTTCCCCTCCAAACCCATCCTGGGGGTTGCCCTGTTCCTTGCCATCCCCACCCCCCACAAGACTCCTGGGGGTCCCCCCAGGACCCCTCCAGCCCCCCCAAACTCTTCCTGGGTTCCCCCTCATCCCCCTGTGACAGGAATTCCTGTGAGTCCCCCTGTGTCCCCTCCCCCAGGACTTTGGGGGTCCCACCCGACCTGTCCCTGCACCCCCAGATTTCTTCCACAGCCCCCCTGTGATGGTGGAGGGTGGGGGCCGAGTGCTGGTGCCCCCCTGCCTGCAGCAGATCCAGCGGTGAGGGCAGTTCGGGGGGTCCCTCAGCATTTGGGGTCCCTGGGATTTGGGGTGACCCCCCGGGCCCCCCAGGATCTCCCTGAACACGCTGACGCTGCCCGTGCGCAGTGAGAAGGTTCAAACCCGGCACGGGGTCCCCAGCACTGCCACCCGCATTGCCCAGGTACCCCCAAACCTGCCGAGAACCCCCAAAGCCCCCGGGACACCCCAACCTCCCCTGATCCCAAACACATCCCTGGATGCTCCAAAAACTCCCCAAAACCACAAAACCCAATACAGACATTGAGAAGGTTCATACCTGGCATGGGGTCCCCATCTCCATCACCAGCAGGTTCCCCAAAACAGCCTTGAGATCCCAAATTCCACTCCCGGGATCGCCCAAATTCCCTCATCAGGACCCGTGTAAACCACCATGGCCCCAAAACCACCCAGAACTTCCGAAAACCCCCCAGGAAACGCTCACAAAGGTTTATACCCAGCATGGGGACCCCATCATCTCCATCGGCATCACCCAGGTACCCCCAAACCCCTCCCGGGACCCCCAACCCCTCCCGGGCTCCACTGCCGGAACCAACGGGAGCGGTGTTGCCCTTTTAAGAGGAGTTACAGTGGGACCCGACAACACCGGGGGCCCTTAAAGCGGCCATGGTAGAGAGAACCCCCAAAATTCATCCTGGGGGACAAAACATCCCCTACAGGGGCTTGGGGTGGGGACACCCCTAAAAATGTCACTTAAAGCCGTCATGATCCCCCCTCAAAAGGGGCTTGTGGGGCTGCGGCCGCACAAACACCCTAAAATGGGGAGGAAAAAACACCCCTGTAGTGGTGGGATCCCCCCCAAAAAACCTGAAAAAGAGAAAAACTCCTCTTGAGAGGGGCCTGAAGACCCTGAAGGGCCCTGGAAGAGGGACAAAATCCCCTCCTGTGCTGGGGCCTCCCCGAGCCGGGAACTCTCCCGTTCCTGCTCTCGGGGGAGCCCCGAACGACGGCGGCTCCTGGGCTGAGCCCCCCTCAGCCGGGGCTGCGGGGGGAACTGGGGGGGCTGGGACGGGGCTTGGGGCTCCTGGGGTGAACTGGGGGACCCTCAGTGCTCCCACCTCCCCCTGTTCCCCTGTCCCGCCCCGTTCCCATTGTTCCCCCAAAGCTCCGCTGCCCCCAGCTCGGTTTGGGGGGGACCCAGCCCTTTCCCATCGTGTCCCGGCCCGGCCCCGCTCACCCGAGGGCTCCGAACCGCGCACAGGGACAGAGGAGGGACAGAGCAGGAGGAAGAGGAGGGACAGAGGAGGAGGAAGAGGAGGAGCAGGAGGAGGAAGAGCTGGAGCAGGCAGAGGAGGCTCCACCTGCGCTCCCCGCTCTCTGCATCTGCAGCTCCTTCGGGACCATCGCCCCCCATCCCGCAGGTGCCCGGGGAGGGGGAGCTCGCCCCAAATCCCCCGGGGCTCCCTGGCTTTGGGGTTTTTGGGGGGGATGTTTGGGGATGGCAGGGCTCCAGAGCCGAGCCGCAGATGCCCCTCGGGGGCACCCCGGGGGTCCCCGGGAGGTGTTTTTGGGGGGTCCCGGTGGCGGTGGCGGCAGAGCCCCGGCAAAGGGGCCGGGGGGATGCGGGTCCGGCATGGCCGGGAAAGGGGTTCGGGGCTCCCGGTGCCGGCAGTGGCTGCTCCCAGCATTGCCCAGTTGCTCCCCACGTGTGGCTCCAGTTTCCTGTGAGCCCCACGATAAGCCAAATCACTCCCAGTCATTCCCTATTAGAGTACAATTTGTCTCCATTTTATCACAGTTTTCCACATTTTTATCCAATTTTCCCCATTTTTATCCCATTTTTGCTCTATTTTCCTAATTTTTATCCTATTTCCATATAGTTTTCGTCATTTTTATCCTATTTTTTATTTTTCACCAACTTTTCCCTCATTTTTTTTCCTTTTTCCTCCATTTCTGCCTTTTTTATCTCATTTTTCCGCAGTTTTCTCTATTTTTTCCTTTTTTTCTTCCTATTTTTCCTCCACTCTTATTCAGTTTTTTCCCCATGTTTTCCTATTTTCCCCCCAATTTTTTTTCTATTTTTAATCTATTTTTTTTTCCCATTTCCCCATTTTACCATATTTTTGCTCCATTTTTCCCCATGTTCTCTCCTGTTTTCCCCATTTTCTTCCATATTTTCCACCATTCTTGCAATATTTTTACCATTTTTATTCCTATTTTTACCTCAGTTTTCCCCATTATTTTCCCCATTTTTATCCTGGTTTTATCTCATTTTTCCACAATTTTATCCCAATTTTTTTCCATTTCTTTCTCCCATTTTTCCCAATTTTTCCTCCATTTCCATCCCATTTTCCCCAATTTTTCCCTATTTTTTTCCAATTTTTTCCCTAATTTTGGCTCCATTTTCCCCCATTTTTGCTCCATTTTTCCTGTCATTTTTCTCAGTTTTCCCCCCATATTTTTGTAGTTTCCCCCGACTTTTCCACGTTCTTCCTCCATTTCTATCCTATTTTTCTCGATTTCTCCTTATCTTCCCCATTTAAGTATCCCAAAAATTGAAATTTTGTGGAAAAAAAATAGAAATTTTGGTGGGAAAAAAGGTGCTTTGGTGGCAAAATTCCATGAATTTAAATCACAGCTTTCCCATGATTTTTCCATGATTTTTCCATGATTTCCAGCCAGAAGGAGGTGTGGGATTCATTCCAATATTCTGGAAGCTGGAAGAGGACCAAGCCATCAGTCTTCCAAAAAACCTGGAGCACTCAAATGTGCAATTCCACCTTTCCCCACTCCCCGGATTCTCAGGTCTGGAAATTCTTCCACAACCTCCCAGGCAGGCAATTCCCAAAATTCCATGGAAAAATGGGATAGTTGGATTCCATCCTGGTTTTTTCCTGATTTTTCCCATTTTTTTCCCAGTTTTTGTCCCCTTTTTTCCTGTTTTTTCCTGATCTTTCCAGATTATTTTCCTCTTTATATTCCTCACTTTTCCCCCGATTTTTCCCAATATTTTCCTAATATTTTCCCAATTTTTTCCCAATTTTTTCTTTCCTTTTTTTCCCATTTTTCCTGATTTTCCCCTCTTTTTTTCCCAATTTTTTTCCTGGTTTTTTTTCCAGTTCTTTCTCAAATTTTCCTGATTTTTTCCTGATTTCCCTTGATTTTTCCCTCTTCTTTTCCCAAATTTTTCTGGATTTTCCCCTACTTTTTCTTAAATTTTTCCCTCATTTTCTGTTTTTTCCCCTGATTTTTCCCAGATTTTTCCCTGATTTTCCCACAATTTTTTTCATTATTTTTTCTGATTTTTCCAGTTTTCATTTACTTTTTCTTTTCCTGATCTTTCTCTCATTTTTCATAATTTTTTTCAAATTTTTTTCCCATTTTTTTCCTGAATTTTCCCTCTGATTTGTCCCAATTTCCCCCCATTTTTTTCTAATTTTTCCTGACTTTTGCCTTTTTTTTCTAAATATTTCCTGGCTTTTTCCCAGTTTTTTCCCATTTATCTGTGGGGTTTTTTTCCCTGTTCTCTTTTCCTCATTTTTTCCCTGATTTTTTCCTTAATTTTTCCCAGTCTTCTTCCTCTTTTTTTTCCACATTTTTACCCATTTTTTCCCTATTTCTTCCCCCATTTTTTCCTGATTTCCCCTCTTCTTTTCCCAATTGTTTCCTGGTTAGTCCCCAATTTTTTTATAGTTTTTCCCTGATTATTTCCCTGTATTTTCTAGTTTTTTTACTGATTTTTCGTGATTTTTTTAGGTTTCTTTCCTCTTACTTCTCAATTTTTCAAATTTTGTTCCTGATTTTTCCTGATTTTTTTCCTGATATTTTCTCTTTCTTTTCCTGATTTTTTTTTCAGTTTTTTCCCAATCTTTTCTCAAAATTTTCCTTGATTTTTGCGGTTTTTCCCATTTTTTTGCCCATTTTTCCCCCTGATTTTTCCCTTTTCGTTTCCCAAATTTTTCTGGTTTTCCCAGTTTTTTCCTGATTCTTTTTCATTGTTTTTTTATGATTTCTTTTCCAGATTTTTTTATCCTTTTCCTGATTTTTTTTCCCTTATTTCCTTTGATTTTTCTTCTTTTTTCACAATTTTTTTCTGATTTTTTCCAACATTTTTCTCAAGTATTTCTGTTTGTTCTTTGATTTTTCCAAATTTTTTCCTGATTTTTCCCAGGGATTTTTGTCTTTCTTTTCCTGATATTTTCCCTTATTTTTATCAAATTTTCCCCAATTTTTTTCATGCTTTTCTCTTTTTTTCCTTCTTTTTCCAGATATTTCTGCCTTCTTTTCTCAAATTTTTCCTAGTGTTCTCCCAATTTCTTCTCAAATTTCACTGATTTTTCCTGGTTTTTTTCCAATTTTTTTCATTATTTCCCATTTTTTCCTAGATTTTATTCCTCTTTGTTTGCTTGATTTTTTTCCTGACCTTTCCCAGTTATTTCCCAGTTTTATTCCTGGCTTTCCCCATATTTTTCCTATATTTTTCCTGTGTTTTCCAGATTTTTCCTTATTTTCCTATTTTTTCCTGATTTTTTTTCCTGATTTTTCCCCATTTTTTCCTGATTTTTTCCTGATTTTTCCCAGGTTTTTTGCACTTCCTTTTCCTGTTTTTTTTCCTTGATTTTTCACAATTTTTTTCTTGAGTTTCCTCTTTTTTTTCCCAAATTTTTCCTGGTTTTCCCCAATTTTTTGTCAAATTTTCCCCTGTTTTTCCCAAATTTTTCCCAATTATTTCCTGATGTTTTCTTAATTTTTTTGGATTTCGCCTTGATATTTTTCATTTTCCCTGAATTTTCCCTTCCATTTTCCTTGAATTTATGCTGGGTTTTTTTTTCCATTTTTCCCCAATTTTCCAGTTTCCTTCACACTCCCAGTATCATCCCAGTAACTCCCAGTCTGATCCCAGTCACTCCCAGTCTAATCCCAGTCACTCCCAGTATGAGGCCAGTGGCCCCCAGTTGCTCCCTGGCAGTGCCAGTGTGACCCCAGTAGCCTCCAGTGTGATCCCTGGGACTCCCTGTCTCTCCCAGTATATCCCAGTCAGCCCCAGCACGCTCCCAGTCATTCCCAGCTCCTCCCAGTTGCTCTCAGCATGATCCCAGTTGTTCCCAGCCACTCCCAGTCAATCCCAGTATGATTCCAGTCACCCTCAGTGGGATCCCAGTCTCAGCCAGCAGGGACCCAGCTGCTCCCACTGTGATCCCAGTATGATCCCAGTTGAGTATGATCCCAGAATAGTTGCAATTCTTCCCAGTTGCTACCAGTGTGATCCCAGTTGTCCCTGGAATAGTCCCAGTCCATCTCAGCATGGTTCCACTCACTCCCAGTTGCCCCCACCACTGTTCCAGCTGTTCCCAGTATGGTTATAGACACTCCCAGTATATCCCAGTCGCCCCAGTAAGGTTCTGGTTACCTCAGAATGATCCCACTCTTTCCCACTTCCTCCCAGTATGATCCCAGCTGTGGTCTCAGTTCCCTCAGCATGGTTCCAGTACCTTCCAGTTGATCCCAGTTGCTCCCAATGTGTCCACATTTTCCTCCCAACATGGGCCCAGTAGCTCCCAGTAACCCCCAGTCAGGTTCCATTCACACCCACTGTAATCCCAGTGGTTCCCAGTGCTATCCCTGTAGGAGCCATTGTCACTCCCAGTATGGTTCCAGTCACTTCCAGGATGATCCCAGTCACTCCCACTACAATCGCAGTCACTCCCAGTATGAGCTGTTGCACCCAGCCACCCCCTGTATGGTTCCAGTCACTCCCAGATCCTCCCAGTATGGTTCCAGTCATGGCCAGAGTGACTCCCTGTCACTCCCAGGATGGGCCCAGTTGCTCCCAGTCACCTCCAGCATGGTTCCAGTCCCAGCCAGCACCTTTGCAGTCACCCCCAGTATGATCCCAGCTAGTTCCAGTAGGATCCCAGTATGACCCCAGCATGGGCACAGCTGCTCCCAGGATTATCCAGTGTGCTTCCAGTTGCTCCCATTTACCTGCACTGTGGTTTCAGTCTCTCCCAGTATATCCCAGTTGCTCCTAGTCACTCCTCAGGTGCTTCCAGCCTGATCCCAGTTGCTCCCAGCCACTCCCAGTCACCTTGAGTGCAGTCCCAGTTGCTGCCAGTACGGTAGCAGTCTCTCTCAGCATGGCCCAGCTGCTCCCACTGTGATCCCAGTAGGATGCCAGTTGCCCTCAGCAGGGTTCCAGTCACTCCCTGTTCCTCCCAGTTTGATGCCAGTTGCACCCAGTTGGCCCCAGTATAGTCTCAGTCGCTTCCCAGATGATCCCAGCTGCTCCCAGCAAGGTTGCAGTCATGCCCAGTTGCCCCCAGTGTAGACCCAGTCACTCCCAGTCACTCCCAGTTGTCCCCAGCATGGTTCCCATTGTTCCCAGTGTGTTCCCAGTCATCCCCAGTATGGTCACAGACACTCCCAGTATATCCCAGTTGCCCTAAGCATGTCCGTAGTCATTCCCAGACACTTGCAGGGATCTCAGTCAGGTGCTTGTTATCTCAGTCACTCCCAGTATATCCCAGTCCAGCACTCCCTGAACTCACAGCCCCCCCATCCATGGGATCATCACCTCCCCATCCCACAGCTGCCCAGGGAGGGGGGAGCTCAGCCCAGATATCCCCAGAGGGTCCCTGGGTTGGGTTTTTGGAGGGGATGATTGGAGAATGAAGAACTTCAAAGCTGAGAAGAAAAAGGCCTTTGGGGGGACATTGGGGGGTCCTGGGGGCTGCTGCCAGCAGAGGCAGCCTGGAGGAGCAGAGCCCTGTGACCCCCAGGACCCCAAAGTGGGAGCCCAGAGAGGGGGAGCACCACAATTCATGGGACCCCCAACAACCTGGAGAGGGGCAGGGGGATCTCCTTGGGCCTTCTGCGCCCCCAAGCAGAGAATAAGGGAAGAAGGGACCCTGGGACCCCAAAACTCCAGGTATTTGTCATCATCCCTAAGTGGAGAGATGGAAATGGGGGGAACTTTTCAGATCCTGGCACTCCCCCAGCAGCCTGGGGAGGGCAGGGACTGAGTAGATGGGGGACCCCGAGTACAAGCATGACCTCCAGCAGCTGGGACAGGGAGGAAACCCTGAACACCAAAGGGGAGAGAACAGAGATGGGGAACTCCTGGAGGGCATTTTCAGGGTTAAATCTTGGTGTTTGGGAGGTTTATATGGGCACCAGGTGCCCGGTGACTTCTAGAGATGGACTTGGGCAGGAGGAACCCCTTAACCCAAGGTGCTCATGAACTGTATTTTCCCCAAACCAGGATTTCTCATTCCCAAACCTTGGCTGGATGGAGAAGGAAGCAGTGAGGAAGATGTCCCAGGACACCCAGGCAGGTGAGGAGGAAGTCAGTGCCCCTTTCCCCCTCTCTCCTGCTCCATCTCCCAGCCCAGCCTGGCCCCCGGCTGCAGGACAACCCCGCTGCCGACGCCGTCCTGCCGGGGACGCACTGGGGGGATCTCCTTCCCCTTCCCTCTGGCACGGAGGCAAATCCCATCCTCTCCTTGTCCTTCCTCCCCCAGACAAGGAGCTGAGGATGGAGACCAGGGAGGACAAATCCCCACAGCAGAACCTCATGGAAAAGGCCGTTTTGAGCAGCTCCACAGTGCAGGAATCCAATGGGGAGGAAAATCCCCAGAGATCCCACAGGAGGAGGGGCTCCAAACCCATCCCAGGGTGCTCTGAGGAGGAAAGACCCAGCCTGTGCCGGGAAGGCGGCCGGAGATCCAGCCAGGGCTCTGAGCTGGTGGTCCATGAGCAGCTTCAGGATGGGGAGAAGCCCTACAAGTGCTTGGAGTGTGGGAAGAGCTTCAGCCACAGCAACAGCCTGATCCGCCACCAGATGATTCACACCAGGGAATGGCCCTGCGAGTGTGGGGAGTGTGGGAAGGGCTTCAGCTGCAACTCCCAACTCATCATCCACCAGCGCATCCACACTGGGGAGAGGCCCTACGAGTGTCCCCAGTGTGGGAAGAGGTTTCAGACCACCTCCAAAATTGTCAGGCACCAGCAGATTCACATGGATGAGAGGCCCTTCCGCTGCCCTGACTGTGGGGAGGGCTTCAAGTACAACTCCACCCTCATCACCCACCGGCGCATCCACACTGGGGAGAGGCCCTATGAGTGTGGGGAATGTGGGAAGAGCTTCAGCCACAGCTCCAGCCTGACCAAACACCAGAGGACCCACACTGGGGAACGTCCCTATGAGTGTGGGGAATGTGGGATGACCTTCAGCCAGAGGTCCCAACTCATCATCCACCAGCGCATCCACACTGGGGAGAGGCCCTACGAGTGTCCTGAGTGTGGGAAGATGTTTCAGACCAGCTCCACTCTCCTCAGGCACCAGCGGATTCACACAGATGAGAGGCCCTTCCTCTGCCCTGACTGTGGGGAGGGCTTCAAGCGAAACTCCACCCTCATCACCCACCAGCACATCCAAACTGGGGAGAGGCCCTACGAGTGTCCCCAGTGTGGGAAGAGCTTCGTCCAGCGCTCTCACTTGACCCAACACCAACGGAGGCACCGATAAGGGAAGCCCTGTAAATGCCCCAAGTGCAGGAAGAGCTTTGTGCCCTGCCCCACCTTCATCCCCCCTTGGAGGATCCACGTTTGGAAGAGACCTGGTGATCCATGTTCCCTGGGATCCATGCTGGGAAGACACCTGTACCTTTTCCTGCCCATGGCAATGTCATGATGTGGGATCAAAGAATGTGAGGGTCTGGCCATGGCCCTTTTGTTATATTCAATCCCATCTCAGGTCATTGCCAGGGGCAGGAAAAGGACTCCCTCTCTCTCACCAGAGAAGGGTGTCCTTTCCTGGCAGGAAGAAAGGCATGTTCAGGAAGAAACAGTCGGTGGTGTTTTAGTTTTCCCTGTGAATGGTTTGTCTTATCCTTTCTGTTACCAAAATTGTTTCTGTGTCTGTTTGTTCCTTATCTCATTGCTGTTCTCAATAAATTGTTCTTATCCCAGCCTGGGATCTTTGCCTTTTGTGCTTTCCATGGGAGGTGGGAGGGAAGCGAGCAGCAGCGCGGTTTCAGCGGGAGCAGGAAATTGGGGAATGCCATTCCTGAAGCCCAGCCCGTGGAAACCGAGCATCCCAGCTGGTGCCAGGCCTGGTTGCCATGGCAGCAGCCTTGGGAGCGGGTCCCTGGCTGGGGGCTGCGGGAACCTCTTCCCTCTGGTGCCCAGGGCCAGGAGTGGAGGGAGCGGCTGGAGCTGAGGCGGGCAGGTTTAGGCTGGATGTGAGGAAAAGGTTTTTCCTGCGAGGCTGCTGGGGCACTGAACAGGCTCCCCAGGGAAGGCTCCCAGCTCCAGGGCTGGCTGAGCTCCAGCAGCGTTTGGCCAGCGCTGCCAGGCCCAGGCTGGGATTGTTGGGGTGTCCTGTGCAGGGCCAGCAGTTGGACTGGAGGATCCCCATGGCTCCCTCCCAACTCAGCCAATTCTGTGGCTCTGGGATCCCATGAGCCTGGGGATGGGACTGCAAATGGTTGCCATGGCAACGGGCTCTGGCTCCAGGTCTGAGCTGGTGTCCATGGCAACCACCCCTGGCATGGGGTCTCCATGGAGCTGCCAAGGGACTGACCATGGCAACAGGGCCTGTGATGGTTGCCATGGAAACAGACAATGGTAACAGGATCTGGTTATAGTTGCCATGGAAACAGACCATCGCTACATGGGGCCTGTGATGGTTGCCTACTAAGGATCACATTTGTTACAGGCCCTCAGAGGGGCGCTATGGGGACATTCCAAGAGTCTCCAGGCTGTTCAGGAGTCAGAATATCACAGGCAGAGACAGGGGCTCCACAGAGACTTCCCAGGGATTTCTGGGGATGCTGAAGAGCCGTGTGCTCAGACGCAGTCACAGCAATTCCATGGTGACATCCCAGGGGACCCTGGGCTGCAAAGGCACCGCTCTGTCACAGGCACTCCCGGGGGCTGCATGGTGACATCCCAGGAGTCCCCAGGCTGCCAAAGAGCTGGGATGTCACAGACAGTCCCAGGGGTTCCTGTCATGGTGTTGGGGGTTAGGTGTCCTTTTTTTTTGTTCTGGCTTGCCTGTGGAATTTTTACCCATTAGTTGCCGGGGCAACCTAATTGTGGGTACTTGGTGGGTGCTCGACAAAAGACAAAGAGTGGCCGGGCCCAGGGAGGGAAGGGGGGCAGGAAAAAAGGAGGGTGGGGACAGTTTGGGGGGCTTTTTTCAGCTTCAGGGAAAGACATTTTTGGGCACGGAGCTGCTGCAGTAGAGAGAAGGGAATTTTGCCATCACCCACACGGAGCTGCTGCTGCTTCTCCTTCTCCCCTCTTTGTTGGTGGCCTCGCACCCCCTGTCCTGCCGGGACGTGTGGCAGTGCCAGGCACCACCGCGGAGTTGCTGATCCACCTCAGCCACCGGCCCAGGATCTCAGCTCATCCCTGCTGTTCCAGCTGAGTGTTCCTCAGAGCCCTGCAGGAGCACCGGGACTGCCCGCCCGAGGGGGTTTGTGAAAACAAAGCCTCTCCTCCATCCCGTCTCAGCCAAGAAAGCTCTCACGGGGCCCCTGGTTTCTTGCTAATGCTGTAGTTATTGTTGTTTGTTTGCCTGGTTATAAATACTAATAAAGAACTGTTATTCCTATCCCCAGATCTCTTCCTGAAAGCCCCTTGATTTCAGAATTATAATAATTCCAAGGGACGGGGTTTACATTTTCATTCCAGGGGAGGCCCCTGCCCTCCGTAGCAGACACCTGTCTTCCAAAACAAAGACAGATGGGGAGTTTCTCCATCCTCCTCATCCTTGTGGGGCCAGCAGTGCTCTTGGTTCCTCATGCTCTTTTTGTGGGGCCTTTTGTGTCTGTGCCCCTCTGACTTAGGGGGACAGGGGATATTTGCTGCCCCCTTTCTGCTTCTGGGAAGCCTGTGCGGGCTCTTTGTCCCTCTCTGATTTGGGGGGTGCCAGTATTGTCACCATCCCGGCAGCCCCCGGCCGCTCTTTGTCCTTTGCCAGGCCAGGGGTGTTCTCTGTCCCCTTGCAATTTGTGGGGCTGGCACAGGCACAATTCTCCTCCTCTTTGGGGGGGCTGGCAGTCTCCCCTTCCCCCTCTGACTTGGGGGCTGCTGTGTGCTCCATCCATCTTTTATTTTGGGTTGCCAGGTATTTATCTCCCTTCAGTTTGGGGGGCCCGGGGATCGCCTCCATCCTCCTCCAGTTTTGAGGGGCCTGGGAGTAGTCTCTGTCTCCCACCGATTTGGGGGGACTGGTGCAGGCTCCACCCCCCTCTGATTTTGAGGGACAACCTGGAGGAAAGGCACCAAAAGCTTGACAAAGGCTGAAGGGAATGCTCTGGTTACCCCTTTTGCCAAGAGGTTCCCTTAGCTGAAGTTGCTAACAAGGACCAGACTCGCCAGCCCGCAGTGGGTTTTGGGTTGTTTTATTTCCTGGGCCCTCAGTCCTGCGTGGGACACGGGAACTGGGTGCTGCAGAGGCTGCACCAAGGCATCAGAAATGCCCACCCAACACCCAAGGGTGGTAGAAGATCTGCTCCAGCACCGGCCGGTCCATGGGGTGCTTGGACAAACACCAGCGGATCAGATGTTGGCACTCTGGGGAGAGAAGGCAGAAAGCGGCGCTCACTTGCAGAAGGCTCCTGCCCAGCTGCTCCCGGCGCCTGCAGAAGCCGGGCCACGCTGCGTGTGCTGGGAGCTGCCCTTGGCGGGAGAGCGGCACGGCAGGACAAGCGTCCCCTCCTTCAGCCAAGCGTGCCACACCCAGCCTGCCACGGGCCACCTGCTGCAGCCGGCCCTTGAGGGCACATGGTCGTCCCGCGCAGCTGCGGGAGGGCCGGGCCGGGCTGTGCGGTGCCACCTGCCAAAGCCTGCCTGCTTCAGGCCACGTACCAACCTGGAGAGACCTCCTGCGGGAAGAAGAGCTGCCCCAACACGGTGTCACGCTCGTTCTCGAAGGGCAGGAACCCGCACACCATCTCCAACAGCAGCACGCCCAGGGACCAGATGGTCGCCCCATCGCCGTGGTAGCAGCGCAGGCCGATCCACTCGGGCGGGCAGTACGTGCGTGTTCCTAGGGGAGACGGGTGGCACTGCTCAGGCGCAGGCTGCTGCCTTCCAGTGCCTGGTGCCAGCCTCCTGCCAGAGGCAGGGGCTGCAGCCGTGGCCACAACTTCCCCCCAAGGCCTGCCCGCCTCCCCCTGACAATGGGCCAAAGCCAAGGAACCATTCTGCAAGGCTGAGAACGCCAGCGGAGCAGCCCAAGGCCTTGTGGGCCTGCCAAGCCGAGAAGCCGGGGCCCGGCTTTTGCAGCCCCTTTCTGTCGGCAGGGCCGGCAGCCGGCTCCTGGGGCACAGCACCTGCCCCGTGCCACAGGGCAGCCGGCAGCCGGCTGAATGCCGCACCCCGCGGCCCAGGAGGGAATGGGGCTGTGCAGTGCCTGGCACTGGGAGCAGGGCCCGCGCTCTGGGCTCACCGGCAAACTCTGTGAAGGCCCACTCCTGCAAGAAGATGCCGCAACCGAAGTCCATCAGCTTCAGGTCGCCAGTCTCCAGGTTGACGAGGAGGTTCTCTGGCTTGATGTCCCAGTGCAGGACGCCGCAGGCGGTGCAGTGCCACATGGCCTCCAGCACCTGCCAGAAAAGCCAGCACGCCGCCTCCTCGCTCAGGAACTCTTGCTCCAGCAGGACGTGCAAGAGATCCCAAGATTGCTCCTGATGCTCCATCACCAGCACGAAGCTGTCGGGCACCTGGAACCAGTCAAGGAGCTGGATGATTCTGCGGCAGCCAAAGCCCACCTTCTCCATCAGCACGATCTCTGTTGGAACACAGGTGCCGTTGGGCTGTGAGGAGAAGACAGTGCCTCCATCACAGGGCCTGATGCTGCCAGGAACCCCCCAAGTGTCCGCATGTGCAGCAGCCCCAGCCAGCGCCAGCCACCTTGCTCTGACCTGCTTCTAGGCTGCTTTCAGAGGCCCTGGCCTGGCCTATGAATGCCCCTCCAGAGCCCCATGGCAGTCTCAGTCAGCTCCTCAGGTCTCACCTGCCGGTACAGAAGCCTTGTTGGTATTTGGTGGCTCAATGGGAGCAGCATCCTGGAGAAAGAGGAAACTCCCTGGTCCCTCAGGAATTGTCTCCTCCACCAGGCACGGGCTGTTGCCAGCTGGCACATCCAGCACCGTCACCTGGGAGCTGTGGTCCGGCAGCTTCTGGCTCCAGGACACTTGCTGCTCCTCCACCTGCTCATGAGACTGCTCCCCTGGATCGGGCTGGGCTTCCACTTGGACCTGTGGGCTTTCCCTGGCCATGTCAGTGCTCAGGGATGCGCCCATGTTGTTGAAGTCCAAGGGTCCAAGGAAGCTGGGAGACCTGTCCCTAGGCTCTGCACCTTCTGCAGGCTGACAGGTCTGGCTGAGCCTCTCCGAGCAATGGAGGCTGTCAGAGATAGCGGAGGCTCCTGGCACCATGGACGTTCTCTGACCACCTGAGCTCCTTGCATGGATGGCGGGTCTTCTCTGCTGTGCCATCCTTGCAAGGCTTGAGGCTCTCCCAAGGATGGCCAGTCTTGCTGAGAGCAGCCTCCTGAAGGGATGGTGGCTTCTGGAGAAGCTGGGCGAGCCACAGCAGGGCACGTGGCCTCACCTCATCAGCTTCTCCAGTTCTTTCCACAACGCCTGCCACATCCCAAAGAAGAGCGGCACAGATGTCCCATTGCGTGCCCAGTGCCGGATCATCACTTCCTGCAGCTCTTGGGCCACTGCCATGCAGGGACCGCAGCTGCTGGAGCTCTCCAGAGGGCTTGCGGGAGCACCTGGCCGCCGGCGAGGGGTGGCCCGAGGCCTGGAGAACCTGGGAGCTGCAGGGGCTGCTCGGTTCCTCCATGGGCCTCTGGGCCTAACCCTGGGGCGCTTCCTCGTCTGCCGCCTCCATGGTTTCCAGTGGCCACCGGCCCAGCAGACAGCCACAGCGGCCAGCAGCAGGACAAGGGCAGCCATCAGGACGCCACCGTCACCCATGGCTACGGCACATCCCATGGCGACTGCACTGGCAGCTGCGGGGGCTGGCCCGGTTTATATAGGGCTGGCGTGGTGATGTCACAGTGCTGTGGCCAGGACAGCTGTGTGACATCACGGCCCTGCATCACACCAGAGCTCAACCCCTTTGTGACATCACGGCCCTGCATCACCCCAGCGCTCAGCCCCTTTGTGACATCACGGCCCCACCCAATTCAGGGATCACAGCCCTGGCTCATCCCTGAAGATGAACATGGCCTGGAAAAGCCTGGAAATCAGAACCGGAGCTCAGCCCCTTGCAATGAATCCTTCCCTGGAGCAAGTGGCAGCACATCAGGAAGAGTGCCGCTGCCACCTGTGTCAAGCCCTGGCTCCCAGGATGCTGCAGCGGCACCAACTTCAAACAACCACTACTCTGTGCCAGAGAAGATCCCCAAGAGACAAAGGGAGGAGAAGTTCCTCTGTCTCTGGGGAGCTCTCCTGAAATGGCTGGCGAGGACTGCAAGAGTTTTCTCATAGCAGCTCACCAACTTCTGCAGAGCCTCCGCTCTATAAATCCGGATATTCCAAAGAGCGCTCATGGTTGTCCCACTGCTCTGGTTTCGACTGCCATGGGGCTCCTCTCTTCCCAATAGCTGGCACGTGCTGGGTTTGGATTCAAGATGGGAATGCTGTGATTCAGTCTGGGGTGGTTTGGTTTCTGCTGAGCAGGGCTTGCCCTCTTCAAGGACTTTGCAGTGTCCCTTGGTACAATGCGTGTTTTCCTCTGGGAAGGGAGGGGTGAGTGTTGAAGACAGAGGCTATAAATGCATTAGAAAACCTGCACTGTGTCTGTGTCCATGTTTGTCAGGGGACCATACACATCCTGGAAGGGGATGATGTAATTTCTATTTTTTAATTTTTTTTTTATTAATGGATTTAACAAGTCAATTTTTATTGTGCCTCACATTTTTGGCCACCTTCGTCTCCAGCTGACCTTTCAGTGCACCAAATTTCTTGCTGCAGTGGCAAGAAGCATCTCTGTACTGTTCTCCTGACCTTCATTCCTTGTCCTCTACCCATCCCATCCCGCCCCAGGGAGCAGGGACCGTCCTGGGGCAGATCCAGGAGGATATCCAGAACCATCCTGACCAGGGATGGGTGCCAAGGAGATCCAGGAGGGTTCAGTGTCCAGCTCTAAGTCCTGGGACACCCTGTGCCGTGCTCCCAACAGCCCCGATTTTCAGGAAGGAGCCACAGCAGCCTCCCTGCCATCGATGGATTTTCTTCCAGGAATTCGCTGTGGAGCTTGTTTCTGTTTTCCTGCTCTTTCTGACCTCCTGTCAACATGGCATGGAGCTGGAAGAGGTGGAGAGGAGAAACGTCGGTAATGGGAAGACAGAGGGAAATTGCTGGGGAAAAGGGAGACACACACCCCTAACGGTGGCTGCAGAAAGCTCCACACGCTCCAGCCTGCCCCAAAACCAGGGAAGCCCTGGCTAAAATCCAAGGAAAACACTGCTGAGGATCCAAGGAATCCGAGCCATGATCTGTGTGGAGAGTGTCCCTGACAGGAGGAACGTGAATGGAACCAAGCGAGGCTGGGGCAGGAGGGTCAGGACGAGCAGAGAAGGGGGGCCCATCAACATCCTAATTTACTGCTCCAGAGAAAGAAAAATTCCCAGCTTTAATTCCAAGGAGGATAATTTAATATCTCCTTGGCATCTGCAGATCTATGACCTGAATCCAGTCATGAGTTTCCTTCAGGTCTCCACCCTCGGGACCAGTTAAACAGATAGTGGGGTTAAACTCTTTCCCACTTGTTAAATCTGGATCTGCCCATTCCATGAGAGACTTTTAATTGTGTCCCTCAGAGAATCCTTCTGGAGCAGAAATCCCAGTGTGAAATGAACGGGAACAGGGAGTGTTGGGCGAAGAACTGACTAATGTGATAAGGGAATGTGCCTCGCTGGGGATCCAAGCCAGCCGAATTTCACCCAGAAAAAAAAAAGAGGGATTAAGTTCAAGCCTTGGGAAGCATTTGATTAAGATGTGGCAAAGAGAAAGGGATTATGGCAGTTAATATGTTAATCGACTCACCCCTTATAAGGTTATGTTTCTAGAATGTTCCTGGTTCTCTCCCCTGATTGGTTGTTATTTGTTGCAGTATTTTGCATATTTCTAAGCCCAGTTTGTGGTTGGACCCATGCCCTCAGGCTCTGCCCTCAGACCTACCCTGTATATTTCTGTGTCTGCCCGTAGTCCTGGTCTTTGCAGTTTGTCCCTATACTGCGCACGGTTTATGGGCGTTGTGCTTATTTTATTTCTCATAAAAAGTGTTAATTTTAGGTGGACACAAACTCCATCATACCCTTTCATTTTATTTGCACCTCAATTCCCTGAAGTCAGAGATCCCTAAAGTATTAAAGGTACTGGTTTTCAATGGGATAGGATCCATTTAATTCCCAGAAAGAGGCACAGAATTAGATTTGAATCCAAGTTCGGATTCAGCATGGGAATGTAGGGGACAGCACACCGATGGTTTCCATGTTGCTGAGCAGGGCTTGTCCTGTTCAAGGACTTTGCAATCCCCTATTGGACAATCCATGTCCCATGCTCTGCCAGCAAGGAGGTGACACCATCACCGTACCCCTCCTCATCCCCATGTCCTATTTAGACAAGAATCTTCCTTCTCCTCTGCTCCAGAGGGTGCTCGAGTGCCCACAGGGAGCCCCTTCCTCGCTCCCGTGGAACTGGTGAGGGCTGGGGTGACGCAGGGCTGTGATGTCACAAAGCGGTTAAGCTCTGGTGTGATGCAGGGCCGTGATGTCACACAGCTGTCCTGGCCACAGCACTGTGACATCACTGCACCAGCCCTATATAAACCGGGCCAGCCCCCACAGCTGCCAGTGCAGTCGCCATGGGACGTGCCGTAGCCATGGGTGACGGTGGCGTCCTGATGGCTGCCCTTGTCCTGCTGCTGGCCGCTGTGGCTGGCTGCTGGGCCGGTGGCCACTGGCAACCACGGAGGCGGCAGACGAGGAAGCGCCCCAGGGTTAGGCCCAGAGGCCCATGGAGGAACCGAGCAGCCCCTGCGGCTCCCAGGTTCTCCAGGCCTCGGGCCACCCCTCGCCGGCGGCCAGGTGCTCCTGCAAGCCCTCTGGAGAGCTCCAGCAGCTGCAGTCCCTGCATGGCAGTGGCCCAAGAGCTGCAGGAAGTGATGATCCGGCACTGGGCACACAATGGGCCATCTGTGCCGCTCTACTTTGGGATGTGGCTGGCGTTGTGGAAAGAACTGGAGAAGCTGATGAGGTGAGGCCACCTGCCCTGCTGTGGCTCGCCCAGCTTCTCCAGAAGCCGCCATCCCTTCAGGAGGCTGCTCCCAGCAAGATTGACCATCCTTGGGAGAGCCTCAAGCCTTGCAAGGATGGCACAGCAGAGAAGACCCGCCATCCGTGCAAGAAGCTCAGGCGGTCAGAGAACGTCCATGGTGCCAGGAGCCTCCGCTATCTCTGACAGCCTCCATCCCTAAGAGAGGCTGTATGGCACTGCACGGCTTGCAGCGTCATGCACCGGGACATCAAGCCAGAGAACCTCCTCGTCAACCCAGACACTGGGGACCTGAAGCTGATGGACTTCGGTTGTGGCACCTTCCTCCAGGAGCGGGCCTTTACAGAGTTTGCCGGTGAGCCCAGAGCGCGGGCCCTGCTCCCAGTGCCAGGCACTGCACAGCCCCAATCCCTCCTGGGCCACGGGGTGCAGCGTTCAGCTGGCTGTTGGAGATGGTGTGCGGGTTCCTGCCCTTCGAGAACGAGCGTGACACCGTGTTGGGGCAGCTCTTCTTCCCGCAGGAGGTCTCTCCAGGTTGGTACGCAGCCTGAAGCAGGCAGGCTTTGGCAGGTGGCACCGCACAGCCCAGCCCGGCCATCCCGCAGCTCCTCGGGACGTCCATGTGCCCTCAAGGGCCGGCTGCAGCAGGTGGCCCGTGGCAGGCTGGGTGTGGCACGCTTGGCTGAAGGAGGGGACGCTTGTCCTGCCGTGCCGCTCTCCCGCCAAGGGCAGCTCCCAGCACACGCAGCGTGGCCCGGCTTCTGCAGGCGCCGGGAGCAGCTGGGCAGGAGCCTTCTGCAAGTGAGCGCCGCTTTCTGCCTTCTCTCCCCAGAGTGCCAACATCTGATCCGCTGGTGTTTGTCCAAGCACCCCATGGACCGGCCGGTGCTGGAGCAGATCTTCTACCACCCTTGGGTGCTGGGCGGGCATTTCTGATGCCTTGGCGCAGCCTCTGCAGCACCCAGTTCCCGTGTCCCACGCAGGACTGAGGGCCCAGGAAATAAAACAACCCAAAACCCACTGCGGGCCTGGAAGTTTTGTCCTGGTTAGCAACTTCAGCTAAGGGAACCTCTTAGCAAAAGGGGTAATCAGAGTGTTCTCTTCAGCCTTTGTCAAGATTTTGGTGCCTTTCCTCCAGGTTGTCCCTCAAAATCAGAGGGGGGTGGAGCCTGCACCAGTCCCCCCAAATCGGTGGGAGACAGAGACTACTCCCAGGCCCCTCAAGACTGGAGGAGGATGGAGACTATCCCTGGGCCTCCCAAACTGAAGGGAGATGTTATAAATGCAACGGCAGATTAAAGATTAACAAAGATTAATTTATTATAAATTAATAAAGCAACAAACAGCGAGTTAAAAAACCACAATAAATGGACAGCGCAGCGCTGGGTGGACAGGGTCTATACGCAAGGTATAGGTGTTCCCAAATCCACGTCTGAGGGTTCTCTGGCCTGGGTTTTTATAGGGATTTTATGTCCCCAGGCTAGAATTCCAACCAGTTTCCATTCACCAAATGTCCCTGATTGTCTGGTGAATGGATTTCCTGGCTTAGAACATTGAGTCAGTAAGTATCCGGGCAGAGTCTCCTCAAATGCAAAGTGAGTCTGTATGTATTTTAACATATTGCATCACAGCAGAATCGAGAGATCCGGGCTAGCGCCGATGGATATCTCGGAGGAGTAGTCTCTTCTTTGTATTTCTTGATTGAGTTTCTGTAGTATGGGTTTGGCGGGTGTGGTGTTCGATTCTGGCAACGACCATCTTCCTGGGGCTCGTCCCTTTTGTCTTGCTTGATGGTCTCCGGCCGAAATCGGCCGGGCGTTGCCTTTATCTGGAGGTAGACTTTCAGGCTGGTTCTTTTGTTTCTATGATGGCCTGTGTCCTGTCCTTTCCTCCGAGTTGATGAGTCTGCTGAAGCCTGTTATCTGGGGGGGGTTCTTTTGCAATTCGTGATTTTTGGAAAAGGAATTCTACCTCGACCTGGAGGAGAATTCCTTATTCCATACTTACATTTAGTTATAATTATACATACTTTATTTAAACTTCTTATTCCGAATTTTTATTTACCCAATTCTTTATTACAAGAGTGTGTGCCCTTGTTTCTGATACTTAGTTATAAGATCCAGGTATAAGTTCCCCCAGGCAGGGCAGGTCCCTGGGTGCTGCCCCTGGCCCTGATAGTTTTCAGATGGGAAAAACTATCAGAAGTAAAGTTTTATAAGACAAAATGTCTTCCCTGCTGACAGCACCGTAAGGAATAGCTGCAGGGCAGAGTTTTAAAAACAGAGGTTGTCTTGACCTCTCTACAGCCTTGCATGGTGCTCAGCATGATAGATCAGGGGAAAAAATATTATAGTGGTGTGGTAGCAGCCTCAGGGGAGACAAAGAGTTACATTGTCCTACCCCAAACCCCTTGAGAAGGGCAGCCCAGGAGTTCTGATTGGGTTTGAGTCCCTGAGGGGTTCTCCCTTGGTGTGCTTCTACTGGTCCCTGACCCTGAACTCCACCCTCAAAGGTGGGGACCCTTGAGAGTTCTGTCCCTCAAAAACCCCTGCCGTGCCTCTGTTCGGGGCTCTCTGTTCTGGACCTGACTTTGTTCCCATGCTGAATAAATGGTTTCATGAACCGGGAGCCCGTCTCGGTTGGAGTTTGATGCTGGTCCCCAGAATCCTGCTGCTTCCCTGGACGAGATCCTGAGGTTGCTGACTGCAACATATGGTGAGAGAATGTGTGGCATCCAGCGAAGCAAGAGAACAGCAGGACCCGGCTCCATGGACACCTCGTAAGTCACCGGCTGATGGCTTGAGAGCCAGCGAGAACCCGCCTAAGAAATGAGGACTCGAGAGTACCTGGCAGGAAGGCTGGGTTGGGAGTGCCTCGGGCATGGGGAAGAAAAGGGCTTACGGAGGTGTGGGAGCCGAGACCAGACGCTGGGACACCTTACATCACCCAACGAGACATATTACGAACGATATTAACATTATGGACGATTATATTAACATTATGGACGATTTTGGATGGTATGGCTCTTCTGGTGGACTGTTTTTGTCTTCTGTGAAGTTCTTTTTTTTTTTTTTTTTTGGTGTATACCTCCCTGTACCTTCCCCTTTCTTCTGTTCCTAAGGGCAGGACAAAGGGTGAAAAAAGCCAAGATGGCTTGGGGCTGCTGCCAACTCCCCATCACCCCGGTGTCTTTCTGCCATCCCATCCCCTGTTTTCCTGAAGGCAGGCAAGGGACGGAGAACATCCAGAGTGATGCAGGTCTGCTGCCTTCTGCCCCCTGTTCCGTGTCCTCCTTCACCCCCTGTCTTTCCATATTCCCCATTTCCTGGTCCGGGAAATTCCGTCCCGGCCTCCCCCCCCATCCCAAGATGGCTCTGGCCACGCGGTCTGGGATCCCTTGTTTCCCACCTTGCTCCTTCTTTTCCAGCCCCGAACCTTCCCTTCCCCCAGTAACTCCTGCTTCGCTCCCACCCCTTTGTTCGGTGCTCCACCCCTGGGGGCTCTGCCTTTTCCATCCTGGGCAACACCTCCTCCGGGGAGATCGAAACTGGAACTGAGCTCCCAAAGCCAGTGTTTCACCGAGATCATCTAAAGCAGCGATGCCCACATGGGAACCGGAGCCGAAACTGGAGATCGAAGAACTCTGCCCCTCGTGAGAGGAGATCTAAGAGCTGCACCCTTCCTCAAAGAGAATCCTAAACTGCAAGAGACTGAACTAAAAAACCATTATGTTTGCATTAAGTACCATCACTGTTTCATTTGCCCGGCGTGGTCCGAGATTTAAATGTTTGTTTTCAATTTTGTTTTTTCTGTTTGCTTAATGTGTTTTGTTATTGAGTTTTTGTTGTCCCACAAAGCAAAGCGGGTGCTCTGTGGAGGAGGTGAGATTTTAAGGTGTATGTTTGGAAACATTTTAAGCTCATAATTAAAATTAAAAAAATAAAAATAAAAAAAAAGAAGGAGCAGATGTGGCAGCGGCCTCAGGGGAGACAAAGAGTTACATTGTCCCACCCCAAACCCCTTGTGAAGGGCGGCCCAGGAGTTCTGATTGGGTTTGAGTCCCTGAGGGGTTCTCCCTTGGTGTGCTTCTACTGGTCCCTGACCCTGAACTCCACCCTCAAAGGTGGAAACCCTCGGGGGTTCTGTCCCTCAAAAACCCCTGCTGTGCCTCTGTTCGGGGCTCTCTGTTCTGGACCTGACTTTGTTCCCATGCTGAATAAATGGTTTCGTGAACTTGGAGCCCGTCTCGGTTGGTGTTTGATGCTGGTCCCCAGAATCCTGCTGCTTCCCTGGATGAGATCCTGGAGTTGTGGACTGCAACAGCAGGGTATTGGATGAAATACACAAATTGACACATTGGGGGACGCAGGGTCTATGGGACCATTTCTTGAGGGAGAACATCTGCATAGGGGTTTATGATATAGCAAAGGCCATCACTCAGGGCTGTGTAATGTGTCAAAGGGTAAACCAACGAGTGATGACGAAACCCGTACCAGGGGGGAGGGAACTAGTGGAGAGACCCTTCCAAAATGTGTAAATTGATTTCACAGAAATGCCTCTAGGACAGGGATACAAACACCTGCTAGTGATCGTAGATAACCTGAACCATTGGCCAGAGGCATTTCCCACTTGGAATGAAACAGCGAGAGTAGTAGTCAAAATACTTTTGGAACATATTGTCCCCAGGGATGGGTTAATCAATAACATAGACTCAGACCAAGGCCCCCATTTCACTGCCCGTGTCCTCCAGGAAACCACTGAAGCCCTGGGGATAAAGTGGAGGTTACACACCCCATGGCATCCCCAGAGCTCCGGTCGGGTAGAACGGATGAATAAGACCATAAAAACGACCTTAACCAAGCTGACTCTGGAGACTAAATTAGATTGGATAAAATGTCTCCCTTTGGCTTTGTTGCAAATAAGAACCCAACCTCGAGCAGATTTAGGGGTATCCCCCTATGAAATGTTATTTGGACTCCCCTTCCTAATTACTCCTTACAGCACTGCCCAGTATACTGAAGGGGAAGAAACCTCAAGGAGGTATTTGGAAACTGTTGTTAAAACTTTAGAAAACCTCAGGAAAAAAGGGTATCTCCCTCAAACTCCTCCTTTTGAGGTAGACACACACCATATCAACCCTGGGGATTGGGTATTGGTAAAATCTTGGGCTAACTCTCCTCTCACTCCAAAGTTTGAAGAACCCTACCAAGTCCAACTCACCACACATACGGCTGTGAGAACCCGGGAAAAAGGGTGGACACACGTGACTCGAGTTAAAGGACCAGTGGCACCACCAGATGGGGAAGTCAACTCCGAAAAAGATCCCTCTAACTGGACTGTTGTCCCCAACACCAAGGACTTGAAAATAACCTTAAGAAGGAAATCCAGAGACTGAAGTCCCCAATCAGGAACTGGAATTACAACAGTTGTTTTTAAGTGAACTCTTGGCTGCAAAATTTGTGGTTGAGTGTTTCTTTAAAGTTTGTGAACTAATGTTAAAGTGTTTTCCAGTTGTGCTTAACTTGTAACTATATTATTATTGTTATTATTATTATTATTTTAAAAAGTAAAATAACCCCTCCCCTCCCCCCAAATAAGGCTCCAATTTCCTAGCCAAGACTATATCCCTCCCTGGGCAGCTTTTCCCAAGACCAAAAACAACAACAGTAAAAAGGAGAAGGACAAAAAAAATAATAAAGCTGTAAGCCTTGGACCCAGACCCCCAAAAGAGTGTGAGGAAAACCCCAAGAGGCAAGACCAGGGGAGATCAAACATGGTTCCTGCTGGACTCTTGGGAGTCACGGACTGCAGGGAGCCTAAAAGGATCATCACAAGGCTCATGGTAGGTCTGGTGATAGCAATGCACCTCACCAATGCCATGGGGACAGACTCTTGCATGAAATGTTATTATCCCTTGTATGATGGGGAAAATCTAGGGTTCCTGGTAAGGGTCCACACAAATTTGAGTCCTTCTTGTTACAACAAATCACAATTAGAAGAATGCCAAGAAAACGGAAAAACATATTGGATTACCAGAAATACGGCCACTTTTAGAGAACGTCTTCTGGGAGACTGTCCCATGAGGGATACTTGGCTGTGCTTTGAAAAGAACAAACCAGTAAAAGGTGAACCTGATGTGGTAAAGGAGAAAAGAGTGGACATGAGCGTGGGAAATGAAGAATGGGAAAATTTGAGTGGGAAGAACTTGTTCATTGATTTAGTTGAAAACATCAGCAAGGAATTAAATATAACTGATTGTTGGGTATGTGGGAGTACTAAAATGTCTGATATTTGGCCCTGGGAGGGAATTAGCTTGAAACCTTGAGAAATTCTAAGCATAAAATGAACTGGGGAAGGCCAAAGCACACCAGGGTATAGGAGAAGAGAAAAATGGGAATTAAAGGCTAAGGTAATTGGGGAAGACTGTATTCTACAAACTGGAAAAAGATATAGAACCCTGGTGGGGCGGATGGCATGCAAAAGATATAACGAAGAATCTAGGAACTAAATGGGTTCCCCCAGGAGCCCAACTGATATTGGTCCTTAGAGAAGAGGGAAAAAGGGTGCATTTATCACAAAGGATATAACCTTTATGAATGTGCAGAAAGAGGGATCAATCCCTTCTGGGGAATTAGAAGCCTATCAAAGCATTGGGAGTACCCCTATGAAGACAGGGAGGGTTTTTGGGAAGCCCCAGATGATTTCTTTTGGATCTGCGGGGATGCAGCTTATACACATCTACCAGGAGACTGGTCAGGTAGCTGCACGATTGGGGTGATAAAGCCAGCTTTCTTCCTGCTCCCAAAAGAGGCTGGCTCAGAGCTTGGGGTACCACTATATGACAACCTAAAGAGGCCCCTAAAAAGAAAGAGGAGAAGTGTAATAAGCACAGGAGGGACCCAGAATTGGAAAGGAACAGTCTGGACCCTGGAGGAAATAATAAGAACTTATGGGCCAGCGACCTGGGCCCAGGATGGGTCCTGGGGATACAGGACCCCAATATACATGTTAAACAGAATAATCAGGCTCCAAGCTGTAATTGAAATAACATGGAACAAAACAGCCCTGGCTCTTGATCATATAAGTGACCACCTCTCCCAGACCTGATGTACCTGGTGTACCAACTCCGACTGGCAGTAGATTACCTTCTCGCTGATGAGGGGGGAATCTGTGGGAAGTTCAACACCTCTGAATGCTGCCTAGAAATAGATGATAAAAGTGAAGTAATCTGGAACATTTCTAAAGAGATCAGAAAAATCTCCTACGTAGAGAACCAAGAATGGATGCCGATCCTGAATACTGATTGGTGGGATAGTTTCTGGTCCTTTAAGGGCTGGTGGGAAAAGGTGGCATTCATTGGTATAGCGGGACTAGCAGGACTGTTATTTCTTCCCTGCATCATCCCGTGTTTGATCAGAATAATTACCTCAGCAATACAGTCTAGCAGCACGATCTGCAACTCGTTAGAAATAACCCAAGAGAATGGAAAAACTAAGATCCTAATGTTAGAAAGTTCAGAGTGGAAAGCAGCAAAAAGGGTATATGACCAACACCAAAGACTAAAGAAGTTTCACTACCAGGAGCCTGAAACAACAAGTTGACGCAGGCTGATGCCTGGTCAAATTAAAAGAGGGGGGATATTGTTATAAATAAAAATCCCAATGTTCAAATTATATGTTCCTGTTTCAATCCCAGTTTGGGTCCCTGGATAAGGGGTTTTGGTGTTGTAAGTCCCAAAAGGGTTCACTGTTAAGAAGTTCATATTTGTTTTATTTCTTTTTGGTGTTGTAAGTCCCAAAAGGATTCACTGTTAAGAAATCTGTACTTGTTTTATCCTTGCATTTGTATCCCCATCCCTTACCCCCTCCCAACCCATCGGGTAATTTAGCTGCTGCTACCCAGGATGAACTTCCCCATTTCCCATAAAGACTTGCACATGGGTGCATATTAAAATCATATTACCACCTGGGAGCAAAGACAGCCCTGGACAACGAGCCACTCTCAGGGAACATCTGGAGGACCCCACTGTGGAGGCAGTGGGGACCTGGGGAGACTGGGTGCGCCAATCCCAGTCCGGCAAGCTGGTTGCCATGACCTGGGCAGGACTTGAGAGGGAAGACACCCCTGGACTTTCGAGCCTGAGACAGAGTCTCCGGGCAATTCTGGTGAGGATAGAGGCTCCAGTTCTGCTGACAGTGGATGACGACAGGCCTGCGTGATCCTCCTCCTCGATGTCAACCATGGGGAGCCACGGTGGCAGCGCGCACCCCCGAGCCCCCACCTCTAGGCCCAGTTCTCTCTAATAAAGGCTTGTTAAAGGGAGCAGAAGGTCTCCTGGCCCTTTAATTCACCGCACCTGCAGTGCCGGGGTAGGAGGCACAGCTGGGAGGAGGGAGGGGTGGGGGGAAGCTGGTTTTAGGGCTATTAATTTACTTCTCACAATCCTTCTCTGAGCTTTCGGAGTTTTCTGCCAGAAATCTCTCTCCTCCCCCACTCATCCACAGGGATTTGGGGCAGTTTTCCCTTTTTGGGAGAAATCCGAGCGATGCACTGAGGCACCTAATTAGAGGTGGGAGAAGTGAGGCTCCAGGGCTTCCCGCTGAGCCGGAGCCACCGAACACCCAGGGCAGGGAAAAGCGGGCTGGGAGCTGCGGAGAACTTTGTTTGTGTTCGGAGCTCAATGGCGGCTCGGGCCGGGCCCGTTCCAGGCCTCTTCCTCATCTCCGCCCTTCCCCTCACACAGCCCGGGGGGCCCTGAGAGCGCGGGGCGGGGCTGTGCCGTGTGCAGAGCCCGCCGCTGGCTGCGATTGGCTGCTGCTGCCGTCACTCGTGGCTCTGGCGCGCGCTGATTGGGTAGAGCGGGGACAAGCCCGGCCCCGCTGGCGCCCCCAGGGCGGCCGTGGGGCAGGAGAGCCGCCATTGCCGGAGCGTCTGTGCGGGCCCGGCAGCGGCGGCAGCGGCCGGAGCCCGGTGAGGCGGCGGCGGAGCTCGGAGGCGGCCCCAGCCATCGCAGGTGGGAGCCGCGCTCGGTTCTGCGGGGGCTCGGGGCTCGCTGCGGGCCCGGGAGGGGGCGGCGGGGGGCTGTGGCGGGTGGCTTGTGCCGTGGCCGGCCCGTGTTGGCCCTGGCGTGAGGGCGCTGCGGGAGCGGCTGCCCGCGGTCTCCTTCCCGCTGGGGCCTCGGCAGGAGCCGGTGCCGGAGCAGCGCTGGCTCGTCCCGCTTCGTGTCGGTAGCCCGGAGGTGGCTGCGCTGTGCCCGGGGCTGGGCGGGAAAATTCCCGGCGCCAGAGGTTTGTGTGGCCAAAGGAGCCCGAGGAGCGGTGTGAGAGTGACTTTATTGCTGCCCAAAGGGAGAGGCCATGGGGCATTTGCCGTGCGCTCTCTCCAGCTGCTGGAGGACGCGGCCTCGTTTTTGTCCTGATTTTCCCGGCCGCGTGTCCCTGTCCCTTTCCCCACTGGCGGAGGTGCTTGGAAGGTTCAGACTTCCCCATCTGCCTCCTGCATGTCCCGGTTAATATCTACCCACCACTTTTGTATAACATCCGATATTGATAGCTCTGTTAAGTCTTTGTTCTTCTGGAAGTTCAGGAATTTAGCGGGACTTTGTCAGAGCAGCGGTCCTTGCCAATTGGTAACATTTTCTGAAACTGAGGCTTTTTCCCACTGCTTCCTTATGTGCAAGTCCGTGGCCCTATCTGCAAGCAGATTCACTCATTGGCTCTGTTTTTAATTCCTGGGTGTTCTTTGATTTTGGGATTGCTCTCAGTGCCCTCATTCGCTGTCCTTTTGTAGCCGTTTGTGGCTCAGGAGGCCTGGCTGCCCCCTGCATCCCCTTGCTCAGCTGCTGAATGAGCTGCACTCAGCAAGGTGTGTGCATGGTGAAAAGATGAGAGTTGCTGTAGAACATAAGAGGAGAAACTGCATTAGTTTAACCCATGGTCTGCCAGGGAACCACAAAAATGTTGCCCGTTCCCATCCTTTCCACATTTGGACCGGTACATTACATTTTTCTTATATCCTTTGTTATGTGTTTCTCCACTTTTCCTCTGTGATCTATTTGCCAACAGCAGTTTGAGTCATTTAACTTTGCACAAACTCTGCCTCCTTTTCCTGCTAAAAGATAATCTGACCCCATCCCATGGTGAAATGTTGTGTTCCTCATCTGAGTGGATTGGTTGGGAAGAAAGTCAGGAACTGGAGCTGTCTGGTTGGGTATTATTTTGAGGACATCATGTAATCTAATTATGCCATGGAAATGATAAATTAGTTCTCTGGCTCCAGATATGAATTTGTTAGGGTTCCCCGGGGCTGGTCCATGGTGTTGCAGGATTTGTTCTGGTGGCTGTTTGTCTTTTCCCCATTTTTGGGTGCTCCCTCCAGCCAGGGCTGCATCAATTTTGGGCTTTTCTCTGATTAAATCAGCACATACTTGGATTCCCAACTGATTTTTCTGAACTTGTGGTAGCAAAAAACCCCCAGTGCTCTAATTCACCCTGGATAACATAGAAAGTGAGAGCACAAGCTGGGGTGGTGAGTGGGATGATTCTCCCCCATTTTTTATAGTGAAATTTTCACAACATTGTCCATTTGCAGTTTTCCTTTTTAGCTTAACCAATTTCTGCTGCAGTCAGATATCCTCACCATGGGATCTGCCTTTAGCTGTGCAAATTCCATCTGTGCCCCCAGGCCGAGCTTGGGGTGAGGGGCAGAGGAATTCAGGCCAATTCCTCCCCCAGGCAGGAACACCCTGGTACATTGTCCAGGCTTTGCCCCTGGGGTGTTAATTTGCATTTCTAAAGCTCCTCTCCTGGCAGCCTGGAATGAAGCTTCTCTTCCAGGGCAGCCACAATGTGGTTTTTTGGGGTTTTTTTAACAATTTTCTATTAACTGTTTACCTTTTAAAGGGCCTCTTTTCAAACTCTTCTACTTTTCAAAATGCAGCTTAAAGGTGAACATGGAAAAACCCATACCATAATTTCGTCATCACTAAGAGCCATGCACAAACATAAAAACAAAAATTAGAAAGCAATCAAATGTTTTATTTTTCTTCTCCTCTGACTAAAAACTGATTCTCACACCCCTGGCCCAAACAGAACTGACACTATAAAATAATTATTACAAAAAATTCTTCCAATGGTGTAATCCATTCACTGAAACTGTGAAAAGCAAAAACTCTCCAAAACGTCTTTAGAAAAATAAGGCATGACTTGATTCTGAACAGAATCATTTCAGCCACACATAGTCTGCATGTGCAGAGAAAATCATTCCATGACATGTGAGTTTTACTAGATGTTTCCTGAACTTTAAGCAGTCTGAACCCATGGAAATCCATTGGTTTAGTGTTCATTGTTTCCAAGGTGTGGAGTCCTTAGTGTTTGGTTTCCTGTTGCACCCGGATTTCTGTGTCTCTGATGTGAATTAGGTCTGCACTCCTGGATTTCCTGCTCAGCCTTTTCCAGACCAGGTGTCTCCAGCTGTGCCAGGGCAGTGTCTGGGGTAGATGTTGGTTGATGTTTGCTGTGGGGCCTTGATGTTTTGTTGATGGTCGTTGTCTTTGTGGGAATCTTTTGGGCTCTTCCCAGTCTGTTGAGATGTTAAGGTCATCTCTGCTGAGTGGTGGAACATCCCTTAAAAAAACCCTTTAAAATTCCTTTCCCCAAGGCAAATGCAAACCAAGCCTGACTGGAGAAATCAAATAAAAAATAATTTTACACCTGGTATATTTTCCAATACTCTAATCCCAGCCAGCCCAGAGTGTGAGTGTAATTGAGAGCCAGAGTGGAATTCTCACGGTGCCTTCCCCAGCAGCTGTGGCGAGGGCAGGCACAGAAAGCCCTGAAGCTCCAGCAGTGCCAGCCAGGATTGTCCCGCAGGGGCTGGAGATGCCAAAGGAGGGTGCCCAGGCCGAGGATTTCAGCAGAGGATCTGTGGGCAGGCCCAGGGGCTTCCCCCGCTGGGGAGCCCTGGCTGCTGCTGCCTTGCCTTCAGTGCAGGCTCAGGGGCGGCTCCCATCCTCCTGCTGCAGCCGGGAAATCCAAATCTGCGGGGCTGCAGAGCCCTTGAGCCGAGGCTGAGGGGTCCCCCCGTGTTCAGCTGTGCTGGGGCTGTTTCTGTGCTCAGGGACACTTGGAATGGGCCGTGCCACTTGGCCACCAGAGCTGTTTCTTTCCACTGCTTCGGCAGGACCCGATGTCCTGCTTGGGTGTGTCGCAGTAGAGATGGACAATGACACCTGTTTCTTCTTCCACCATAGCCAAAGCTTTATTGCACACAGCTTGTATTTACATGGTTATCAGAAGGCTCCGTGCTTAATTCCAGTTGGTTGGGAACTCAGTTCACTGGTTGGTAATGGTGAGTGTACACGTCAATCCAAACTTTTCTCTCTAACAATGTTTACATACTTTTTCTACTGATTCCCATGGGACAGATCCCTTGTTACTAGAGGTGCACTTGTTTTTCTCCCCAAGAATAGTTTGTTATGTTAACAAACTTTTCATTCTCAAGATGTTTTTGCCTGGGAACTTATCAGGCCAGCTGCTAGCTACACTAAGCCCACATAACAAGTCCTAAACCACAATTTTACAAGTCCTTTCTTTTGTAAGGTTTTACCTTTATGTGACAGGGTGTTGTGGACAGCAAAGTCCAAAGGTGGGTGTGCCTCAAATCTCTCCCAGCCCGGGTCTGGATCTCTCTCAATTCAATGCAGGCATGGGTTTCTCCCCAGCCCCCTCTCCAGGCTGTTCAAACAGGAGGCTGGGTTAAACCCTTCCCCTGTCCTCAATTCTAAATGCTCCTGTGCTACTGAACAAGTTTCATACTGCAGTCACCAAGCTCTGCTCATCCATTTAGAGGCTCTGTTGGGGTGCGTGGGAGAAGGTGAGGAGGGGTCCCCGGGGGTCGTGTCCCCCCCCAGGAGCGCCTGTGACTCCCCCATGTCCCCCCCATGCCGGGCTCACCCCCTTTGGTCTCTGCCAGAGCTCCTGACCCAGCTCCTGCTGTGCCCTGGGAGGGGCTTTGGGGAGCCCCCCTAGGACCCCCTTGGATCCCCATTCCTGGGCCCTGGGACCCCCCCCCATCTCCTTCCCCAGCTCCGGGACCCCCTGCACCCCCTTCTCCTGCACCAACAGCGCCCTGCACCCCCTTTCCCGGGGGTCCTCCCCTGCCAGCCCCTGGATCCCCCGGTTCCGTCAGCCCGGGGACCCCCGGAGCCCCATTCCCGGCCATCCCGGGGCACCGCACCCCCAGGCCTCCCTTTCCAGGGAAAGCCGAGCTGGGCACGGGGCTCTCCAGCCGCTCTGGCATTTCTGATCACCCAAAGGAGAGGGAGAGAGGAGCAGAGAGAGAAGGAGATTGGGAATCGGGGCTCGGGCTCCCAGCGGCCGCTCCTGCTCCGCCGGGGCTGGGGAGCCGCAGCCGCAGGAAAAATGGGATCCGCGGATGCCGGGGCTTCCCCCGCTTTGGGCCGAAGCCGGCGGGTTCCAGGCAGAGTTTGGGCGCAGGGCCCGGGAGTTCAGCCCAGTTTGTCCCGGGGGTCCCGCAGTGCGCGGCCGAGGAGGGTCCCGGGGGATCCCGGGAGGGGATCCAGGGGAATTCCCTGGAATTGCCCCGTCCCCTCCCCCCGCGCTCCCTCGGGCACTTTCGCTTCCGCCTTGGCCGCCCTGCGCCGCCGGGATCTGCCCGGCGACCGGTGACGTCACTGCAGCCTCGGGCTGTCACTGGCGGGCAGCAAAGAGCGGCGCCAATGGCAGAGCCGGAGGCGGCTCTGGGGGCGGGGCCGGGGCTGTGGGCGGGGCCGCAGCGGAGCAGCGCGATGGCTCCAGCGCTGGGGCCGGGGGCGCTCCCGGGGGGCGGCGAGAGGTGAGGGGGACCCCGGCACCGGGACTCTTTGATCGCCCATTCCGGAGCGCCGAGGGGCCCCTAAACCCCCACTCCTGGGCACCGCCATCCCACCGAACTCCCATTCCCGGCCGTGGGTCCCACCCTGCACCCCCTTATCCGGCACCAGGAACGCCTGCACCCCTTTCCCGGCCATCCCGCCTCCCGCAGCCCCCAGAGCCCCCTTCTCCTTGACCCATTTACCCCCCGGACCCCTATTCCTGCCTCTCCCAGCAGCCAGCCCCTCCTTTCCTCAGCACTCAGGACACCCGGGACCCCTATTCCCAGCCATCCCGGCTTTCCCTGCCCTGTCCTGGCAATGGGGACAGCGGGGACCCTTGGAGCTCCCTTTCCTGGGTACAGGAACGCCCTGAACTCCAGCCATGCCACATCTAGCCAGCCCTAGCCTCCCCTCTTGTCACTCCTGGCATCCCCAAATGCCCTTCCCGGCTCTCCCCGTTCCCCCTTTCCTTCAGCCGTGACCCCCCCGATCCCAAATCTCCAAATGTCCCCCCAGTTCTCCTCTCCCTGCGTTCCCTGCACGCGGCGCTGTCGGAGCCCGGCCCGGGCTTCCCGCAGTCCATGTCCATGGGGTCCCTGGCTGGGATCCCCTTCCAGCGCCGCCGCAGCAAGCGGGGCCGGGCGGAGCCGAGCCGGGATCTTGGGATAGCCAGGGCTGGGATCTTGGGATAGCCAGGGCTGGGATCTTGGGATAGCCAGAGCTGGGATATTGGGATAGCCAGGGCTGGGATCTTGGGATAGCCAGAGCTGGGATATTGGGATAGCCAGGGCTGGGATATTGGGATAGCCAGGGCTGGGATATTGGGATAGCCAGGGCTGGGATATTGGGATAGCCAGGGCTGGGATATTGGGATAGCCAGGGCCGGCACAAGGAGCGGCACCGGCACGGGGCCAGCGGGGAGCTGCAGATGCTGCAGCAGCGGCACAGCCAGAGCGGGGCTGAGCGGGGGGAGCCGGAGCTGGGGGATCTGTGGGGCTGCGATGGCAACTGTGGCACCGCCATGGGGATCCCTGAGATCCAGGCTGAGGGATTAACAAATTCCCTGGCTCACAGCTGCAGGGAATGTCTCCAGAAATATGTCAGATATGGGCGGGAGGCGCTGGAGTGTAAAGGTGGGGAGGGCAGAATTCCCATGGGAATATGGGAATTGGAATGTGGGATTTGTGAGGGCAAAATTTGTGACCGTGGGAATTCGCATGGAAATTCCATGGATGGATCTCAGACATCCCATTCCCGTGAGACCTCCATGGATGGATCCCACTGCTGTCCAATTCCCATGGGAATTCTGTAGATGGATCTCACTGCCATGTCATTCCCATGGAATTCCATGGGCAGATCTCCCCATCCCGCTGCCATGGGAGCTCCAATCCGGTTCCCCCCCAAACCCATGCTGGGGGTCGCCCTGTTCCTTGCCATCCCCACCCCCACAAGACTTCTGGGGGTCCCTCCCATTACCCACCCAGGCCCCCCAAACTCTTCCTGGTCCCTCTTCTTTCCCCCATAATGGGAATCTCTGGAAGTCCCCCTGTGTCCCCTCCCCCAGGACTTTGGGGGTCCCACCCGACCTGTCCGTGCACCGCCAGATTTCTTCCACAGCCCCCCTGTGATGGTGGAGGGTGGGGGCCGAGTGCTGGTGCCCCCCTGCCTGCAGCAGATCCAGCGGTGAGGGCAGTTCGGGGGGTCCCTCAGCATTTGGGGTCCCTGGGATTTGGGGTGACCCCCCGGGCCCCCCAGGATCTCCCTGAACACGCTGACGCTGCCCGTGCGCAGTGAGAAGGTTCAAACCCGGCACGGGGTCCCCAGCACTGCCACCCGCATTGCCCAGGTACCCCCAAACCTGCCGAGAACCCCCAAAGCCCCCGGGACACCCCAACCTCCCCTGATCCCAAACACATCCCTGGATGCTCCAAAAACTCCCCAAAACCGCAAAACCCCATACAGACATTGAGAAGGTTCATACCTGGCATGGGGTCCCCATCTCCATCACCAGCAGGTTCCCCAAAACAACCTTGAGATCCCAAATTCCACTCCCGGGATCGCCCAAATTCCCCCATCAGGACCCTTGTAAACTCTCTTGGGATCTCCCAAGAAACCACCATGGCCCCAAAAACACCCAGAACTTCTGAAAATCCCCAGGAACCCCTCACAAAGGTTTGCACCCAGCATGGGGACCCCATCGCCTTCATCGGCATCACCCAGGTACCCCCAACCCCTCCCGGGACCCCCAACCCCTCCCGGGCTCCACTGCCGGAACCAACGGGAGCGGTGTTGCCCTTTTAAGAGGAGTTACAGTGGGACCCGACAACACCGGGGGCCCTTAAAGCGGCCATGGTAGAGAGAACCCCCAAAATCCACCCTGGGGGACAAAACACCCCCTACAGGGGCTTGGGGTGGGGACACCCCTAAAAATGTCACTTAAAGCCGTCATGATCCCCCCTCAAAAGGGGCTTGTGGGGCTGCGGCCGCACAAACACCCTAAAATGGGGAGGAAAAAACACCCCTGTAGTGGTGGGATCCCCCCAAAAAAACCTGAAAAAGAGAAAAACTCCTCTTGAGAGGGGCCTGAAGACCCTGGAAGGCCCTGGAAGAGGGACAAGATCCCCTCCTGTGCTGGGGCCTCCCTGAGCCGGGAACTCTCCCGTTCCTGCACTCGGGGGAGCCCCGAACGACGGCGGCTCCTGGGCTGAGCCCCCCTCAGCCGGGGCTGCGGGGGGAACTGGGGGGGCTGGGACGGGGCTTGGGGCTCCTGGGGTGAACTGGGGGACCCTCAGTGCTCCCACCTCCCCCTGTTCCCCTGTCCCGCCCCGTTCCCATTGTTCCCCCAAAGCTCCGCTGCCCCCAGCTCGGTTTGGGGGGGACCCAGCCCTTTCCCATCGTGTCCCGGCCCGGCCCCGCTCACCCGAGGGCTCCGAACCACGCACAGGGACAGAGGAGGGACAGAGGGGGAGGAAGAGGAGGGACAGAGGAGGAGGAAGAGGAGGGGCAGAGCAGGAGGAGGAAGAGCTGGAGCAGGCAGAGGAGGCTCCACCTGCGCTCCCCGCTCTCTGCATCTGCAGCTCCTTCGGGACCATCGCCCCCCATCCCGCAGGTGCCCGGGGAGGGGGAGCTCGCCCCAAATCCCCCGGGGCTCCCTGGCTTTGGGGTTTTTGGGGGGGATGTTTGGGGATGGCAGGGCTCCAGAGCCGAGCCGCAGATGCCCCTCGGGGGCACCCCGGGGGTCCCCGGGAGGTGTTTTTGGGGGGTCCCGGTGGCGGTGGCGGCAGAGCCCCGGCAAAGGGGCCGGGGGGATGCGGGTCCGGCATGGCCGGGAAAGGGGTTCGGGGCTCCCGGTGCCGGCAGTGGCTGCTCCCAGCATTGCCCAGTTGCTCCCCCCGTGTGGCTCCAGTTTCCTCTGCGCCAAACGATAAGCCAAATCACTCTCAGTCATTCCCTATTAGGGTACAACTTGTCTCCATTTTTCCCAAATGTTATCCCCATTTTCCCACATTTGAATCCCATTTATCCCAAATTTTTCCCGTTTTTATCCTGGTTTTGTCCCACTTTTTTCCATTTTTCCTCATTTTATCCCGTTTTCATATATTTTTTCCCCATTATTATCCTATTTTTTATTTTTCCCTAGTTTTCACCCATTTTTCTCCTTTTTTCCTCCATTTCCTCCCTTTTTAACTCATTTTTCCTCATTTTTTTCTTATTTTTTCTGATTTTTTTTCCATTTTTTCCTGCATTTTTACTCCATTTTTTCTCCATGTTGTCCTAATTTTTCCCTTTTTTTTTTTCCATTTTTAATCTATTTTTTCCACATTTCTCCATTTTACCCTCTTTTTGCTCCATTTTCCCCCAGTTTTTTCCCCATGTTCTCTCCTGTTTTCCCCATTTTCTTCCATTTTTCTCCCACTTTCACTTCATTTTTACCATTTTTATTCCCATTTTCCCTTCATTTTTCTCCCAGTTTTCCTCATTTTTTTTCCCCATTTTTATCCTGGTTTTATCTCATTTTTCCATCATTTTATCCCCATCTTCTTCCATTCCTTTCTCCCATTTTTCCCAATTTTTCCTTCATTTCTATCCCATTTTTCCCTAATTTTATCCCATTTTTTCCCTATTATTTTCCCACGTTGGCTCCAATTTCCCCCATTTTTCCTCCATTTCCATCCTAATTTTCCCTATTTCCCCCTAATCTTTTCCATTTAATTATTCAAAAAAATTAATATTTTCGTGGGAAAAAAGGGTGCTTTGGGGGCAAAATTCCATGAATTTGAATCACAGCTTTCTCGTGATTTTTCCATGATTTTTCCATGATTTCTGCATGACTTCCAGCCAGAAGGAGGCGTGGGATTCATCCGAACATTCTGGAAGCTGGAATAGGACCAGGCTATCAACCTTCCCAAAAATCTGGACCAGCTCATCTGCAATTCCACCTTTCCCCACTCCCCGGATTCCCAGGTCCGGAAATTCTTCTACAACCTCCCAGGTAGGCAATTCCCAAAATTCCATGGAAAAATGGGATAGGGGGATTTCATCCTGGAATTTTCCTGATTTTCCCCAATCTTTTTCTCTCTTTTTTTTTTTTTTTTTTTTTTCTTATTTTTCCCTCATTTTTCCCTGAATTTTTCCCAGTTTTTTCGCCATTTTTTTCCTGATTTTTTTGTTTTTCCTGATTTTTCCCTCTTCCCAAAATTTTTTGTCTTTCCCCAACTTTTTCTCTAATTTTTCTATAATTTTTCTGGTTTTTCCCATTTTTTCCCAATTTTTTCCCTTGTTTTTCCCATTTTTTTCCCTGATTTTCCCCCAGGGTTTTTTTTCATTATTTTTTTATTTTTCTGATTTTTTTTTCATTTTTTTCCCATTTTTTTCTTAAACTTTTCCTTGATTTTTGTGCTTTTTCCTGTTTTAATCCCATTTTTTTTCCCTGATTTTTCCCTTTTCCTTTCTCTAATCTTTCTGGTTTTCCCCAATTCTTTCCTGATTTTTTTTCATTATTTTTTTCTGATTTTCCCAGATTTTTTTATCCTTTTCCTGTTTGTTTCCCTGATTTTCCGCTGATTCTCTTTTTTTTTCCACATTTTTTCTCTGATTATTTCCAAATTATTTTCCAGATTTTTTTGCAATTTTTTCTCAAATATTTCTGGTTTTTCCTTCATTTTTCCAATATTTTCCCAATTTTTTCCTGATTTTTCCTGATTTTTCCCAGGGTCTTTTTGGTTTTCTTTTCCTGATATTTTCCCTGATTTCTCACAATTTTACACAATTTTTTTCATGTATTTCCCATTTTTTCCTGATTCTTCTCTTTTCCTTTCCCAATTCGTTTCTAGCTTTTTCCCAATTTCTTCTCAAATTTTCCTAGTTTTTACTTGATTTTTCCTGGGATTTTTCCTATTTCATTCCAGATTTTATTCCTCTTTCTTTTCTGGTTGTTTCCCAATTTTTCCAAGTTCTTTCCCAGTTTTTTTTTCTGATTTCCCCAATATTCTTTCCAATTTTCCCTGGTTTTTCATGATTTTCCTTCTTTTCCTCTTTTTTCCTGATTTTTTCCCCATTTTTTCTGATTTTTCCCAGATTTTTTTCCATTTTCTTTTTCTGACTTTTTTCCCCATTTTTTTCCCATCTTTTCCTTGAGTTTTCTCTTTTTTTCCCCCCAAATTTTTCCTGGTTTTTCCCAAATTTTTTCAAATTTTCCCATTTTTCCCAAATTTTTTCCCAATTTTTTCCTGATTTTTTCCCTGATGTTTATGAATTTCACCCTGATATTTTTCTGGTTTTTTCCCTGATTTTTCCCTTACATTTTCCTTGAATTTATCCTTGTTTTTTTCCCATTTTTTTCCCAATTTTCCAGCTTCTTGCACACTCCCAGTCTGATCCCAGTAACTCCCAGTCTGATCCCAGTCACTCCCAGTCTAATCCCAGTCACTCCCAGTATGAGGCCAGTGGCCCCCAGTTGCTCCCTGTCAGTGCCAGTGTGACCCCAGTAGCCTCCAGTGTGATCCCTGGGACTCCCTGTCTCTCCCAGTATATCCCAGTCAGCCCCAGCACGCTCCCAGTCATTCCCAGCTCCTCCCAGTTGCTCTCAGCATGATCCCAGTTGTTCCCAGCCACTCCCAGTCAATCCCAGTATGATTCCAGTCACCCTCAGTGGCATCCCAGTCTCAGCCAGCAGGGACCCAGCTGCTCCCACTGTGATCCCAGTATGATCCCAGTTGAGTGTGATCCCAGAATAGTTGTAATTCTTCCCAGTTCCTACCAGTGTGATCCCAGTTGTCCCTGGAATAGTCCCAGTCCATCTCAGCATGGTCCCACTCACTCCCAGTTTCTCCCACTGTGGTTCCAGCTGTTCCCAGTGTGGTCACAGACACTCCCAGTATATCCCAGTTGCCCTCAGCGTGCTTGTGCTCATTCCCAGTCATTCCCAGTTGCCCCAGTAAGGTTCCAGTTACCCCAGTCCAAACCAGTCCCTGCCAGTGCTGTCACCCCTGGGATCCCCCAGCCCTCTCTGTGTTCCCCCCTCCCACATCTCCCCAGAGGAGCCCCAAGGGCTGGCAGTCCCCAGCCAGGGTTCCCAGCCAGCCCCAGGTTGGATCTGCAGCCCCCAATTTTCCCAGTTTCCCTCTCCTTTTCCCCGGGCCGGGTTCCCCCCGTCCCCAGCGGGTGGGAGCAGCGGAGAGCCCCGCGCTGCCCATCCCGACCTGTCCCGGCTCCATCCCCGCTCCTGCCGTGGGCTGTGAGGGGTTTGGGAACGGGGCACCGAGGGTGTCACTGCTCCTGGGGGAGGAGGAGGAGGGATGGAAGAGGAGGGATGAAGAAGGAGAGGGAGAAGGGATGGGAGTAGGAGAAGGAGCTGGCGTTAGGTAGGAAGAGGAGTACAAAGGATGGAAGGGGAGGAGAGGGAGGAAGAGGAAGGACAAAGGAGTATCAGGGAAAGGAGAAGGAACCACGAGGGCTAGCACTCCCTGAATTCACAGCCCCTCACCCATGGGATCATCATCCCCCATCCCACAGGTGCCCCAAGACAGGGAGCTCAGTCCAGATATCCTGGGGCATCCCTGGGTTGGGATTGGGGGGGGGGCGGGGGGGGAGTATTCAAGTGTTAAGGACTGCAAAGCTCAGTGGAAAATGCCCGTTGTGGAGACACTGGGGTTCCCAGCATCTGTTAGTGAGAAGATGGAAAAGGTGAGAACTTTTCAGATTCCTGGCACTCCCAGCAGCCTGAGGAGGGCAGGGATCGAGTAGACAGAGGACCCCCAGTACATGCGTGACCCCCAGCAGCTGGGACAGGGGGGAACCCCTGAACAGCAAAGGGGAGAGACCAGAGATGGGGAACTCCTGGGAGGCATTTTAGGGGATGAATCTTGGTGTTTGGGAGGTTTTTATGGATAGCTTGTGATTTCTAGAGATGGACTTGGCAGGAGGAACCCCCTATTCCAATGTGCTCGTGAATTGTATTTCTCCTCAAACATGGATTTCTCATTCCCAGACTGTTGGCCCAAGGGAGGAAGAGGCTGTGAGGAAGAGGAAGATCTCCCAGGACACCCAGGCAGGTGAGGAGGAAGTCAGTGCCCCTTTCCCCCTCTCTCCTGCTCCATCTCCCAGCCCAGCCTGGCCCCCGGCTGCAGGACAACCCCGCTGCCGACGCCGTCCTGCCGGGGACGCACTGGGGGGATCTCCTTCCCCTTCCCTCTGGCACGGAGGCAAATCCCATCCTCTCCTTGTCCTTCCTCCCCCAGACAAGGAGCTGAGGATGGAGACCAGGGAGGACAAATCCCCACAGCAGAACCTCGTGGAAGAGGCCGTTTTGAGCAGCTCCACAGCACAGGAATCCAATGGGGAGGAAAATCCCAGGAGATCCCGCAGGAGGAGGGGCTCCAAACCCATCCCAGGGTGCTCTGAAAAGGAAAGACCCACCCTGTGCCGGGAAGGCGGCCGGAGATCCAGCCGGGGCTCTGAGCTGGTGGTCCATGAGCAGCTTCAGGATGGGGAGAAGCCCTACAAGTGCTTGGAGTGTGGGAAGAGCTTCAGACAGAGCAACAAACTGATCTGCCACCGGATGATCCACACTGGGGAATGGCCCTACAAGTGTGGGGAATGTGGGAAGGGCTTCTACTGCAGCTCCCACCTCCTCATCCACCAGCGCATCCACACTGGGGAGAGGCCCTACGAGTGTCCCCAGTGTGGGAAGAGGTTTCAGAGCAGCTCCATTCTCATCCAGCACCAGCGGATTCACACGGATGAGAGGCCCTTCCGCTGCCCTGACTGTGGGGAGGGCTTCAAGCGAAACTCCCACCTCATCAGGCACCGGCGCATCCACACTGGGGAGAGGCCCTATGAGTGTGGGGAATGTGGGAAGAGCTTCAGCCAGAGCTCCAGCTTGATCAGCCACCAGAGAACCCACACTGGGGAACGTCCCCATGAGTGTGAGGAATGTGGGATGACCTTCAGCCAGAGGTCCCAGCTGACCATCCACCAGATGATCCACACTGGGGAGAGGCCCTATGAGTGTCTCCAGTGTGGGAAGAGGTTTCAGACCAGCTCCAGCCTCCTCCAGCACCAGCTGATTCACACAGATGAGAGGCCCTTCCGCTGCCATGACTGCAGGAAGGGCTTCAAGGACAACTCCAATCTCATCAGGCACCAGCGCATCCACACTGGGGAGAGGCCCTATGAGTGTCCCCAGTGTGGGAAGAGCTTCACCCAGAGCTCTAACTTGACCCAACACCAACGGAGGCACCGGTAAGGGAAGCCCTGCAAGTGCCCCAAGTGCAGGAAGGTGTCCATGTGCTGCTCGAGCTCCATCCCCTATCAGAGGACCCATGTTGGGCAGAGCCCTGATGACCCACGTTCCCAGTGATCTGTGTTGGGAAGACACTGGGCTGGTGGTCATTTTGATTTGGCCCTAATTTTCTTTTGATTCATCTTCATCCCTTTAAAACAGACAAAATTGGGGTAAAAGTCTACAGATTCATCAAAGGCATCTAAAACATCTCTTTTACTAGTGCTTGAAGGGAATCTGGTATTCAGGGAGGTAATGGGGAGGGTTTTGGGGGTATTTGGTTTATTTGTCTCCATCTCTTGGCACTCAAGGAGATGAGCGAGTTCTATCTGTCACCTCAAAACCACTCAGTGCCATTGAAATCTACTCAATCCCACCCAAAATGACTGGATTCCGCAGCCCCTCAGGGTGTGTTGCCTTAAATTTTAGCTTTCATATTTTTCAAATTCTGCACTGCCTAGGTTTGTAGTTTTGAACTTCCTATTAAGTGCTAGTGAGCTCCCTTCACAGAGTAGGTAGACAAAACAATTCCTTTTCTAGCTTGATACCAAGGACAATCATTATAAGTTCCATGCCCAAAAGCATGAACAAGGGTGGACTGAAGAGAGAAAACAAGGATGGGACTTCCTCATCTGAAGCTGTAATTGGACAATGAATCCAAATATGCAGATGGACCTAAACTTCTAAAAATGTGAGACCTCATGATCACTTGTCCATTCCTGTGACCATTTCTGGTCCATCTTGGGTGTAGCCCTGTCCAGGTTCTTGTACGGCCCAAGGTGTATCCTCTAAGGCCTTTTAATAAACTTTATTCTTAACTCTGTCCAGCCCCTGTTCTAGGTCAGCCTTCTGAAGGCATCAGGTGGAATGGGGTTGGAAGGGGATTGGGTGAAGTGGGATGCAGATCAGGAGGGGTGAGATGGGCATTGGATGGGGCAGGATGGGTGGGATAGAATTTGGGAGGTGTGAAATGGGGGAAATAGGGCTTGGGAAGGGGGTCTTGATGTCCAGCAGGGATGGGATGGGTTGGGGTTTGGATTGGGGAGGTGGGGTGGGGTCTGCAATGAGACAGCCAAATTTTAGGGATGATGAAGGGAGGGGGAGCCCATTATTGAATGAGGTTTTGGATATTCAACGTTCCTGAAGAGATTTTGGGGTATCTCACATTTCTGAGGCGCTTTTGGGGCACTCTCCAGCTCTTGGGGGTTCCTGAGAGCAGCTCCATGGAGCCCCATTGCCAGGGCTGGTTGCCATGGGCACGAGCTCAGAGCTGTAGCCAGAGTGCGTTGCCTTGGTGCTGGAGAGCAGAGAAATGATGAATGGCCCCAGACACCTCCAGTGTGCATTTGGTGTCAAGATGAAAAATGAGGGATGGGACCACTATGCTTTGAAATGATTTATTGCGCAAGTAGCTCGATAAGATATCAGTCTCAAGGCGTGAGATTTATAGAGGAGCAACAAGTCAGCCATAGCTTGTGGAAGTCAGAGTTTCTTCTCCCCACAGCAATATATAACATTTTGGTCCAATAGGCTAATGGAAAACCTCTCAGACTATTCACTGAGTCCTCATAGAGGTGCAGCAAACATAGTTTATTTCTATCTTTAGCACACTTTTATAGGGTCCAACAGGGTTCACAGGGCTTAACAGGCTACAACTGGTTAACACATATTGTTTACATTCTTTTCCACGTACAGAATGCCATTGTTTTTCTTTATTCTCGCTGTTCCAGGAGAGTTTCAAAGACACTGCTTTTAATATTGTTGCCTGAATTAAAAGCTGGGTTGTGCAGACAGGCTTTTACTAAAATATCATGCTTTCTCTATTAAAATGTTCCCTTACAGTAAATACAGGATATGTTATAATAAACAGAGTCCCAGGACCTTTCTTTTGCTGCCCAGGGTGTGTGGGGCATAGGGGAAGAGAGGGAAAAGGGGGCTTGTGCTCAGCAACCTGTCAGGGCGTGCAGTGGTGCAGGGAAATGGCCAGAAACCCTTGGCCTTTGGTGGTTCTGCTGAAGGCACAAGCCCTGTCCCAGCCAGGAAGCGCCATCTGTGTCCTTGTGCCCGTGTGGTGCTCCCTGGATTGCTGAGGGCTCCCAGGTGCCTCTTGACCCAGCTCCTCTGGAGCTCCTGTGGGGCTGCGGCGCTGCTGCTGGGCCAGGCTGGGGGAGACCCTGAGGGGACGGGGCACTGGGAGGCTGTAAATGGATGAGGGGCTGTGGAGGCCCAGATGGGACAAGGCAGTGGGAAAGCACAAGGGGGATGTGTGAGGGAGTGGGTGGCAGGAGGTTCCAAGGGGACAGGAGGCCCCTGAGGGGCCGGGGTGGTGGGAAGCCCTGAGGAATGAGGTATCAGAGGCCATAAGCAGCCCCCGGGCAGCCGCCTTTTTCCTGGCACCCAGCTGCTCTGGTGCTTCCCCAAAATGTCCCCCAGGCCTGCAGCAGAAGCCCTCGAAGCTGGGACACCACCCCATCAGGAGGGTGGGGACAGCCCGAGGTGCCCAGGCTGGGCTGGCTGGGGACATGGAGGGCAGGGGGTGCTGCCAGGCCACGGCCACTGGGTGCCTGCGATAAGGGGCAGTGGGCAGAGCCAGCCCCGGCCCTCACAGCTGCCCAGGCCATGGTGCTGTGACCGAGGGTCCCCTGACACAGAGCTCGGGGCCCGCAGAGTTACTGCCACCATGGGGAGGGTGGCGATGTCCCCTCCGGCAGGGCTGCCCAGTGGCTGCTGCCCAAGCGGCTCTGGAGCCCACAGAAACAGCAGCAGAGTGTGCCCAGGAACAGCAGCAGAGTGTGCCCAGGAACAGCAGCAGAGTGTGCCCAGGAACAGCAGCAGCCCCAACGTCGGCACCTGCGCACTGAGGTGTCCGCAGCAGCCGGGTGCCAAACAGGGGGAGGCTGTGGGCACAGCTGCCTTTGGTTTGGCAAAAGGCATCAGCAGAATTGGCCACAATGGCTTTCTCTTCACTTGAAGCCTCACAGCAACGCTTGGCAGCTTCAGCTGCAGCTTGTGCCCCTGACTGACTTGGATGGCCGTGCCTGAGGGTGGGCTCACCTTACACACTCAGGTGTCCCAAGGCAGAGGCATTGGCACCATTGTGAGAGAGAGAGACTCTGATGGGACTCAAGCCCTGCGCTGCAGCTGCCCTCCCTCTCTTCTGTCCAGGCACCTTAAAGACACATGAAATAAAATCCTGGACTTGCTTGGAACAAAGGAAGAAGCAGCAGGCACTGAAAAAAAGCAGGGATTTACACGGCTCAGTTTTGCTCTCCACTTGGGGAACCAAAGAATCCCGGAGCACTTTGTGTTGCAAAGTATCATAAACATCATCCAGTTCCAACCACCCTGCCATGGGCACAGGTGGTGTGCAGGCACAGGTGTCACTAGAATTGGAAGAACACTTCTCCATGTTGACCTTTTCTTCTCCTGGATTTCAAGCAAAGATGAAAAAATCATCTGGTGAATCACAAATGAATACTGTAGCTCACAGAACTAGGAGTAGGAGTCTCCAGTGGCCCATGGTGTGTCCATTCAACCATTGTTAGATCATCCAGTTGAACTCAGCCCGGTGCAGCCCGGGCACAGGCACCAGGCTGGTCCATTTCTGCATCCCAAAGTCTTTGTGGCTCCCTGTGCACCCATTGCCTCCTAAATCCATTCTTGAATTCCCAGTTACTGCTGTGCAGGACATGAGAACACAGGAACAGCTTGTTTGGCTCATTCTTGCATTTGCTGCTCCTGCCTAAAGTAATCATCAGGACTATATGCTGATGTCATGGTATAGCCCAACACCAGGGACTTCTTCTGTGATGTCTAATACTAAAACCTTGTCTGACTGTTCAGAGACTCTAAAATCCAGGGTGAAAATGACAGCTTTGGTGTGTAAGAATCCTAGAAATTTTGACATGTGATTTTTCTAGTCAAGGAGTTTAATGCCAATGAGGAAACTACAAAAATATTAAAACTTATTTTCATTGGAAACCCCTCTGAAATGGCATCAGGACACCTACAGGGGACAGGGTATGACACTGGGGACAGTACTTGGCAGTTCATGGCTTCAGATGTGGGAGATAAATATTTTGCCCGGGTTCAACCTGAAGATCAAGTTTTCCCAGAGTTTTGATTGACTGGTCATTGCAGGTAAGTTTAATAAATGCAAAAGGATGTAAAAGCACAATTTCTGGAGAATGTGCACTAGGGAGAAAATTGGGAGAAAACCTTGAAAACAGTCAGCAGGCTCTGGAAAAATTTTAAAAAGTTAAAATTAAAAATAGATGTAGCTCTGTGACTATTCAGGCAGGACTCTGTGTCTGGAGGAAATGTTTGCCTTGCATCAGCTGCAACACAGACAGACACGCAGCAACTGGGGCCTTGAACATCAGAGACTGGGCTAATGTTTCTCCCAGAAGAAAAGACAGAAAATCACACTGAAACATGACAGTGCCTCTGTACAATCTAACCATCCTAGGAAACTCAGCAGCTGATGGTGTTTTTGTGCTACTGCAAACCCCTTCCATGAAAAACATCATTCCAGGAAGGAGCAACATCATCTGACAGATAGCAAGAGTGGCCAGCAGTAGCTCCAGGAGCTCCTGCCAACAGCCCCTGCAGGAAGGAGCCCAGCCCCCAATGCACGTGGGCTTTGGCTGCCCTCTGGCACAGAAACCCCCCAGGGGCACAGGTCTCTGGGGCAGGAGAAGGGCACCAGCACTGCCAGGGCTCGGTTGGGGTGGCAGGTCTGCCTTGGTGGGGACTCTGCCACACCTGCAGATTTTAGTGCTGCCAGGCCCCTGTGCAGATTCTGTGCAAGGCCCCGTGCCCTTCCTGCTGCGGCTGCATCGGCAGCCTGGGGGCTCCTTCTGCTGCCCTGAGCCTGCAGAGCAGGGCAGCGTTTGCTGATGGTTTGAGGCGTTCCTAAAGATCCTGTTGGGCTGTCAAAGACACTTTGGGCAAAGGATTCCTTCCAACCTGGGCCACTTTGGGGGGGATGGGGGCAGCCCAAGGGCAGGTGGCAGTGTGTGCAAGGGCCCTTTGTGACACATGGTCACCATGGGATGGAAAGGGACAGGGTGTCAGAGGGCCCTTTGTGACATGTGGTGACATAGGAGCTGGTGGTGACAGGGCCACGCCACAGTGCCCAGTGCACGCGACGGGACAGGACGCGGCAGAGCGGTGCTGTGAGGAGCCCCCGCACAGCGCACTCGTTTGTGTCGGACCCGGAGCTTTTCCAAGTCTTTCCTTGTACAGGTGACCTCGTGGCAAGACTGCGGGCCTTGGTGGCCCGTGGCTTTCCCGAGGCTTTTCTTTTGCAGGTGCCTGTGGGGCAAGACTGCGGGACTTGGTGACCCGTGGCCTTCCCAAGACTTTTCTTTTGCAGGTGCCTTCAAGGCCAGACTCCGGTACTTGGACCTGGAGCTTTTCTGAGGCATCTCCCATCCTTCTGGCCTCTGTCCTCAAGGTGAGACTGTGGGACCTGGTGACCACAGTCATTTACGAGGAGTCTCCAGCCATTGTGGCAGGAGCCCTCGAGACCAGACTGCAGGACTTGCTGTCCTGTAGCCTTCCTGGGGCTTCTCTCTCGCAGGTGCCTTCAAGGCACAACTGCAGGACTTGTTGACTCAGAGATTTCCCACGGCATCTCTCTTTAAGGTGCCTTCAAGGCAAGATTGTGTCATGGCGGGCATATTCCTCAGCGTCTTCAAAGTGTTCAGGGGGAAAAGAAAGACAGACCCTGGACCTGCCCCAGCACAACAGCTGGAAGAGCCAAAGAAGTTCCAGCCACTGCAGGATGGTGAGTGGCAGAACTGGGCCACAGGGCTGATGGCTGCAGTCAGCTAGGCCCTGCCCCATCCCATCCCATCCCATCCCATCCCGTCCCGTCCCGTCCCGTCCCGTCCCGTCCCGTCCCGTCCCATCCCATCCCGTCCCGTCCCATCCCATCCCATCCCATCCCGTCCCGTCCCGTCCCGTCCCGTCCCGTCCCATCCCGTCCCGTCTCATGTGGACATGCCGAAGGACAAGACAGAATAGGGGCTGGGGCTGACACCTGGCAGTGGCTGTGCTCCATCCTCTGAGCCACCCCAGGGCTGTCCCTGCCTGGGGAGTGTAGGGCTGGGCTGTGTTCTCCAGCCTCTCCTGCAGCCCCTCAGCTCTGGCTGCTCTTTGCCAGATGCAGCCATGGCCCAGACACAAGAGCAGGAGCCTGCCCGTGGCCGCTTCCGAAGAGCAGCGCAGGTACCTGCAGCCATCCCCACCTGGGCTGGGCCTGCTGGCACTGCTCAGCCCAGCAGTGGAGCTTGGAGCACTCCATGGAACATGCCTCTCTCCCCTGTCCTTTGTTCATTCTGCACAGAGGTTCCGCAAATTCCTGCGCATTCGGCGTAGGAGGAACACCACAGCAGCAACTGAGGGCGCAGCTGAGCCTGACTGCAGGCTGACCGAGCTCCAGGCAGAGCCTGATGTCAGCCCGGATTCAGCTGAGCACTCACAAGAGTCTGACGCTGCAGTGGAGTTTGACAGGGCAAAGGCTGACATGGCAGGGACTGAGGGCATTCAAAATGATGACACCGGAGAGACTCAGGGCATCGCAAAGGCCAACAGGACACCCACTCCCACTATAAGCCAAGAGCTCATATGGGATTATTTCAAGGACCCTCGTGTTTCTTCTGACGTTGTTGAGAAGAGAGCTGCTTCTTCTGAGCAGCAGGTACCCAGCCAGGTACTGGAACTGGAGGTCTCCCACGATCCTGTGCCCCCTCACGCCACATCCACAGGGCCCCCTCAGCCTTTGAGGCCAGCAGAGCATGACAGGAAGGGAAGCACTTCTTGGGGGAAGCTGGGGAAGTTGCTGCCTTGGACGGCACTCCATGTCTTCCCCATGCCTCCTCCAGGTGCCAGCTACTGTGAGGAACATTCACCAGAGTCTGGTGTCCCATGTCACTGTGGATGTCAGGCAGCAAATTGACATTATAAGGCTGGCTGAAGAACACCCTGCTGATGTGGCGCTGACCCTCCTGCACTGTGCCCCATCGTGTGACAGGTATGGGGCCCACGTGCCTTGAGAGCTCAGGGCTCACCGGCCTTTAGGGCCCATGGCCCTGCACAGCCTGTCCAATGGGCTCTGCCCAACAGGCAGAGAGGTCCAGGAGCCTCGGGCCCCTCTGTGTCCTGAGGGTGCTGCCAATGCTCCCTCCCTGCCCTTCAGGGCACTGGGGCTCTGTCACCTGGGTCCCCACAGCTACACAGGGCATTGCTCTGTGACTGAGACACCCCTGACACAGAGCTCTGATCCCACAGAGCTGCTGAAATGATGTGGCAAACCATAGGCTCGTCAGGACCAACAGTAGAGAAAGTGCTGCCAACACTGCTCTGTGTGATGGAGAACTGGCCCCTTTGCAGCACCTGCACCTCTGATGGAGACAACAAGGACGTTTTTCCCTTGAGTGTGAGTTTATGGAGATGGCCTTTGATCACCTGGAGCTTGCTTCCCCAGGAGCTCTCCGTCTTCTCCCTGCCTAAGGCGCTGGGCTGAAACCTGGGCTAGGGGAAGGCTCAGGGGGCACCAGGCCTGCTGCTCCCCCTGTGTCTCCCCTCAGGCCCTGCCCCATGGACACCTCGGCACTGAGCACTGCCTTGGTGTGCTTCTTTTGCAGGCAACTCTGGTGCTCTGGGTGATTGTCCAGATGCCACAGTGCTGCGAGGCGATGATGCTTTATTCCGCCCGTCTGTTTGTGGCTCTGCTGTTCCATGTTGTCATCACCACCCAGCAGATGCCACCAGTGGAAGTTGACAGCTTCTGGAAAACATGCCGGGAGCAACACCGCCTTCCCAGCAACCCCAACAGGTGCCAGTCCTCCTGTCCTTCCCATGCCCTTGTGGCTGACACCAGTGCACTCAGTGTGACCTGGGCTTTGCTCTGCACACAGGTTTGCAGTGCAGGCCACGAAATCTCTGCTCTGCCGACTGCGGTGTGACAGTGTGGTCATGGAAATGGGACGCAAGCGTGGCTGGGACACGCTGCTCTGTGCTGACACCCAGCACTATGCCGTGGGTCTGCTGGCCAGGTGAGCCTCACTTCTCCCAACTGCCTCTGAAATCTGTGCCCTGTGCCTGGGGTGTGTCACACAGTCCCTGTGGTCCTGGCCAGAGGGCCTCGTCACTGAGGGATGGCTAAGCAGACTGGAAAAGGCTGAGAGGAGGGTGCCCAAAAGGAGCCACTTCCCAAAGCACCCATGGTCCCTCCAGGGATTCTGGGGAAAGGCCAGATCTCTGTGATTCTTTCCTGGGAGAGGTTTGTCCCCCCACCCCCCCCACCATCAGGGTCTTGGTGCTGTTTTCCCCCTGACAGGGAGATGCTCCGTGGCTTGATCCCCTTCTGTTCCCATATTGCACTCGACCTGCTCAAGTCACTCAGAAGGGAGGAGCCATGCTGTGATCTGTCCTTCCTGGCATTCCTTGTGGAGGTGAGCCCGATGGCCAGCACTACCTCGCTGAGCTGCCTGCCAGCCCTGTCCCCTTGCATAGCCACAGCTGCCTGGGACGGTGCCCGCGCCCTGTGCTGCTGCCTGGGCCCAGCCCTGCCCAGTTCTGGGCTCCTGCCAGCCGGCTCCCCTGTCACTGCCCTGTGCCTTTCAGGTCCTCGAGTGCTTGGACTTGGCTAAACACGGTGACAGTGTCCTTGAGATCACATCAAGGCACCTGCAGAGTGAGTGCAGACAGAGGCGTCGCCTGGCGCTCAGAGGCCTCGTGGTGCTCAGCAAGGAACCCTCGATGGTGAGGACAGGGCAGCGGCTGAAGCTGTGCTGGGGAAAGCAGCTCCTTGGGCTGGCTGGGCTTCAGGAGCTCAGGCAGCTGCTCCCAGCTCTCCTGCCTCACCTGCCTGAGTGCTTTGGGACAGCCCTTTGGCCTCTGGGCCTGGCAGCAGCAGGGTGGGGTTGCAGTGCCAGGGCGGTCTTGGCACTGCAGCCGTTCAGGGCTTCCCAGCTCAGCCTTGTGTTCCACACAGGCCATAAGAATGTGCAGCCTGTCTCGAAGCCTTCAGGAGCTGCTGGGTGATGCAGATGGAGATGTAGTTGGCATGGCCCTCCGTGTGTTCATCAGTATTCTCAAGAATAAAGACATCATGATATGCAGCACCACTGCCCCAAAGCTGGCTCAGGCACTCCTGCTGCTCTTTGACCATGTAAGGCTCTGTGCCCCCAGACATGGGCATTGGCTGCTGCCCAGAAACTTTGTATCTTACAGATTTCTGAGCCTTTGCCCAGGTGAGCCTGGGGGAATTGGTATTAAGGTATTTTTCTCTTGTTTTCCTCCAGGACCACAGCCATGTGCAGTTGCTCTCCCTTGATCTCTTCTTCAAGGCAATGGACTTGGTAGTGGATGAGGGAAAGAAGCCCCTGGAGAAGATTTTGAACCAGAGCCTGCTTCCACTCTTCATCCACTGCCATGATGAGAACCAGCATGTGGCAAAGGTCAGGTTTTGTGTGATGTTGGTGCATCCTTGGGAAGGGCATTGGCTTCCACCTGTCCTGAAACCTTCCAGGCTGCGGCTTCCTCAGGGCCCTGTCACCCAGACAAGAGTCCTGTGCCCTGGGCTGCAGTGCCATCTCTGCATCTCTGCTGCTCTCCAGGCCTCTCGGGAAACGCTGCTTCGTGTGGCCGAGTTCCTCAAGAGGAGGAATCTGAAGCAGCTGATTAGGAAGGAGCAGCTATCAAAGTTTGCTGAGTGTCTGGTAAGGGCAGCCTGGATTAGCTCAACTTTGAGAAGCCCCCTGGTCCCAGCACTCAGTGTGTGGGGCTGGCAGCTGTGGCCCCTGCCCGGTGCTGCACCCAGGGGCACCAGCCTGCGCCCCACACGCTGCTCCCTTCCCCGGGCCGCACGGCTTCTTCTCCAGGCTCCCGTGGCCCCGAGCCGGGTGCCAATGGAGCCCCACACTGGGGCTGCGGGCAGGGGCGGCACCGCGGCTCCCCGGGCAGCAGCCGGCCCTCTGCCCCCTCCAGAGCCCGGCGCCAGCGGCTGCTGGCCGGGCCTCAGGGCTGGGCGGGCACGGGAGGCCGGGGCTGGCCGCAGGCAGTGCCCGGCCGAGGGGCAGAGCCCGCACCAACCCTTCCCTCCTGCCGCTCTCTGCAGCTGGCACAGGACAGGAACCGAGCGGCCGAGCAGCTGCGCCGGGCCCTGCCGTACCTGGACTGCCCGCAGGAGACCCTGCGAGAGGCGGCCATCAGGTTCATCGGTGAGCCACGAGCCCGGGCTCCCTCCCCGCCCCGCCGCAGCTCGGCCCCGGCCCCGGCTGCTGCCCCGGCAGCGGCACCCGGGCCCGGCGCCCTGGAGCCCCGGCTGCCCTCGGGGCTGCTGCTGCCGGCCTCTGGCAGCCGTGCCCTTGGGCTGAGTCAGGATGCGGCAAGGGCCCGGGCTGAGCCCTGCCGGGGCGGGAGGCCGTGTGGCCACAGGGCTGGCAGCGCCGCTGGCAGGGAGCTGTGCCGCTGGGGCCCTGACAGGCTCTGTGTTCCCAGGGATGGCCGGGCAGCACCTGAGGGGGCAGAAGGAAGAGCTGCAGGCCCTCACTGAGGGTGAGTGAGGGCAGCGGGCAGTGAGGGGCTGGCACTGGGGGATCTGAAATGCCCGGGCAGGGAGCTGTAATCTGTGCCATGGCTTCAGAGGGCTTCTCTCTCTGTGTGGACACCTTGGTGGTGTGGGAATATCACAGAGAGATTTCAGGGATGCAGGGCGAGAGATTTGGGTGGTGATGTAGTTGGGAGAGATTCGTATCCAATACCTTGCAGGTGGTCCTGTTGGCCCCTTAACTCCTGTGGCCACAGTAAGAGCAGGCTGGGATGGCCCTGGCAGGACTTTCTCCTAGGATTCCCACAGATCCGGGCTCTGATTGTAGCTCTGTACCCCTCTCTTCCAGCACTTCAAGCCCTGAGGAGAGATGACAACCCTTCTCAGACAAACACAGACCTTCGGGAGATATTCTCTAAAAGAGCCGCAGAGCTACGCTTGTCTGCTGGCTTAGGAGAACCAGTCTTCATTTAAGATGCTGTGGAAGAAGAGACTATGCCGAGACCAGAAGAGACCAGCTGGAGCTCCAGGCACAGCTAATGACTTGCACAGCTGAGCCTGTGGGAAGCTCGCATGGCTTCAGCCCTCTCCCCCTGCCTGTAGATAGCTCTGTCCCTGCAGCCCTCAGACACTGCCCATCCCTTCTTTTTCCCTCCACTTTCCCTCCCTTTTGATAGCTCCCTCCCTGCAGCCCTCAGACACTGCCCATCCCTTCTTTTTCCCCCCACTTTCCCTCCCTTTTGACAGCTCCCTCCTTCCAGCCCTCAGACACTGCCCATCCCTTCTTTTTCCCTCCACTCTCCCTCCCTTTTGATAGCTCCCTCCTTCCAGCCCCCAGACACTCCCCATCCCCTTTTTTGTCCCTCTGCTCATCCCTTTGCATCGCATCAATAAACAGTTTTCCTTTTTCACTTGACCTGCATCTGTGTGGAGCTGAAGGGTCACAAATCCAGAGCGCTGTGACACACAGGCCCCTCCTGCCGTTCTCTCCTGTGCCGTGTTTTGTGCAGAGACGCAGAGGAAGGAGCGCAGATCAGGCTGGAAAGGTCCCTGTGCTGAAGGCCCGGCTCCACAGCATTGTGGAGTTCAAGGTGTTACTGAAGGCCAGTAGTGGGACAAGGAGCCTGTGTGTGTCAGGGACCAAAGTTGTGTCTAAGGCCCTGCCGTGTTCTGTCCTCTGTTGTGCATGTTGAAAGGTTCATGAATAAAGCCAGGTTCAAAAACCCTCCTGGAAAGGCAAAATCCCAATTTCAGCAGCTTTTTCCACTTCTGCATTGCAGGTATTGATGGATCTACTGGAGAGGGAATGTTCATCCCAAATTTCTGCCCGTTTTTCTAGGAACACTCCAATGACAGTACAATGCCATGTGTACTGATTCAGTCTTCTGAGTTTTTTTGGGTTATTCTTTTTTGGGATTTTGGGGTATGGAAGGTGGGGAGAGAGGCAGGACACAATCCAGATCCAAAAAAATCCCATACAGCACTGGAAATGAGGAAAACATAGTGGAAACAAGCAGAAAGGGACTGGGGGAAAAAGGATTTTTAAGAAGGAAAAATAGGGAAAAGTAAGGACATAATTCCAGACAAATCCACTGGTAAAGAATAATTTGGAGGTGGAATAGGAGAAATTCCAGCCCAGCAGGCTACCAGGGCCTGGGAGGGCCCAAATTTTTTATTTTATTTGGGAACTTTTTAGGGCTTTTTAAAAATATTATTGGATTCTTTTCCAGGAAGATCCCCCTTTTCCTTTCTGATGGGACTGGAAGTCAACTCCTGCTCCTGCAGTGCTGTTTTTGCCCATCCTCATTCCTGAATATTCTTAGAAACATCTGTAAAACGGTGAAAATGATGATGGACTGTGGCCTTTTTTCATTCTCAATACTTGTGATGCTATTGGAGTGAAGAGGGGAAAAAACCAATAAAAAATGGGAAAAAATATTTATAAATCAGAATTTTACCATCTATCAGTGCCTGGCTTTTTGTTACAAAGTTTATTAAAAAGAAAAAAAAAAGGTGGTTGCAGTGGGTGACTCCCTTCTGAGCGGAACAGAGGGCCCCTCATGCTGACTGGAGCCATCCCACAGGGAGGTCTGCTGCCTCCCTGGGACTCGGCTACGGGGCATCACTGAGAGACTTCCTGGGCTGATCCAGCCCTCTGGTTATTATCCACTGCTGCTACTCCAGGCTGGCAGAGATGAGACTGAAAAGAGGAGTGCCAGGGCAATTCAAAGGGACTTCAGGGCACTGGCTGAGTGGTTGATAGGGCAGGAGCACAGGTAGACTTTTCCTCAGTCCCTTTGGTGGCAGAAAAGAAGTGAAAGGAATAGGGGAGCCCACATTATCAACAAGTGGCTCAAGGGTTGGTGTCATCGGCAGAATTCTGGGTTCTCTGATCATGGGGCAACTTTTCTGGCACCCGGCCTGCTGGAACTGGATGGGCTGCATCTCTCTTAAGGGTAGAAGAATTTTATCTTATGAAGTGGCAGAACTCACTGAGAGGGCTTTAAACTAGGTTTGAAGGGGGAAGGGGATGCAGCTGGGCTGTCTGGAAGCAGGCCCAAGGGTGGTGAGCCTGAGGTAGGGGTGAAATCAGTAGCCCAGCTGAGGTGCATGTACACTGTAATAAATGAAATTCAGCCAAATTTATCAATAACAATTTTATTGAAAAATTTGCAAAATCAAATTATGAAAACAGCTACAATCACAGTCAGCTTTGAGCTCAGGATCGGTGCTGGGTGAACTCTGAACCAGCCTCTGTCACACTGACTCCCCCAAGTTCACCACCTGTCTTTTGGAGAAATGAGTTTTGATACAGTTTTTACAGCTTGAGGCTGTGCAGTCTCAGTTTTTTCTTTCTTCTGAAGTTTGTTGCATATTCATATTTTCTGTTGGTTTTTTAACTAAGTTTCCGAGAAGGGAGGAAAAGTCTGAGTAGATTTTATGAGAGCTGAGTACTGAGGTGCACGGTCCGGAGAATTTTTCTGTTGGATTGTTAACGAAGGTTCCAAGAGAGGGGGAGAGTTACAGGAACTGGGTATTGAGATGCACAGTTGTCCTGGGGTGATTTTACCTTTAAGATAGCTTCGGGAGCTGGGAGGAAGTTGAAGCTGCGAGAGGCTGATAAGAGTTTTTCCTCTGACCAATTATTGGTCATTTCTGAGAATTGGTGGTGGTTTTAACCATTGAGAAGTGAGATCAACTTGTGAACACCACCTTAAGATGTAAAGCCAGAGTTCTTTTGTTCTCTTTGGTTTCTGGCTTCTGACGAGGTAACAGGGCTCTGTCTCGGCCTCCTCCCCACCCCACTCCAGGCTGGACAAGGCCACAGAGGGTGGGGGGGGAGAAACGGAGCTGGCCTGGCTTGGTTTGCAGTTTCTGCTGCTGAACTGAAACCTGACACCATGAACATCTGCAGCTTTCCAAGACTTTAATTCTTTTACTACCTGGATGAGACTGACAGATTACTCCTTTTTCCCAGAGAGAGAGAAGGAGGAGAAAGAGAGAGATAACATGAAGAAGACATCATAAAACCGTCAAAGACAGTGAAGAAAAGAGTTAAGTTTTAGATGAGGAAGAGAGAATAAAGAGATGCTATAATTAAGCTGAAATATTTTTCTGTTGAAGCTATGGAGATGGACAATAGTGTTCTGAAAAAGACCTTGTTTAATTCAGAGCATATTGGAAGGAATAGAGTGGTTCAAAGTGTGGATTTTGAGTAAAAGGTGGAGTAATTGTGATACAGTGAAGTGCTGAAACAGAGGGGAGAAGTAATAGTTGAAGATTTGGGGCCTTGAGAGGCAAAGAGAAAACTTCTGTTTCCAGGGAGGCTCACAAAAACCAATGAAGAGAACTTTTGCCTTTGAATCCTTAAAAATGACATCCCTAGACTCATTTGACCCATAACACACCTCAGAGCGATGTGAAATGGGAGGAGTGAACTGATGACAGATTTCCAGGCAGCTGACATCAGAGAAATAGAAGGCTATAACAGAAATAGTTTTCTTGTGAGAAACTCCGTAGATTAGCAGAAGAAAACTTCTGTTTCTCTACAAAGACTGATGAAAAGACTCTAGCAGGAATTGGGACTGTTTTAAACACCAAAGTTCCAAGTTTTTTTGTCTCTATGTTGTCATGTGAACAAGGGAATGGTTGGGTAGTGGGGGATATAAGGGTTTTCTGGAAGTAATTCTAGTTTTCTTATTCTTGTAGTTTTGTTAATAAACTTCTTTTATTTCCTTTTAAGTTTTAAGCCTGTTTTGCTCTTGCTCTAAGCCATATCTCACAGCAAGAAATAAGGAAGTTTTCTAGTAATTTTTTAGTTACTGCTTTAAAACCACGACAATGTGAAAGAACAATTCCTCTTCTTGGTTTAAGACCAAAACTGCAACATTTAAAGTTGTTTTATTAAGCCGTGGAGACAGAGAGAAGACTGTGGACTAAGGCAATGGCTGAGGTTGCTGTATCTTAAGGAAGAGCTGTCAGTACCAAGTTGTTACTCAATTTTTTGCTGCTTTGGGCAGAATATTCAAAAGATAGACAACTTCTGACAAGCAGTAATCCTTTCCTTATACCCCAAGTATTTGGATGCTTCAGGACATTTATCACAGCTGCCAAAACTGGATTCACAACCTGTGGGTTTCAAAAGGAGAGCGAGATTTTGCCTGTTCTTGCTTTGGGAAAAGGGCAAAATATTCTCATTCCTTCTTCTCTTTCTTTGCCTACATCTTTTTCACCGACATTTGACTGGACTCAGCTCAGTGATAAACCATCCACAGGATCAGCCAGGGCTCCTTGTGGCTCTTTCCTAGTGAGGAAGCTGTGCTGAAGCCGCACCTCCTGTAAAATGCACTCAGCATTTTACATACTGAGCTTTCCTATCAGCCTCCCACATCTCAGCCATTCCGTGCTGGGAAATGACAGACAGGGCTGCAGAGTGATGGGGGGAGGAGGGGAGAGGAGACAGTGCTTCGTTTAATTATCCCACTTCAGCCTGATTGCTGCAGTGGTATCTTAAAAGTGAAAAGATTTGGAAACTAGATTTCTGGTAATTAGCATTGAGCATATTGTAATGCCAGCAGCCAGCCTCTTTCACCGAGGATTTACTTCTCTGGGATGAAATTGCCAGGCTCTCACATCCTCTGATCTCCTCAGAGAACCAGCTCTCACACGTGCTGGCAGACAGCATCTCTGGGCTCAGGGTCAGGGGCAGGTAGCAAAGAGGGGACTCTGTCTGTCGGGGCTGGGGAAGATCCATCTCGTCCTTCAGGAGGGAGCCCACGCTGCCAGTGCTACAGCAGAGTGTTTGCAGGCACTGCTGTCACCACATCCTGATGTGAAACTGCTGCCATTTACTGCCCTGGCTGAGGCTGGGGTCCAGCACACATAATAAGAGAGGAGCTTTAAGCAAGTAGTCAAGAGTGAAGGGAGTGTGAGTGTCAGATATTGATGATCCAGCGTGCCCAGTCTGCAGCTGCACTACTGGGGGAAACCGAAAGAAAGTATCACAAAAGCAGCAGGCATCCCAGATGGCCTTTCACTCTTTCCTGGACAAAAGATAGATTTAGGTAATAATTCACCTAATAATAGATTAGGTAATAAAGAATTAGGCTGTATGAACCTTCTTGAGGAACTGTGCTTGTAACACGGGCAATGGTAAAATATCAGCAAAAGCTGCAGCACACTCAGGCAGCAGACACTGTCTGAGACAGAGCAGAACAAACCATTTGGATCCCCAAAATGACTGCTCACATGAGACCACAACCTCCTGATCACTCCCTAGGTTTGTACCCATTTGGGGGGATATATTGGAATATATCTTGGCACAGGCAAGCATGTGCATCAAAACCAAGGAGTTTGCCAAAGAGAAATAGAGGAAACTTGCTACCCACCAGCTGTGATCCTGGCCAGGAGCTTGGGCAATAGCACATAAACACCTGTTTTCATTTGCTGAGTGGTGCTGTGACACAGGGGTGAGCGGTGACATGAAGCTTTTCTTCTGGCCGTGATCTGCTTTCAAAGCTCTGTAAACAGCTCTTAGCTGAAAATATCATGTAACTTTTTTTTTTTTTTTCCCCTTTGTTGCACGCAGTTCATCCTCAGAGGAAGAAGAGCCCCTGTGCTCATCTGGGCTTGGGAACAGCAGCTCCCTTGAACACAGCAGGCATTCAACCTGAGGCTGAGCAGGTTCAGGCACCGAGCCACGAAGCTGTAAGTGTGCAGGCTTGCCTTGCATAAAGAGGGAATTGTGAGTTGTTAACTGAGGAAGAGAGCTGCTGGTTGGAAATAAGAGAAAATGCATTAATAGAAATTCAATTTAAGAAAAAACAATATAGCAGACCAGCCTAGTTAATTTCATAAGGATTCATGAGTAAAAAAGTAAGACCTTTAGTTAGGAAATAATTGCACACTTATGACCTGAGGCAACAGAAGGAACTTGCTGAAAACAAAATGGCACATGTCATTAAATTTAATAATGCTTAATTATAGAATCATAAATATTTGAGATTGGAAAGGCCCATCAAGTCACTTAAGTCTCCCTCCTTATCAATGCAAGACTGTTCCCATATGTTGCACATATGCTGGTATGTTTTCTACAGACTATTAGAACCCATTGTCAGGAGGATTTGCCTTAAATTCCGCAGTTTTCTCTTTCTTAATTTCATTCCATTACTCCCTGATATGCCTGCTTGTTTCCTGCTAAGTAATTCCTTTCCTTCCCTAGGGTGTGTGTGTCAGTCAAACATCTGTAGATGGTTGAAATGCCTCTCCTTAGTTATCACTTAGCCAAACTAGACATATTGATTTAGTTCTTTTAATCTTTCTCATAGGTAAATCCCTCTAGTCCCTTAATTATTTTGTTGCTCTTTTCTGAACTCTCTCTTTCCAAACCCTCCTTGTAGTCACATTAAATGAAGTATCCTAGTTCTTGTCATCCAGAACCATGGAAAAATCAGGGGTGCTGTTGCATCTCTGTTGCAATGTGATGTGTCTGACCCACTATAATATTTTTTCCCCTGATCTATCATGCTGAGCACCATGCAAGGCTGTAGAGAGGTCAAGACAACCTCTGTTTTTAAAACTCTGCCCTGCAGCTATTCCTTACGGTGCTGTCAGCAGGGAAGACATTTTGTCTTCTAAAACCTTACTTCTGATAGTTTTTCCCATCTGAAAACTATCTGGGCCAGGGGCAGCACCCAGGGACCTGCCCTGCCTGGGGGAACTTATACCTGGATCTTATAACTAAGTATCAGAAACAAGGGCACACACTCTGTATTCCAGACTCCAACATTTTATTCTTATTCTTAATTTTCCATGTTTTAAGTACTACTACGTCTTCATCTACTTCAGCTTCTACCTCTTCTTCCTAATATTCCTATTCTTTATCATTTTTTGGTTTCTGGAGGGTCTTATGCAAGGTTTGGGGGGGGGGGGGGGCGGGTTTGGCGTTTTTTCTTTCCTACTACTACTTCCTAAACACAACTTTCTTTTCTTTTGTTAGAATTGTGTGTGTTGCAGTCCAGCAGGCCGCCGTCGTGTCCTGGGAGCAACACCTCCTGTCTGTGTCCATTCCTCATGGCCAAAGTGCCCCAGGATCAGCATGGAGTCCTTTCCGGAGGAGAGGAAATGGCCTTGGAGTCCAGCAGGGAGGAGCTGGAGCCAGTGTCCCTGCAAAGGGCCAAGAGCCGTGTGGCTGTGGCCCTCGGGGACCCGGTGCAGGGGTGCCGCTGGCGGTGCCAGGCTGCCGCTGGGAGCCGATGACTTTCCAGGTGCCTTCCCGGCCGGACGATGGGCCGGGATGCGGCGCTGAGCCCCGGCAGCGAGGGTCCCCCTTTGGGTGCCGCTTTGGGCTGCCGTGTGCCCTTGGGGAGCCGCCCCGGGGGTGCTGCAGAGCGGCCGGGGCCGGCTTGGCCCGCAGGGCCAGCGCAGGCCGGGGCAGCCCGTGCGGCTCCCTCGGGGCACCGGGCAGGCCGCGGGGCAGCCGCCATCTGCAGCCCGGCGCTGCTGGCAGCGGGCGCTGATCCTGTGGCTGTGCCGCCAGGCAGGGGCAGTGGAACAGCCCCCGCAGCCCCCGCAGCGCCTGCCTCAAGAGCGAGCGGCCTTTCCTGTGGGGAAGCGGCTGCCCAGGAGAAGAGACATCTTCCACCGTGGCTTGGGCTGCCAGAGGGTCAGGCCCGGCACAGAGTTGCTCTTGCGGGCACAGCTCGGGCTCCTGTCACTCCACCCAAGCTTCTCGAGGGACAGGCAGCAGGATTCCCTCTCGGGCTAAATCTGCCAGTCTCTGCTGCCTGGCCTCTTCTCCTTCCTCGTGCAGCTCCAGGACGCTCACCTCATCCCAGTCATCGTCCTCCCGCTGCCAGGCCTTGAGCTGGCTGCACAGGATGTCGCAGTATTCCCTGCTGTCCTGAGCCAGCTCTCCATCACTGTCATCATCCCAGCTGGACCTGGAGGATTTTCTCTTTGCTTTGCCTCCAGTCACCTCCTGGCCATCCTGGCACAGCTCTTGCTTGTGGCAAGCTTCCCAGTCCAAGAGTGCCCGGCGGCTCGTGCCTTCTCCTGGGGACAGCCGCTGCTCAGGAGATTCTTCCCAATCTGAGAATTCCTGACAGTGATCGCTGTCTGCCTGCCACGGCTCCTGCTTCCTGCACTCGTCCCACTCGGAGACAACTGGGGAGGGCTCTTGCTCCCTGCCCTCATCCCAGTCCCGCAAATGCCAGTAGCTCCCCCATACTTGGACCAGCTCTTGCTCAAGGCCTTCATCCCACTCAGAGAGCTCCTGGCAGCTCTGGGCTTCTCCTGGGGACAGCTGTGGCTCAGTGCAGGCTTCCCCTGGAGTCCCTTGCTGGAACTTGTGCATTTCTCCTCGGCAGAGCTCTGGCTCTTCCTCAGCGCAGGACTCCACGGCTCCTCTCCTCCCTCTGCTTGCCCTCTCAGCCTCCTCCTGCTGCTCCCTCAAGGCCTGGGCTCTCTGTGAGCCGGGCCAGGGCCTGGGGGGCTGGGACTTGGGCTTCGCCTTCTCCTCCTCTGTGCCTGCAGTCCTCTGACGCACACAGGTACCTGGACACAGCCACTGTCCTGGGACTGACCCAGGCCCCGCAAGCCCTTTATATACCCCCCAGCCGGGGCGGGGCTCTGCCATGTCACAATGGACTTTGGGCACCGCAAGGTCCCGCGTCACCACAGGCCCTGACACACCGTGCCTGTGTCACAAAGGCCACCCCGGCACCCTGTGTCTGTGTCACAAAGGCCACCCCGGCACCCCGTGCCTGTGTCACAAAAGCCACCCCGGCACCCCGTGCCTGTGTCACAAAGGCCACCCCGGCACCCCTTCAACAGCCCAAGGCACCAGGAGCAGCCTGGAGCAGCCCAGGCCTTGGGGGATTGCAGCCCCTTCTTCTGAGCCGCTCCTTCAAATGATCAGGAGTGGCTGGGGCCAAGTGAAGGTGCAAAAGGAGACCGTGTGTGTCTTCGTTTGAAAGACAGGGGCCTGCTAAGGGAGGCAGGAGGCTCCTTTGCAATGGAAAATGTAAACCCCCTCCCTCCCAATTATTATCCCTTTGAAAGGCACTCTCTGGCAAAGATAGGAGGACAGGAAGAACAGTTTGTGCTGCTTTTGCATGAATTGCTATTTGGTGAGCAGGGAAGAAGCCCCCCATGGAAATGATTTTCCTGAGAGGAGCTGCTAAGCGAGAGCTGCCCCTGTGCCAAGCAAAATCCAAGAGCTGGCTAGCTGTGGGAACTGACTACCTATTAAAGCATTTAAAAAGCTGGATCCACCTCTGTGAGACTGACATTTTGCATACAGGCAAGCCAGGGAAATCTCTCTCTTGCTTCCACCTTTGAGGAGGTACCCGGCTGCCGGTCGGGCCGGGCCCCGCTGCACTGCGGCCCTTGCAGTCGTGCTGACAGTGGCCGCAACAATCCTTAAAGCTTCAGGGTCCCCTGACACCCGGGCAACCGAGGAGGAAATTAAAGGAGCGGGTTCGCTGGAGTCCACAAAACCAACTGGAACAGGAAAATCAAGTAGGGATGAGGCCCATAAAGCCTGCGCAGCACAGGAGCAAAGTGCAAAGACCAGGCCTAGGGGCTGACACAACAATATCTAGGGGGGGTGTGAGGGCGCAGTCTGAGGGCATGGGTGCAGACACAGACTGGGGTTAGAAAGATGCAAAATACTGCGACAAATTGCAACCAACTGGGGGAGAGATACGGGAAGATTCCAGAAACATAACTTTCAGTGGGGTGACTTGATGAACGTATGAATTGCCATCAAGCCTTTGGCAAGTGCTTCCCAAGGCTTGAACTCAAAGCCTGCTGCTTCAGGGCTGAAGTCTTTCTGGCCCTGTGTCCCAGAAGGGCTGAATCGCACAGGCTCGGCCTGGCGGGGCCGGGCTGGCCCCGGCAGTGACCGGGTGGGGACGGGAGGCTGCGGGACCCCGGCTGAGGCTGGGCCGGACCACGGCTGCTCACACCTTGCCGAGCCTAAGCCGTGCCCCGCTGCCGGCCCCCGCTGAGCTGGAGTCCGCTGGGCTCTGGGAGGAGCTCCGGGTGGGTCCAGGCCCCCTCGGCCACGGCCCGTGCAGCACATGGTAATTGAAAGAAATTGGCCAGGAGACAAGACTCCTGTTTGATGCCTTTGTTAGGATTCAGCTCTTGGGGTGCAGGGGCCCAAGGGGTTGTTTGCATCACAGCTGTTCCCACACTGTCAGCTCCAAAGAGGAGACACAATTCAGCTTTGCAGCACACACTGCAGAGCTGGGGCTTCCATCCTCATGAGAGTAGCCAGGGACCTGTTGTCCTGGTTTGCTGTCTAGGGCTGTCAGTCCTTTCCAGTCCTCTTTAGGTCATGGTGATGCAGGAAGATGGTTTCTAAGCAGGTTTAGGTGATGCAGGGAGATGATCTTGCATCATAGCTTGCTCAAATACGTTTCCTTGTCCTTTTATTCCTCTGTTAGCTCATTGTTTTGGTGTCCTGCATGCCTTAGTTTGCATATTACTCGGTTACACAGCTTCCTGGGACTTTCTTTGTTCTAATGTGGCACAGGGACCATGGGAGTTGCCTCCTTCTGTGACATACCTTTCTAATGGCTTGCTTTTGTTAGTTGGATTTAGCCCCCATGGCAGCAGCTCTGTTACAAGGTATCAGGGAAGTAAGGAGCAAGGGTACAGGAATGTCTCATAAGAACATTTAAAACACTTCAGAAACTGGTAAGTAATTAACATTACTAATAACCATCGGAGCAAACAAGGGGTACAAGGTTTACAAATGGGATAAGAACATTAACTGTACCTAACTAAACACAGTATTTTATCCGGGGTGGATTTCTTGAGAGATTTTATTCATGACATGTGCCTGCAAGGATGCGGCACCTCTCTGAGCTGGGGGAGAGGCCAGGGCTGCACAGGGGGATGTTGTTGGCAGCTCCATGAGGACGCTCTGGGACGCTGCCCTGGGGTGTCCAGCACAGTGGGGATGGATCAGCCCCTGCTCTGCTGCTCCTTCCCATCTCCCCCAGGGACCTTGCAGAGCCCCAGCCATGCTGTTTGCCCCCAGCCTGCCCACGGCCAGCCTGGGGCTGCTCACGGGGGTTTTCTGTGCTGAGCTTTGGCCTGGCCGTGTTCTTGAGAGAGCCTGGGCAAGGAGCCTGGAGCCCCCAGGCCCTGCCCTGAGGCGTCAGCGCTGCCCCAGCAGTGCCCATGGCCTGTCCCTGCTGCAGCCCCGGCACTGCCACCCCCAGGGCTGTGCCCGGCCCCGAGAGCACTCAGGCCCTGCAGCAACACCAGGGCCAGGAGGGCAGCGGGGCAGTGGCACGGGAGCAGCACTGGCAACACCAAGTGCTGCTGCTCCTGGGCACAGCTGCTGTGCCAGCACTGATCTGCCCCCAGCTCTGCACACAGACACTGCTGCTGCAGCTGCAGAGAAGGGAACAAAAGGGGGATCTCTGCAGAAAACTCTGCTGAGACATCTTTTAGTTCCTTTAAAGCCACCAAGAGCAGAGCCCCTCATTGGCATAGTGTGTGACCACAAGGAAGGTGGAAGGAGAAACAAAATGAGAAATGGCACAAATAATGACATTTTATTGTGGATATATTTACTTATATTGATAAGTAAAACAACAGAAAAGATCCTCCAAAATTAAACCAATAAGAAATATCAAAGGTGGCTTTTATTACAAGTGATTTGCAGAAATGTTCCAGGAGTTTAATGTTTCTGAAACCATCCAGTCATCAGTGTCCACACTGCAGCCTTGAGCTCCTGGTTCCTCAGGCTGTAGATGAGGGGGTTCAGGGCTGGAGGCACCACTGAGTACAGAACAGACAGTGCCAGATCCAGGGATGGGGAGGAGATGGAGGGGGGCTTCAGGTAGGCAAACATGACAGTGCTGATAACCAGGGAGAGCACAGCCAGGTGAGGGAGGCAGGTGGAAAAGGCTTTGTGCCGTCCCTGCTCAGAGGGGATCCTCAGCACAGCCCTGAAGATCTGCACATAGGAGAAAACAATGAACACAAAACAGCCGAGTGCTAAACAGATAGAAAAAAAAAGAAGCCCAAGTTCCCTCAGGTAGGATTTGGAGCAGGAGAGCTTAAGAATGTTTGGGATTTCACAGAAGAACTGGCCCAGGGCATTGCCATGGCACAGGGGCAGGGAAAATGTATTGGCTGTGTGCAGCAGTGAATAGAGAAAGGCACTGGCCCAGGCAGCTACTGCCATGTGGGCACAAGCTCTGCTGCCCAGGAGGGTCTCGTAGTGCAGGGGTTTGCAGATGGACACGTAGCGGTCGTAGCACATGATAGTCAGGAGGAAATACTCTGCTGAGACAAAAAACACAAAAAAAAAGAGCTGTGCAGCACATCCTGTGTAGGAGATGTGTCTGGTGTCCCAGAGGGAATTGTGCATGGCTTTGGGCACAGTGGTGCAGATGCAGCCCAGGTCAGTGAGGGCCAGGTTGAGCAGGAAGAAGAACATGGGGCTGTGCAGGTGGTGGCTGCAGGCTACGGCGCTGATGATGAGGCCGTTGCCCAGGAGGGCAGCCAGGGAGATGCCCAGGAAGAGGCAGAAGTGCAGGAGCTGCAGCTGCCGCGTGTCTGCCAATGCCAGCAGGAGGAAGTGGCTGATGGAGCTGCTGTTGGACATTTGCTGTGGCTGCACATGGGGACCTGTTCATGGACAAAGGACAGTGGCAAGTCAGGAGAGGCTGCTTTGAGCCAAACCTGGGCCATTCCCTGTAGATTACCCCGCTAGGACTCACCTACCCTTGTTTCTGCTCTGTGAAAACTTCACCCAGGTCCCTGACTGAGCTCCAGCTGTGCTGTCTGAGTGTGCCAGGAGCAGCCAGGCCTGTGCCTGGGGCTCTCCATGAGCCATCCCTGCCCTGCTGCCCTGGGTTTGTGGCCATGCAGGAGAGGGAAAAGGCTGGAAATTCAGGATTTGTCAGGGGAATCACTTCTAATGCAGAAGGGCTTGCTCCCATCTGCACACACTTCTCAAGTATAGCAGGAGCTGGTTTTAGGAATTGTTTTACTGCCCACAGATCATTCCTGGCTCTCTGAGGTCAGAAATCCCCAGCATTTCTGCTGCACTCAGAATTTCCCACTGAGAGATGTGAGAGGCAAAGGATTCCCTGTGGCTTAGGGAAGGTGAGGGGCTGGATGGGCTTGTTCCCAACTGCCCTGGGTTTGCACCTTTGGCTGGAATCAGAGCACAATCACACTCCTGTGTCACCCTGGGATAAACCAGACCCTGCCCAGAGCAGAGGGATCCCTGAATGTCTCACCCTCTCTAAAGGTCTCTGGGCAAGGTCTCAGCACCCCCCTCTGCCAAGGACACTCACGGCTCCCTTGGCAGAGCCAACAGCATTTCCTCAGCTGTGGCATCTCTGCCCTTCCCCGTGGGACATTCAGGGAACTCTGAGAGGCTCTGGCACAGATTTGCAGCCAGGAGGGCAGCTCAGAGCTTGGAAGGACACAGCAAGGAGATCCCCAGGTGTGCCCATGATGGGATCTCAGGGAGGGGGCTCAGCTCATTCCCCTTTGCCATGGACTGCTTTGCCCACAGCCCCACAGGTCACAGGGAAGCTGGGACACCCCATTCCCATGGACACACCTGCCTGGCAGCAATCCCAAGGGCAGGGCCTGACTCAGCTGCTGCAGATGCCAGAGCCTCCCTGAGAGCCCCAGATACCAATGACAATATCAGAGCAGCGCATTTAGGCTGTTTAGGAGGCTCCCAGCAGAGAGACTGAGCACCCAAACTTACAATTCTGGCATCTCTGTAAATGTTCCAACATTACTTTGCTGATCCTGGTGTGTCCCTTTCAACTCAGAATGTTCTGTGATTCTGGGATTACAATTCCTCTTCTGCTTCTCTCATCCCCCTGTTGTCTATAATCAAAAGAGAAAAAAACCCCAAACCTTTGCAACAGTGTTAGAACAGTAAAGTAAAAACCAGACCTTTTTTGGAAGCTTCTGGGTGTCCCAGTGGGGATGGGGCACACCCGGCCCCTTATTTCAACAATTTATTAAGGTTGATTAATTAGGATATTTAACAGAAACATTCAATAGGAGATTCAGCTGCCCCAGTTACACACCCCAGGGTCAACCCATTGGAGTAAGTCCAAGGGTTTCTATGCCCCACTTTTTGTTATGACTGCTCACATTCTGGTTAGAAAACCAAATGTTCTTCTTGTAGCTCCTCTCCCTGATGATAAGACAATACAGTATTTCAGAAATCTATTTAGAAGATAAGATTATTGTTCTAAAATCTAAGAGTAAGGTTAGGAAACATATTAGAGTTAATTAAGGATAATAGTTGTCCTTAATTATAATATAAATGTAATATAATATAATATAATATAATAGTGTAGTATAGTATAGTATAGTATAGTATAGTATACTATACTATACTATACTATGCTATAGAATAATAGTTTAATAGAGTTAATTAAGAATTAAAATTTTATAATTACATGATAATAGTTTACAGATCTAAAAATATATTAAAAATGCATAAAAAGCAAAAAACTTTTTGCTATCATCTCAACTTTCCCACCCTGCTTAAAGAGAGAAATTGAACACAGTCTCAGGAAAGCTCCTGATCTTTACAGCAATTCCAGGCTCACCTTCTTTTGGGAAGTGTCCTCTGGAGCTGTGCCCAGGCAGGTCTGGAGCTGGGAGCAGCCCTGCCCCACACAGCCCCTCTCAGCAGCAGCCCCTGCCCTGCTCAGGGTGGCTCCTTCCCCCCACAGCTTCTCCCCAGCGCTGGGAGCAGCTCCCCGGGCCGGCTGAGAGCTGTCCCTGGCAGGCAGCAGAGTCCCTGCCCCAGCACAGCGCCCTGGGCTGCAGGACCCTGCTCTGCAGGACAGCCCTGGGCACCCCTGGCTGCTCTGCACAAGGGACAGGCAGAGAATGTACTCACAGAGTCTGTAGGCACTGGCATGTTCCAGCTTTAGGAGATGCCTCCAGGAGCTGCAGCTGCATTGTCCTGCAGCCAGAGGCTTCCTGTGCCAAGGGCTGGCAGGGATTCTGCCCCAGGCACTTCTCAGCACCTTCCCAGCCCTGACTGATTGAAGCTCTCTGTGCCTCTGGGCTGTGCCCAGGGTGGCTGCAGGCAGTGCCCCAGCCCTGCTGGGCTGGCAGAAGAGCTGCTCAGCAAGAGAAATGTGCTTTTGAAGCTCTTCTTGGTTTCCAGCAGCTGCCTCTGTGCCAGGAGCCCGGCCCAGCTCAGCAGCACAGACACAGCAGCAGGACTTTAATGAGCCTCTTGGGGCTTTGTGCTGAGGCCCTGAACATCAGTCCCTGACAGGGAGGGGAAGAAACCTCTCAAGAACTCCAAGTCAGAATCCAACTCCAAAGTTTCTTTCACTTTTAATGGGTCCCACTGAGGGATGTGACTGAGCAAGTGTCCCCAGGCCGCAGGCAGAGCAGAGAACTGGAGGCACTGATGACAGCTGGGGACAAAGAGAAGCCAAGGCTTGGTGCCCTGGGCCACAGCAGCCAAAGCTGTGCCAGCAAGGGCTGTGAGGAGACACCTTGTCCTGAGGCCCTGGGGCCTCCTGGCACAGCCCCAGCAAGGCTGGCCACTGTCACCCCCTTGGCCTGCCCTCAGCATCCCCCCTAGCCCACATGCCAGTGGCCTCAGGGATCTGCTGGAAGGAGTCCCTGGGGAGCCTTGCTCAGGAATGGCCCTGGGGGGCTCCTTCATGCTCCAGGGACTGCAGCTTTTTCAAAGGACTTTGGCTTTTGCTTTGGAGTCTCTGAGAGCTTTGTGCAATCCTGGCCTCCAATTATCTGCTGTAATTAGTCCCTTGAGAGCCTTTGTCAGTAACAACACTCAGTGGGGCTCATTAATGCTTCGAGGTACTTCAGGTTCTTAAGGCACTTTCCTTTTTCCTTCCCACACTGAGTCTCTGAGAAGTTTGTGCAATCCTGGCCCCAATTATCTGCTTTAACGAGTCCCTTGGGAGCTTTGCATTGACACTCAGTGGGGCTCATCAATACTTTGAGATACTCAGGGCTTTTTCAGCTACTTTGGATTTTCCTTCCCACACTGAGTCTCTGGGAGGTTTTTTTGCAATCCTGGCCTCCAGTTCTCTCCTCCAAGGAGTCCATGAGGAGCCTGTGTTGGGGATGGACCTCAGTGGCACCCATTAATTCTTGGAGACACTTTGGGTTTTTCCTCTGACTTGGACTCCTGGAAAGGTTTGTGCAATCTCCTCTCAGGCCCTGAGGTTCAAGGGCTCAGCTCCAAATGCACCACAGGGCTCATTAGGATCAAGCAAGTCCTAACAAACCATGGCTGTGCCTTGATTTCCCTCTGGTCTTGCTCCGTTCTTAGGAAAGTTTCCTACAATACTTATGGAGAAATAGTTCAAAGAGCTTCTAAGAAATATCTGTTCCTATTTTAAAGGTGTCTTTTATTCCTGTTCTCTTTAGAGCAGAGGTGATTGCAGCATTCAGTGATGGATATTGATCCAGGGTCTCTCCTAAGGAGGTCTGGCCAGGTCAGAGAAGCTGTGCCTTGAGGTCTGACCCAGTGGGGGCAACCTTGCTCCACATTCCCCAGCCCCATCCTGTCTCTCCTCACTCCCCTGGGACCTGCTTTGCTCACAGAACTGGCTGCACTCAGGCAAAGAGGGGTTTTCCTTCTTTCATTTTAGCAATCTAAAACTGCTGAGTTTCCCCATGGAAAACAGACACCCTCCTCAAGTGTGTGCCAAGCCCAAGGTGCCACCAAGGAGGTTCCCCTTCCCCAAGGCAGAGCCACACAAGGAATGTTTCAGACACACAGGGAGTTCTACAATAAACACAGCCCCAGAGTTGGCTGAAGGCAGAATTAGAGCAGCTGCTGAAGGACAGACAAGCTTTGAACTCCTTGCAGCTGAAAGCACCAAGTGGGTTGTTGGGAGGTGTGTGAGTGAGGCAAGAGTGAGGGAAGGGAAATGCAGAGAGCCTTGGAAGTGTTTCTGTGCACACAGGCTGCTGCAAGGGCAGCGTTGGACTTCTCTGGACTTCTCCCCAGTGACCTCTCAGAGCCCCCTGAGATGTCACACAGACACCTGGGATATCACAGCCCACTCAGTGGTGTCACACAACCTGCCCCAGGATGTCACACCACCTTTCTGTGAAGTCACAGCTCTTCCCATATGCCACAAAACCACCTCGTGATGTCACACAGCCACATTTGATGTCATTGTTCACTCTGTGATGTCACAGTCAGCACTGTGATGTCATACAACCTGTCCTGAGATGTCACATGGCTTTTCTATGATGTCACTGCCCACTCTAGGATTTCATATCACCACCATGTGGTGTCACAGTCTGCTCAGTGATGTCACACAATCAATCAGTGGTGGCACAGCCTGCTCTGTGGTGTCATATATCTAATGTCTAATGTCACAGTCCTCTCTTTGATGTCACAATCAGCTCTGTGATGTCACACAGTCCCCTCTGTGATACCGTAGCTGCTCAGTGACCTCACACAACAAACTCTGGCATGTCACAGCCCCATTTGTGACCTCACACAACCCACTCGGAGCTGTCACACAGCCCCTTTCTGACATCACAGCTGCTCTGGGGCTCCAGGACACAGCCACAGAGGTGCTGCTGTGACACAGCCCCCTCTGGCACATCCCACAGCCCCTGCCAGTGCTGAGCCCCTGGCAGCTCTGTCTGAGCCTGCTCTCTGTGTCCCTGAGCTGCCCTGGCAGGGCCCCAGCCCTGCTGGGCTGTGCTCAGGAGCTGCTCCTGGCCAGAGCTGTCTCTCTGCAGCGCTGCCCTTGCCAGGAGCTGCCTCTGGGCCAGGAGCCCGGCCCAGCTCAGCAGCACAGACACAGCACCAGCACTTTCATCACCCTCTCGGGCCTTTGGGGCTCTTGGCATCACACTCAGTCCCTCAGAGTGTGCTCCAGAAACTCCTCAAGAGCTCCGAGTCAGATGGAAGCACTGAAGTTTCTTGTAGTTGAAATGAGAGACACGAGTGAGAAAGCGTCCCCAGGTTCCAGGCAGAGCAGAAGACTGGAGGCCCTGATGGCAGCTGGGGACAAGCAAGGGAAAGGTGTCTGTGGTGCTGAGCAAAGCTGGATGTGTTTCAGGAATGGCAAGGGCCAAGGGCTGAGCCCCAGCCCCTGGCAAGGCAGATGCTGTCCCTCCCTCATTGCTCAGGGCTCTTCCCGGGCCACTGGCATGTGGGGATGTGCAATGCCAAGGGCAGCACCATGGGGCGGCCCCTGCCAGGCTGCTGAGCAGGGACAAGGAGGCAATGAGGCCCCAGGGCTGCCAGGGTCACTTGTCCCCTGCTGGCCTCAGGCCCAGGGCCAGCAGCCATGGCCAAAGGGCTGCACAAGTTGCCTCTGGCAGGGCCTTGCAGCTTCACAGCCCAGGGCCCTCAACCTCTACCTGCTACTTATGTGATGAGGCCTCCAAATCCCATCCTGGGAGATTTTTGTGTCCTCTCCAAGGTCTGTGAAGATGGAAACACTGGTCAAAGTTATTTCCTCCCAGATCTTGCAATGACACAACAGGGATCAATATCTTTAAAGTGATCTAGAGTGGATTTGGATGTGTTAGAAGGAGGAAATATTTTACAATCAGAGTGGCACAAAACTGTAACTGCTTTTCCAGAGAAATGGATGCCCCATCCCAGAAATGCTCCCAGAGCAGGAGCTCTGTGCAACCTGACACAGTGAAAGCCCCTCCCCTCCCCAAGGATGGAATTCCTGTTGTGTGGGTTCTCTGATGTGCTGGGTGCCCTCACAACCCTCCTGGCCAGAATGTCTGCTAAGGGCCAGCCAGGCTGCTGCAGTGGCACTGACCTCACAGCCATCACCATTGCAGCCATGTCCCCTGGGCCTGGCTCTCCCCTTTCCTCTGCCCCTGCCTTGTCTCTGCTGCCATGAAGAGTTTGTTCATTATTATCTTGTCCCCAAGGTGCTGGGGCCAATTGCTTCCCAGTCAGGCTCCTGGAGCAGCAGTGGCTTTTCAGATCCCAGCCAGAAATGAGCCCTGAAGCAGCAGCTCTGCAGTGCTGGCCACCAGGCCGGGGTGCCAAGGGAGCCTTCTGGCCATGGCCTGGAAGCAGCTGCTGCTGCCAAGGTGCCTTTGGTGCCTCAGGCTGTCCCTGGCACAGCTCCCAGCACGGCACTCTGCACTTGTGCCCGAGCCCTTCCCTGGCTTGGGGCTGGCCTGGGGCTTTTCCTGCAGCAGGATCTGCCCTGGCCATGGCACAGGAAAGGCAGTTCCTGCTGGAGCAGGAGGCTGTGCCTGGAATGGGCTCAAACAACTCCAGAAAAGCCCTGTTTACTTAAAAATTGCTCCCTAGAGCACTGTAGTCTAATAATTGTTATAGCTCCTATACTGTGGAGTAAATACCTCTTTTATTTACTCTGTGGTGTAAATAAATCTGTCTAATCATGCCAGAATCAGTCACAGTTGTATTTGTATAAATACATCTGATATTCCATTGTTAATCCTGTGGGGAAAATTGCATTACGGTTCAGTTCTAACTGTCCAGTCTTTACATATAAACTTTGACAAACTGGGGCTGGGATTGGATCCAGCTGCTCCCAGTCTCCTCTCTTATAAGGAATTTAAAAGCCGAGGCGTCCTGGAGGGGTTTGAGGATCCCTGGTGGCTGTTGGGTGTCATTTCTCCACCTCATGACTCAGCAGGAGTTTCTCCAATAAAGAAATAAAGTTTTTGCCTGAAGCTCCCACTCTGCCCATGACAGGAAGCCCAGGGAGTGTCTGTGACATCCCGGCTCTTTGGCAGCCTGGGGACTCCTGGGATGTCACCGTGGAGCCCCCGGGAGTGCCTGTGACAGAGCGGTGCCTTTGCAGCCCAGGGTCCCCTGGGATGTCACCATGGAATTACTGTGACTGCGTCTGACCACAGGGCTCATCAGCATCCCCAGAAATCCCTGGGAGGTCTCTGTGGAGCCCCTGTCTCTGCCTGTCTCAGACCTGAAGCCAGAGCCCCTTGCCATGGCAACCATTTGCAGTCCCATCCCCAGGCTCATGGGATCCCAGAGCCACAGAATTGGCTGAGTTGGGAGGGAGCCACGGGGATCCTCCAGTCCAACTGCTGGCCCTGCACAGGACACCCCAACAATCCCAGCCTGGGCCTGGCAGCGCTGGCCAAACGCTGCTGGAGCTCAGCCAGCCCTGGAGCTGGGAGCCTTCCCTGGGGAGCCTGTTCAGTGCCCCAGCAGCCTTGCGGGAAAAACCTTTTCCTCACATCCAGCCTAAACCTGCCCGCCTCAGCTCCAGCTGCTCCCTCCACTCCTGTCCCTGGGCACCAGAGGGAAGAGGTTCCCGCAGCCCCCAGCCAGGGACCCACTCCCAAGGCTGCTGCCATGGCAACCAGGCCTGGCACCAGCTGGGATGCTCGGTTTCCATGGGCCGGGCTTCAGGAATGGCATTCCCCAATTTCCTGCTCCTGCTGAAACCGCGCTGCTGCTCGCTTCCCTCCCACCTGCCATGGAAAGCACAAAAGGCAAAGATCCCAGGCTGGGATAAGAACAATTTACTGGGAACATCAATGAGATAAGAAATGAACAGCAACAGAAACAATTTGTATAACAGAAGGGATAAGACAAATTATTTACAGGGAAAACTAAACCACCACTGATTGTTTCTTTCTGGCCACATATTTCCTGCTGTCTGGAAAGGACACCTTTCTTCTCTGGTGAGAGAGAGGAAGTCTTTTTCCTTGTCCCTGGCAACAACCTTAGATGGGATTAAATATAATGACAGGGTCATGGCCAGACCCTCATGTTCTTCAATCCCACAACATGACACTGCCATGGGCAGGAAAAGGTACAGGTGTCTTCCCAGCATGGATCCCAGGGAACATGGATCACCAGGTCTCTTCCCAACGTGGATCCTGCAAGGGCAGATGAAGCTGCACCAGTGAACAAAGCTCTTTCTGCACTTTGGGGCAATCACAGGGTTTCCCTTAGTAGTGCCTCCGTTGGTGTTGGGTCAAGGTAGAGCTCTGGCTGAAGCTCTTCCCACACTGGGGACACTCATAGGGCCTCTCCCCAGTGTGGATGCGTTTGTGGGTAATGAGGTTGGATCTGTGGCTGAAGCTCTTCCCACATTCCCCACACTCATACGGCCTCTCCCCAGTGTGGATGCGCCGATGCCTGACGAGGGTGGAGTTTTGCTTGAAGCCCTCCCCACAATCAGAGCAGTGGAAAGGCCTCTTATCCGTGTGAATCCGCTGGTGCCTTAGCAGAGTGGAGCTTGCCTGAAACCTCTTCCCACATTCCCCACACTCATAGGGCCTCTCCCCAGTGTGGATGCGCCGGTGAATGGTGAGGGTGGAGTTGTACTTGAAGCCCTCCCCACAGTCAGGGCAGCGGAAAGGCCTCTCATCCGTGTGAATCCGCTGGTGCACGAGGAGAGTGGAGCTGGTGTGAAACCTCTTCCCACACTGGGGACACTCGTAGGGCCTCTCCCCAGTGTGGATGCGCTGGTGGATGATGAGTTGGGAGCTGCAGCTGAAGCCCTTCCCACATTGCCCACACTCATAGGCCCATTCCCCAGTGTGGATCATCTGGTGGCAGATCAGGCTGTTGCTCTGACTGAAGCTCTTCCCACACTCCAAGCACTCGTAGAGCTTCTCCCCATCCTGAAGCTGCTCGTGGACCACCAGCTCAGAGCCCCGGCTGGATCTCCGGCCGCCTTCCCGGCACAGGGTGGGTCTTTCCTCCTCAGAGCACCCTGGGATGGGTTTGGAGCCCCTCCTCCTGCGGGATCTCTGGGGATTTTCCTCCCCGTTGGATTCCTGCATTGTGGAACTGCTCAAAATTGCCTCTTCCATGAGGTTCTGCTGTGGGGATTTGTCCTCCCTGGTCTCCATCCTCAGCTCCTTGTCTGGGGGAGGAAGGACAAGGAGAGGATGGGATTTGCCTCCGTGCCAGAGGGAAGGGGAAGGAGATCCCCCCAGTGCGTCCCCGGCAGGACGGCGTCGGCAGCGGGGTTGTCCTGCAGCCGGGGGCCATGCTGGGCTGGGAGATGGAGCAGGAGAGAGGGGGAAAGGGGCACTGACTTCCTCCTCACCTGCCTGGGTGTCCTGGAGCATCTTCCTCTTCCTTGCAGCCTCTTTCTCCATCTGGCCAAGATTTGGGAATGGGAAATCCTGGTTTGGGGAAATATAACGGATGAGCACATTGAGTTGATGTCCCACATTGTCCACACATTGATGCCCCTCTGCCCAAGTCCATCTCTAGATGTCACCAAACATCTGGGGTCTGTAAAAAGCTCCCAAACATCAAGATTCAGCTCTGAAAATGCCTCACAGGAGTCCCCCATCTCTCCTCTCTCCCCTTTGGTGTTGAGGGGTTCCCCCCGGTCCCAGCTGCTGGGGATCATGCTTGTACTGGGGGTCCCTGTTTGCTCTGTCGCTGCCCTCCCCAGGCTGCTGGGAGTTTCAGGAATCCAAAAAGTTCCCCCTGTTTCCATCTCCCCACTTAAGGATTCTGTGACCTCCCAAAATCATCCCAAGGGGCATTTTCTGCTCAGCTTTGGAGTTCTTCATTCTCCAAGCATCTCCCCCAAGAAAACCCCAACCCAGGAACCTCCCAGGATATCTGGGCTGAGCTCCCCCTCCTTGGTCACGTGTGGGATGGGGGATGATGATCCCACGGGTGCGGGATTGTGAATTCAGGGAGTGCGCGACCTCGTGGTTCCTTCTACTTTCCCTGATCCTCTTTTGTCCCTCCTCTTCCTCCTGCTCCTCCTCCCTAACTCCACCTTCTTCTGCTACTTCCATCCCTTCTCTCTCTCCTTCTTCATCCCTCCTCTTCCATCCCTCCCCCTCCTCCCCCAGGAGCAGTGACACCCTCGGTGCCCCGTTCCCAAACCCCTCACAGCCCACGGCAGGAGCGGGGATGGAGCCAGGACAGGTCGGGATGGGCAGCGCGGGGCTCTCCGCTGCTCCCACCCGCTGGGGACGGGGGGAACCCGGCCCGGGGAAAAGGAGAGGGAAACTGGGAAAATTGGGGGCTGCAGATCCAACCTGGGGCTGGCTGGGGACCCTGGCTGGGGACTGCCAGCCCTTGGGGCTCCTCTGGGGAGATGTGGGACCGGGGAACACAGAGAGGGCTGGGGGATCCCAGGGGTGACAGCACTGGCAGGGACTCGTTTGGACTGGGGTAACTGGAACCCTACTGGGGCAACTGGGAATCCTTGGGAATGAGCACAAGCATGCTGAGGGCACATGGGATATACTGGGAATGTCTGTGACCATCCTGGGGAAATTGAAATCACGCTGGGAACAACGGGAACCATGCTGGGGACAACTGGGAACAACTGGGATTGACTGGGTCTGCACCGGGGGCAACTGGGCATTACTGGAACCATGCTGGGAGGGTCTGGGATCATCTGGGGAGGGACTGCAACTATACTGGGATTAAACTGGGTGCAACTGGGATCACACAGAGAGGAACAGGGAGTGACTGGAACCATGCTGAGGTCCTACTGGGATCACAGTGGGAGCAGCTGGGCCATGCTGGGCAAGACTGGGACCATACTGGCAGCAACTGGGACTGCACTCAGGGTGACTGGGAGTGACTAGGAGCAACTGGGATCAGGCTGGAAGCACCCAAGGAGTGACTAGGAGCAACTGGGATAGACTGGGAGAGACTGAAACCACAGTGCAGGTAAATGGGAACAACTGGAACCACAGTGGATAGTCTTGGGAGCAGCTGTGCCCATGCTGGGGTCATACTGGGATCCTGCTGGAACTAGCTGGGATCATACTGGGAGTGACTGAAAAGGGGCTGGCTGGGACTGGAACCATGCTGGAGGTGACTGGGAGCAACTGGGCCCATCCTGGGAGTGACAGGGAGTCACTCTGGCCATGACTGGAACCATATTGGGAGTATCTGGGAGTGACTGGAACCATACTGGGGGTGGCTGGTACAACAGCTCATACTGGGAGTGACTGAGATTGTAGTGGGAGTGACTGGGATCATCCTGGAAGTGACTGGAACCATACTGGGAGTGACAATGGCTCCTACAGGGATAGCACTGGGAACCACTGGGATTACAGTGGTTGTGAATGGAACCTGACTGGGGGTTACTGGGAGCTACTGGGCCCATGCTGGGAGGAAAATGTGGACACATTGGGAGCAACTGGGATCAACTGGAAGGTACTGGAACCATGCTGAGGGAACTGAGACCACAGCTGGGATCATACTGGGAGGAAGTGGGAAAGAATGGGATCATTCTGAGGTAACCAGAACCTTACTGGGGCAACTGGGATATACTGGGAGTGTCTATAACCATACTGGGAACAGCGGGAACCACACTGGGACAAACTGGGAGTGAGTGGGACCATGCTGAGATGGACTGGGACTATTCCAGGGACAACTGGGATCACACTGGTAGGAACTGGGAAGAATTACAACTATTCTGGGATCATACTCAACTGGGATCATACTGGGATCACAGTGGGAGCAGCTGGGTCCCTGCTGGCTGAGACTGGGATCCCACTGAGGGTGACTGGAATCATACTGGGATTGACTGGGAGTGGCTGGGAACAACTGGGATCATGCTGAGAGCAACTGGGAGGAGCTGGGAATGACTGGGAGCGTGCTGGGGCTGACTGGGATATACTGGGAGAGACAGGGAGTCCCAGGGATCACACTGGAGGCTACTGGGGTCACACTGGCACTGCCAGGGAGCAACTGGGGGCCACTGGCCTCATACTGGGAGTGACTGGGATTAGACTGGGAGTGTCTGAGATCAGACTGGGAGTGTGAAGGAAACTGTGTGAGGGAAAAAATGGGAAAAAAACCAAGATAAATTCAAGGAAAATATAAGAGAAAAATCAGGGAAAAGCAAAAAAAACCCAAAACAACCAAAACAGGGAGATATAAAAAAAAAAGGGGGAAAAAGCATGGAAAAAATTTGAGAGAAAATTGGGGAAAACCAGGAAAAATCTGGGGGAAAAAAAAATACCTCAAGGAAAAACTGGGGAAAAAATCAGGAAAGTGGAAAAAAACTGGGAAAAATCAGTAAAAATCAGAAAAAATGGGGAAGAAATCAGAAAAAATAGGAAAAGAAGGAAAAATCAGGAAAAAAACAGGAAAAAATTGGGGGAAAAAAGGGGAAAATCAGGAATAAAACTGGGAAAGGATTGGGAAAAATCGGGGAAACTAAGGAAAAGAAAGAGAAATAAAATCTGGAAAAAATGGGGAAAAAGATGTGAAAAAACCAGGAAAAATCAGGGAAATTTGAGAATAAATTGGGAGAAAAGTAGGAAAAATTTGGGAAAAGAATAGGGAAAAATCAGGAAAAATTAGGAAAGGCGTGAAAAAAATTGGGAAAAATCAGGGAAAAATATCAAGAAAAAAAAGATTAAAAACCTCCGGAAAAATCCAGAAAAATCATTAAAAAATTGGAAAAATCAAGGAAGAAATCTGATATATTTGAGAATAAATTGCAAAAAAAGCAGAAAAAAAATTAGAAAAAAAATTTATAAAAAAGATAAATCAGGGAAAAATCAGCGAAAAAAATAGGAAAAGGATAAAAGTTCAGAAAAAAAAAAAAAGAAAAAAATCAGGAAAAAATTGGGGAAAACCAGAAAAATTTGGGAAAGGAAAAGGGAAAAATCAGGGAAAAAACTGAGAAAAAAACTGGAAAAAAATGCAAAAACCAAGGAAAATTTTGACCAAAAATTGGGAAAAATTGAAAAAAATCAGAAAAGAAAGAGGAAAAAATCAGGAAAAAATATCTGAAAAACTCAGGAAAAAATGGGGAAAATAAGGAAAAAAATTATGAAAAAATTGGGAAAATTGAGATGAGTGAGGAAAGAAACCTGGAAAAAATCAGGTAAAATCGCTTAAAAACTTAAGAAATATAGGGAAAAATCAGGGAAAAATTGTGAAAAAATCTGAGAATAATGAGGAAAAAATTGGGAAAAGAAGAGGGAAAAATCAGGAAAAAACTGGGAGAAAAAAATTGGGAAAAAACTGGGAAAAATCATGAAAAGAAAGAGGAAGAAGAGCAGGAAAAATTTGAGAAAAATTAAAAAAAAAAATCAGGAAAACAATGAGGAAAAGAAAACGGGAAAAAAAAAACACAACGAAAAATGGGAAAAAACTGGGGAAAAGCCAGGAAATATTTAGGAAAAAAACAGGCAAAAGTCAGAAAAATTAAAGAAAAAATGGGGTAATATTTGGACAAATCAGACAGAAAAATCAAGAAAAAATGGGGAAAAAAATTTAAAAAATTATGAAAAATGAATGGAAAATCAGGAAAAGAAAAAGTGAATAAAACCTGGAAAAAATCAGGAAAAAAAACCCAGGAAAAAATCAGAATAAAATAATGAAAAATTGTGGGAAAATCAAGGAAAAAACTGGGAAAAAATTAGGAAAATACAGGAAAAAAATTGAAAAAATACAGGAAAAAACAGAAAAATCAGGTAAAAATTTAAGAAGTTACAAAAAAGATGGAAAAACTTGAGAAAAGAAGAAGGAAAAACCAGGCGAAAATCAGGGAAAAAAATCAGGAAAATTTGGGAAAAAACTGGGAAAAAACTGGGAAAAAATGAGAAAAATCAGGGGAAAAAACGGATTGAAATCCCTTTATCCCATTCTTCCAAGGAATTTTGGGAATTGCCTACCTGGGAGGTTGTGGAAGAATTTCCAGACCTGGGAATCCGAGAACTGAGGAAAGGTGAAATTGTGGATGAGCTGGTTCAGGTTTTTCGGAAGGCTGATGGCCTGGTCCTCTTACAGCTTCCAGAATGTTCGGATGAGTCCCACGCCTCCTTCCAGCGGGAAATCATGGAAAAATCATGGAAAAATCATGGGAAAGCTGTGATTCAAATTCATGGACTTTTGCCCACAAAACACCCTTTTTTTCCCGACAAAATTTCTATTTTTTCCCCAAAAATTTTAATTCCCCCCCACCTAAAATATTAATTTTTTTGATAATTAAATGGGAAGGATTGGGGGAAATGAGGGAAAGTAGGATGGAAATGGAGGAAAAATGTGGAAGAGTTGGGGAAAACTAGAAAAAAATGGGCAAAAAGAGAAAAAATGGAGCAAAAGTTGGAAGAAATGGGGAAAAAATGGGATGAAAATGGGAGAAAATTGTGGGAAATGGAATGGAAATGGAGGGAAAATTGGAAAATTGGAGGAAAAAAAATGAAAGAAAATGGGGATAAAATTCTGGAAAAATAAAACCAGAATAAAAATGAGGAAAAAATGGGGGAAACTGGGAGAAAAATGGGATAAAATGGGAATAAAAATTGTAAAAATGAAGCAAAAAGGGGGGAAAATTGGAAGAAAATGGGGAAAATAGGAGAGATCATGGGTGAAAAATGGGGTCTATGGTGCAAAAAGAGAGTAAAATGGGGAAATAGGGAAAAAATGGATTACAAATGGGAAAAAAATGGGGAAAAATGAGGAAAACATGGGGAAAAATTGAGTAAAAATGCAGGAGAAAATAGGGAAAAAATCAGAAAAATTGGGAAATATTGAGGAAAAACGAGTTAAAAAGGGGAAAAATAGAGGCAAAAAGGAGAAACATGGGGAAAAAATGGGGAAAAATAAAAAAAATAGGATAAAAATGGGGGGAAAATTGTATGAAATTGGGATAAAAATGGGAAATAATTGAATAAAAATGTGAAAAAATGGGATAAAGTGGAGACAAATTGTACTCTAATAGGGAATGACTGAGAGTCATTTGGCTTATTGTGGGGCGCATAGGAAACTGGAACCACACGGGGTGAGCAACTGGGCTGATGCTGGGAGCAGCCACTGCCGGCACCGGGAGCCCCGAACCCCTTTCCCGGCCATGCCGGACCCGCATCCCCCCGGCCCCTTTGCCGGGGCTCTGCCGCCACCGCCACCGGGACCCCCCAAAAACACCTCCCGGGGACCCCCGGGGTGCCCCCGAGGGGCATCTGCGGCTCGGCTCTGGAGCCCTGCCATCCCCAAACATCCCCCCCAAAAACCCCAAAGCCAGGGAGCCCCGGGGGATTTGGGGCGAGCTCCCCCTCCCCGGGCACCTGCGGGATGGGGGGCGATGGTCCCGAAGGAGCTGCAGATGCAGAGAGCGGGGAGCGCAGGTGGAGCCTCCTCTGCCTGCTCCAGCTCTTCCTCCTCCTGCTCCTCCTCTTCCTCCTGCTCTGTCCCTCCTCTTCCTCCTGCTCTGTCCCTCCTCTGTCCCTGGGCGTGGTTCGGAGCCCTCGGGTGAGCGGGGCCGGGCCGGGACACGATGGGAAAGGGCTGGGTCCCCCCCAAACCGAGCTGGGGGCAGCGGAGCTTTGGGGGAACAATGGGAACGGGGCGGGACAGGGGAACAGGGGGAGGTGGGAGCACTGAGGGTCCCCCAGTTCACCCCAGGAGCCCCAAGCGCCGTCCCAGCCCCCCCAGTTCCCCCCGCAGCCCCGGCTGAGGGGGGCTCAGCCCAGGAGCCGCCGTCGTTCGGGGCTCCCCCGAGTGCAGGAACGGGAGAGTTCCCGGCTCGGGGAAGCCCCAGCACAGGAGGGGATCTTGTCCCTCTTCCAGGGCCCTTCAGGGTCTTCAGGCCCCTCTCAAGAGGAGTTTTTCTCTTTTTCAAGTTTTTTGGGGGGGATCCCACCACTACAGGGGTGTTTTTTCCTCCCCATTTTAGGGTGTTTGTGCGGCCGCAGCCCCACAAGCCCCTTTTGAGGGGGGATCATGACGGCTTTAAGTGACATTTTTAGGGGTGTCCCCACCCCAAGCCCCTGTAGGGGATGTTTTGTCCCCCAGGGTGGATTTTGGGGGTTCTCTCTACCATGGCCGCTTTAAGGGCCCCCGGTGTTGTCGGGTCCCACTGTAACTCCTCTTAAAAGGGCAACACCGCTCCCGTTGGTTCCGGCAGTGGAGCCCGGGAGGGGTTGGGGGTCCCGGGAGGGGTTTGGGGGTACCTGGGTGATGCCGATGAAGGCGATGGGGTCCTCATGCTGGGTATAAACCTTTGTGAGGGTTTCCTGGGGGGTTTTCGGAAGTTCTGGGTGTTTTTAGGGCCACGGTGGTATTTGGGGGGTTCTCAAGGGGGTTTACAGGAACCCTGATGGGGGAATTTGGGCGATCTCTGGGGATGAAATTGGGGGTCCCAAGGTTGTTTTGGGGAACCTGCTGGTGATGGAGATGGGGACCCCATGCCAGGTATGTGTCGTGGTTTTAAACCAATAACTAAGAAAATTACTTACTTCTTGCTGTGAGATATGGATTAGAACAAGAGCAAAACAGGCATCCAACTTAAAAGGGAATAAAAAAAAAAAGTTTATTGACAAACTACAATAATAAGAACACCAGAATAAACTTCCAGAAAAACCTCTCCATCCCTTATCTACCCACTATTCCCTTGTTCACATGACAACAGAGACAAAAACTCTGGAACTCTGATAGTTAAAACAGTCCCAATTCTTGCTAGTCTTTTCACCCGTCTTTATAGAGAAACAGAAGTTTCTTCCTGTTAATTTATGGAGTTTCTCACAAGAAAACTATTTTTGTTATAGTTTTCTATTGCCCTAATGTTAGCTGCTCAGAGCTGCTATTATTAGAGTTCACTCCTCCCATTCTCACATCACTCTGAAGTATGTATGGGCCATGCGTCTAGAGATAGCATTTTTAAGGATAAGTTATTCAAAGGCAAAAAAAGTCTTCTTCATCTGTTTCTGTGAGCTTCACCAGAAAACAGTTTTCTCATGGCCTCTCAGGGCTTCAAATCTCTCAACAGTTTTCTCATTGCCTCTCAAGGCTTTTAATCTCCCAGTACTTCACTATACTATAATTACTCTTTACTCAAATTTACACTTTGAACACTATTCCTCTCTAGATCTTATATCATGAATTAAAGGAGTTCTTTTCAGGACTTCATTGTCCATCTCCATAGTTTTAACAGGGAGATATTTCAGCTTAATTAAAGCATCTTCTTAATTCTCTACCTTTCTTGAAGCTTCTTTTCTTTCCTGTCACTGGTAGTTTATAAAGTCTCTTTTCATGTTGATCTCTCTCTTTCTCTCTCTGGATAAAAAGATTAATCCGCAAGTCTCATCTGGGTAATGAAAGAGTTAACACCTTGCCCAGGCTTTTGTAGATGGTTCGGTGATCTCTGCCGAACAGGAGCTGGAGCCGTCTGCGATGGGAAGTTCCTCATGGCTGCTCTGGAGCGTGTGGTCTCTGCTCCAACCCGCTGCAAGTCCAGGGCCTGTCTCTTTCTTCACTGGGCAGTTTCTAGTGAATTAGTTACAGCAAAACCTGCAGCCGGGCCAGAGATCGGCTCGGCCCGGCCCGGCCCGGGGAAAACCTTCCCCAGGCCCCCCCATCTCCCGGCCGGGAGACGGGGCAGGCCCGGCCCCATCCCCGCCCGGCCGCATGGCCTGGGCAGGGACGGGAGGCCTGGAGCTCTGCCACCCTCCACAGCCAGAAAACAAAGAGAACCCAGAGAGCTCTGCTTTTACATTTTAAGGTAGGGTTCACAAGTTGATCCCACTTTTCAATGGCCTAAACTGCTGTCAATTCCCAGCAATGACCGATAATTGGTCAGGAGAAAAGACTCCAAGCACTTCCCAGCAACTCCAACTCCCTTAAAGGTAAAGTAACTCCATGACACTATGATGTCACTGCCCACTCTAGGATTTCATATCACCACCATGTGACTTGACAGCCTGTTCTGTGATGTCTCACAACCAACCAGTGATATCACAATCCACCCTGTGGTGGCTCTGTCATGTCACAACCTGCTCTGTGATGTCAGAATCCTTTCTGTAATGATGTACATTCGTCCTCTGATGTCATAGTCATGTCTCTGATGTCACAACCCACTAAGTAACATCACCCAGCCCACTCTGTGATGTCATACAGCCACACTGTGACATCACACACCTCTTTCTGATGTCACAGAATCCCCTCTATGACGCCATAGCTGCTCAGTGACCTCACACAACAAACTCTGGGATGTCACAGCCCCCTCTGTGACCTCACACAACCCACTCAGAGCTGTCACACAGCCCCTTTCTGACATCACAGCTGCTCTGGGGCTCCAGGACACAGCCACAGAGGTGCCACTGTGACACAGCCCCCTCTGACACATCCCACAGCCCCTGCCAGTGCTGAGCCCCTGGCAGCTCTGTCTGGGCCTGCTCTCTGTGTCCCTGAGCTGCCCTGGCAGGGCCCCAGCCCTGCTGGGCTGTGCTCAGGAGCTGCTCCTGGCCAGAGCTGTCTCTCTGCAGCGCTGCCCTTGCCAGGAGCTGCCTCTGGGCCAGGAGCCTGGCCCAGCTCAGCAGCACAGACACAGCACCAGCACTTTCATCACCCTCTCGGGCCTTTGGGGCTCTTGGCATCACACTCAGTCCCTCAGAGTGTGCTCCAGAAACTCCTCAAGAGCTCCAAGTCAGATGGAAACACTGAAGTTTCTTGTAGCTGAAATGAGAGACACGAGTGAGAAAGCGTCCCCAGGTTCCAGGCAGAGCAGAAGACTGGAGGCCCTGATGGCAGCTGGGGACAAGCAAGGGAAAGGTGTCTGTGGTGCTGAGCAAAGCTGGATGTGTTTCAGGAATGGCAAGGCCAAGGGCTGAGCCCCAGCCCCTGGCAAGGCAGATGCTGTCCCTCCCTCATTGCTCAGGGCTCTTCCCGGGCCACTGGCATGTGGGGATGTGCAATGCCAAGGGCAGCACCATGGGGCGGCCCCTGCCAGGCTGCTGAGCAGGGACAAGGAGGCAATGAGGCCCCAGGGCTGCCAGGGTCACTTGTCCCCTGCTGGCCTCAGGCCCAGGGCCAGCAGCCATGGCCAAAGGGCTGCACAAGTTGCCTCTGGCAGGGCCTTGCAGCTTCACAGCCCAGGGCCCTCAACCTCTACCTGCTACTTATGTGATGAGGCCTCCAAATCCCATCCTGGGAGATTTTTGGGTCCTCTCCAAGGTCTGTGAAGATGGAAACACTGGTCAAAGTTATTTCCTCCCAGATCTTGCAATGACACAACAAGGATCAATATCTTTAAAGTGATCTAGAGTGGATTTGGATTTGTTGGAGGAAATATTTTACAATCAGAGTGGCACAAAACTGTAGATGCTTTTCCAGCGAAATGGATGCCCCATCCCAGAACTGCTCCCAGAGCAGGAGCTCTGTGCAACCTGACACAGTGAAAGCCCCTCCCCTCCCCAAGGATGGAATTGCTGTTGTGTGGGTTCTCTCATGTGCTGGGTGCCCTCACAACCCTCCTGGCCAGAATGTCTGCTGAGGGCCAGCCAGGCTGCTGCAGTGGCACTGACCTCACAGCCATCACCATTGCAGCCATGTCCCCTGGGCCTGGCTCTCCCCTTTCCTCTGCCCCTGCCTTGTCTCTGCTGCCATGAAGAGTTGTTTCATTATTATCTTGTCCCCAAGGTGCTGGGGCCAATTGCTTCCCAGTCAGGCTCCTGGAGCAGCAGTGGCTTTTCAGAGCCCAGCCAGAAATGAGCCCTGAAGCAGCAGCTCTGCAGTGCTGGCCACCAGGCCGGGGTGCCAAGGGAGCCTTCTGGCCATGGCCTGGAAGCAGCTGCTGCTGCCAAGGTGCCTTTGGTGCCTCAGGCTGTCCCTGGCACAGCTCCCAGCACGGCACTCTGCACTTGTGCCCGAGCCCTTCCCTGGCTTGGGGCTGGCCTGGGGTTTTTCCTGCAGCGGGATCTGCCCTGGCCATGGCACAGGAAAGGCAGTTCCTGCTGGAGCAGGAGGCTGTGCCTGGAATGGGCTCAAACAACTCCAGCAAAGCCCTGTTCACCTCAAAATTGCTCCCTAGAGCACTGTAGTCTAATGATTGTTATAGCTCCTGTACTGTGGAGTAAATAACTCTTTTTCTTTATTTACTCTGTGGTGTAAATAAATCTGTCTAATCATGCCAGAATCAGTCACAGTGGCATTTGTATAATTACATCTGATATTCCATTGTTAATCCTGTGGGGAAAATTGCATTACGGTTCAATTCCACCTGTCCAGTCTTTACACATAAGCCTTTGACAAACTCTGGGGCTGGGACTGGATCCAGCTGCTCCCAGTCTCCTCTCTTAGAAAGAATTTAAAAGCCTAGGAAGCTTGGAGGGGTTTGAGGATCCGTGGTGGCTGTTGGGTGTCATTTCTCCACCTCATGACTCAGCAGGAGTTTCTCCAATAAAGAAATAAAGCTTTTGCCTGAAGCTCCCACTCTGCCCATGGCAGGAAGCCCTGGGAGTGTCTGTGACATCCCGGCTCTTTGGCAGCCTGGGGACTCCTGGGATGTCACCGTGGAGTCCCCAGGAGTGTCTGTGACAGAGCGGTGCCTTTGCAGCCCAGGGTCCCCTGGGATGTCACCATGGAATTGCTGTGACTGTGTCTGAGCACACAGCTCTTCAGCATCCCCAGAAATCCCTGGGAGGTCTCTGTGGAGCCCCTGTCTCTGCCTGTGACATTCCGGTTCTTGAACAGCCTGGAGACTCTTGGAATGTCCCCATGGAACCCCTCTGAAGGCCTGTAACAAATGTGATCCTTGGTAGGCAACCAACAGCATGACCTGTTGCTATGGTCTGTTTCCATGGCAACCATCACAGCCCCTGTTGCTATGGTCAGTCCCTTGGCAGCTCCCCATGCCAGGGATGGTTGCCATGGACACCAGCTCAGGCCTGGAGCCAGAGCCTGTTGCCATGGCAACCATTTGCAGTCCCATCCCCAGGCTCATGGGATCCCAGAGCCACAGAATTGGCTGAGTTGGGAGGGAGCCATGGGGATCCTCCAGTCCAACTGCTGGCCCTGCACAGGACACCCCAACAATCCCAGCCTGGGCCTGGCAGCGCTGGCCAAACGCTGCTGGAGCTCAGCCAGCCCTGGAGCTGGGAGCCTTCCCTGGGGAGCCTGTTCAGCGCCCCAGCAGCCTCATGGGAAGAACATTTTCTTCACATCCAGCCTAAACCTGCCCGCCTCAGCTCCAGCCACTCCCTCCACTCCTGTCCCTGGACACCAGAGGGAAGAGGTTCCCGCAGCCCCCAGCCAGGGACCCGCTCCCAAGGCTGCTGCCATGGCAACCAGGCCTGGCACCAGCTGGGATGCTCGGTTTCCATGGGCTGGGCTTCAGGAATGGCATTCCCAAAGATCCCAGGCTGGGATAAGAACAATTTATTGAGAACAGCAACAAGATAAGGCAAAAACAGGAACAGAAAAAATTTTGGTAACAGAAAGGATAAGACAAACCATTCACAGGGAAAACTAAAATACCACCATCTGACTCTTCCTGGACACGTATTTCCTCCTGCCTGGAAAGGACACCCTTCTACTCTGGTGAGAGAGAGGTAGTCCTTTTCCTGCCCCTGGCAATGACCTGAGAGGGGATTAAATATAATGGACCATGATTACAGTCTCACATTCTTTGATCCCACATCATGACATTGCCATGGGCAGGAAAAGGTACAGGTGTCTTCCCAGCATGGATCACAGGGAACATGGATCACCAGGTCTCTTCCCAACATGGATCCTCCAAGGGTGGATGACGCTGGAGCAGTGCACAAAGCACTTCCTGCACTAGGGGCACTTGCAGGGCTTCCCTTACCGGTGCCTCCGTTGGTGTTTGGTCAAGTTAGAGCTCTGGGTGAAGCTCTTCCCACACTGGGTACACTTGTAGGGCCTCTCCCCAGTGTGGATGCGCCATTGGGTGATGAGGGTGGAGTTGTATTTGAAGCCCTCCCCACAGTCAGGACAGCGGAAGGGTTTCTCATCCGTGTGAATCCGCTGGTGCCTGAGGAGAGTGGAGCTGCTGTGAAACCTATTCCCACACTCAGGACACTCATAGGGCCTCTCCCCAGTGTGGATGCGCTGGTGGATGATGAGTTGGGAGCTGCAGCTGAAGCCCTTCCCACATTCCCCACACTCATAGGCCCATTCCCCAGTGTGGATCATCTGGTGGCGGATCAGGCTGTTGCTCCGGCTGAAGCTCTTCCCACACTCCAAGCACTTGTAGGGCTTCTCCCCATCCTGAAGCTGCTCATGGAGCATCAGCTCAGAGTCCCGGCTGGATCTCCAGCCGCCTTCCCGGCACAGGGTGGGTCTTTCCTCCTCAGAGCACCCTGGGATGGGTTTGGAGCCCCTCCTCCTGCGGGATCTCTGGGGATTTTCCTCCCCACTGGATTCCTGCACCGTGGAGCTGCTCAAAACAGCCTCTTCCATGAGGTTCTGCCGTGGGGATTTGTCCTCCCTGGTCTCCATCCTCAGCTCCTTGTCTGGGGGAGGAAGGACAAGGAGAGGATGGGATTTGCCTCCGTGCCAGAGGGAAGGGGAAGGAGATCCCCCCAGTGCGTCCCCGGCAGGACGGCGTCGGCAGCGGGGTTGTCCTGCAGCCAGGGGCCATGCTGGGCTGGGAGATGGAGCAGGAGAGAGGGGGAAAGGGGCACTGACTTCTTCCTCACCTGCCTGGGTGTCCCATGGCATCTTCCTCTTCCTCACAGCCTGCTTCTCCATCCAGCCAAGGTTTGGGATTGGAAACTCCTGGTTTGAGAAAAAACAAGGAATGAGCACATTGAGTTTGATGGTCCTTCTTACCAAGCCCATCTCTAGAAGTCACCTGGGCCTCTGACGTGACTTAGTTTGAAAGGAGTTTGCTAAGGAAGGCAGAAATCACCACTGAAATTGATAAAAAATATAAGCATCCCATCCCCTCCGAATTATTATAATCTTGAAACCAAAGTGCTCTCAGGTAACAATATGGGAAAAGGAATATAAATTCTTTACTAAAGAAAGGAAAATGAAAATGCAGCAGTACAAAAAAAAAAAAAAAAAAACCCACAACAAAAAGCAACGCACCAACAGAGTCAGGACCTTACACCCTGTTGGACAGGGTACTGGTAGCAGTTTGATTAAATGGTGGCTGCAGTGCTCCAGGAGTGACAGATGTGGTTCTGTTGAAGCAATGATCCCATAGAATATTGTAGCTTACCTCAGAAGTTCTGGTGCTGTAGATGGGTCTGGTCTCTCCTCTGGGAATCCAGTGGAGAAAGACTGCCTGTGGTGTTCTGATTCTCAGATTATATCCAGTCAGGAATGCTTGGCTCCTCCCCCTGGCTGGAGCATCTCACAATGGGATGATGTCATTTTATCAGTCCTGCAGTGAGACTCAATGGCCCATTAACAGAAGATATCCCCCTGGAGGAAGGATGGGTGGTGGAAGAGATAAAGAGCACTGCCCCACCTGGTTTTAACAGCTGGCTCATTAACAGAAGATATCCCCCAGTTATGAGGGAATGGGTGATGAAAGAGATAAAGAAAACTGCTCTACCAGGTTTTAACAGATGGTGAGAGAATACATACTTTTGGTTACATCTTGCATTGCAACCCAAGACATGGGGTCCATATAAACCTCCCAAACACCAGGACTTAGCCCTGAAAATCCCTCCCAGGTGTTCCCCATCTCTGGTCTCCCTCCTTTGCTGTTCAGGGTTTCCTCCCTGTCCCAGCTGCTGGGGTTCATGCTTGTACTGGGGGTCCCCTGTCTACTCGGTCCCTGACCTCTTCAGGCTCCTGGGAGTGCCAGGAATCCAAAAAGTTCCCCCATTTCCACTCAGCTTTGGAGTTCTTCATTCTTCAAACATCCCCCCAAAAAAACCCAATCCAGGGACACCCCAGAATATCTGGGCTGAGCTCCCCCTCCCCGGGCACTTCTTGGATGGGGGGGTGATGATCCCATAGGTGGGGGCCTGTGAATTCAGGGAGTGCTTGACCTCGTGGTTCCTACTCCTTTCCCTGATCCTCCTTTGTCCCTCCTTCAGGCTGAAGAAGCTGCTCAAGGAGTCAGAAGCAAAACTCCAAGTCCCTTGGAGCTTCAATCAGCCCCACTGAGGGCAGGGACTGCCAAAGGCTCCCCAGGGACTGGTGAGAGCAGATCCTGGAGGCCAGGATTGCCTTTGCCGGGAGCCAAAGGCTCCGAGCAGGGAACTGCAATGCTGAGCCAGCCCTGGCTGGGTTGGAGGAAGCAGAAAGGCCAAGCCCTGAGCCCAGGCCTGGCCCAGCAGGGCCTGTCCCTCACGGGTGGCTCAAGGCTCTTTGTGGGGCAGTGGGATGTGAGGGGCAGCAAGGACAAATGCCATAAACCTGTGTGACACTCCAGATCCTTATGGAAACATTGGTCAGTGTGACACCATGGGAAGTTGTGGAACCAAGGGGATCATTGTGGCACTCTTGGGCCCATGGAACCAAGGGACCAGTGGGACAGTCTGAAGCCTTATGGAAACAAGAGGCCACTGTGAGCCTGCAGGGCTGTAACACCCAAGAACACTTCAATGCTGGTGGTAACCAAAGGTTCCTGTGCTTGAATTTGGTGCACAGGAGAAACAACAACCAGATCTTCTCAGCATGGACAGATGCAAAGAATATTCTTGGTAGGAAGGGACCCACAAGGACCATCAAGTCCAACTCTTAATATAATGGCCCCACAAGGATCAAACCCACAACCTCGGTGATGCTGGCACCATGCTCTGACCAACTGAGCTAAGAGGTCAAAATGACACAAAATTTAACTGACGAAATACAGACAATCAAGGAACTATGGCAAAGGGTTTAATACAACATCCAACTGCACAAAGAACTCTTACCATAGCCTTAACTTTGCAAACTTAGCTCATTTAACCTAAAAAGTGTTAACCCTTAAGATTTTGGGTAACATTAAGATATCCAAAAATATTCCAGGTACGTAGGATAGGAAGGAGAATAAAAAGAGACCAGAAAGACAGAAGATCTACAGAAAAACACTTCCAGAATGATCCCAGTCACTCCCACTACAATCTCAGTCACTTCCAGTATGAGCTGTTGCACCCAGCCACCCCCAGTATGGTTACAGTCACTCCCAGACCCTCCCAGTATGATTCCAGTCATGGCTAGAGTGACTCCCTGTCACTCCCAGGATGGGCCCAGTTGTTCCCAGTCACCTCCAGTATGGTTCCATTCCCAGCCAGCACCTTTGCAGTCACTCCCAGTATGATCCCAGCTAGTTCCAGTAGGATCCCAGTATGACCCAGCATGGGCACAGCTGCTTCCAGGATTATCCAGCATGGTTCCAGTTGTTCCCATTTACCTGCACTGTGGTTTCAGTCTCTCCCAGTCTATCTCAGTTGCTCTCAATCACTCCTCAGGTGTTTCTAGCCTGATCCCAGTTGCTCCCAGACACTCCCAGTCACGCTGAGTGCAGTCCCAGTTGCTGCCAGTATGGTCCCAGTCTTGCCCAGCATGGCCCAACTGCTCCCACTGTGATCCCAGTAGGATGCCAGTTACCCTCAGGATGGTTCCAGTTGCTCCCTGTTCCTCCCAGTGTGATTCCAGTTGCACCCAGTTGGCCCCAGTATAGTTCCAGTTGCTCCCCAGATGATCCCAGCTGCTCCCTGCAAAGTCCCAGTCATGCCCAGCTGGAGTTGCCCCCAGTGTAGACCCTGTCACTCCCAGTTGCTCCCAGTTGTCCCCAGCATGGTTCCCATTGTTCCCAGTGTGTTTTCAGTCATCCCCAGTATGATCACAGACACTCCCAGTATATCCCAGCTGCCCTCAGCATGTCCATAGCCATTCCCAGACACTCCTAGTAATCCCAGTTAGGTGCTTGTTATCCCAGTATGATCTCAGGCCCAGTATATCCCAGTCAAGCTGGGATTCACTCCCTGAATTCACAGCCCCCTCCCAGCCGTGGGATCATCACCCCCCCATCCCACAGGTGACGAGGGAGGGGGAGCCCGGCCCAGATATCCTGGTGGGGTCCCTGGGTTGGGTTTTTGGGGGTGATGATTAGAGAATGAAGAAAACCAAAGCTGAAAAGAAAATGCCCTTTAGGGGGACATTTGGGGTTCCCAGTGGCAGCTGCTGGCAGAGGCAGCCTGGAGGAGCAGAGCCCTGTGTCCCCCAGGACCCCAAAGTGGGGAGCCCAGAGAGGGGGAGTGCCATGATTCGAGGAACCATCAATTAAATAGAGAGGGGCAGGGGGGACTCCTTGGTCCCCCTGCACGCCCAAGAAGGGAATAAGGGGAGCAGGGACCCTGGGACCCCAAAAACTTCCTGCATCCCTAAGTGGGGAGAGCGAAATGGGAAGAACTTTTCAAATTCCCGGCACTCCTAGCATCCAGAAGAGGTCAGGGACCAAGTAGACAGGGGACCGCCAGTACAAGCGTGACCCCCAGCAGCTGGGACAGGGGTGAAACCCTGAACACCAAAAGGGAGAGAACAGAAATGGAAAACTTCTGGAAAGCATTTTCAGGGCCAAATTTTGGTGGTGTACAATTTTTATGTACCCCATGTCTTGGGTTGCAATGCAAGATGTAACCAAAAGTATGTATTCTATCACCATGTTAAAAACTAGAGGAGCATTTTTCTTTATCTCTTTCATGACCCATCCCTCATAACTGGGGGATATCTTCTGTTAATGGTCCAGCTGTTAAAACCAGGTGGGACAGTGCTCTTTATCTCTTCCACCACCCATCCTTCCTCCAGGGGGATATCTTCTGTTAATGGGCCATTGAGTCTCAGTACAGGACTGATAAAATGACATCATCCCATTGTGAGATGCTCCACCCAGGGGGAGGAACCAAGCATCCCAGTGACTCCCAGTCACTCCCACTACAATCTCAGTCACTCCCAGTATGAGCTGTTGTGCCAGCCACCCCCAGTATGGTTCCAATCACTCCCATATCCTTCCAGCATGATTCCAGTCATGGCCAGAGTGACTCCCTGTCACTCCCAGGATGGGCCCAGTTGCTCCCAGTCACCTCCAGCATGGTTCCAGTCCCAGCCAGCACCTTTGCAGTCACCCCCAGTATGATCCCAGCTAGTTCCAGTAGGATCCCAGTATGACCCCAGCATGGGCACAGCTGCTCCCAGGATTATCCAGTGTGGTTCCATTTGCTCCCATTTACCTGCACTGTGGTTTCAGTCTCTCCCAGTCTATCCCAGTTGCTCCTAGTCACTCCTCAGGTGCTTCCAGCCTGATCCCAGTTGCTCCCAGCCACTCCCAGTCACGCTGAGTGCAGTCCCAGTTGCTGCCAGTATGGTCCCAGTCTTGCCCAGCATGGCCCAACTGCTCCCACTGTGATCCCAGTAGGATGCCAGTTACCCTCAGGATGGTTCCAGTTGCTCCCTGTTCCTCCCAGTGTGATTCCAGTTGCACCCAGTTGGCCCCAGTATAGTTCCAGTTGCTCCCCAGATGATCCCAGCTGCTCCCAGCAAGGTTGCAGTCATTCCCAGCTGCCCCCAGTGCAGACCCTGTCACTCCCAGTTGTTCCCAGTTGTCCCCAACATGGTTCCCATTGTTCCCAGTGTGTTTTCAGTCATCCCCAGTATGATCACAGACACTCCCAGTATATCCCAGCTGCCCTCAGCATGTCCATAGCCATTCCCAGACACTCCTAGTAATCCCAGTTAGGTGCTTGTTATCCCAGTATGATCTCAGGTCCAGCATATCCCAGTCAAGCTGGGATTCACTCCCTGAATTCACAGCCCCCCCATCCATGGGATCAACACCCCCCCTATCCCACAGGTTACGAGGGAGGGGGAGCTCGGCCCAGATATCCTGGGGGCTTCCTGGGTTGGGTTTTTGGGGGTGATGATTGGAGAATGAAGAACACCAAGGCTGAGAAGAAAATGCCCTTTGGGGGGACATTTGGGGTTCCCAGTGGCAGCTGCTGGCAGAGGCAGCCTGGAGGAGCAGAGCCCTGTGTCCCTAAGGACCCCAAAGTGGGGAGCCCAGAGAGGAGGAGCGCCATGATTCGTGGAACCCTCAATTGCATAGAGAGGGGCAGGGGGGTCTCCTTGGACCCCCTGCACCCCCAAGAAGGGAATAAGGGGAGCAGGGACCCTGGGACCCCAAAAACTTCCAGCATCCCTAAGTGGGGAGATGGAAATGGGAGGAAGTTTTCAAATTCCTGGCACTCCAAGCAAGAGGTCAGGGACCGAGTAGACAGGGGACCCACAGTACAAGTGTGACCCCCAGCAGCTGGGACAGGGGTGAAACCCTGAACACCAAAAGGGAGAGAACAGAGATGGAACTAGAACTCCTGGGAGGCATTTTCAGGGCCAGATTTTGGTGGTGTAAAATTTTTATGTACCCCATGTCTTGGGTTGCAATGCAAGATGTAACCAAAAGTATGTATTCTATCACCATCTGTTAAAACCTTGTAGGGCAGTTTTCTTTATCTCTTTCATGACCCATCCCTCATAACTGGGGGATGTCTCCTGCTAATGGGCCAGCTGTTAAAACCAGGTGGGGCAGTGTTCTTTATCTCTTCCACCACCCATCCTTCCTCCAGGGGGATATCTTCTGTTAATGGGCCATTGAGTCTCAGTGCAGGACTGATAAAATGACATCATCCCATTGTGAGATGCTCCACCCAGGGGGAGGAGCCAAACATTCCTGCATGAATATAATCAGAGCATCAAAGCACCACAGGCAGTCTTTCTCCACTGGATCCCAGAGGAGAGACCAGACCCATCTACAGCACCGGAACTTCAGAGGTAAGCTACAATATTCTATGGGATCACTGCTTCAACAGAACCACATCAGTCACTCCAGGAGGAATGCAGCCACCATTTAATCAGACTGCTACCAGCACCCTGACCAACAGGGTGTCAGGTTGTATTCTGACTCTCTCAGAGTGCTGTTTTTTTGTTGTTTTTTTTCTTTTGTACTGCTGCATTTTCATTTTTCTTCCTTTAGTAAAGAACTATTATTTCTATTCCTATATCTTTATCTGAGAGCACTTTGATATCAAGATTATAATAATTTGGAGAGGGTTGTTGCTTACATTTTTATCAATTTCAATGGTGGTTTCTGCCTTCCTTAGCAAACACCTTTCCTTTCAAACCAAGACCCCCCAGACACCCAGGGACTTCTAGAGAGGGACTTGGACAGAGGGACCTTCAAATTCAACGTGCTCATTCATTGTTCTCTCCCGAACCAGAATTTCCCATTCCCAAACCTTGGCTGGATGGAGAAGGAGGCTGCGAGAAAGAGGAAGATGCCCCAGGACACCCAGGCAGGTGAGGAGGAAGTCAGTGCCCCTTTCCCCCTCTCTCCTGCTCCATCTCCCAGCCCAGCCTGGCCCCCGGCTGCAGGACAACCCCGCTGCCGACGCCGTCCTGCCGGGGACGCACTGGGGGGATCTCCTTCCCCTTCCCTCTGGCACGGAGGCAAATCCCATCCTCTCCTTGTCCTTCCTCCCCCAGACAAGGAGCTGAGGATGGAGACCAGGGAGGAGAAATCCCCGCAGCAGAACCTCGTGGAAGAGGCCGTTTTCAGCGGTACCACAGTGCAGGAATCCAACAGGGAGGAAAAGCCCCAGAGATCCTGCAGGAGGAGGGGCTCCAAACCCATCCCAGGGTGCTCTGAGGAGGAAAGACCCACCCTGTGCCGGGAAGGCGGCCGGAGATCCAGCCGGGGCTCTGAGCTGGTGGTCCATGAGCAGCTTCAGAATGGGGAGAAGCGCTACAAGTGCTTGGAGTGTGGGAAGAGCTTCAGACAGAGGAAAACCCTGATCCGCCACCAGATGATTCACACTGGGGAATGGGCCTACGAGTGTGAGGAATGTGGGAAGGGCTTCAGCTGCAGCTCCCACCTCATCATCCACCAGCGCATCCACACTGGGGAGAGGCCCTACGAGTGTTCTGAGTGTGGGAAGAGGTTTCACAGCAGCTCCAATCTTGTCCTGCACCAGCGGATTCACACGGATGAGAGGCCCTTCCGCTGCCCCGACTGTGGGGAGGGCTTCAAGCAAAACTCCAACCTCATCACCCACCGGCGCATCCACACTGGGGAGAGGCCCTACGAGTGTGGGGAATGTGGGAAGAGCTTCAGCCACAGATCCAACCTCAATACCCACAAACACATCCACACTGGGGAGAGGCCTTACAAGTGTCCCCAGTGTGGGAAGAGCTTCTCAGACGGGTCTAACTTTGGCAGACACCAACGGTGGCACCGGTAAGGGAAGCCCTGCAAGTGCCTCAAAATACAGGAAGAGCTTTGTGCACTGCTCCAGCTTCATCCGCCCATGGAGGATCCACATTGGGAAGAGACCTGGTGATCCATGTTCCCTGTGATCCATGCTGGGAAGTCACCTGTACCTTTTCCTGCCCATGGCAATGTCATGATGTGGGATCAAAGAATGTGAGACTGTGATCATGGTCCATTATATTCAATCCCATCTCAGGTCATTGCCAGGGGCAGGAAAAGGACTCCCTCTCTCTCACCAGAGAAGGGTGTCCTTTCTTGGCCGGAGGAAATACATGGCCAGGAAGAGTCAGTTGGTGGTATTTTAGTTTTCCCTGTGAATGGTTTGTCTTATCCTTTCTGTTACCAAAATTGTTTCTGTGTCTGTTTGTTCCTTATCCCGTTGCTGTTCTCAAAAAATTCTTCTTATCCCTGCCTGGGATCTTTGCCTTTTGTGCTTTCCATGGGAGGTGGGAGGGAAGCGAGCAGCAGCGCGGTTTCAGCGGGAGCGGGAAATTGGGGAATGCCATTCCTGAAGCCCAGCCCGTGGAAACCGAGCATCCCAGCTGGTGCCAGGCCTGGTTGCCATGGCAGCAGCCTTGGGAGCGGGTCCCTGGCTGGGGGCTGCGGGAACCTCTTCCCTCTGGTGCCCAGGGCCAGGAGTGGAGGGAGCGGCTGGAGCTGAGGCGGGCAGGTTTAGGCTGGATGTGAGGAAAAGGTTTTTCCCGCGAGGCTGCTGGGGCACTGAACAGGCTCCCCAGGGAAGGCTCCCAGCTCCAGGGCTGGCTGAGCTCCAGCAGCGTTTGGCCAGCGCTGCCAGGCCCAGGCTGGGACTGTTGGGGTGTCCTGTGCAGGGCCAGCAGTTGGACTGGAGGATCCCCATGGCTCCCTCCCAACTCAGCCAATTCTGTGGCTCTGTGATCCCATGAGCCTGGGGATGGGACTGCAAATGGTTGCCATGGCAATGGGCTCTGGCTCCAGGCCTGAGCTGGTGTCCATGGCAACCAGCCCTGGCATGGGGTCTCCATGGAGCTGCCAAGGGACTGACCATAGCAACAGGGGCTGTGATGGTTGGCATGTAAATAGCATAGCAACAGGGGCTGGTTATGGCTGCCATGGAAACAGACCATAACAATGGGGCAGATGTTGCCATGGGAACAGACCACAGCAGGGAGACAGCTCTGGCCAGGAGCAGCTCCTGAGCACAGCCCAGCAGGGCTGGGGCTTTGCCAGGGCAGCTCAGGGACACAGAGAGCCGGCCCAGACAGAGCTGCCAGGGGCTCAGCACTGGCAGGGGCTGTGGGATGTGCCAGAGGGGGCTGTGTCCCAGCAGCACCTCTGTGGCTGTGTCCTGGAGCCCCAGAGCAGCTGTGATGTCAGAAAGGGGCTGTGTGACAGCTCCGAGTGCGTTGTGTGAGGTCACAGATGGGGCTGTGACATCACAGCTTGTTTTGTGATGTCACTGTGCAGCTATGGCATCACAGAGGGGACTGTGTGACATCACAGAGAAGGCTGTGACATCATGGCATGGCTGTATGACATCATAGCGCCATGTGTGACATTGGCGGGCAGCAAAGAGGGGCGCCAATGGCGGGGCCGGAGGCGGCTGTGGGGGCGGGGCCGGAGCTGTGGGCGGGGCCGCAGTGGAGCAGCGCGATGGCTCCAGCGCTGGGGCCGGGGGCGCTCTCGGGGGGCGGCGAGAGGTGAGGGGGACCCCGGCACCGGGACTCTTTGATCGCCCATTCCGGAGCGCCGAGGGGCCCCTAAACCCCCATTCCTGGGCACCGCCATCCCACCGAACCCCCATTCCCGGCCGTGGGTCCCACCCTGCACCCCCTTATCCGGCACCAGGAACGCCTGCACCCCTTTCCTGGCCATCCCGCCTCTCGCAGCCCCCAGAGCCCCCTTCTTCTTGACCCATTTACCCCCTGGACCCCTATTCCTGCCTCTCCCAGCAGCCAGCCCCTCCTTTCCTCAGCACTCAGGACACCCGGGACCCCTATTCCCAGCCATCCCGGCTTTCCCTGCCCTGTCCTGGCAATGGGGACAGCGGGGACCCTTGGAGCTCCCTTTCCTGGGTACAGGAACGCCCTGAACTCCAGCCATGCCACATCTAGCCAGCCCTAGCCTCCCCTCTTGTCACTCCTGGCATCCCCAAATGCCCTTCCCGGCTCTCCCCGTTCCCCCTTTCCTTCAGCCGTGACCCCCCGATCCCAAATCTCCAAATGTCCCCCCAGTTCTCCTCTCCCTGCGTTCCCTGCACGCGGCGCTGTCGGAGCCCAGCCCGGGCTTCCCGCAGTCCATGTCCATGGGGTCCCTGGCTGGGATCCCCTTCCAGCGCCGCCGCAGCGAGCGGGGCCGGGCGGAGCCGAGCCGGGATCTTGGGATAGCCAGGGCTGGGATATTGGGATAGCCAGGGCTGGGATATTGGATAGCCAGGGCTGGGATATTGGGATAGCCAGGGCTGGGATATTGGGATAGCCAGAGCCGGGATATTGGGATAGCCAGGGCTGGGATCTTGGGATAGCCAGAGCTGGGATATTGGGATAGCCAGAGCTGGGATATTGGGATAGCCAGAGCTGGGATATTGGGATAGCCAGGGCTGGGATATTGGGATAGCCAGAGCCGGGATATTGGGATAGCCAGGGTTGGGATATTGGGATAGCCAGGGCTGGGATACTGGGATAGCCAGGGCTGGGATATTGGGATAGCCAGAGCTGGGATATTGGGATAGCCAGAGCCGGGATATTGGGATAGCCAGGGCTGGGATATTGGGATAGCCAGGGCCGGCACAAGGAGCGGCACCGGCACGGGGCCAGCGGGGAGCTGCAGATGCTGCAGCAGCGGCACAGCCAGAGCGGGGCTGAGCGGGGGGAGCCGGGGCTGGGGGATCTGTGGGGCTGCGATGGCAACTGTGGCACCGCCATGGGGATCCCTGAGATCCAGGCTGAGGGATTAACAAATTCCCTGGCTCACAGCTGCAGGGAATGTCTCCGGAAATATGTCAGATATGGGCGGGAGGCGCTGGAGTGTAAAGGTGGGGAGGGCAGAATTCCCATGGGAATATGGGAATGGGAATGTGGGATTTGGGAGGGCAAAATGCGGGAATATGGCAATTCCCATGGAAATTCCATGGATGGATCTCAGACATCCCATTCCCGTGAGACCTCCTCGGATGGATTCTACTGCTGTCCCATTCCCATGGGAATTCTGTAGATGGATCTCACTGCCATGCCATTCCCATAGAATTCCATGGGCAGATCTCCCCATCCCACTGCCATGGGAGCTCCAATCCGGTTCCCCTCCAAACCCATCCTGGGGGTTGCCCTGTTCTTTACCCTCCCCACGTCCCCCAAGACTCCTGGGGGTCCCCCCATAACCCACCCAGCCCCCCCCAAACTCTTCCTAGTCCCTTTTCTTTCCACCATAATGGGAATTCCTGGAAGTCCCCCCCGTGTCCTCTCCCCCAGGACTTTGGGGGTCCCACCCGACCTGTCCGTGCACCCCCAGATTTCTTCCACAGCCCCCCTGTGATGGTGGAGGGTGGGGGCCGAGTGCTGGTGCCCCCCTGCCTGCAGCAGATCCAGCGGTGAGGGCAGTTCGGGGGGTCCCTCAGCATTTGGGGTCCCTGGGATTTGGGGTGACCCCCCGGGCCCCCCAGGATCTCCCTGAACACGCTGACGCTGCCCATGGGCAGTGAGAAGGTTCAAACCCGGCACGGGGTCCCCAGCACTGCCACCCGCATTGCCCAGGTACCCCCAAACCTGCTGAGAACCCCCAAAGCCCCCGGGACACCCCAACCTCCCCTGATCCCAAACACAGCCCTGGATGCTCCAAAAACTCCCCAAAACCGCAAAACCCCATACAGACATTGAGAAGGTTCATACCTGGCATAGGGTCCCCATCTCCATCTGTCGCCAGAGGTCGGGGATTACCGGAGCCGTGGAAGACAAGCCTCATGCTATCATGGTCAGCAAGTCTCAGTTTATTGAAATCTTATGCACAACTTATAATGCTTTTAATTAGCTTATACATATTGCAAAAACTCAGCTCATTATTGGTCTGCTACCATTGACGCATATTGTTCTTTGTGGTTGGCCTTGCAGTTACCAGTTCTTTATCTTCAGCTTGCAGTTCTGCATATTTTGGCAGTTTCAACATCTTGTTATCTATGTAACTCTCTCTTCAGGGGCATACTGACCCTGAGGCCTCATACTTTAACTAACCTTACAGTATCATGTCCTTTTTCTCTTAGCCGTTCTTCTGTCAGGCTCTCAACATGCATGCAGCTTTATGATTTTCCGAGTACCTCATTCTCTAAAGTTTGCAGCTGAAAGTTTCTTCCCCATCCTCCTGAGAAGTTTGTTGTTTTCTCCCATGCACTGCCCGAGGGGATCGAGGTACCTCAGGTCCCTTTCCAGCAGGGCCCGAGCGAGCTTGGGGCACAGCACAGGAACTGCAATGCTGAGCCAGGCCTGGCTGGGTTGGAGGAAGCAGAAAGGCCAAGCCCTGAGCCCAGGCCTGGCCCAGCAGGGCCTGTCCCTCACGGGTGGCTCGGGGCTCTTTGTGGGGCAGTGGGATGTGAGGGGCAGCAAGGACAAATGCCATAAACCTGCGAGCCCTGCCAGCCTCCTCAGGGAGGGCCGAGGGAGGAGCAAAGACCTTCCTGGGGCTGTGCCCTGGGCCAGGAGGGATTGTGCCAGTGGAGCTGACCCTAAATTTCTTCTCCCAGGCAGCTTTAGGACAAGGAACATGAAGAAGCCAGAGACAACTCTCAGCCTTCCACAGTCCTCCAGTAGAATCCTGTGTGGGGAGCAGCCTGGGAGCAGGGTTTGTGTGTCAGGAAAGGGGAATCCAGAGCCCTTTTCTCTCCCATGGCCTGAGGATCTGCATTTTCAATGGCTCTGCAGCTGCCAAAGGGGCCTTTTTCACCCAGCTGAGAACAGTTCTGCTGAGAGCCTGTCCTAAACCTGATTTTTCTGCAAATGTGCCGATGAAGCCTGATTTTTTGTAGCCCCAGGTCTTGTGTGCATGCAGGTGTCTCAACTGAAGGGTGGAACAGCTCTGTCAGGTAGGAGTTCTCTTTCTCCTGGTGGTTTTTTTGTTGGTTTATTTTTTAAATTATCTCCCCCAGTGAGCTGTGTGCAGAGCTGTGTAACTGTGTGTGACACTTGTCTGTGGCACTGTGGGGGTGGCCAAGGGCACCTTCCCCGAGCTGTGTGCAGAGGAATCCACAGCAGCCCAGGCCGGGGGTGCTCAGTGGCCGCTCAGTTCCGCTGACTGGACGCGGCTCTGGCCGCTTCCCTTGGAGCGTCTCCAGGGAGGGAACGCTGGGGCTGCTGGCCCGGCTGTGCTGTCACTGCCAGGGGAACGCTGGGGCTGCTGGCCCGGCTGTGCTGTCACTGCCAGGGGAACGCTGGGGCTGCTGGCCCGGCTGTGCTGTCACTGCCAGGGGAACGCTGGGGCTGCTGGCCCGGCTGTGCTGTCACTGCCAGGGGAACGCTGGGGCTGCTGGCCCGGCTGTGCTGGCACTGCCAGGGGAACGCTGGGGCTGCTGGCCCGGCTGTGCTGGCACTGCCAGGGGAACGCTGGGGCTGCCCCGCTCCTGCCCCACCCCATCAGCTCTGCCAGCGCCTCCAGGGGACACAAAGGCTGAGCCCAAGGGTGAGAGTTGCACAAGGGGCTGAGCTGGCATCTGGGACTGTCACGATCTGCAAGGTGGGATTCGTGATGTGGTTCTTTTAGCTGGTCTTAGAGTACAAAATATTATCAGCAAACCAAGGACTTAAACAAGAAAACACAGTTTATTGAGTGCTCATCAGCACTAATATGCGATAGAGGGAAAGAAAAGAGAAAGCAAGGCATAAGGAACAGAGAGTAAGGGGATTATAGCTACCAACGTCGAAGTCCACTCAGCCGTCCAATGACGCAGACTCTTCTATCCGTTGGGGAGATCTCAAAGGAAGGTGAGTTTGGGGTATAATTTTATAGTCTTTTGCAAAGCGAGGGGCGCAGGGCCAAAACCAGAGGAGATTGATGCTCATTGTGATGAATTCCATTGCGCAGGGAGCAGGTGTAGGGTACAGAGCGATCCATGTCTTGCAAGTCTTTGCTCACCAGCAGGAACAAGGACAAGGTGTTGTGGAAAACCCATTGCACAGGGTACCAGGCACAAGCCTCTGCTCACCAGCAGGAATGAGAGCCATGAGTCGTGGAAAACCCGTTGTGCAGGTTACCAAGCCTCTGCTCACCAGCAGGAACGAGAGCAGTGTACCGTGCAACCACCTGCAAACAATCACTGAGCAAACATCCATCTCAGCTAGGCCCAAACCCCCAAACCAAGTCCCTTGTGATATTCAGGGTCTCAGTCTCTGTCCTTGAGACGGTTGTGAGACAGATGAGGGAATCTTGGACGGTCTCTTACAACAGGTCAGGTAGATAGACTAGCAAGAGTCACCCGGGAAAGATTTAAAGAACTAAACATACAATTACAATTTATTACTCTTGAAAGAGCATGGAGTGTATGAGTTTTTTTAAGGGGACAGATTGATCATTGCTGCATCCACATCCCAAATGTGACTGCAGATGTATAATATGACATCAATTAGTTGCAACAAATAGAGCATGAAGCATAGGAAGAGCAAAATGATTTAACTATAAATTGGTTAGGCAAAATCTTCAAAGGGTTAGGGTGGAATGTGAGTTCATGGATTAAATCTATCATTGAGAGTGTGATAATCTTAATAATAGTATTCTTAGCAATTTGGTTAGTTTACAGCATCTTAAAGGAGAAATACAGAAGAAAATGTCCTAGAACCAGAAAATAATAAAGGCACTGACACGAGATCAACACTCACCATCTTCTGGTTCTCCAGTTCGTGACAGCATCCAGGATAACCTTTACATCAATCAAGGATTCAAAGAACACCAAGTATAAACTCAGAAACAAAGGACTGTATTGAGTGATAATATTTGCACTTATAGTGAAGTGAAAATGCTTTCGAAGGGGGGAATGATAGTAAAAGGTTCTAAAATCTTAGAAAATTTGGGGACTTAGAAAGAAAGTTAGGTTTGGTAAGCCCTGGGAAAAGTAGGCCCTGAGAAATGTTAGGCCTTGTGCTTGTTAAAGATCAGGTCAAACTGCACTTGTGTAATCAGTAGATGATAAATGATACAATTGTTAGATGTGATTAGATATAATTTTTGTTTAGAGAACATGAGGAACAATGTTGGGGGGCTAAGGGGGGGATCACGAGAAATCCATGCCTGGGTAAAAACAATGCTTACAATAGAACAATGTAAGTTTAATAATTAATATGTAAGTTGCATAACGATAGAGTATAAAATATGTTCAACTCAAAACCAAATTGGGTCAGATTTGGGTATGTGTAACCCTGATACCCAGAGCTCTTCAATAAAGTACCTTCATATAATCATTCGTGATTATGTGTGTTCCTGAACGCTAACAGGATGGCAGAAAGACACCGGGGTGACAGGGAGTTGGCAGCAGCCCTGAGCCATCTTGGCTTTTTTCACCCTTTGTCCTGCCCTTAGGAACAGAGGAAAGGGGAAGGTACAGGGAGGTATACACCAAAAAAAAAGAAAAAAAGGAACTTCACAGAAGACAAAAACAGTCCACCGGAAGAGCCATACCGTCCATAATAGTCCATAATGTTAATATAATCGTCCATAATGTTAATATAATAGTTCTTAATGTTAATATCGTCCATGATACGTCTCGTTGGGTGATGTAAGGTGTCCCAGTGTCTGGTCCCGGCTCCCACACCTCCGTAAGCCCTTTTCTTCCCCATGCCCGAGGCACTCCCAACCCAGCCTTCCTGCCAGGTACTCTCGAGTCCTCATTTCTTAGGCGGGGGTCTCGCTGGCTCTCAGGCCATCAGCCGGTGACTTACGAGGTGTCCATGGAGCCAGATCCTGCTGTTCTCTTGCTTCACGGGATGCCACGCATTCTCTCACCATATGTTGCAGTCAGCAACCTCTGGATCTCGTCCAGAGAAGCAGCAGGATTCTGGGGACCAGCATCAAACACCAACTGAGACGGGCTCCCAGTTCACAAAACCATTTATTCAGCATGGGAACAAAGTCAGGTCCAGAACAGAGAGCCCCGAACAGAGGCACAGCAGGGGTTTTTGAGGGACAGAACTCTCAAGGGTCCCCACGTTTGAGGGTGGAGTTCAGGGTCAGGGACCAGTAGAAGCACAGCAAGGGAGAACCCCTCAGGGACTCAAACCCAATCAGAACTCCTGGGCTGCCCTTCTCAAGGGGTTTGGGGTGGGCCAATGTAACTCTTTGTCTCCCTGAGGCTGCTACCACACCACTATAATATTTTTTCCCCTGATCTATCATGCTGAGCACCATGCAAGGCTGTAGAGAGGTCAAGAGAACCTCTGTTTTTAAAACTCTGCCCTGCAGCTATTCCTTACGGTGCTGTCAGCAGGGAGGACATTTTGTCTTCTAAAACCTTACTTCTGATAGTTTTTCCCATCTGAAAACTATCTGGGCCAGGGGCAGCACCCAGGGACCTGCCCTGCCTGGGGGAACTTATACCTGGACCTTATAACTAAGTATCAGAAACAAGGGCACGCACTCTGTATTCCAGACTCCAACATTTTATTCTTATTCTTAATTTTCCATGTTTTAAGTACTACTACGTCTTCATCTACTTCAGCTTCTACCTCTTCTTCTTAATATTCCTATTCTTATTCTTTATCATTTTTTTGTTTCTGGAGGGTCTTATGCAGGTTTTGGGGGGGGGGGGGGGGGGGGGCGGGGTTTGGGGTTTTTTTCTTTTCTACTATTACTTCCTAAACACAACTTTGTTTTCTTTTGTTAGAATTGTGTGTGTTGCAGTCCAGCAGGCCGCCGTCGTGTCCTGGGAGCAACACCTCCTGTCTGTGTCCATTCCTCATGGCCAAAGTGCCCCAGGATCAGCATGGAGTCCTTTCCGAAGGAGAGGAAATGGCCTTGGAGTCCAGCAGGGAGGAGCTGGAGCCAGTGTCCCTGCAAAGGGCCAAGAGCCGTGTGGCTGTGGCCCTCGGGGACCCGGTGCAGGGGTGCCGCTGGCGGTGCCAGGCTGCCGCTGGGAGCCGATGACTTTCCAGGTGCCTTCCTGGCCGGACGATGGGCCGGGATGCGGTGCTGAGCCCCGGCAGTGAGGGTCCCCCCTTCGGGTGCCGCTTTGGGCTGCCGTGTGCCCTCGGGGAGCTGCCCCAGGGGTGCTGCAGAGCGGCCGGGGCCGACTCGGCCCGCAGGGCCAGCGCAGGCCGGGGCAGCCCATGCGGCTCCCTCGGGGCGCCGGGCAGGCCGCGGGGCAGCCGCCATCTGCAGCCTGGCGCTGCTGGCAGCGGGCGCTGATCCTGTGGCTGTGCCACCAGGCAGGGGCAGCGGAACAGCCCCCACAGCCCCCGCAGTGCCCACAGCCCTTGCAGCGCCCGCCTAAAGAGCAAGCAGCCTTTCCTGTGGGGAAGCAGCTGCCCAGGAGAAGAGACATCTTCCACCGTGGCTTGGGCTGCCAGAGGGCCAGGCCCGGCACAGAGTTGCTCTTGCGGGCACAGCTCGGGCTCCTGGCACTCCACCCAAGCTTCTCGAGGGACAGGCAGCAGGATTCCCTCTCGGGCTAAATCTGCCAGTCTCTGCTGCCTGGCCTCTTCTCCTTCCTCGTGCAGCTCCAGGACGCTCACCTCATCCCACTCATCGTCCTCCCGCTGCCAGGCCTTGAGCTGGCTGCACAGGATGTCGCAGTATTCCCTGCTGTCCTGAGCCAGCTCTCCATCACTGTCATCATCCCAGCTGGACCTGGAGGATTTTCTCTTTGCTTTGCCTCCAGTCACCTCCTGGCCATCCTGGCACAGCTCTTGCTTGCGGCAAGCTTCCCAGTCCAAGAGTGCCCGGTGGCTCGTGCCTTCTCCTGGGGACAGCCGCTGCTCAGGAGATTCTTCCCAATCTGAGAATTCCTGACAGTGATCGCTGTCCGCCTGCCACGGCTCCTGCTCCCTGCACTCGCCCCACTCGGAGACAGCTGGGGAGGGCTCTTGCTCCCTGCCCTCATCCCAGTCCCGGAAATGCCAGTAGCTCCCCCATACTTGGACCAGCTCTTGCTCAAGGCCTTCATCCCACTCAGAGAGCTCCTGGCAGCTCTGGGCTTCTCCTGGGGACAGCTGTGGCTCAGTGCAGGCTTCCCCTGGATTCCCTTGCTGGAACTTGTTCATTTCTCCTCGGCAGAGCTCTGGCTCTTCCTCAGCGCAGGACTCCACGGCTCCTCTCCTCCCTCTGCTTGCCCTCTCAGCCTCCTCCTGCTGCTCCCTCAAGGCCTGGGCTCTCTGTGAGCCGGGCCAGGGCCTGGGGGGCTGGGACTTGGGCTTCGCCTTCTCCTCCTCCGTGCCTGCAGTCCTCTGGCACACACAGGTACCTGGACACAGCCACTGTCCTGGGACTGACCCAGGCCCCACAAGCCCTTTATATACCCCCCAGCCGGGGCGGGGCTCTGCCATGTCACAATGGACTTTGGGCACCGCAAGGTCCCGCGTCACCACGGCCCTGACACACCGTGCCTGTGTCACAAAGGCTACCCCAGCACCCCATGCCTGTGTCACAAAGGCCACCCCGGCACCCCGTGCCTGTGTCACAAAGGCCACCCCGACACCCCGTGCCTGTGTCACAAAGGCCACCCCGGCACCCCGTGCCTGTGTCACAAAGGCCACCCTGGCACCCCTTCAACAGCCCAAGGCACCAGGAGCGGCCTGGAGCAGCCCAGGCCTTGGGGGATTGCAGCCCCTTCTTCTGAGCCGCTCCTTCAAATGATCAGGAGTGGCTGGGGCCAAGTGAAGGTGCAAAAGGAGACCGTGTGTGTCTTTGTTTGAAAGACAGGGGCCTGCTAAGGGAGGCAGGAGGCTCCTTTGCAATGGAAATGTAAACCCCCTCCCTCCCAATTATTATCCCTTTGAAAGGCACTCTCTGGCAAAGATAGGAGGACAGGAAGAACAGTTTGTGCTGCTTTTGCATGAATTGCTATTTGGTGAGCAGGGAAGAAGCCCCCCATGGAAATGATTTTACTGAGAGGAGCTGCTAAGCGAGAGCTGCCTCTGTGCCAAGCAAAATCCAAGAGCTGGCTAGCTGTGGGAACTGACTACCTATTAAAGCATTTAAAAAGCTGGATCCACCTCTGTGAGATTGACATTTTGCAGACAGGCAAGCCAGGGAAATCTCTCTCTTGCTTCCACCTTTGAGGAGGTACCCGGCTGCCGGTCGGGCCGGGCCCCGCTGCACTGCGGCCCTTGCAGTCGTGCTGACAGTGGCCACAACAATCCTTAAAGCTTCAGGGTCCCCTGACACCCGGGCAACCGAGGAGGAAATTAAAGGAGCGGGTTCGCTGGAGTCCCCAAAACCAACTGGAATAGGAAAATCAAGTAGGGATGAGGCCCATAAAGCCTGCGCAGCACAGGAGCAAAGTGCAAAGACCAGGCCTAGGGGCAGACACAACAATATCTAGGGGAGGTGTGAGGGCACAGTCTGAGGGCATGGGTCCAGACACAGACTGGGGTTAGAAAGATGCAAAATACTGCGACGAATTGCAACCAATCGGGGGAGAGATACAGGAAGATTCTAGAAACATAACTTTCAGTGGGGTGACTTGATGAACGTATGAATTGCCATCAAGCCTTTGGCAAGTGCTTCCCAAGGCTTGAACTCAAAGCCTGCTGCTTCAGGGCTGAAGTCTTTCTGGCCCTGTGTCCCAGAAGGGCTGAATCGCACAGGCTCGGCCTGGCGGGGCCGGGCTGGCCCCAGCAGTGACCGGGTGGGGACGGGAGGCTGCGGGACCCCGGCTGAGGCTGGGCCGGACCACGGCTGCTCACACCTTGCCGAGCCTAAGCCGTGCCCCGCTGCCGGCCCCCGCTGAGCTGGAGTCCGCTGGGCTCCGGGAGGAGCTCCGGGTGGGTCCAGGCCCCCTCGGCCATGGCCTGACGCTGCCCGCCGCGGCCCTTCACACCTGGGCTAGCTCTGCTCACTGGCCGCTGGCAGCACCAGGAGTGGGGAACGGTCTGGGAGCTGTTTTCCCTAGACCAAGCCTTCAGAGCCTCTCCGCCACTCAAGGCTCTGTGGATCTTAGCGTCGTGGGCTTCAGTGAGGAGATGGAGGAGACCCAGAGTCCAAGCAGCTTTCCAGGAACAGGATTTATTGAGGGAAAGGAGCGGTGACAGGACGAGGGCTGGAAAGACACACAGGGATCCAAGGACTCCGAGCACTGAGCACTTCTGTGCTCTCCAATTTAAAGAGGGGAGGGTACAAACCAAGGACCAATGGGAATACAGTATGGGAGGAGTCGGGAGGAGGGTTCACAATACTAGGAGCCAATAGGGGTAACATTTGGGAGGGGCGGCAGTCGCAAAGCCAATGGGGCTTCGAGTAGGGGATGAAAGGCAGGGAACTTGCTGGAACAAAGGGTTGGGTTTACATTGAATGACAGGGACCAGGGGCAGGCTAAAGGTGATGGACAAGGAAGGTTCAGGAAAAAGGGGAGGGGTTTACAAAAACTGACAGGAGGGCAAAACCATTACACAATCATAGGGGGATAACAACAGGAACAAACCATTCACTTAATAATCAGAACAAAATAAACACACTGCAACAAGCACTGACTGAGCCAACTCGTCCAACCCATCCAACTTCAAGCTATCCAGATTTTGAAAACTGGAAGTCAGGAGAAAAGAGAGGGACAAAGATCCACAATCAGCCTTGGATCCAGCGCCATCTCAGCTGCTGTGAGCTCCAGGGCTGTGGCACATGTCAGTGTCACACCCGTGTCACAGCCTCACCTGCTCTGCTCCCTCTCCCAGCTGGGGTTTTTGGGGTGCCAGGGGCTTGGCAGCCACTTTGGGGCTGGAGCAGAGGCTGCAGTGGCTGGGCTGGGGCAGTGACCGCCCCACACAGGCAGAACTTGCTCTGCCCCCAAACACACCCTGGAGATGTCTGGGGCCATTCATCATTTCTCTGCTCTCCAGCGCTGAGGCAACGCACTCTGGCTACAGCTCTGAGCTCGTGCCCATGGCAACCAGCCCTGGCAATGGGGCTCCATGGAGCTGCTCTCAGGAGCACCCCAAGAGCTGGGGAGTGCTCCAAAACCTCCTTAGAAATGTGAGATACCTTAAAATCTCGTTGGGAATATCCAAATATCCAAAACTCACTAACGGGTTTCCCCTCCCTTCATCATCCCCAAACTTTGGCTGTCTCATTGCAGACCCCACCCCACCTCCCCAATCCCAACCCCAACCCATCCCATCCCTGCTGGACATCAAGACCCCCTTCCCAAGTCCTATTTCCCCCATTTCACACCTCCCAAACTCCATCCCACCCATCCTGCCCCACCCAATGCCCATCTCACCCCTCCTGATCTGCATCCCACTTCACCCAATCCCCTTCCAACCCCATTCCACCTGATGCCTTCAGAAGGCTGACCTAGAACAGAGGCTGGACAGAGTTAAGAATAAAGTTTCTTAAAAGGCCTTAAAGGATACACCTTGGGCAGTACCATAACCTGTATGCACTTGTAGCCAGGGCTACACCCAGGATGGACCAAAAATGGTCACAAAAATGAACAACTGATCACAAGGTCTCACATTTTTAGTTTAGGTCCATCTGCATATTTGGGTTCATTGTCCAGTTACAGCTTCAGATGATGAAGTCCCATCCTTCCTGTTTTCTCTCTTCAGTCCACCCTTGTTTATGCTTTTGGGCTTGGAACTTGTAACGACTGTCCTTGGTATCAAGCTAGAAAAGGAATTGTTTTGTCTACCTGTTGTAGTTTAAGGCCTGGCGATCTGAAGATTTCGGGATGTAACGGAAAGTTAGCAAAAACCCCTCTCTGTTAGGATAGTAAAACCTTCTGTAATTAGCAAATAGCACTCAAGTGTAACGTAAGCAGATGGGAGTAACACAATGACCCTAGGTTATAGAAGGTCAAATTCTCCTGCAATAAACGCCATTGCTTTGCCATCCATCACATTGATGTCTTGTGGGTAGATTGGCCAGGGTGGCCATGGGGGGAGGCCACGGTGCTGGCTCCTGAATTGGGGTGTTTGCCTTGCTTGGAAAACCTACACTACCTACTCTGTGAAGAGAGCTCAGTGACACCTAATGTGAAGTTCAAAACTACAAACCTAGGCAGTGCAGAACATGAAAGATATGAAAGCTAAAATTTAAGGCAACGCACCCTGAGGGGCTGCGGAATCCAGTCATTTTGGGTGGGATTGAGTAGATTTCAGTGGGACTGAGCGGTTTTGAGGTGACAGATCGAACCGTCTCGTCTCCTTGAGTGCCAAGAAATGGAGACAACTCCACCAAATAACCCCACAACCCCTGAATACTCCCAAGTATCTCCCAGATTCCCTTGAAGCATTAATAAATGTGAGGTTGTAGATGCCTTTGATGAATTTGTAGACTTTTATTCCAATTTTGTCTGTTTTAAAGAGATGAAGATGAATCAAAAGATAGAACCAAACCAGAATGACCACCAGCCCAGTGTGTTGCCAACACAGATCACTGGGAACGTGGGACATCAGAGCTCTGCCCAACGTGGGTCCTCTGATGGGGGATGGAGCTGGGGCAGTGCACAAATCTCTTCCTGCACTTGGGGCACTCAAAGGGCTTCCCTTACCGGTGCCTCTGTTGGTGCTGGGTCAAGTGAGAGCTCCTGGAGAAGCTCTTCCCACACTGGGGACACTCGTAGGGCCTCTCCCCAGTGTGGATGCGCCGGTGCCTGATGAGGTGGGAGTTCTGCTTGAAGCCCTTCCTGCAGTCGGGGCAGCGGAAGGGCCTCTCATCCGTGTGACTCCGCTGGTGCAGGAGGAGATTGGAACTACTGTGAAACCTCTTCCCACACTGGAGACACTCATAGGGCCTCTCCCCAGTGTGGATCATCTGGTGGATGGTCAGCTGGGACCTCCGGCTGAAGGTCATCCCACATTCCCCGCACTCATAGGGCTGTTCCCTGGTGTGGATCTTCTGGTGGCAGATCAGGCTGGAGCTCTGGCTGAAGCTCTTCCCACATTCCCCACACTCATAGGGCCTCTCCCCAGTGTGGATGTGCCGGTGGTTGATGAGGTGGGAGTTGTGCTTGAAGCCCTCCCCACAGTCAGGGCAGCAGAAGGGCCTCTCATCCGTGTGAATCCGCTGGTGCCTGAGGAGAGTGGAGCTGGTCTGAAACCTCTTCCCACACTGGGGACACTCGTAGGGCCTCTCCCCAGTGTGGATGCGCTGGTGGATGATGAGTTCGGAACTGCAGCTGAAGCCCTTCCCACATTGCCCACACTTGTAGGCCCATTCCCCAGTGTGGATCATCTGGTGGCGGACGAGGGTTTTCCTCTGTCTGAAGCTCTTCCCACACTCCAAGCACTTGCAGGGCTTCTCCCCATCCTGAACCTGCTCATGGACCACCAGCTCAGAGCCCTGGCTGGATCTCCGGCCGCCTTCCCGGCACAGGGTGGGTCTTTCCTCCTCAGAGCACCCTGGGATGGGTTTGGAGCCCCTCCTCCTGCGGGATCTCTGGGGCTTTTCCTCCCTGTTGGATTCCTGCACCGTGGAGCTGCTCAAAACGGCCTCTTCCATGAGCTTCTCCTGTGGGGATTTGTCCTCCCTGGTCTCCATCCTCAGCTCCTGATCTGGGGGAGGAAGGACAAGGAGAGGATGGGATTTGCCTCCGTGCCAGAGGGAAGGGGAAGGAGATCCCCCCAGTGCGTCCCCGGCAGGACGGCGTCGGCAGCAGGGTTGTCCTGCAGCCGGGGGCCATGCTGGGCTGGGAGATGGAGCAGGAGAGAGGGGGAAAGGGGCACTGACTTCCGCCTCACCTGCCTGGGTGTCCTGGGACATCTTCCTCTTCCTCACAGCCTCCTTCTCCATCCAGCCAAAGTTTGGGAACGGGAAATCCTGGTTTGGGGAAAAATACAATTCACAAGCACATTGGGTTAGGGTGTTCCTCCTGCCCAAGTTCATCTCTAGAAGTCACCAGCCATCCATAAAAACCTCCAAAACATCAAGATTCAGCCCTGAAAATGCCTCCCAAGAGTTCCCCATCTCTGGTCTGTCCCCTTTGGTGTTCAGGGGCTCTCCGCTGCTCCCACCCGCTGGAGTGACGGGGGGAACCCGGCCCGGGGAAAAGGAGAGGGAAACTGGGAAAATTGGGGGCTGCAGATCCAACCTGGGGCTGGCTGGGGACCCTGGCTGGGGACTGCCAGCCCTTGGGGCTCCTCTGGGGAGATGTGGGAGGGGGGAACACAGAGAGGGCCGGGGGATCCCAGGAGTGGCAGCAGGGACTGGTTTGGACTGGGGTAACTGGAACCCTACTGGGGCAACTGGGAATCCTTGGGAATGAGCACAAGCATGCTGAGGGCAGCTGGGATATACTGGGAGTGTCTGTGACCATACTGGGAACAGCTGGAACCACACTGGGAGAAACAGGGAGTGAGTGGGACCATGCTGAGATGGACTGGGACTATTCCAGGGACAACTGGGATCATACCAGGAGGAACTGGGAAGAATTGCAACTATTCTGGGATCATACTCAACTGGGATCATACTGGGATCACAGTGGGAGCAGCTGGGTCCCTGCTGGCTGAGACTGGGATCCCACTGAGGGTGACTGGAATCATACTGGGATTGACTGGGAGTGGCTGGGAACAACTGGGATCATGTTGAGAGCAACTGGGAGGAGCTGGGAATGACTGGGAGCGTGCTGGGGCTGACTGGGATATACTGGGAGAGACAGGGAGTCCCAGGGATCACACTGGAGGCTACTGGGGTCACACTGGCACTGCCAGGGAGCAACTGGGGGCCACTGGCCTCATACTGGGAGTGACTGGGATTAGACTGGGAGTGACTGGGATCAGATTGGGTGTTACTGGGATGATACTGGGAGTATGAAGGAAACTCAAAAATTGAGGAAAAAAAGGGAAAAAAAGCAGGATAAATTCAAGGAAAATGAAAGGGAAAAATCAGGGAAAAACCAGAAAAATATCAGGGTAAAATCCAAAAAAAATCAGGGAAAAATCAGGAAAAAATTGGGAAAAATTTGGGAAATACAGGGGCAAATTTGACAAAAAATTGGGGAAAACTAGGAAAAATTGGGGGGAAAAAAAGAGAAAACTCAAGGAAAAAAAGGGGGAAAATGGGGGAAAAATCAGGAAAAGAAAGTGGAAAAAATCTGGGAAAAATCAGGAAAAATCAGGAAAAATCAGGAAAAATCAGGAAAAATCAGGAAAAATCAGGAAAAAATCAGAAAAATAAGAAAAGAAGGAAAAATCATGAAAAACCAGGGAAAATTGGAAAGAATATTGGAGAAATCAGGAAAAAAACTGGGAAAGGACTTGGAAAAATTGGGGAAAATCCAGAAAAGAAAGAGGAATAAAATCTGGAAAGTAATAGGAAAAAAAACCAGGAAAAATCAGGTAAAAACTAGGGAAATTTGAGAAGAAATTGGGAAAAAGCTAGAAACTATTTGGGAAAGGAAGAGAGAAGAATCAGGAAAAAATGGGAAATACATGAAAAAAATTGTGAAAAATTGTGAGAAATCAAGGAAAATATCAGGAAAAGAAAGCTGAAAAGACCCTGGGAAAAATCAGGAAAAATCAGGAAAAAATTAGGAAAAATGTTGGAAAAATGAAGGAAAACCCAGAAATATTTGAGAAAAAATTGCAAAAAAATAAGGAAAATAATTGGGAAAAAATCAGAGAAAAAATGTGGGGGAAAAAAAAATCAGTGTAAAATCAGGGAAACAAACAGGAAAAGGATAAAAAAATCTGGAAAAATCAGAAAAAAATAATGAAAAAAAACAGGAAAGAATTGGGGAAAACCAGAAAGATTAGGGAAAGGAAAAGGGAAAAATCAGGGGAAAAAATGGGATTAAAACAGGAAAAAGCACAAAAATCAAGGAAAAGCTTAAGAAAAAAAATGGGAAAAGATTGAAAAAAAAAATCAGAAAAATAAAAAAATCATGAAAAAGAAATCATAAAAAAAAATCAGGAAAAAAGTTAGGAAAAATCAGGGAATAATGGGGAAAATCTAGAAAAATATTGAGCAAATATTGGGTAAAATCGAGAAAAGAGAGGGAAGAAACCTGGAAAAAATCAGGAAAAAACAGTAAAACAATTAAGAAATACAGAGAAAAATCAGGGACAAATTATGAAAAAAATTGGGGAATAACCAGGAAGAAATTGCAAAAAGAAGAGAGAAAAATCAGGAAAAAGAGGGGGAAAATCAAGAAAAAAATTTAGGAAAAAATTTGGGAAAAAAACTGAAAAATCAGGAAAAGAAAGAGGAAGAAGACTGAGAAAAAAAAAGTGAAAAATCAAGGAAAAAAATAAATAAAAACTGAGGACAAGAAAGTGGGGAAAAAACTGGAAAAATGGGGGAAAAATTGGGGAAAAAACTAGGAAATATCAAGGAAACAAACAGGAAAAAAATCAGGAAAAATTAGGAAAAAAAGGGGAAATATTTCGACAAATCAGAGGGAAAAATCAGGAAAAATAGTTTGAAAAATATGTGAAAAAAATTGTGAAAAATGAGAAAAAAATAAGGAAAAGGGAATAAAACCTGGAAAAAATCAGGGAAAGGAATCAGAAAAAACAATGAAAAAAATTGGGGGAAAATCAGGAAAAAAAATGGGAAAATCAGGGGAAAAAATCGGGAAAAAATGGGAAAAGCCAGAAAAATTTAAGAAAAATTTAAGAAAAAGTTGTGGAAAAGAAAAAGTTTTGGGAATAGGGAAAAATCAGGGAAAAAAAGTCAGGAAAAAACTGGGGAAAAAACTGGGAAAAATCCAGGGAAAAATGACGGAAAAATCAGGAAAATTAAGAAAAAAAAAGAAAAAGAGAGAAAAAAATTGGGGAAAATAATGGGGAAAATCAGGAAAAAAAAACTGGATGAAATCCCCCTATCCCATTTTTCCATGGAATTTTGGGAATTGCCTACCTGGGAGGTCGTAGAAGAATTTCCAGACCTGGGAATCCGGGGAGTGGGGAAAGGTGGAATTGCGGATGAGCTGATCAAGATTTTTGGGAAGGTTGATGGCCTGGTCCTCTTCCAGCTTCCAGAATGTTCAGATGAATCACATGCCTCTTTCTGGCTGGAAATCATGGGGAAATCATGGAAAAATCACAGGAAAGCTGTGATTCAAATTCATGGAGTTTTTCCCCCAAAGCACCCTTTTTTCCCCACCAAAATTTATATTTTTCCCCCCAAATTTCAATTTTTGAGATAATTAAATGGCGAAGATAATGGGAAATGGGGAAAAATAAGATAGAAATTGAAGAAGAATGGGGAAAAGTTGGGGAAAACGACAAAAAAAGGGGGGAAAGAGAAAAACGGGAAAAAAAATGGGGGAAAATGGAGCCAAAACCGAAAAAAAAATACGGAAAAAATGGGATGGAAATGGAGGAAAAATTGGGAAACATGGGAGAAAGAAATGGAAGAAAATAAAGATAAATTTGTGGAAAAATGAGATAAAACCAGGATAAAAATGGGGGAAAAAATGGGGAAAACTGGGGTAAAAATGGGAATAAAAATGGTAAAAATGAGGCAAAAATCGTAGAAAAATGGAAGAAAATGGGGAAAACAGGAGAGAACAGGAGAGAGGAGGGGAAAAACTAGGGAAAAATGGAGCAAAAATAGCGTAAAATGGGGAAATGGGGAAAAAAATGGATTAAAAATGGAAAAAAATTGGGGGGAAATAGGAAAACATGGGGGAAAAAATTGAATAAGAACGGAGAAAAAATAGGAAAAAAATCAGGAAAAAATGGAGAAAACTGAGGAAAAATGAGATAAAAAAGGCAGAAATGGAGGAAAAATGGGAAAAATATGAGGGAAAAGTTGGTGAAAAATAAAAATTAGGATAAAAATGACGAAAACTATATGAAAATGGGATAAAAATTAGGAAAATAGAGCAAAAATGGGGGGAAATGGGATAAAAAAGGGGAAAATTGGATAAAAATGTGGAAAAATGGGATAAAATGGAGACAAATTGTACTCTAATAGGGAATGACTGGGAGTGATTTGGCTTATCATGGGGCGCAGAGGAAACTGGAGCCACACGGGGGGAGCAACTGGGCAATGCTGGGAGCAGCCACTGCCGGCACCGGGAGCCCCGAACCCCTTTCCCGGCCATGCCGGACCCGCATCCCCCCGGCCCCTTTGCCGGGGCTCTGCCGCCACCGCCACCGGCACCCCCCAAAAAACACCTCCCGGGGACCCCCGGGGTGCCCCCGAGGGGCATCTGCGGCTCGGCTCTGGAGCCCTGCCATCCCCAAACATCCCCCCCAAAAACCCCAAAGCCAGGGAGCCCCGGGGGATTTGGGGCGAGCTCCCCCTCCCCGGGCACCTGCGGGATGGGGGGCGATGGTCCCGAAGGAGCTGCAGATGCAGAGAGCGGGGAGCGCAGGTGGAGCCTCCTCTGCCTGCTCCAGCTCTTCCTCCTGCTCTGTCCCTCCTCTTCCTCCTCCTCTGTCCCTCCTCTTCCTCCTCCTCTGTCCCTCCTCTGTCCCTGTGCGTGGTTCGGAGCCCTCGGGTGAGCGGGGCCGGGCCGGGACACGATGGGAAAGGGCTGGGTCCCCCCCAAACCGAGCTGGGGGCAGCGGAGCTTTGGGGGAACAATGGGAACGGGGCGGGACAGGGGAACAGGGGGAGGTGGGAGCACTGAGGGTCCCCCAGTTCACCCCAGGAGCCCCAAGCCCCGTCCCAGCCCCCCCAGTTCCCCCCGCAGCCCCGGCTGAGGGGGGCTCAGCCCAGGAGCCGCCGTCGTTCGGGGCTCCCCCGAGTGCAGGAACGGGAGAGTTCCCGGCTCGGGGAGGCCCCAGCACAGGAGGGGATCTTGTCCCTCTTCCAGGGCCTTCCAGGGTCTTCAGGCCCCTCTCAAGAGGAGTTTTTCTCTTTTTCAGGTTTTTTTGGGGGGATCCCACCACTACAGGGGTGTTTTTTCCTCCCCATTTTAGGGTGTTTGTGCGGCCGCAGCCCCACAAGCCCCTTTTGAGGGGGGATCATGACGGCTTTAAGTGACATTTTTAGGGGTGTCCCCACCCCAAGCCCCTGTAGGGGATGTTTTGTCCCCCAGGGTGGATTTTGGGGGTTCTCTCTACCATGGCCGCTTTAAGGGCCCCCGGTGTTGTCGGGTCCCACTGTAACTCCTCTTAAAAGGGCAACACCGCTCCCGTTGGTTCCGGCAGTGGAGCCCGGGAGGGGTTGGGGGTACCTGGGTGATGCTGATGAAGGCGATGGGATTTCCATGCTGGGTATAAACCTTGGTGAGGGGTTCCTGGGGATTTTCAGAATTTCTGGGTGTTTTTGGGGCCATGGTGGTTTCTTGGGAGTTCTCAAGGGGGTTTACAGGGGTCCTGATGGGGGAATTTGGGCGATCCCAGCGATGAAATTGGGGATCTCAAGGCTGTTTTGGGGAACTTGCTGGTGATGGACATGGGGACCCCATGACAGGTATGAACCTTCTCAACGTCTGTATGGGGTTTTGTGGTTTTGGGGAGTTTTTGGAGCATCAAGGACTGTTTTTGGGATCCCGGGGAGGTTGGGGTGTCCCGGGGGCTTTGGGGGTTCTCGGCAGGTTTGGGGGTACCTGGGCAATGCGGGTGGCAGTGCTGGGGACCCCGTGCCGGGTTTGAACCTTCTCACTGCGCACGGGCAGCGTCAGCGTGTTCAGGGAGATCCTGGGGGGCCCGGGGGGTCACCCCAAATCCCAGGGACCCCAAATGCTGAGGGACCCCCCGAACTGCCCTCACCGCTGGATCTGCTGCAGGCAGGGGGGCACCAGCACTCGGCCCCCACCCTCCACCATCACAGGGGGGCTGTGGAAGAAATCTGGGGGTGCACGGACAGGTCGGGTGGGACCCCCAAAGTCCTGGGGGAGGGGACACAGGGGGACTTCCAGGAATTCCTGTCATAGGGGGATGAGGGGGAACCCAGAAAGAGTTTGGGGGGGCTGGGTGGGTCATGGGGGGACCCCCAGGAGTCTTGTAGGGGGTGGGGATGGCAAGGAACAGGGCGATCCACAGGATGGGGTTGGGTCAGAACCGGATTGGAGCTCCCATGGCAGTGGGATGGGGAGATCTGCCCATGGAATTCCATGGGAATGGCATGGCAGTGAGATCCATCTACAGAGCTCCCATGGGAATGGGACAGCAGTGAGATCCATCCTTGGAAGTCTCTCGGGAATGGGATGTCTGAGATCCATCCATGGAATTTCCATGCGAATTCCCAGGTTCCCAAATTTTGCCCTCCCAAATCCCACATTCCCATTCCCATATTCCCATTGGGAATTCTGCCCTCCCCACCTTTACACTTCAGCACCTCCCGCCCATATCTGACAGATTTCTGGAGACATTCCCTGCAGCTGTGAGCCAGGGAATTTGTTAATCCCTCAGCCTGGATCTCAGGGATCCCCATGGCGGTGCCACAGTTGCCATCGCAGCCCCACAGATCCCCCAGCCCCGGCTCCCCCCGCTCAGCCCCGCTCTGGCTGTGCCGCTGCTGCAGCATCTGCAGCTCCCCGCTGGCCCCGTGCCGGTGCCGCTCCTTGTGCCGGCTCTGGCTATCCCAATATCCCAGCCCTGGCTATCCCAATATCCCAGCCCTGGCTATCCCAATATCCCAGCCCTGGCTATCCCAATATCCCAGCCCTGGCTATCCCAATATCCCAGCCCTGGCTATCCCAATATCCCAGCTCTGGCTATCCCAATATCCCAGCCCTGGCTATCCCAATATCCCAGCCCTGGCTATCCCAAGATCCCAGCCCTGGCTATCCCAAGATCCCAGCCCTGGCTATCCCAGTATCCCAGCCCTGGCTATCCCAAGATCCCAGCCCGGGCTATCCCAAGATCCCAGCCCTGGCTATCCCAAGATCCCGGCTCGGCTCCGCCCGGCCCCGCTCGCTGCGGCGGCGCTGGAAGGGGATCCCAGCCAGGGACCCCATGGACATGGACTGTGGGAAGCCCGGGCCGGGCTCCGACAGCGCCGCGTGCAGGGAACGCAGGGAGAGGAGAACTGGGGGGACATTTGGAGATTTGGGATCGGGGGGGTCACGGCTGAAGGAAAGGGGGAACGGGGAGAGCCGGGAAGGGCATTTGGGGATGCCAGGAGTGACAAGAGGGGAGGCTAGGGCTGGCTAGATGTGGCATAGCTGGAGTTCAGGGCGTTCCTGTACCCAGGAAAGGGAGCTCCAAGGGTCCCCGCTGTCCCCATTGCCAGGACAGGGCAGGGAAAGCCGGGATGGCTGGGAATAGGGGTCGCGGGTGTCCTGAGTGCTGAGGAAAGGAGAGGCTGGCTGCTGGGAGAGGCAGGAATAGGGGTCCGGGGGGTAAATGGGTCAAGGAGAAGGGGGTCTGGGGGCTGCGGCAGGCGGGATGGCCGGGAAAGGGGTGCAGGCGTTCCTGGTGCCGGATAAGGGGGTGCAGGGTGGGACCCACGGCCGGGAATGGGGGTTCGGTGGGATGGCGGCGGCCAGGAATGGGGGTTTAGGGGCCCCTCGGCGCTCCGGAATGGGCGATCAAAGAGTCCCGGTGCCGGGGGTCCCCCTCACCTCTCGCCGCCCACCGGGAGCGCCCCCGGCCCCAGCGCTGGAGCCATCGCGCTGCTCCGCTGCGGCCCCGCCCACAGCCCCGGCCCCGCCCCCAGAGCCGCCTCCGGCCCCGCCATTGGCGCCGCTCTTTGCTGCCCGCCAGTGGCAGCCCGAGGCTGCAGTGACGTCACCGGTCGCCGGGCAGATCCCGGCGGCGCAGGGCGGCCAAGGCGGAAGCGAAAGTGCCCGAGGGAGCGCGGGGGGAGGGGACGGGGCAATTCCAGGGAATTCCCCTGGATCCCCTCCCGGGATCCCCCGGGACCCTCCTCGGCCGCGCACTGCGGGACCCCCGGGACAAACTGGGCTGAACTCCCGGGCCCTGCGCCCAAACTCTGCCTGGAACCCGCCGGCTTCGGCCCAAAGCGGGGGAAGCCCCGGCATCCGCGGATCCCATTTTTCCTGCGGCTGCGGCTCCCCAGCCCCGGCGGAGCAGGAGCGGGCGCTGGGAGCCCGAGCCCCGATTCCCAATCTCCTTCTCTCTCTCTGCTGCTCTCTCCCTCTCCTTTGGGTGATCAGAAATGCCAGAGCGGCTGGAGAGCCCCGTGCCCAGCTCGGCTTTCCCTGGAAAGGGAGGCCTGGGGGTGCGGTGCCCCGGGATGGCCGGGAATGGGGCTCCGGGGGTCCCCGGGCTGACGGAACCGGGGGATCCAGGGGCTGCCAGGGGAGGATCCCCGGGAAAGGGGGTGCAGGGCGCTGTTGGTGCAGGAGAAGGGGGTGCAGGGGGTCCCGGAGCTGGGCAAGGAGATGCGGGGGGGTCCCAGGGCCCAGGAATGGGGATCCAAGGGGGTTCCAGGGGGGCTCCCCAAAGCCCCTCCCAGGGCACAGCAGGAGCTGGGTCAGGAGCTCTGGCAGAGACAAAAGGGGGTGAGCCCGGCATGGGGGGGGACATGGGGGAGTCACAGGCACTCCCGGGGGGGGACACGACCCCCGGGGACCCCTCCTCACCTTCTCCCACGCACCCCAACAGAGCCTCTAAATGGATGAGCAGAGCTCGGTGACTGCAGTATGAAACTTGTTCAGTGGCACAGGAGGATTTAGAATTGAGGACAGGGGAAGGGTTTAACCCAGCCTCCTGTTTGAACAGCCTGGACAGGGGGCTGGGAAGAAACCCATGCCTGCATTGAATTGAGAGAGATCCAGACCCGGGCTGGGAGAGATTTGAGACAAACCCACCTTTGGACTTTGCTGTCCACAACACCCTGTCACATAAAGGTAAAACCTTACAAAAGAAAGGACTTGGAAAATCATGGTTTAGGATTTGTTACTTGGGCTTAGTGTAGCTAGCAGCTGGCCTGATAAGTTCTCATGCAAAAACATCTTGAGAATTAAAAGTTTGTTAACATAACAAACTATTCTTGGGGAGAAAAACAAGTGCACCTGTAGCAACAAGGGATCTGTCCCATGGGAATCAGTAGAAAAAGTATGAAAACATTGTTAGAGAGAAAAGTTTGGATTGACGTGTACACTCACCATTACCAACCAGTGAACTGAGTTCCCAACCAACTGGAATTAAGCACGGTGCCTTCTGATAACCATGTAAATATAAGCTGTGTGCAATAAAGCTTTGGCTATGGTGGAGGAAGAAACAGGTGTCATTGTCCATCTCTACTGCGACACACCCAAGCAGGACATCGGGTCCTGCCGAAGCAGTGGAAAGAAGCAGCTCTGGTGGCCAAGTGGCACGGCCCATTCCAAGTGTCCCTGAGCACAGAAACAGCCCCAGCATAGCTGAACACGGGGGGGACCCCTCAGCCTCGGCTCAAGGGCTCTGCAGCCCCGCAGATTTGGATTTCCCGGCTGCAGCAGGAGGATGGGAGCCGCCCCTGAGCCTGCACTGAAGGCAAGGCAGCAGCAGCCAGGGCTCCCCAGCGGGGGAAGCCCCTGGGCCTGCCCACAGATCCTCTGCTGAAATCCTCGGCCTGGGCACCCTCCTTTGGCATCTCCAGCCCCTGCGGGACAATCCTGGCTGGCACTGCTGGAGCTTCAGGGCTTTCTGTGCCTGCCCTCGCCACAGCTGCTGGGGAAGGCACCGGGAGAATTCCACTCTGGCTCTCAATTACACTCACACTCTGGGCTGGCTGGGATTAGAGTATTGGAAAATATACCAGGTGTAAAATTATTTTTTATTTGATTTCTCCAGTCAGGCTTGGTTTGCATTTGCCTTGGGGAAAGGAATTTTAAAGGGTTTTTTTACGGGATGTTCCACCACTCAGAAGAGATGAGCTTAACATGTCAAAAGACTGGGAATAGCCCAAAAGATTCCCACAAAGACAACGACAATCAACAAAACATCAATACCCAGCAGCAAACATCAACCAACAAGTTGCACCTGACACTACCCCAGACACTGCCCTGGCACAGCTGGAGACACCAGGTCTGGAAAAGGCTGAGCAGGAAATCCAGGAGTGCAGACCTAATTCACAACAGAGACACAGAAATCCGGGTGCAACAGGAAACCAAACACTAAGGACTCCACAACTTGGAGACAATGAACACTAAACCAATGGATTTCTATGGGTTCAGACTGTATAAAGTTTAGGAAACATCTAGTAAAACTCACATGTCATGGAATGATTTTCTCTGCACATGCAGACTATGTGTGGTTGAAATGATTCTGTTCAGAATCAAGTCATGCCTTATTTCTCTAAAGACATTGTTGGAGAGTTTTTGCTTTTCACAGTTTCAGTGAAAAGATTACACCATTAGAAGAATTTTTCGTAATAATTCTACTTTTCTGTTGTCAGTTCTGCTTGGCCCAGGGGTGTGAGGATCAGTTTTTAGTCAGAAGAGAAGAAAAAGAAAATACTTGATTTCTTTCTAATTTTTGTTTTTATGTTTGTGTGTGGCTCGTAGTGATGGCAACATTATGATATGGGTTTTTCCATGTTCACCTTTAAGCTGCATTTTGAAAAGTAGAAGAGTTTGAAAGGTGGCCCTTTAAAATGTAAACAGTTAATAGAAAATTGTTAAAAAAAAACCAACAAAGAAACAGCAGATGGGGGAGGGAGCCCTCCATGTGAGTCATCCCATGGCTGCCCTGGAAGAGAAGCTTCATTCCAGGCAGCCAGGAGAGGAGCTTTAGAAATGCAAATTAACACCTCTGGGGCAAAGCCTGGACAATGTACCAGGGTGTTCCTGCCTGGGGGAGGAATTGAGCTGAATTCCTCTGCCCCTCACCCCAAGCTCTGCCTGCTGGCACAGATGGAATTTGCACAGCTAAAGGCAGAGCCCATAGTGAGGATATCTGACTCTGCAGCAGAAATTGGTTAAGCTAAAAAGGAAAACAGCTAATTGAGAATGTTGTGAAAACTTCACTATAAAAAATGGGGGGAAGTCATCCCACTCACCACCTTAACTTGTGCTCTCACTTTCTATGTTATCCAGGGTGAATTAGAGCACTGGGGTTTTTTTGCTCCAAGTTAAGGGAAATTTGTTGGGAATCCAAGTATGTGCTGAATTAATTAGAGAAAAGCCAAAAATTGATGCAACCCTGGCTGGAGGGAGCACCCAAAAATGGGGAAAAGATGAATGGCCACCTGAACAAATCCTGCAACACCATGGACCAGCCCCTGGGAACCCTAACAAATTCATATCAGGAGCCAGTGAAACCATTTATCATTTCCATGGTATAATTAGATTACATGATGTCCTCAAAATAATACCCAACCAGACAGCTCCAGTTCCTCACTTTCTTCCCAACCAATCCACCCAGATGAGGAACACATTTCACCATGGGATGGAGTCACATTATCTTTTAGCAGGAAAAGGAGGCAGAGTTTGTGGAAAGTTAAATGACTCAAACTGCTGCTGGCAAATAGATCACAAAGGAAAAGTGGAGAAACAGATAACAAAGGGTATAAGAAAAGAGCTCATGTACTGGTCCAAACGTGGAAAGGATGGGAATGGGCAACATTTCTGTGGTTCCCTGGCCGACCATGGGTTAAACAAATGCAGTTTCTCCTCTTATGTGCTACAGCAACTCTCATCTTTTCACCATGCACACACCTTGCTGAGTGCAGCTCATTCAGCAGCTGAGCAAGGGGATGCGGGGGCAGCCAGGCCTCCTGAGCCACAAACGGCTACAAAAGGACAGAGAATGAGGGCACTGAGAGCAATCCCAAAATCAAAGAACACCCAGGAAGAAAAAACAGAGTCAATGAGTGAATCTGCTTGCAGATAGGGCCAGGGACTTGCACATAAGGAAGCAATGGGAAAAAGCATCAGTTTCAGAAAATGTTACCAATTGACAAGGACCGCTGCTCTGACAATGTCCCGCTAAATTCCTGAACTTCCAGAAGAACAATGACTTAACAGAGCCATCAATATCGGATGTTATACAAAAGTGGTGGGTACATATTAACCGGGACATGCAGGAGGCAGATGGGGAAGTCTGAACCTTCCAAGCACCTCCGCCAGTGGGGAAAGGGACAGGGACACGCGGCCGGGAAAATCAGGACAAAAACGAGGCCGCGTCCTCCAGCAGCTGGAGAGAGCGCACGGCAAATGCCCCACGGCCTCTCCCTTTGGGCAGCAATAAAGTCACTCTCACACCGCTCCTCTGCCTCCTTTGGCCACACAAACCTCTGGCGCCGGGAATTTGCCCGCCCAGCCCCGGGCACAGCGCAGCCACCTCCGGGCTACCGACACGAACCGGGACGAGCCAGCGCTGCTCCGGCACCGGCTCCTGCCGAGGCCCCAGCGGGAAGGAGACCGCGGGCAGCCGCTCCCGCAGCGCCCTCACGCCAGGGCCAACGCGGGCCGGCCACGGCACAAGCCACCCGCCACAGCCCCCCGCCGCCCCCTCCCGGGCCCGCAGCGAGCCCCGAGCCCCCGCAGAACCGAGCGCGGCTCCCACCTGCGATGGCTGGGGCCGCCTCCGAGCTCCGCCGCCGCCTCACCGGGCTCCGGCCGCTGCCGCCGCTGCCGGGCCCGCACAGACGCTCCGGCAATGGCGGCTCTCCTGCCCCACGGCCGCCCTGGGGGCGCCAGCGGGGCCGGGCTTGTCCCCGCTCTGCCCAATCAGCACGCGCCAGAGCCACGAGTGACGGCAGCAGCAGCCAATCGTAGCCAGCGGCGGGCTCTGCACACGGCACAGCCCCGCCCCGCGCCCTCAGGGCCCCCCGGGCTGTGTGAGGGGAAGGGCCGAGATGAGGAACAGGCCTGGAACGGGCCCGGCCCGAGCCGCCATTGAGCTCCGAACACAAACAAAGTTCTCCGCAGCTCCCGGCCCGCTTTTCCCTGCCCATGGTGTTCGGTGGCTCCGGCTCAGCGGGAAGCCCTGGAGCCTCACTTCTCCCACCTCTAATTAGGTGCCTCAGTGCATCGCTCGGATTTCTCCCAAAAAGCAGAAAACTGCCCCAAATACCTGTGTATGAGTGGGGGAGGAGAGAGATTTCTGGCAGAAAATTCCAAAAACTCAGTGAAGGATTGTGAGAAGTAAATTAATACCCCTAAAACCAGCTTCCCCCCACCCCTCCCTCCTCCCAGCTGTGCCTCCTCCCCCGGCACTGCAGGTGCGGTGAATTAAAGGGCCAGGAGACCTTCTGCTCCCATTAACAAGCCTTTATTAGAGAGAACTGGGCCTAGAGGTGGGGGCTCGGGGTTGCGGGCCGCCACCACTGCTCCCTGTGGTCGATGTCGAGGATCACACAGGCCTGTCGTCATCCACTGTCAGCAGGACCAGAGCCTCTGTCCTCGCCAGGATCACCCAGAGACTCTGTCTTAGGCTCAAAGGTCTAGGGGTGTCTTCCCTCTCAAGTCCTGCCCAGGTCATGGCAACCAGCTTGCCGGACTGGGATTGGCGCACCCAGTCTCCCCAGGTCCCCGCTGCCTCCACAGTGGGGTCCTCCAGATGTTCCCTGAGCGTGGCTCGTTGTCCAGGGCTGTCTTTGCTCCCAGGTGGTAATATGATTTTAATATCCACCCATGTGCAAGTCTTTATGGGAAATGGGGAAGTTCATCCTGGGCAGCAGCGGCTAAATTGCCTGACGGGTTGGAAGAGAATAAGGGATGGGGATACAAATGCAAGGATAAAACAAGTACGAACTTCTTAACAGTGAACCCTTTTGGGACTTACAACACCAAAACCCCTTATCCAGGGACCTAAACTGGGATTGAAACAGGAACATATAATTTGAACATTGGGATTTTTATTTATAACAATATCCCCCCTCTTTTAATTTGACCAGGCATCAGCCTGTGTCAATTTGTTGTTTCAGGCTCCTGGTAGTGAAACTTCTTTAGTCTTTGATATTGGTCATATACCCTTTTTGCTGCTTTCCGCTCTGAACTTTCTAATATTAGGATCTTAGTTTTTCCCTTCTCTTGGGTTATTTCTAATGAGTTGTAGATCGTGCTGCTAGACTGTATTACTGAGGTAATCATTCTGATCATAGATGGGATGACGCAGGGAAGAAATAACAGTCCTGCTAGTCCCGCTATACCAATGAATGCCACCTTTTTCCACCAGCCCTTAAAGGACCAGAAACTATCCCACCAATCAGTATTCAGGATCGGTGTCCATTCTTGGTTCCCTACGTAGAAGATTTTTCTGATCTCTTTAGAAATGTTCCAGATTACTTCACTTTTATCATCTATTTCTAGGCAGCATTCAGAGGTGTTGAACTTCCCACAGATTCCCCCCTCATCAGCGAGAAGGTAATCTACTGCCAGTCGGAGTTGGTACACCACTGTTCGGGTCTGGGAGAGGTGGTCACTTATATGATGAAGGCTGGGGCTGTTTTGTTTGATGTTATTTCAATTACAGCTTGGAGCCTGATTATTCTGTTTAATGTGTATATTGGGATCCTATATCCCCAGGACCCATCCTGGGCCCAGGTCGCTGGCCCATAAGTTCTTATTATTTCCTCCAGGGTCCAGACTGTTCCTTTCCAGTTCTGGGTCCCTCCTGTGCTTATTACACTCCTCTTCCTCCTTTTTAGGGGCCTCTTTAGGTTGTCATATGCTGGTACTCCAAGCTCTGAGCCAGCTTGTTTTGGGAGCAGGAAGAAAGCTGGCTTTATCACCCCAATCGTGCAGCTACCTGACCAGTCTCCTGGTAGATGTGTATAAGCTGCATCCCTGCAGATCCAAAAGAAATCATCTGGGGCTTCCCAAAAACCCTCCCTGTCTTCATAGGGGTACTCCCAATGCTTTGATAGGCTTCTAATTCCCCAGAAGGGATTGATCCCTTTTTCTGCACATTCGTAAAGGTTATATCCTTTGTGATGAATGCACCCTTTTTCCCTTTTCTCTAAGGATCAATATCTTAGGTTGGGCTCCTGGGGGAACCCATTTAGTTCCTAGATTCTTCGTTATATCTTTTGCATGCCATCCGCCCCACCAGGGTTCTATATCTTTTTCCAGTTCGTAGAATACAGTCTTCCCCAATTACCTTAGCCTTTAATTCCCATTTTTCTCTTCTCCTATACCCTGGTGTGCTTTGGCCTTCCCCAGTTCATTTTATGCTTAGAATTTCTCAAGGTTTCAAGCTAATTCCCTCCCAGGGCCAAATATCAGACATTTTAGTACTCCCACATACCCAACAATCAGTTATATTTAATTCCTTGCTGATGTTTTCAACTAAATCAATGAACAAGTTCTTCCCACTCAAATTTTCCCATTCTTCATTTCCCACGCTCATGTCCACTCTTTTCTCCTTTACCACATCAGGTTCACCTTTTACTGGTTCGTTCATTTCAAAGCACAGCCAAGTATCCCTCATGGGACAGTCTCCCAAAAGACCTTCTCTAAAAGTGACCGTATTTCTGGTAATCCAATATGTTTTTCCGTTTTCTTGGCATTCTTCTAATTGTGATTTGTTGTAACAAGAAGGACTCAAATTTGTGTGGACCCTTACCAGGGACCCTAGATTTTCCCCATCATACAAGGGATAATAACATTTCATGCAAGAGTCTGTCCCCATGGCATTGGTGAGGTGCATTGCTATCACCAGACCTACCATGAGCCTTGTGATGATCCTTTTAGGCTCCCTCTGGTCCCTGACTCCCAAGAGTCCAGCAGGAACCATGTTTGATCTCCCCTGGTCTTGCCTCTTGGGGTTTTCCTCACACTTTTTTGGGGGCTGGGTCCAAGGCTTACAGCTTTATTATTTTTTTTGTCCTTCTCCTTTTTACTGTTGTCGGTTTTGGTCTTGGGAAAAGCTGCCCAGGGAGGAATATAGTCTTGGCTAGGAAATTGGAGCCTTATTCGGGGGGGGAGGGGTTCTTTTACTTTTTCAAATAATAATAATAATAATAATAATAATAATAATAATAATAGTTACAAGTTAACCACAACTGGAAAACACCTTAACATTAGTTCACAGACTTTAAAGAAACACTTAACCACAAATGTAGCAGCCAAGAGAACACTTAACAACAACTGTTGTAATTCCAGTTCCTGACTGGGGACTTTAGTCTCTGGGTTTCCTTCTTAAGGTTCTTTTCAAGTCCTTGGTGTTGGGGACAACAGTCCAGTTAGAGGGATCTTTTTCGGAGTTTACTTCCCCATCTGGTGGTGCCACTGGTCCTTTAACTCGAGTCACGTGTGTCCACCATTTTTCCCGGGTTCTCACAGCCGTATGTGTGGTGAGTTGAAATTGGTAGGGTCCTTCAAACTTTGGAGTGAAAGGAGAGTTAGCCCAAGATTTTACCAATACCCAATCCCCGGGGTTAATATGGTGTGTGTCTACCTCTAAGGGAGGAGTTTGAGGGAGATACCCTTTTTTCCTGAGGTTTTCTAAAGTTTTAACAACAGTTTCCAAATACCTCCTTGAGGTTTCCTCCCCTTCAGTATACTGGGCAGTGCTCTAAGGAGTAATTAGGAAGGGGAGTCCAAATAACATTTCATAGGGGGATACCCCTAAATCTGCTCGAGGTTGGGTTCTTATCTGTAATAAAGCCAAAGGGAAACATTTTATCCAATCTCATTTAGTCTCCAGAGTCAGCTTGGTTAAGGTCGTTTTTATGGTCTTATTCATCCGTTCTACCCGACCGGAGCTCTGGGGATGCCATGGGGTGTGTAACCTCCACTTTATCCCCAGGGCTTCAGTGGTTTCCTGGAGGACACGGGCAGTGAAATGGGGGCCTTGGTCCGAGTCTATGTTATTGATTAACCCATACCTGGGGACAATATGTTCCAAAAGTATTTTGACTACTACTCTCGCTCTTTCATTCCAAGTGGGAAAAGCCTCTGGCCAATGGGTCAGGTGATCTATGATCACTAGCAGGTGTTTGTATCCCTGTCCTAGAGGCATTTCTGTGAAATCAATTTACACATTTTGGAAGGGTCTCTCCGCAAGTTCCCTCCCCCCTTGTACGGGTTTTGTCATCATTCGTTGGTTTACCCTTTGACACATTAAACAGCCCTGAGTGATGGCCTTTGCTATATCATAAACCCCTATGCAGATGTTCTCCCTCAAGGAGTGGTCCCATAGACCCTGCGTCTCCCAATGTGTCAATTTGTGTATTTCATCCAATACCCTGCTGTTGCAGTCCGCAACTCCAGGATCTCGTCCAGAGAAGCAGCAGGATTCTGGGGACCAGCATCAAACACCAACCGAGACAGGCTCCCGTTCATGAAACCATTTATTCAGCATGGGAACAAAGTCAGGTCCAGAACAGAGAGCTCTGAACAGAGGCACAGCAGGGGTTTTTGAGGGACAGAACCCCCGAGGGTTTCCACCTTTGAGGGTGGAGTTCAGGGTCAGGGACCAGTAGAAGCACACCAAGGGAGAACCCCTCAGGGACTCAAACCCAATCAGAACTCCTGGGCTGCCCTTCTCAAGGGGTTTGGGGTGGGACACTGTAACTCTTTGTCTCCCCTGAGGCCGCTGCCACATCTGCTCCTTTTTTATTTTTTTTAATTTTTTTTTTTTTTTAATTTTAATTAGGAGCTTAAAATGTTTCCAAACATATACCTTAAAATCTCACCTCCTCCACAGATCACCCGCTTTGCTTTGTGGGACAACAAAAACTCAATAACAAAACACATTAAGCAAACAGAAAAAACAAAATTGAAAACAAACATTTAAATCTCGGACCACGCCGGGCAAATTAAACGGTGATGGTACTTAATGCAAACATAATGGTTTTTCAGTTCAGTCTCTAGCAGTTTAGGATTCTCTTTGAGGAAGGGTGCAGCTCTTAGGTCTCCTCTCACGATGGGCAGAGTTCTTCCATCTCCAGTTTCGGCTCTGGTTCCCATGTGGGTGTAGCTGCTTTAGATGATCTCGGTGAAACACTGGCTCTGGGAGCTCAGTTCCAGTTTCGATCTCCCCGGAGGAGGTGTTGCCCAGGATGGAAAAGGCAGAGCCCCCAGGGGTGGAGCACCGAACAAAGGGGTGGGAGCGAAGCAGGAGTTACTGGGGGAAGGGAAGGTTCGGGGCTGGAAAAGAAGGAGCAAGGTGGGAAACAAGGGATCCCAGACCGCGTGGCCAGAGCCATCTTGAGATGGTGGGGGAGGCCGGGATGGACTTTCCCGGCCAGGGAATGGGGAATATGGAAAGACAGGGGGTGAAGGAGGCCACGGAACAGCGGGCAGACGGCAGCAGAGCTGCATCACTCTGGATGTTCTCCGTCCCTTGCCTGCCTTCAGAACAGGGATGGGATGGCAAAAAGACACCGGGGTGATGGGGAGTTGGCAGCAGCCCCAAGCCATTTTGGCTTTTTTCACCCTTTGTCCTGCCCTTAGGAACAGGGGAAAGGGGAAGGTACAAGGAGGTATACACAAAAAAAAAAAAAAAGGAACTTCACAGAAGACAAAAACAGTCCACCAGAAGAGCCATACCATCCAAAATCGTCCATAATGTTAATATAATCGTCCATAATGTTAATATAATCATCCATAATATGTCTCGTTGGGTGATGTAAGGTTTTTGTCCCAGTGTCTGGTCTCGGCTCCCACACCTCCGTAAGCCCTTTTCTTCCCCATGCCCGAGGCACTCCCAACCCAGCCTTCCTGCCAGGTACTCTCGAGTCCTCATTTCTTAGGCGGGGGTCTCGCTGGCTCTCAGGCCATCAGCCGGTGACTTACGAGGTGTCCATGGAGCCGGGTCCTGCTGTTCTCATGCTTCGCTGGATGCCACGCAATCTCTCACCATATGTTGCAGTCAGCAACCTCAGGATCTCGTCCAGGGAAGCAGCAGGATTCTGGGGACCAGCATCAAACACCAACCGAGACGGGCTCCCAGTTCACGAAACCATTTATTCAGCATGGGAACAAAGTCAGGTCCAGAACAGAGAGCCCCGAACAGAGGCACAGCAGGGGTTTTTAGGGACAGAACTCTCAAGGGTCCCCACCTTTGAGGGTGGAGTTCAGGGTCAGGGACCAGTAGAAGCACACCAAGGGAGAACCCCTCAGGGACTCAAACCCATTCAGAACTCCTGGGCCGCCCTTCTCAAGGGGTTTGGGGTGGGACAGTGTAACTCTTTGTCTCCCTGAGGCCGCTGCCACACCACTATAATATTTTTTCCCCTCATCTATCATGCTGAGCACCATGCAAGGCTGTAGAGAGGTCAAGACAACCTCTGTTTTTAAAACTCTGCCCTGCAGCTATTCCTTACGGTGCTGTCAACAGGGAAGACATTTTGTCTTCTAAAACCTTACTTCTGATAGTTTTTCCCATCTGAAAACTATCTGGGCCAGGGGCAGCACCCAGGGACCTGCCCTGCCTGGGGGAACTTATACCTGGATCTTATAACTAAGTATCAGAAACAAGGGCACACACTCTGTATTCCAGACTCCAACATTTTATTCTTATTCTTAATTTTCCATGTTTTAAGTACTACTACGTCTTCATCTAGTTCAGCTTCTACCTCTTCTTCCTAATATTCCTATTCTTATTTATCATTTTTTGGTTTCTGGAGGGTCTTATGCAGGTTTTGGGGGGGGAGGGGGGGGCAGGGTTTGGGGTTTTTTTCTTTTCTACTACTACTTCCTAAACACAACTTTCTTTTCTTTTGTTAGAATTGTGTGTGTTGCAGTCCAGCAGGCCGCCGTCGTGTCCTGGGAGCAGCACCTCCTGTCTGTGTCCATTCCTCATGGCCAAAGTGCCCCAGGATCAGCATGGAGTCCTTTCCGGAGGAGAGGAAATGGCCTTGGAGTCCAGCAGGGAGGAGCTGGAGCCAGTGTCCCTGCAAAGGGCCAAGAGCCGTGTGGCTGTGGCCCTCGGGGACCCGGTGCAGGGGTGCCGCTGGCGGTGCCAGGCTGCCGCTGGGAGCCGATGACTTTCCAGGTGCCTTCCCGGCCGGACGATGGGCCGGGATGCGGCGCTGAGCCCCACCACTGAGGGTCCCCCTTTGGGTGCCGCTTTGGGCTGCCGTGTGCCCTCGGGGAGCCGCCCCGGGGGTGCCACAGAGCGGCCGGGGCCGACTCGGCCCGCAGGGCCAGCGCAGGCCGGGGCAGCCCGTGCGGCTCCCTCGGGGCGCCGGGCAGGCCGCGGGGCAGCCGCCATCTGCAGCCCGGCACTGCTGGCAGCGGGCGCTGATCCTGTGGCTGTGCCGCCAGGCAGGGGCAGTGGAACAGCCCCTGCAGCCCCTGAAGAGCCCGCAGCGCCTGCAGTGCCCGCCTCAAGAGCGAGCGGCCTTTCCTGTGGGGAAGCGGCTGCCCAGGAGAAGAGACATCTTCCACCGTGGCTTGGGCTGCCAGAGGGCCAGGCCCGGCACAGAGTTGCTCTTGCGGGCACAGCTCGGGTTCCTGGCACTCCACCCAAGCTTCTCGAGGGACAGGCAGCAGGATTCCCTCTCGGGCTAAATCTGCCAGTCTCTGCTGCCTGGCCTCTTCTCCTTCCTCGTGCAGCTCCAGGGCGCTCACCTCATCCCAGTCATCGTCCTCCCGCTGCCAGGCCTTGAGCTGGCTGCACAGGATGTCGCAGTATTCCCTGCTGTCCTGAGCCAGCTCTCCATCACTGTCATCATCCCAGCTGGACCTGGAGGATTTTCTCTTTGCTTTGCCTCCAGTCACCTCCTGGCCATCCTGGCACAGCTCTTGCTTGCGGCAAGCTTCCCAGTCCAAGAGTGCCCGGCGGCTCGTGCCTTCTCCTGGGGACAGTCGCTGCTCAGGAGATTCTTCCCAATCTGAGAATTCCTGACAGTGATCGCTGTCCGCCTGCCACGGCTCCTGCTCCCTGCACTCGCCCCACTCGGAGACAGCTGGGGAGGGCTCTTGCTCCCTGCCCTCATCCCAGTCCGAGAAATGCCAGTAGCTCCCCCATACTTGGACCAGCTCTTGCTCAAGGCCTTCATCCCACTCAGAGAGCTCCTGGCAGCTCTGGGCTTCTCCTGGGGACAGCTGTGGCTCAGTGCAGGCTTCCCCTGGAGTCCCTTGCTGGAACTTGTTCATTTCTCCTCAGCAGAGCTCTGGCTCTTCCTCAGTGCAGGACTCCACGGCTCCTCTCCTCCCTCTGCTTGCCCTCTCAGCCTCCTCCTGCTGCTCCCTCAAGGCCTGGGCTCTCTGTGAGCCAGGCCAGGGCCTGGGGGGCTGGGACTTGGGCTTCGCCTTCTCCTCCTCCGAGCCTGCAGTCCTCTGGTGCACACAGGTACCTGGACACAGCCACTGTCCTGGGACTGACCCGGGCCCCACAAGCCCTTTATATACCCCCCAGCCGGGGTGGGGCTCTGCCATGTCACAATGGACTTTGGGCACCGCAAGGTCCCGTGTCACCATGGCCCCTGACACACCGTGCCTGTGTCACAAAGGGCACCCCGGCACCCCGTGCCTGTGTCACAAAGGGCACCCCGGCACCCCGTGCCTGTGTCACAAAGGCCACCCCAGCACCCCGTGCCTGTGTCACAAAGGCCACCCCGGCACCCTGTGCCTGTGTCACAAAGGCCACCCCGGCACCCCTTCAACAGCCCAAGGCACCAGGAGTGGCCTGGAGCAGCCCAGGCCTTGGGGGATTGCAGCCCCTTCTTCTGAGCCGCTCCTTCAAATGATCAGGAGTGGCTGGGGCCAAGTGAAGGTGCAAAAGGAGACCGTGTGTGTCTTCGTTTGAAAGACAGGGGCCTGCTAAGGGAGGCAGGAGGCTCCTTTGCAATGGAAAATGTAAACCCCCTCCCTCCCAATTATTATCCCTTTGAAAGGCACTCTCTGGCAAAGATAGGAGGACAGGAAGAACAGTTTGTGCTGCTTTTGATGAATTGCTATTTGGTGAGCAGGGAAGAAGCCCCCCATGGAAATGATTTTACTGAGAGGAGCTGCTAAGCGAGAGCTGCCCCTGTGCCAAGCAAAACCCAAGAGCTGGCTAGCTGTGGGAACTGACTACCTATTAAAGCATTTAAAAAGCTGGATCCACCTCTGTGAGACTGACATTTTGCAGGCAGGCAAGCCTGGGAAATCTCTCTCTTGTTTCCACCTTTGAGGAGGTACCCGGCTGCCGGTCGGGCCGGGCCCCGCTGCACTGCGGCCCTTGCAGTCGTGCTGACAGTGGCCACAACAATCCTTAAAGCTTCAGGGTCCCCTGACACCCGGGCAACCGAGGAAGAAATTAAAGGAGCGGGTTCGCTGGAGTCCCCAAAACCAACTGGAATAGGAAAATCAAGTAGGGATGAGGCCCTACTTTTTAATCCTGTGGGACAAATTGCATTACAGTTCAGTTCCACCAGTCTAACCTTTTACACATAAAACTTTGACAAAGTCTGGGGCTGGGATTGGATCCAGCTGGTCCCAGTCTCCTCTCTTAGAAGGAATTTAAAAGCCGAGGCGTCCTGGAGGGGTTTGAGGATCCTTGATGGCTGTTGGGTGTCATTTCTCCACCTCATGACCCAGCAGGAGTTTCTCCAATAAAGAAATAAAGCTTTGCCTGAAGCTCCCACTCTGCCCATGGCAGGAAGCCCTGGGAGTGCGTGTCACATTCCGGCTCCTGAATAGCCTGGAGACACTTGGAATGTTGCCATGGAGCCCATCTGAGGGCCTGCAACAAATCTGAAATGTAGTAGGCAACCATCACAGCCCCTGTTGCTATGGTCAGTCCCTTGGCAGCTCCATGGAGACCCCATGCCAGGGGTGGTTGCCATGGACACCAGCTCAGGCCTGGAGCCAGAGTCCATTGCCATGGCAACCATTTGCAGTCCCATCCCCACGCTCATGGGATCCCAGAGCCACAGAATTGGCTGAGTTGGGAGGGAGCCATGGGGATCCTCCAGTCCAACTGCTGGCCCTGCACAGGACACCCCAACAATCCCAGCCTGGGCCTGGCAGCGCTGGCCAAACGCTGCTGGAGCTCAGCCAGCCCTGGAGCTGGGAGCCTTCCCTGGGGAGCCTGTTCAGTGCCCCAGCAGCCTCGCGGGAAAAACCTTTTCCTCACATCCAGCCTAAACCTGCCCGCCTCAGCTCCAGCCGCTCCCTCCACTCCTGTCCCTGGGCACCAGAGGGAAGAGGTTCCCGCAGCCCCCAGCCAGGGACCCGCTCCCAAGGCTGCTGCCATGGCAACCAGGCCTGGCACCAGCTGGGATGCTCGGTTTCCATGGGCTGGGCTTCAGGAATGGCATTCCCCAATTTCCTACTCCTGCTGAAACCGCGCTGCCGCTCGCTTCCCTCCCACCTCCCATGAAAAGCACAAAAGGCAAAGATCCCAGGCTGGGATAAGGACAGTTTATTGCGAACAGCAATGAGATAAGGCAAAAACAGGAACAGAAAAAATTTTGGTAACAAAAAGGATAAGACAAACCATTCACAAGGAAAACTAACACACCACTGATTGTTTCTTCCTGGACATGCATTTCCTCCTGCCAGGAAAGGACACCCTTCTACTCTGGTGAGAGAGAGGGAGTCCTCTTCCTGCCCCTGGCAATGACCTGAGATGGGATTGAATATAACAAAAGGGCCACAGCCAGACCCTCACGTTCTTTAATCCCACATCATGACATTGCCATGAGCAGAAAAAGGTACAGGTGTCTTCCCAGCATGGATAGCAGGGAACATGGATCACCAGGTCTCTTCCCAATGGGGATCCTCTAATGGGGGATGAAGCTGGGGCAGTGCACAAAGCTCTTCCTGCACTTGGGGCATTTGCAGGGCTTCCCTTAGTGGTGTCTCCGTTGGTGTTGGGTCAAGTGAGAGCTCTGGGTGAAGCTCTTCCCACACTGGGGACACTCGTAGGATCTCTCCCCAGTGTGGATGCGCCGGTGGGTGATGAGGTCGCAGTTTCGCTTGAAGCGCTCCCCACAGTCAAGGCAGCGGAAGGGCCTCTCATCCGTGTGAATCTGCGGGTGCTGGAGGAGATTGAAGCTGGTCTGAAACCTCTTCCCACACTCAGGACACTCGTAGGGCCTCTCCCCAGTGTGGATGCGTTGGTGAATGATGAGGTGGGAGCTCCAGCTGAAGCCCTTCCCACATTCCCCACACTCATAGGCCCATTCCCCAGTGTGGATCATCTGGTGGCGGATCAGGGTTTTCCTCTGGCTGAAGCTCTTCCTACACTCCAAGCACTTGTAGGGCTTCTCCCCATCCTGAAGCTGCTCATGGACCACCAGCTCAGAGCCCTGGCTGGATCTCTGCCCGCCTTCCCGGCACAGGGTGGGTCTTTCCTCCTCAGAGCACCCTGGGATGGGTTTGGAGCCCCTCCTCCTGTGGGATCTCTGGGGATTTTCCTCCTTGTTGGATTCTTCCACTGTGGAGCTGCTCACAATGGCCTCTTCCACCAGGTTCTGCTGTGAGGATTTGTACTGCCTGGTCTCCATCCTCAGCTCCTTGTCTGGGGGAGGAAGGACAAGGAGAGGATGGGATTTGCCTCCGTGCCAGAGGGAAGGGGAAGGAGATCCCCCCAGTGCGTCCCCGGCAGGACGGCGTCGGCAGCAGGGCTGTCCTGCAGCCGGGGGCCCTGCTGGGCTGGGAGATGGAGCAGGAGAGAGGGGGAAAGGGGCACTGACTTCCTCCTCACCTGCCTCGGTGTCCTGGGAGATCTTCCTCTTCCTCACAGCCTCCTTCTCCATCTGGCCAAGGTCTGGGAATGGGAAATCCTGGTTTGAGAGAAAACAAGGAATGAGCACATTGAGTTTGATGGTCCCTCTTACCAAGCCCATCTCTAGAAGTCACCTGGGCCTCTGACGTGACTTAGTTTGAAAGGAGTTTGCTAAGGAAGGCAGAAATCACCACTGAAATTGATAAAAAATATAAGCATCCCATCCCCTCCGAATTATTATAATCTTGAAACCAAAGTGATCTCAGGTAACAATATGGGAAAAGGAATATAAGTTCTTTACTAAAGAAAGGAAAATGAAAATGCAGCAGTACAAAAAAACCCCAACAAAACGAACAAAAAGCAACGCACCAACAGAGTCAGGACCTTACACCCCGTTGGTCAGGGTGCTGGTAGCAGTCTGATTAAATGGTGGCCGCAGTCCTCCTGGAGTGACTGATGTGGTTCTGTTGAAGCAATGATCCCGTAGAAGATTGTAGCTTACCTCTGAAGTTCTGGTGCTGTAGATGGGTCTGGTCTCTCCTCTGGGAATCCAGTGGAGAAAGACTGCCTGTGGAGTTTAGAGTCTCAGATTATATCCAGTCAGGAATGCTTGGCTCCTCCCCCTGGGTGGAGCATCTCACAATGGGATGATGTCATTTTATCAGTCCTGCAGTGAGACTCAATGGCCCATTAAGAGAAGATATCCCCCTGGAGGGAGGATGGGTGGTGGAAGAGATAAAGAACACTGCCCCACCTGGTTTTAACAGCTGGCCCATTAACAGAAGATATCCCCCAGTTATGAGGGATGGGTCATGGAGAAGATAATGAAAATTGCTGTACCAGTTTTTAACAAATGGTGATAGAAAACATGCTTTTGGTTACATCTTGCATTGCAACCCAGGACATGGAGTCCATATGAACCCCCCAAAAACCAAGATGCAGCCCTGAAAATGCCTTCCATGAGTTCCTCGTCTCTGGTCTCACTCCTTTGGTGCTCAGGGGTTCTTCCCTGTCCCAGCTGCCGGGGGTCATACTTGTACTTTGGGTCCCCTGTCTGCTCGGTCCTTGAGCTCTTCAGGCTGCTGGGCATGCCAGGAATCAAAAAAGTTCCCCCTGTTTCCATCTCCCCACGTAGGGATGCTGGCACCCCCCAGTATCCCTCCAAGGAGCATTTTCCACTCATCTTTGGGGTTCTTCATTCTTAAAACATCCCCCCCTAAAAAACACAACCCAAGAAGGATCCCCCGGGTTATCTGGGCTGAGCTCTCCCTCCCCGGTCACCTGTGGGATGGGAGGTGATGATCCCACAGGTGAAGAGCTGTGAATTCAGGGAGTGCTTGACCTTGTGCTTCCTTCTCCTTTCCCTGATCCTCCTTTGTCCCTCCTTCAGGCTGAAGAAGCTGCTCAAGGAGTCAGAAGCAAAACTCCAAGTCCATTGGAGCTTCAATCGGCTTCAATGAGGGCAGGGACTGCCAAAGGCTCCCCAGGGACTGGTGAGAGCAGATCCTGGAGGCCAGGATTGCCGGGAGCCAAAGGCTCTGAGCAGGGAACTGCAATGCTGAGCAAGCCCTGGCTGGGTTGGAGGAAGCAGAAAGGCCCAGCCCTGAGCCCAGGCCTGGCCCAGCAGGGCCTGTCCCTCACGGGTGGCTCGGGGCTCTTTGTGGGGCAGCGGGATGTGAGGGGCAGCAAGGACAAATGCCATAAACCTGTGTGACACTCCAGATCCTTATGGAACCAAGGGGTCAGTGAGACACCATGGGAAGTTGTGGAACCAAGGGGATCATTGTGGCTCTGTTTGGCCCATGGAACCAAAGGACCAGTGGGACACTCCAGATCCTTGGCTCCAGGGGTCAGTGAGACACCGTGGGAAGTTGTGGAACCAAGGGGATCATTGTAGCACTCTTGGGCCCATGGAACCAAGGGACCAGTGGGACACTGTGGGTCCTTATGGAAACAAGAGGTCACTGTGAGCCTGCAGGGCTGTAACACCCCAGAACACTTCAATGCTGGTGGTAACCAAAGGTTCCTGTGCTTGAGTTTAGTGCACAGGAGAAACACCAACCAGATCCTCTCAGTGTGGGCAGATGTAAAGAATATTCTTGGTAGGAAGGGACCCACAAGGACCATCAAGTCCAGCTCTTAAGCGAATGGCCCCACAAGGATCAAACCCACAACCTCGGTGATACTGGCACCATACTCTAACAACTGAGCTAAGAGGTCAAAATGACAGAAAATTTAACTGGCAAAATATAGACAATCAAGGAACTTTGGCAAAGGGTTTAATACAAAATCCAGTTGAAGATAAAACTCTTACCACAGCATTAACTTTGCAAACTTAGCTAATTTAACCTGAAAACCATTAGCCCTTAAGATTTTGGGTAACATTAAGATATCCAAAAATATTTCAGGTACATAGGATAATAAGGAGAATAAAAAGAGACCAGAAACACGTAAGATCTACAGAAAAACACTTCCAGGATGATCACAGTCACTCCCACTACAATCTCAGTCCCTCCCAGAATGAGCTGCTGCACCCAGTCACCCCCAGTATGGTTCCAGTCACACCCAGGCCCTCCCAGCATGATTCCAGTCATGGCCAAAGTGACTCCCTGTCACTCCCAGGATGGGCCCAGTTGCTCCCAGTCACCTCCAGCATGGTTCCAGTCCCAGCCAGCACCTTTCCAGGCACATCCAATATTATCCTAGCTACATCTAGTAGGATCCCAGTATGACCCCAGCATGGGCACAGCTGCTTCCAGGATTATCCAGCATGGTTCCAGTTGTTCCCATTTACCTGCACTGTGGTTTCAGTTTCTCCCAGTCTATCCCAGTTGCTCTCAATCACTCCTCAGGTGCTTCCAGCCTGATCGCAGTTGCTCCCAGCCACTCCCAGTCACCCTGAGTGCAGTTCCAGTTGCTGCCAGTATGGTCCCAGCATGGCCCAACTGCTCCCACTGTGATCCCAGGAGGATGCCAGTTACCCTCAGGATGGTTCCAGTTGCTCCCTGTTCCTCCCAGCGTGATTCCAGTTGCACTCAGTTGACCCCAGTATAGTCTCAGTCGCTTCCCAGATGATCCCAGCTGCTCCCTGCATGGTCTCAGTTATGCCCAGCTGGAGTTGCCCCCAGTGTAGACCCTGTCACTCCCAGTTGTTCCCAGTTGTCCCCAGCATGGTTCCCATTGTTCCCAGTGTGTTTTCAGTCATCCCCAGTATGATCACAGACACTCCCAGTATATGCCAGCTGCCCTCAGCATGTCCATAGCCATTCCCAGACACTCCTAGTAATCCCAGTTAGGTGCTTGTTATCCCAGTATGATCTCAGGCCCAGTATATCCCAGTCGAACTGGGATTCACTCCCTGAATTCACAGCCCCCTCCCACCCGTGGAATCATCAGCCCCCCATCCCACAGGTGACGAGGGAGGGGGAGCCCGGCCCAGATATCCTGGGGGGGTCCCTGGGTTGGGTTTTTAGGGGTGATGATTGGAGAATGAAGAAAACCAAAGCTGAAAATAAAATGCTCTTTGGGGGGACATTTGGGGTTCCCAGTGGCAGCTGCTGGCAGCGGCAGCCTGGAGGAGCAGAACCCTGTGTCCCCGAGGACCCCAAAGTGGGGAGCCCAGAGAGGGGGAGTGCCATGATTCGAGGAACCCTCAATTAAATAGAGAGGGGCAGGGGGGTCTCCTTGGTCCCCCTGCACCCCCAAGAAGGGAATAAGAAGAGCAGGGACCCTGGGACCCCAAAACCTTCCTGCATCCCTAAGTGGGGAGATCGAAATGGGAAGAACTTTCCAAATTCTTGGCACTCCCAGCAGCCTGTAGAGGTTAGGGACCGAGTAGAAGTGTGACCCCCAGTACAAGCATGACCCCCAGCAGCTGGGACAGGGGGGAAACTCTGAACACCAAAAGGGAGAGAACAGAAATGGAAAACTTCTGGAAAGCATTTTCAGGGCCAAATTTTAGTGGTGTACAATTTTTATGGACCCCATGTCCTGGGTTGCAATGCAAGATGTAACCAAATGTATGTATTCTATCACCATCTTTTAAAAACTAGTGGAGCAGTTTTCATTATCTCCTCCATGACCCATCCCTCATAACTGGGGGATGTCTTGTGTTAATGGGCCAGCTGTTAAAACCAGGTGGGGCAGTGTTCTTTATCACTTCCACCATCCATCCTTCCTCCAGGGGGATATCTTCTGTTAATGGGCCATTGAGTCTCAGTGCAGGACTGATAAAATGACATCATCCCATTGGGAGATGCTGCAGCCAGGAGGAGGAGCCAAGCATTCCTGACTGGATATAATCTGAGAATCAGAGCACCACAGGCTGTCTTTCTCCACTGGATTCCCAGAGGAGAGACCAGACCCATCTAGAGCACGGGAACTTCAGAGGTAATGTGCACAATTCTATGGGATTATTGCTTCATTGCTTATCTGAGATCACTTTGATATCAAGATTATAATAATTTGGAAAGGGCTGTTGCTTACATTTTTATCAATTTCAATGGGGGTTTCTGCTTTCCTTAGAAAACACCTTTCCTTTCAAACCAAGACACCCCAGATGCCCTGGTGACTTCTGTAAGAGACGGTCCGAAGATTCCCTCATCTGTCTCACAACCGTCTCAAGGACAGAGACTGAGACCCTGAATATCACAAGGGACTTGGTTTGGGGGTTTGGGCCTAGCTGAGATGGATGTTTGCTCAGTGATTGTTTGCAGGTGGTTGCACGGTACACTGCCCTCGTTCCTGCTGGTGAGCAGAGGCTTGGTAACCTGCGTAACGGGTTTTCCACGACTCATGGCTCTCATTCCTGCTGGTGAGCAGATGTTTGTGCGTGGTACCCGGTGCAATGGGTTTTCCACAACACCTTGTCCCTGTTCCTGCTGGTGAGCAAAGACTTGCAAGACATGGATCGCTCTGTACCCTACACCTGCTCCCTGCGCAATGGAATTTCATTACAATGATCATCAATCTCATCTGGCTTTGGCCCTGCGCCCCTCGCTTTGCAAAAGACTATAAAATTATACCCCAAACTTACCTTCCTTTGAGATCTCCCCAACGGACAGAAGACTCTGCGTCGTTGGACGGCTGAGTGGACTTCGACGTTGGTAGCTATAATCCCCTTACTCTCTTTTCCTTATGCTTTGCTTTCTCTTTTCTTTCCCTCTATCGCATATTAGTGCTGATGAGCACTCAATAAACTGTGTTTTCTTGTTTAAGTCCTTGGTTTGCTGATAATCTTTTGTACTCTAAGACCGGCTAAAAGAACCACATCACGAATCCCACCTTGCGGATCGTGACATAAATTGGCGTCACGGACAGGATTCTGAGAGACAGAAGGGGTTGCAGGTTGTTGTGCAGTCTGTATCAGGGGAAGGACGTTTCGCTTCAGCCGCCCCTAGCCTGCCACGCTGGTGAGCAGTGTCTAGAAAGCAAGGGAGGCGACTCGAATTTCTCGCAAACTGCACACGCCCAGGTGAAAAGCACCCCTACACTCATTTGAGGGCTCTGTCTTCAAAATTTTACACGGGATCTTTGAGTACAAAAGGTGGGACTTACTGGTTTTTTATATGCTGACTGCTTGGTGTAGCGGAGAGTCTGAATTTTAACATAAAGGTGTGCCTCCCAAGCAGATTTGGTCTCTCCACCCACGGCAGGGGGGAACGCAGCGTTGGCTGCGTCTGATGTAGTGTAACTGAGTTTTACCTCCCTGTAGTGGTTCTGTGTACTGTTATGTGTTTTTGATTAATTTTGACTGCTTGGTGTAGCGGAGAGTCTGAATTTTAACATAAAGGTGTGCCTCCCAAGCAGATTTGGTCTCTCCACCCACGGCAGGGGGGAACGCAGCGTTGGCTGCGTCTGATGTAGTGTGAGTTTTACGTCCCTGTAGTGGTTCTGTGTACTGTTATGTGTTTTTGATGAATTTTGACTGCTTGGTGTAGTAAAGAGACAACTTGAATTTTAACATAAAGGGGTGCCTCCCAAGCAGATTTTGTCTCTTCATCCATACAGGGACGCGAAGGGTGACGTGGCAAAGGCTGCGTCTGTGCGTAACTTAAGTCTTACCTCCCTGTAGTGGTACTGAACCCTTCACACACACTAACATGAGTAAACACTCTGAAAACTCTAGTATAAAAGATAAAGCTGCATTCATTGCTTTGTTAGCAAAACACAATGCTAAGCCCTCCCCAGCTGGGGAAGAATGGGCTCAAAATAATTGGTACAACCTAGAAAATGTAACTGATAGAATTTGCTCCCTGCAACATGAGGCAAAATTCAAATTTGGCCGTAATAAAACCATAATTTGTTCTGTATTGGGAGCTTGCCTTACGTCAGCTGTAGAGGCTCGCACGAGACGAAGGCAGGAAGAAAATGCAATTATTGAATCCCTACAAAATTTAGTTGAAAGTTTGCAAAATGAAAATAATTTGTTACGAACTGCTCTGAGTGAGGAGTGTGCCAAAAATTCACAGTGTGCTGATTCCTTTAAGGAGTCGCTGGAAAAAGAAACTCCTCAGATAAATCACAAATATTCTCAAGCAGAATTACATTTGGTAAAAAATTGTGGTGAAAACTGTTGCTCCCAAATAAGACCTTTGATTAAAACAGAATATAACTATATCAATGATGAAGATCTTGATCCACATATAGCCACTAAAGAAATCCCATACACTGCTACTGAATTGGCTAAGTTAAAAAAGGAGTATGGGCGTCTCCCTCACGAGTCAGAGACAGAATACGTATTCCGAGTGTCTCTCACAGGGGGAGATCAAATTCGATTATCTGAACAAGAAGCAAGTGGTTACTGGGGACATGGTGTTTTCTTAACAACAGGAGATAACCGCAACCCATGGTCCCTAACACAGCGAGCTGCATATTGGGCAGGGGGACTTAACCCCCTGGAAAGGGGAGATCCTGTAGCTCTAACCGGCTCCCCAGACCAAATTCTCAAAAACATGCATAAGGCAGCTTGTCTACAACTGATTTATGAAAGAAAATTAATTGTTGGTTATGAATCACCAATTTTGTTACCTGTGAAAGCTGAAATTATGACCCCTTTAATTTGTGGTCTTCCAGAATCACTGAAACCTACAGCAATTCTCCTCCAAACAACCACAGATGATATCCTTGTGGGAGGAGATGAAAAAGAAGTAATAAAAAATAAAGATGCTGAAAAGAGGTACACTACCTGGGAAAAGGAATTGTTGGTAGATAATCCAGCTCTCATAGAAGGAGAAAAAATTACACAACAACAACCAATTGCATTAAAAGGCCCTTTTGAAATTACTAAGACAGCCACTACTGGGACTCTCCACCCTGACGGGGTGGCCCAGAGGGCCACAGTGAGAAAGTGGTATGCCCGGATTGAACATGACTCTAACATCTTCTCAATAACAGAAGGAGCTGTAAAAAATCAGGTGATACAAAAAACTGAGAGCTTAAGTAGCAGCCATGACAAACCTGACTTGATAATTAAAGAAACCCCTCCCAACATAAAAACAGAAAAGGGTAGGCTGATTTCTAGCCTACAGTATTGGTGGAACTTGGGGGTGAAGAAAGGGGTACCGAAGGGTTTAATGGTTAACCTGCCGCTTAAAAAATTAAGTGAATTGGTCTCTCAGTGGCAGGATTCCAGCCCCATTGTACCAAGCGCTCCACCTCACCCTCAACTGATTCTGGGCAGTGGGCCAAAGCAACACCACTCACAGGTTCTGGACAGTGAGCAAAAACAATCAGCAAACTCTTGGTTCCCTGATACCTCTGCCAAACGAGAGGGAGAGGTGTGGAGGTGTGGGGCAGTAGCCCTCCACCTTTCCTCTGCTGAACAAATTGTTATTGAGGAAGAAAGCAGCACTCAGGCTGCAGAGCTGATAGCTGTTTGGAGTGTTTTCCAACATGAGGTACAGAATACCTCTCCTGTCTGTATCTACACTAACTCCTCTGCTATGTTCAAGGGATATACTGAGTGGCTTCCTTTTTGGCAACAAAAGGACTGGGAAGTAAACAGAATTTCAGTATGGCAGAAGGAAAAGTGGCAAGAAATTCTACGCTTTCTGCTGGTAAGAGTGGGGATTATATCTTGGTTAGTCCAAACTGAAACTTTTAAAAGAACTACAGGAGAATATTCATGGGTAACCTCCGATGCCCTGGGGATAGAGCATTGGATAAACACCCACTGCATAATTCCATCATTTTAATCTCCTGCCCCTATGTGGCAGACTCTGTTTTGTTTATTTTCTACAGAAGAACACCGAGGGACATGAAGATCAGATAAACCATGAACTTATAGATTTAAAATAAATGCTGTAACAAAGCCTATATTTAGTGTAATAATCACATACCATGGTGTGAATACCCCTTTTTGTGCTAAATGACAAAGCTAATATTTTCCCTTTCTTTTCTGTTAACTCAAGGTGATGACGTTTCAATACGCTGCAGACTGAGTACCGGATCCCATACTGAGCCTGTACACAGTCAAGTTGCCGGATCTCGTGGCCAGGTTATATCTTGTGAAACTCGGAATCAAGATTGTTGGCTGAATTTAACGGCTGTACAATTGTCCTCCAAAGTCGTGTGTGGTAAAAACAATACCAAATATTGGGGAGAGCTTAATATTCAGGTTGTACTACCTACCACACAACCACCAATTAGATTGACTCCAAAAATTTCTGAAATTGGACCCTATATAATCAGGAAAACTGGCCAACAACAAATGCTATTTAATCCAGCATGGTCTATCAAACAAGTTAAATTACTAATGCAAAACAATGTCTCAGAGTTTCAGCCAGCTTGTTCACCTTTTTTGCAAACTTCCTTTGAGGGGTGGACAACCTGGTTGCGAAAGCGAAATCCTTTTCACAAACGGATGACAAGAGATATAACCGGTGTCGTGGGATCAGGACTAGGAATTTTGAATAGTATTGATTCAGAAGTATTGATGAATAAATTGGCTGTTGCAACTAAAGATTTGACCAAAATACAACAACCACTGAGGTCATCTTTAACTGCTTTGGGAACCCAACAGTGGTTGCTATCAAACATATTACCAAATTGGGAAAGGGTAAATGTAGATGATCACAAATTAATAATTGATGCACTCAGTGCTACCCAAAACAATGTTTCTCTGGCTCTTAGCTGTATTCAAGCCCAGTTGTGGATGCAGTCAGTTGCTGCATCAATTATCAGAGAGGGTGAAGAAGGCACCTTTCCCACTGAGATTCGGAAAATAGTCTGGGACAATGCCAATGATTTTGAAAAAGAATTTCAATCTTGGTGGAATTTGGTAAATTTTACCTACGATCCCATCACAAACACAGCCACAGCTTTTGTGTTGACAATACGTAATGCTTCAGTACATTCAATCTTTCCTATCATTGCATTGGGGCTGAATCATGACGGAGCTGTTCTCTATCCTTTAGAGCATAGGGAATGGGCCCGTCAGATTGGTGGGAAATGGCAAACTGTTGGTTTGGAAAATTGTATTGTCCGGGAACAACAAGGGTTTATCTGTGAAAGTAATGCAATCAAAGCTCAAGACATTTGTTTAGACACAGAACAGAATATCTGTCATTTTGAAATCCATCCTAATGACACTTCTGAAACAGTGCTTGTGTATGTAGGCAATGGATGTGTATGCTTGAGAACTGCTTGTGATAGTATGCTTGTAGAAAACATAGTAGTGGATACTAAGAATCATTCAAATTTTTGTGTATGCAATTTTACTGAGATTATAGGTTGTGACTTTTCTTATTTAGCTCCAGTTACTTCATATTATCTTTTGCAGTATAATTACACTTTGATTCATCGTTTAGTGCCTGCTCCGATTGGAATGAACTTTACTCTGGTAAGGCAATTGTTGCTTCACCAGGATTTAATCGAAATTTTGGAAAAGATCAAAAAGGATGGACAAAAGACCTTAGTTACGGTTCACCACAATGTGAAAGGAATACATCGTGTTCTCGAAAGAGTAAGGAAAGATGCTGAACACAAGTGGTGGGACACTCTTTTTGGGTGGTCACCAACTGCTACAGGTGTTTTGAACAAATTGTGTCATCCCATCATCGTCCTCTTGATTTTAGTTTTACTTGGTTTTGTTCTATCAGCAATTTTGTACATCCTGAATTGGAGAATGATGAAGCGGTTGACACAATTGACTGCCATAATGGATGCACACAATATGATTGGTACTTTACATGTTGCTGATACCCCTAAGGTTATCGATACTCGATGAATTATGCAGGCACTACAATAAATAATTTGACATTGTGACTAGGAGGTTATCATGGTGTATTTTAGAATATAATTTATTGTTTGTTTTAAGATAAATCAATATATTGATTTTCTTATTGTTTTTGTTTTCTCTTTTTCCTTTTTCTGTCCCTTATCTTTTCCCTACTACCTGTCTCTGTTTTTTCTGGGATATACTACCAACTGTAACGAGTCCTGAAGACTTCAGAGAAGAATTCTGCAGCAGCACTACAACATCGTTCAGAAAGACCTCGACGATTGTGAGCCACGGGGTGGTGTAAGAGACGGTCCGAAGATTCCCTCATCTGTCTCACAACCGTCTCAAGGACAGAGACTGAGACCCTGAATATCACAAGGGACTTGGTTTGGGGGTTTGGGCCTAGCTGAGATGGATGTTTGCTCAGTGATTGTTTGCAGGTGGTTGCACGGTACACTGCCCTCGTTCCTGCTGGTGAGCAGAGGCTTGGTAACCTGCGTAACGGGTTTTCCACGACTCATGGCTCTCATTCCTGCTGGTGAGCAGATGTTTGTGCGTGGTACCCGGTGCAATGGGTTTTCCACAACACCTTGTCCCTGTTCCTGCTGGTGAGCAAAGACTTGCAAGACATGGATCGCTCTGTACCCTACACCTGCTCCCTGCGCAATGGAATTTCATCACAATGATCATCAATCTCATCTGGCTTTGGCCCTGCGCCCCTCGCTTTGCAAAAGACTATAAAATTATACCCCAAACTTACCTTCCTTTGAGATCTCCCCAACGGACAGAAGACTCTGCGTCGTTGGACGGCTGAGTGGACTTCGACGTTGGTAGCTATAATCCCCTTACTCTCTTTTCCTTATGCTTTGCTTTCTCTTTTCTTTCCCTCTATCGCATATTAGTGCTGATGAGCACTCAATAAACTGTGTTTTCTTGTTTAAGTCCTTGGTTTGCTGATAATCTTTTGTACTCTAAGACCGGCTAAAAGAACCACATCACGAATCCCACCTTGCGGATCGTGACAACTTCTAGAGAGGGACTTGGACAGAGGGACCTTCAAACTCAGGATGCTCATTCCTTGTTCTCTCCCGAACCAGGATTTCCCCATCCCAAACCTTGGCTGGATGGATGAGAAGGCTGCAAGGAAGAGGAAGATGCCCCAGGAATCCCAGGCAGGTGAGGAGGAAGTCACTGCCCCTTTCCCCCTCTCTCCTGCGTCCTGCTGGGGACACATTGGAGGGATCTCCTTCCCCTTCCCTCTGGCACGGAGGCAAATCCCATCCTCTCCTTGTCCTTCCTCCCCCAGACAAGGAGCTAAGAATGGAGACCAGGGAGGACAAATCCCTGCGGCACAACCTCGTGGACAAGGCCGTTCTGAGCAGCTCTACAGTTCAGGAATCCAACAGGGAGAAAAATCCCCAGAGATCCCACAGGAGGAGGGGCTCCAAACCCATCCCAGGGTGCTCTGAGGAGGAAAGACCCACCCTGTGCCGGGAAGACGGCCGGAGGTCCAGCCAGGGCTCTGAGCTGGTGGTCCATGAGCAGCTTCGGGATGGGGAGAAGCCCTACAAGTGCTTGGAGTGTGGGAAGAGCTTCAGCCAGAGCAACAGCCTGATCTGCCACCAGATGATCCACACTGGGGAATGGGCCTACGAGTGTGGGGAATGTGGGAAGGGCTTCAGCTGTAGCTCCCACCTCATCATCCACCAGCGCATCCACACTGGGGAGAGGCCCTATGAGTGTCCCCAGTGTGGGAAGAGGTTTCAGACCAGCTCCACTCTCCTCGTGCACCAGCGGATTCACACGGATGAGAGGCCCTTCCGCTGCCCTGACTGCGGGGAGGGCTTCAAGTACAACTCCACCCTCACCATTCACCGGCGCATCCACACTGGGGAGAGGCCCTATGAGTGTGGGGAATGTGGGAAGAGGTTTCAGGCCAGCTCCACTCTGCTAAGGCACCAGCGGATTCACACGGATAAGAGGCCTTTCCACTGCTCTGATTGTGGGGAGGGCTTCAAGCAAAACTCCACCCTCGTCAGGCATCGGCGCATCCACACTGGGGAGAGGCTTTATGAGTGTGGGGAATGTGGGAAGAGCTTCAGCCACAGATCCAACCTCATTACCCACAAACGTATCCACACTGGGGAGAGGCCCTATGAGTGTCCCCAGTGTGGGAAGTGCTTCACCCAGAGCTCTCACTTGACCAGACACCAACGGAGGCACCAGTAAGGGAAGCCCTGCCAGTGCCCCAAGTGCAGGAAGAGCTTTCTCCACAGCTCCAGCTTCATCCCCCCTTGGAGAACCCACATTGGGAATAGACCTGGTGATCCGTGTTCCCTGGGATCCATGCTGGGAAGACACCCGTCCCTCTTCCTGCCCATGGCAATGACATGATGAGAGATCAAAGAACATGAGGGTCTGGCCATGGCCCTGTCATTATATTCAATCCCATCTCAGGTCATTGCCAGGGGCGGGAAAAGGACTCCCTCTCTCACCAGAGGAGAAGAGTGTCCTTTCCTGGCAGGAGGAAATATGTGGCCAGGAAGAGCCAATCAGTCGCATTTTAGTTTTCCCTATGAATAGTTTGTCTTATCCCTTCTGTTATTCACATTGTTTCTGTTCCCGTTTGTTCCTTATCTTGTTGCTGTTCCAAATAAATTGTTCTTATCCCTGCCTGGGATCTTTGCCTTTTGTGCTTTCCATGGGAGGTGGGAGGGAAGCGAGCGGCAGCGCGGTTTCAGCGGGAGCAGGAAATTGGGGAATGCCATTCCTGAAGCCCAGCCCGTGGAAACGAAGCATCCCAGCTGGTGCCAGGCCTGGTTGCCATGGCAGCAGCCTTGGGAGCGGGTCCCTGGCTGGGGGCTGCGGGAACCTCTTCCCTCTGGTGCCCAGGGACAGGAGTGGAGGGAGCGGCTGGAGCTGAGGCGGGCAGGTTTAGGCTGGATGTGAGGAAAAGGTTTTTCCCGCGAGGCTGCTGGGGCACTGAACAGGCTCCCCAGGGAAGGCTCCCAGCTCCAGGGCTGGCTGAGCTCCAGCAGCGTTTGGCCAGCGCTGCCAGGCCCAGGCTGGGATTGTTGGGGTGTCCTGTGCAGGGCCAGCAGTTGGACTGGAGGATCCCCATGGCTCCCTCCCAACTCAGCCAATTCTGTGGCTCTGGGATCCCATGAGCCTGGGGATGGGACTGCAAATGGTTGCCATGGCAACGGGCTCTGGCTCCAGGCCTGAGCTGGTGTCCATGGCAACCACCCCTGGCATGGGGTCCCCATGGAGCTGCCAAGGGACTGATCATAGCAACAGGTCCTGTGATGGTTGTCATGTAAATAGCATAGCAACAGGGGACTGGTTATGGTTACCATGGAAACAGACCATAACAATGGGGCAGATGTTGCCATGGGAACAGACCACAGCAGGGAGACAGCTCTGGCCAGGAGCAGCTCCTGAGCACAGCCCAGCAGGGCTGGGGCCCTGCCAGGGCAGCTCAGGGACACAGAGAGCAGGCCCAGACAGAGCTGCCAGGGGCTCAGCACTGGCAGGGGCTGTGGGATGTGCCAGAGGTGGCTGTGTCCCAGCAGCTCCTCTGTGGCTGTGTCCTGGAGCCCCAGAGCAGCTATGATGTCAGAAAGGGGCTCTGTGACAGCACCGAGTGGGTTGTGTGTGGTCACAGATGGGGCTGTGACATCACAGAGTTTGTTGTGTGACCTCACTGAGCAGCTATGGCATCATAGAGGGGACTGTGTGACATCACATAGATGGCTGTGACATCATGACATGGCTTTATGACATCCTAGACCTGGTTGTGAGGTCAAAGTATGTGCTGTGACATTACAGGGTATCTGTATGACGTTACAGAGATGGTTGTGTGACATCACTGATGGGTTATGACATCACAGAGCTGGCTGTGACATCATAAAGGATGGTGTGAGGCCATTGAGCAGACAGTGCCATCATCGAGGGTGGCTCTGTGACATCACAGAACAGACTGTGACATCACAGGTTGAATTTTTGACATCACAGTCTTCTGTGACATCACAGTACAGTTGTGTGACAACACATGATAACATCCCAGAGTTGGCTCACTTAACAGAGCTCAAACTTAACAGGACTTCAGTTATACCTTAACCTTAAATGAAACCTCAAATGTCACAATTTAGCAAAACATTTTGCTAATTATAATACAGCATTTACTGTGTTTAACCTAACTCACAACCTATGACTTATCAAATTAGCAGAGGAATAATACTAAACAGTATTTAAATTAGCTCATAATTTATATTAATCCTAACAATGGAGCAAAAGAAGAACACTAGGCAGCATTGAACTTAGCTTATACCTTGTGACTTACCCTCACTCACAGGCCTGACTGACTCAGATCTCCAAGGCACTCCAGCCCCTCCCAGAGCAGCATTTCTGCCACATTTGCCAGGGCACAGCACTGGTGTGTGCACACAGACACAAAGAGGCAGTGCAAGGCAGCTGTGAGAAATTCCCCTGCAGGGCAGGGAAATGCTCCCTGCCGATGCTTTGGCATCTCCCCAGCGGGCCAAGGGCTGAGCCTGGAGGAGTGGGGGGATCGGCCCAGGCTCCGTCCTTGTTCGGGGATGCCCCGAGTGCAGCAAACGGGAGAGTTCCCGGCTCACAGAGGCCCCACTCCGAGGGAGGTGGCTGGCCCAGGAGAGCTGCAAGGGGCTCCTTTTGGAGCGCTGTTTGTAGGGCCCCAAGAGAGGGGCTTCAGGCACAGCAATGTTTCATCCTGGCCGCACTTGGCATCAACAGCTTTCTTTGCAAGGCTGAGAACAGGGATGTTGTGCCACGGAGGGAACAGAAACAGTTCCCAGGGCTGCTCCTGAAGCAAGCAGGAGCTGCTTGGGCAGCAGCAGTGCCTGGGAGCAGACAGTGTTTCTGATGAGCTGCAGAGGAGCTGAGCCCAGGGGCTGTTGGCCAAGGCCCAGGCCCAAGGAGCATTTCTCAGCTGGCAGGGCGGCCTGAGAAGGGGAGGGGGGAATGCACCAGCACAGGGCCCCATGGAACCAAGGGACATCTGTGACACTGTGGGGCACCATGAAATAAACAAAGCATTGTGACACTGTGAGACCTCATGGAACCAGTGAGACCATTGTGGTCCCCACAGAACCAAGAGAACCATTGGGATCCTGTGGGGCCTCGTGAAACCAAGAGGCCTTTGTGACACTGCAGGGCTGCATGGAACCAAAGGTCCAGGGTGACACTGTGGAGCCAGAGGAGACCTTTGTGACACTGCAAACCACCAAGGTCCATTGTGACATTTCAGGCCTCATGGAACAGAGGAGTCACGTGACATTGAGGGGCCTGTGGGACCACAGAGACCATTGTGACACTGCAAGGCCTCATGGAATCGCTGGGACCATTGTGACACTGCAGGGCCTGATGGATCCTGAGGCCATTGTGACACTGTGGAACTCCATGGAATCAAGAGTCCACTGTGACACTGCAGGTCTTCTTATAATCAATGCTCCACTATGACACTGCAGGATCCCATGGAATCACAGCACCATTATGACACTCCAGGGCCCCATGGAAGTAAGGGTCCATTGTGACTCCATGGAGATTCATAAAATCAAGGGAACACAGAACAGGTCTGGCTGCTTTGGCCTCCCAGGGGCCTCCTGACTGGTCCAACTGACCTTGACATGTTGAGGGTCTCTTCTCATCTGCTATTAAAACACTAAATTCACTAAGGTACTGTGAATTCCTTCCTACAGGAAAAAACTGTCCTGCTTCTCCAAGCATCCATGGCCAAAATTTTGATTCCACCTCCAACATTCCAATGACTGCTATATCCAAAGACTGCTCCCAGACAAAATCTGCCATTACTGACAAACTGGGCTGGCCTTGGCCTCCTGATGTCCAGCTCTCACTTGCTTTCCAAACCCTGTGCCTCTTTCCTTCCTATGGAAAAGCATTGTCCTTCTCAGCCAGGTGCCCATGACCAAAATAGGGATTCCACCTCCAGCTTTGCCTGTTGTGAGAGACTGGAGGAGAGACTGTTGTGAGAGACTGGAGGAGATTGTTGGCTGGAAACATTTTGTGTTTCAAAGGGGAGGAAGGGTCAGGTCCAGCCTTGTCCTGCCCTGTAACCCCAGCACTGCACTGCCCTGGAACCCAAATCCCCCCAGAGCCTCTATCCCAGCCCTGCAGTGTCTGCCAGTCCCTGGCACACCAAAGGCAATGCTCCTCACCCACCTCTGGAGCCCCCAGACCAGCTCCTGAGTGACCAAATATGGATGCTAAATCTGAACCAGAGTGCCTGTAGTTATTACAGGCCACATAGCTCTCAGGCCTGATTGAAGGCTAGCCTGAGAAATTAATGAGAAGTAATTAAAACAATTCTCAGAGATACTAAACAGCCTTGCAGGTGTTGTTTTGCAGCTTGTTGTTTCTCCTTGCAGGAGAGAGTCGGGGGGGCAAAGTGCCCCTGACCAATGATGGTGATGTAGTACTTTGTTAACCAATAAGAGTTTCTTTTCTGTACTTTCCACGTATCTGTCTATAAGACAGAGCAGAAGCAATAAACTAAGGATTTCTCCTGTTGTGACTCCCTTGAGAGTCCATTGTCGTTCTTTAAAGCCGTTCCCAATCGGAACGACATCTGGTGACCCCGACGTGATGTGAACCGACCCCTGAGGTCCGGTAACCCGACATAAACTGCAGCCGACCCCCGAGGTCAGAAAGCGACCGACGTGATCTGCTAATCCCCTGAGGGTAAGCAGCAAGCGGGAAAAAGCCAGCCCTTCCCCCTAGAGGGGTAAGTGGAATTCTCCCGGGCTTTCCAAGAAGAAGCTGGTTCTGGAAACCAACGGGATAGTGGAACCTGCCGGTGAGTGAGTTTGGAACGGCTCGTCTTGGCGAAGCAGAGCTCAAAATTCCCGGGTCTGAGCCGTTAGCGTCTGCATAATTGCATTCGCGGAGCCGCCAAGATAAAGTCCTCATAATGAAGGACTGTACTTCAGCTGATGAACAGCTTGCCTACTTTGCATGGCAGGATGCCCTGCCCCGCATGGGACTCAGTGTTTCTGAAGATGCCATGCATGCTTTATTTCAGTGGGTGAAAGAGCAAGGTTTTGTTATAACTATGGACAATGCCTTTGATCTCGAACTTTGGCTGTCGATAGAGAACCATTTATGGTCAGAATTCATTAACGGAGATATCAGCGTGTGTAGCCTAGCAGCTACCTGGGGAGTGCTTTTTAAAGCGCTGAAACGGAGCCAGTCTGAGGACAGTGAAACCGGGAGGAGAAACTTTGATGCCGAAAGTTCCTCCGTTGTACAAGATAAGGGACCGAGAGATGAAACCGTGGATGAGCTGCATAGTGCTCTTTTAGCTCTGCCCAGACCCTCGGAGGACTTTAGCGGCGAGCGAGAGCAATCTGCGGCCCAGAGATCTCCCTCTCCAGAGAGGTTTGAGCGGCCGCCATCCGCGGAGCTCGGCACGCGAGCTTTGCCAACGGGAAAGCGGCAGGAAAGCAGAGACTGCCCGCCTCCGCCTGTGCCACCCGCAAAGCCTCCGCCGGCGCCAAAAGTGCCACCGCCGGCCGCCGCAGAACCTGCTTTCTCCAGCGCCTCCGCGCTGTCCGAGCTTCTTCCTTCTGTGCCGCAAACAGAAACGCAGACATCCCCGCTGCGGCCCGTCAGCGCGGCGGGGGAGAGAGAGAGAGTCAGCGCTCAACTCCCCCGCGCCCGGCGCGCGGGCCGCCGCCGCCGAGGAGTCCAGGCGCGGATCCAGAGCGCGGCGGGCCGCTGCCGCCGCCGAGGCGGGGGGAGGGGAAACAGCAACCGCGTTCCCCCTGCGCCTGCCCGCCGCCACCAGCCGTGGTCCGGCCGGCCGCTGGCCGACCGAGGGCGGAAGAGCGGCGGGGAGAGGGGAGGCAGCGGCCTCGCCTTCCCCCTGCGCCTGCCCGCCGCCGCCGGCCGCGAGAACCCCAAAAAACCCGAACTCAAGCCCAAATCTGGGGCCGGGGCCAGGCCCGTGGCAGGCATTGCCCCCCCTGCGCGTCCAAAGCACCCGCGAGAAAGCGCGGGGGGGGCCGGCGAACCTCGCTCGCCCCGTGCGTGCGCGGGAGGCGCTAGCCCTGCGCCCACTGCGCTCCCCCCACGCTCCAGCAGGGAGGCGCGGGAGAGAGAGAGAGAGCGCTTGCCGTGCTGCGCTCCCGATCTGAACTCTAGCAGCGGCCCCCCTGCACCCATAAAAGTGGCGGGGGGAAAGAAAGACAACGGCGGGCCACTCCACCGGGACCTTCTGCACCAACCCAAAGAAATACCTTGACAAAGTCTGTCAACTCCAGCGGCCTGAGCCGTGCCAGCGTCCTGCAGTCCCTGCGGGACCCAAATTTACTCACTCAGTTTGTATCTTTTAAGTTTTGTGTTTACAGAACTGACAAGTTTTGTGTTTACGAAACTGACAACCAGCCACGAAGAGATAGTAACTTCAAATTCCCTAAACCTTCCTGAAATTCATGAACTACTGTTCAAACCCGATGAACAACAACAGCAACCATGTAAACTTTATAAATCCCTCAAAAATCCCTCAATTGTATTTGGAAAAAAAAAAAAAAAAAAAAAAAAAAAAGCGGGATAAGAAGAGGGGATCAAAGCAGCATAAATTGCATATAAATTGCATTGTGCATTGTTTTTATCACTTTGGTGTTCTTTCAAACTACTCTATTGACATGTTAGACTGTCAATTCGAACAGACTAACAATGTTGTATATAGTTTTGTATAGTGTGTGTATTAATTCACTGAATTAGAAATATTAGACTCAACCATCAAGTCCTTGCAAAGAGAACAAATCCTAAATACCAAAACATAAACCAAAATTCTAAATTAATTCTAGATCAGCATCCATTCAAAGTTCTAGCAAAAAACTTCTTGAGCTGTGTTCGTTCTTTATTCTACAAGGGCCCAGTAAAATATAGAACAAACACTGCTTTTTTATTTAACAGAAAAGGGTGAGTTATGGATGCTAAATCTGAACCACAGTGCCTGTACAATTGCAGGCCGCATGGCTCCTCAGGCTGCCTGAGAAAATAGCCTGGGAAAAATATGAGAAAGAATTAAAACAATTCTCAGAGATACTAAACAGCCTTGCAGGTGTTGTTTTGCAGCCTGTTGTTTCTCCTTGCAGGAGACAGTCAAGGGGGGCAAAGTGCCCCTGACCAATGATAGTGATGTAATACTTTGCTAACCAATAAGAGTTTCCTTTCTGTACTTTTCCACGTATCTGTCTATAAGACAGAGCTGAAGCAATAAACTAAGGAATTCTCGTGTGGTGACTCCCTTGAGAGTCCATTGTCATTCTTTAAAGCCGTTCCCAATCGGAACGACAGGGCGAGGTTTCCAGAATCCATCAACCTTCAGACTCTCAAGGGAAATGGCACGTGAGTGAGCTCTTGCCACCTTGACACTGATTGTTCTGTGCAGAAAGGGACATTGAGAACTTGCCTCCAGCATCTGGCAAGGTCTTCAAACCACCATCTACCACCACTTCCAGATGTTCCATGTCACGATCCAAATCTAGAAGGGAGCACAGATCAGAACCATTCCATGGTGTGCTGGGATCCCCTTCTGCCTTAGGGAATGGGGCACTGCAAGGGGGTCAGGTAAGGCTGTGGGAGCCAGATGTCAGTGGATATGGCCAAAGCTGCAGAGGAGCCTGAGGAAAGCTCTGGATTGGCTCTGGACATTCTCAACACCTTTTCCATGCTCTGTGCAAAATCCCTGAAAGGCAGGCACTGCCAAGCAGCAGAGATGGCAGCTCAAGCCTCAGCAGGGCTCAGGCCCAGAGACACAGCAATTACCTCCTGGGTCTGTGCCTGGCATGGCCTCCCTTCCTGCAGCAGAGGCTGCCCATGAGCCACTGCTTCCTCCGGGAAACGCTGCCTTCAGCACAGCCTTTGGGTTCATCTCTGGAGAAAGGAAGAGCCACAGCTGGATCAAATGGAACCATTCCCCACTGGGGAGGTGGCATGTTCAAGAGGCAATATTTGTCAAAGTCATGGATAAGGACAAGGAAAACACCCAGGTTATTGGGGCTGGCCAGGGCCCTCCCTCCTCCAAGCAGGCCCTACACCTGATCCAGCCTGAGACCAGGAAATTGCAGGGGATCTCAGGGTGTGCATGGCCCATGGTGCAGTTTGGGCTCCCTGTCAGCTGATACCAAATGCCTTCCTGCTGAGGCTGGGGAGAAGCTGCAGCCAGGCCAGGCTGGGAAACAGCCCTGCAGGGCATGAAAGCAGCAGCAGGGCAGCAAGGCTGCCATGGATCCCTTCCTGCTGTGTTGGGCACTGCGTGTCCAGATATGCAGAGAAAGCCCCCGGCTGCTGAGTCTCAGGAGAAGGCTGAGGGACATGGACCCACCTTGTCCTTCTTGCAGAATTTTCTTCAGCATTTGCCTCATGGGTTTGGATGGCTCATGGGGTTTCATAACTCCTGTAGCTTTGGTATTTCCTCTTGGAGGACCTTAGAGCAAAATAATTCCATTTCATAGGAATGGATCCCAGAAAACCAGTGCTCAGCCTGTGGGGTCAGCAGGGACACACCACTCACCCCTGTGATGGGAGTCAGGCTTGTGTGCAGCAACCAACCCAGGAGCTGGGAAAGTCCTCCCTGCAGACACACCTGTAACTCAACAGCCACAGAAGCTTCTGTCATCTCTTCTGATCTGAACAGGCAGCACTGAGCCTCAGGAGTGGTGAGAGGATCACACAGGGCGAGGGCACACATGTGCATGGCTCTGTCCTGGCACCTGCAGCGATGCTCTCCTGGCCAAGCCTTGGGCTCTGAGCTGGCAGCTCTCCCAGGGGGAAAGGCCTTCACCTACCCTCACCATCTTCCAGAGCCTCAGTCCTGGGCGTGGGTTGGGAAGCCAGATCACCTTCAGCAAGAGGCTTGGCTGAAAAAAAAGGTAGGACAGAACAGCTCCCGTGGCTCTGTAGGAGACCCTCAGGCTCCCTGGGGCTGGCAAAGGAGCCATGCAAGGCACAGCCCCGGGGCACAGCCCTGGGCCCGGCCCCTTCCCTCTCTGCTCTTCTCCGTGGCTGCACAGAGCACATGGAAGGAGACACTGATATTACACACGGGAAGAAGATTGACAGCTAAATGCTCCTTCTTCCCACTGGTAGTGACCTGTGGGATCCCTCAGGGCTCTAGAAGGGAGCAGGGCGAGATTTCCAGAACCCAACAAGCCTGAGATTATGTTAAGAGATATGGCAAATGCTCTTGCCACCTTGTCATTTTGTGTTCTGTCAGTAAAGGGAATAGAAGAACTTGCCTCCAGCATTCTCCAAGATATTCAAAGTATCATTCAGTAGCACTTCCAAATAATTGAGGTTGAGTTCCAAATCTAGAAGGGAGCACAGATCAGAACTGTTTCCATGGTGTTCCGAGATCCCCTTCTACCTTAGGGAACCGGGCAGTGCAAGGGAGTCGCACTAAGGCTGTGGGTGCCAGATGTCAGTGGACATGGCCACAGCTGCAGAGGGGCCTGGGGGCTCTGGGCTGGCTCCTGGTCACTCTCCACCCTCTTTGCAGGCCCTGTGCAGCATCCCTGGGAGAGGTGGCTGGAGCAGCCCAGGCCCCACTGGGGCCCTCTCTCTGCCACAGCTGAAAGAATTGTAAAAGCAGTGGGGAAGAACTACAGCAGGCAGTGCCACAACTGTCCCTCAGGCCCTCCCTCCCTCCTGCCCACGTTCTGCTGGGACAGCTCTCCCATCCCATAGGGACTGGGCCAGGCTCTTTCAGGATACAGTGGAGCCTTGCCCTCCCCCTCTGCCTATTCCCCACCATGGGCACCCCTTTGCAGCTGCTGCCAGGATTTGGGACCTGTCTCCCGTGGAGGGACCCCAGCAGGACTGCTCAGTAGCCAAATGCCCTGAGCCTGCTGGGGATAATTCCACTGGGCTGTGCTGGTCTTGTCTGGGCTGTGCCTGCACTGCCAAGCAGCAGAGATGGCAGCTCAAGCCTCAGCAGGGCTCAGGCGCACAGCAATTACCTCCTGGGACTGTGCCTGGCATGGCCTCCCTTCCTGCAGCAGAGGCTGCCCATGGGCCACTGCTTCCTCCGGGAAACGCTGCCTTCAGCACAGCCTCTCCTTCCGTCTCTGGAGAAAGGAAGAGGGATACATGCATCAGGTGGGGCTGTTTGTTCCCCAACATGAAGGTGGCATCTTCAGGAGACAATAGTTGTCAAAGATATGGATAAGTTTCAGGAAGGCATCCAAACTTTGGAGCCAGGCCAGCCACATCTACCACAAGACTGGGAAACTGCAGGGGATTTCAGGGTGTGCATGGCCCATGCTGCAGTTTGGGCTCCCTGTCAGCTGATGCCAAATGCCTTCCTGCAGAGGCTGGGGAGAAGCAGCAGCCAGGCCAGGCTGGGAAACAGCCCTGCAGGCTGTGAAAGCAGCAGAGGGGCAGCAAGGCTGCCATGGATCCCTTCCTGCTGTGCCGGGCACAGCGTGTCCAGATGTGCAGAGAAAGCCCCCGGCTGCTGAGTCTCAGGAGAAGGCTGAGGGACATGGACCCACCACGGCGTCTCTCCAGATCACTCAGCCTCTTGTCTCCTGTAGGTTTGTTCTCCCCTCTAGGAGGACCTTAACAGAAAGCGTTTCCATTTCAGATGAATGGATCCCACAGAACCAGGGCTCAACCTGTGGGATCAGCAGGGACACACCACTCACCCCTGTGATGGGAGCTGGGCTTGCGTGTAGCAACCAGAAAAGGAGCTTGAAATGTCCTCGCTGCAGACACACCTGTAACTCAACAGCCACAGCAGCTTCTGTCACCTGCTTCCTGCCAGGGTGTCAGTGTTTATTCCTTGTTGGGACAGTGAGAACATACCTGCATGAGGCTCCAGAGGGAGAAAATCTTCATGAAGCCAAGCTGCTGGAGAAGCCTTCCTACCACCCTCATCTGGAAGGAAGCACAGATCAGAACCATTCCATGGTGTGCTGGGACCCCCTTCTGCCGTAGGGAACTGGGCACTGCAAGGGGGTTGGGGAAGGCCATGGGAGCCAGATGTCAATGGACATGGCCAAAGCTGCAGAGGGGCCTGGGGAGCTCTGGGCTGGCTCTGGTCACTCTCCACCCTCTTTGCAGGCCCTGTGCAACATCCCTGGAAGGGCAGTGGGACCAGCCCAGGGCCCCTGAGGCCTCTGTCCCTCCCACAGAGAAAACCCTCCCTAAAGCCCTGGGGAAAACCATCCCCAACACTTCCCAGGGAGAAGGGAGCACTGTCCCGGGAAAGGGGACTGAGGCTGCCGGCTCACCTGCTCGCCCTGCTCGCCACGGAGCAGCCTGGGCAGCCCTGTCAGGCAGGGCCACTGCCAGGAGGAGCAGGAGGAGGAGGCGCAGAGCAAAGGCCATGGTGCCTTGCCCACTGCCAGTCCTGCAGCTCTTGCTGCCACCACTGTCCTGACACCGCTGTCCCAATGTCAGCACCGCTGCTGCCGCCGCCGCTGCTGCCACAACAGTCGTGGTCAAGGACTGACTGCTCGGTCCTTGTGGTGCTGGGCAACCACGGGGCTCTGGGACCTCTGTGACCTCAGAGCCTGCTGTCACCTCAGCCTGCTGTCACCCCAGAGCCTTCTGTGACCTCATGGCCTTAGATGTCTGCTCCAAGTGTACTCCCATCTGTACTAGAGGATTGCTCTGACTGTGAATCTTTGACTTCATCAAAGGGTCATTGCTAAACAAAACCTTGGTTTTGCCTGCTGACATTGCTGGTCAGACGGTGTCCCAGGAGATGCTCTTGATGGTTGCCTCTTTTCCTGGGCATGGCACTGGAGGAGGTCCAGGCCCAGGTGATGCCACTGAAGGAAATGTGCCCTCAGCCCAGGGATGCTCAACACAGACTCCCCCAGCCCCTCGGGGCCCTGCCTCTGGTCACAGCAGCCCCTGCCTGGCTCCTGCCTGCCCACACCGTGGTCAGCCCTGCCTGCTCCTGGACATGGAGCTCAGCCAGGGCTGGTGCTGTGTGGGCTTTGCTGGTGGTACCAGCCAGACACTGGGGTGAGAGCTCCATCTCTTTATTGGAACAGAAGAGCTGTGTCAGGCCCTGCCCTGGCAGGAGGGACCCACCTTCAGTCCAGGCCACAGAGCAGGGCGGGTCCCTTCAGGGACACAGGGCCGTGCTTTGGGTGGTGGCAGCATCTGCACAGCAGCAAGCTGGTAATGCAGTGTCGTGGTTTTAAACCAGAAACTAACAAAAAAATTACTTATTTTTTGCTGTGAGATACGGATTAGAACAAGATCAAAACAGGCTTAAAACTTAAAAGGAATAAAGAAAGTTTATTGACAAAATATAAGAATAAGAATACCAGAATAAACTTCCAGAAAACTCCTTTTATCCCCTACTACCCACCATTCTTTTGTTCACATGACAACACGGAGAACAAAGAACCTTGGAACTTTGGTGTCCAGAACAGTCCCTATTCTCGCTAGAGTCTTTTAATCAGTCTTTGTAGAGAAACAGAAGTCTCGTTCTGCTAATCTATAGAGTTTCTCACAAGAAAACTATTTCTGCTATAGTTTTCTATTGCCCTGATGTCAGCTGCCCAGAAATGCTGCTATCAGAGCTCACTCCTCCCATTTCACATCACTCTGAGGTGTGTATGGGCCATGAGTCTAGGGATGGCATTTAAAGGATGAGTTATTCAAAGGCAAAAGTCTTCTTCATCTGTCCTTGTGAGCTCTACTGGAAAACAGTTTTCTCATTGGCTCTCGAGGCCTCAAATTTTCGCTTCACCCTGTTCCAGCACCTCACCGCACCACAATCACTCTACTTTTTACTCAAAATTCACACTTTGAACACTCCATTCCTGCCCATATACTGTGTCATGAATTGAAGGAGTTTTTTCAAGACCTTATTGTCCATTCCCATAGCCTCAAGAGAAAGGTATTTCAGCTCATAAAGCATTTTCTTATTCTCTACCCCTTCTGAAACTTAATTATTTTCTTACTGTCTCCGATAGTTTTATGAAGTCTCTTTACATGTTGATTACTCTCTTTTTCTTTCTCTGGATAAAAAGATTAATCTGCAAGTCTCATCTGGGTAATGAAAGGGTTAAAATCTTGCCCAGGCTTTTGTAGATGGTTCTGTGACTTCTGCTGGTGCAGGAGCTGGAATGTCTTCGATAAAAGATTCCTCATGTCTGTTCTGGAGAGTGTAGTCGCCGCTTTAGCCCGCTGCAGGTTCAGAGCCCCTTTCTTTCTTCACTCGGCAGTCTCTAGTAAATTTAGTCACAGCAAAACCTGCAGCTGAGCCAGAGATTGGCTTGGCCCGGCCAGAGCCCAGGGAAAGCTCCCCACAAGCCCCCATCTCCCGTCCAGGAGACGCGGCAGGCCCAGGCCAGCCCCCGCCCGGCCGCATGGCCTGGGCAGGGAACGGGAGGCCTGGAGCTCTGTTACCTTTCACAGCCAGGAAACAAAGAGCCTAAGAGTGCTCTGACTTTACATCTTAAGGTAGGGTTCACAAGTTGATCTCCCTTTTCAATGGTTAAAATTGCTGTCAATTCCCAGTAATGACCAATAGTTGGTCAGGAGAAGGGACTCCTTTCAGTCCCCAGCAACTTCAACTTCCTTAGCTCTCACAACCACCTTAAAGGTAAAGTCACCTCATGACAGGGACTTAGAAAGAAAGTTAGGTTTGGCAAGCCTGGGAAAAGTAGGCCCTGGGAAATGTTAAGCCTTGTGCTTGCTAAAGATCAGGTCAAACTGCACCTGTGTAATCAGTAGATGTTCATGATACAATTGTTAGATATGATTGGATATAATTATTGTTTAAAGAACATGAGGAACAATGTTAGGGGACTGGGGGGGATCACAAGAAATCCATGCTTGGGTAAAAACAATGCATACAATAAAACAATGTAAGTTTAATAATTAATACGTAAGTTATATAATGATAGAGTATAAAAGATGTTCAACTCAAAATCGGGTCGGGTCAGATTTGGGTTTGTGTACCCCTGACACCCAGAGCTCTTTAATAAAGCACCTTCATATAATCCTTCATGATTATGTGTGTTCCTGAACGCTAACATTTATATAATCAATAATCTCACAGTGCAAAAATATTCTGATAATCCTGTCATTTTGAATCATTTTCTTTCACTGCAATCCTCAAGCGAGGTGCACCTGCCTCGAGCGAAAGTTTGGGTGAGACACCTAACCACTAACAAGTGGCAAGGCCTGTGTGAGCTCATCACCTGGGGTCATGGGTATGCGTGCGTTTCCACAGATACTGGGATACAGTGGATACCTGCAAGGTGCATTGGCTCTGATGTGCAACACCAAGGGCAGAAAGCAGCCAACAGGTGGCCCTTGGATGATGATCAAGATACCAATGATCATTCAGATGGTCCTTCTACAAGCAGAGAGTGAGCATTCTTCCCTATGACTGTCAGTTCTGAGCAGACTGACGACGTTTTGTTTGCTGTGTGTTAACTAGTTGTATTAGAGTCAACCATCAGTTCTTTGCAAGAAAAACAATACTTATCAAGAATTCGGTAACATGCCAGAAAATCTCCCTGATCATTCTAAATCAGTGTCCATTCAATGTTCTGTTGGTAACTGAAAGGAGACCTCTTGTGCTGTGTTTGCTCTCTTTCCTGCAGGGGCCCAGCAGGAGATTACAAACACTGCTTTTTATTTTTAAAACAAAAAGGAGACCTCTTGTGCTGTTTGTTCTCTTTCCTGCAGGGGCCCAGCAGGAGATTACAAACACTGCTTTTTATTTTTAAAACAAAAAGGAGACCTCTTGTGCTGTGTTTGTTCTCTTTCCTGCAGGGGCCCAGCAGGAGATTACAAACACTGCTTTTTATTTTTAAAACAAAAAGAGGGAATTATGCATGTTAAATATGAGCACAAACAGGGAGCACAGTGCCTGCAGAAAAGCAGGCTGCATAATTTTCTCAGTGTCGCCTGAGAAATCATAAGAAGGAATTAAAACAATCCTCAGAGATAGAAGACAGCCTTGCAGGTGCTGTTTGTCAGTTTCTTGCTTTCTTGCGAAAGAAGATCGATGGGTGGTGAACCCCAATGACCAATGATGGTGATGTGTTAGTTCCAATAAGACCAATAAGAGTTTTACCTTTCTGTACTTTCATGTATCAGTCTATTAAAGAAGATCTGAGGTAATACACCTTAGGCTTTCCTGTACAACTCACAAGAGAGTCTGTGCTGTGCTTCTCGCCGTTCCCAATAGCGCAACATTTGGCTTTACAAACAAGCTGGGGGTCTGCTGATAAAATGAAACTATCACTGAGAGAGAACAGAAACAATGGGATGGATTCAACTGAAAGATGAAAGAAACACTGGGGAAACACCATCAAATTCCACAATGGTTAAGAATTAAGAAGAGGATTATGCATTGGCGGGGTGGGGGGGGTGGTGCTATCCCAGGCATCAGACGTTCCGGGAAGTCTGTACCTCTCAAGTCCCTCAGCCTATGGGGAAACAGAGAAGGGACATATGGCCGGGAATTAGGATAACAGGGAGGCTGCGCCCTCCAAAAATTGGAGAGACCCCAGGGGAATGCCCCATGGCCTCTCTCTTTATTTGAATGAAGTAAAAGGACTCCCCAGTCTCCTTTTTGGACATAAACCTCTGGTGTTCATGGATTAATTTTCCTGACACTAACAATTAATATGAAGTTCAAAACTCCTAACCTAGGTAATTCAGAATATGAAAAATATGAAAGCTAAAACTTAAGGCATCACACCCTGAGGGGCTGTGGAATTGAATAATTTTGGGGTGGGATTGAGTAGCATTCAGTGGTACTGAGTGGTTTTGAGGTGACATTGAAGCCTCTCATATCTATGAGTGCTAAGAAATGGAGACAACTACACCAAATACCCCCACAAACCCCAAATCCTCCCAAGTATATCCTTGAACCCCAGTTTCCCTTGAAGCTCTAGTAAAAAGAAAGGCTTTAAAGGTCTTGGATGAATTTGTTCATTTTTACCCCGATTTTGTCTATTTTAAAGGGATGAAGATGAATTAAAAGAAAATTAGGACTGAAACAAAAGTACCACCAGCCCAGTGTCTTCCCAATGCAGATCAGTGGAAACAGAGGTCATCAGGGCTCTGCCCAACGTGGGTCCTCTGATGGGGAATGGAGCCGGAGCACCACACGAAGCTCTTTCTGCACTTGGGGCACTCACAGGGCTTCCCTTACTGGTGCTTCTGTTGGTGTCTGGTCAAGTGAGAGCTCCTGGAGAAGCTCTTCCCACACTGGGGACACTCGTAGGGCCTCTCCCCAGTGTGGATGCGTTTGTGGGTGTTGAGGCTGGAGCTCTGGCTGAAGCTCTTCCCACATTCCCCACACTCGTAGGGCCTCTCCCCAGTGTGGATGCGCCGGTGGGTGATGAGGGTGAAGTTGCGCTTGAAGCCCTCCCCACAGTCAGGGCAGCGGAAGGGCCTCTCATCCGTGTGAATCCGCTGGTGCTTGAGGAGATTTGAACTGGTCTGAAGCATCTTCCCGCACTCGGAGCACTCATAGGGCCTCTCCCCAGTGTGGATCATCTGGTGGATGGTCAATTGGAACCTCCGGTTGAAGGTCATTGCACACTCCCCACACTGATAGGGCCGTTCACCAGTGTGGGTCCTCTGGTGGCAGATGAGGCTGGAGCTGTGGCTGAAGCTCTTCCCACATTCCCCACACTCGTAGGGCCTCTCCCCAGTGTGGATGCGCCGGTGGGTGATGAGGGTGAAGTTTCGCTTGAATCCCTCCCCACAGTCAGGGCAGTGGAAGGGCCTCTCCTCACTGTGAATCCGCTGGTGCTTGAGGAGATGGGAGCTGATCTGAAATTTCTTCTCACACTCAGGACACTCGTAGGGCCTCTCCCCAGTGTGGATGCGCTGGTGGATGACAAGTTGGGAGTTGAAGCTGAAGCTCTTCCCACACTCCAAGCACTTGTAGCGCTTCTCCCCATCCTGAAGCTGCTCATGGACCACCAGCTCAGAGCCCTGGCTGGATCTCCGGCCGCCTTCCCGGCACAGGGTGGGTCTTTCCTCCTCAGAGCACCCTGGGATGGGTTTGGAGCCCCTCCTCCTGTGGGATCTCTGGGGATTTTCCTCCCTGTTGGATTCCTGTGCCGTGGAGCCACTCAAAACAGCCTCTTCCATGAGGTTCTGCCGTGGGGATTTGTCCTCCCTGCTCTCCATCCTCAGCTCCTTGTCTGGGGGAGGAAGGACAAGGAGAGGATGGGATTTGCCTCCGTGCCAGAGGGAAGGGGAAGGAGATCCCCCCAGTGCGTCCCCGGCAGGACGGCGTCGGCAGCGGGGTTGTCCTGCAGCCGGGGGCCAGGCTGGGCTGGGAGATGGAGCAGGAGAGAGGGGGAAAGGGGCACTGACTTCCTCCTCACCTGCCTGGGTGTCCTGGGGCATCTTCCTCTTCCTCACAGCCTCCTTCTCCATCCAGCCAAGGTTTGGGAATGGGAAATCCTGGTTTGGGGAAATACAAGGGATGAGGACATTGGATTAAGGGGTTTCCTCTCTCCAAGTCCACCTTTAGAAGTCACTAGGCAACTGGTGCCCATATAAATCCCCCAAACACCAAAATTCAGTCCTGAAAATGTCTCCCAGGAGTTCCCCAACTCTGGTCTCTCCCCTTTGCTGTTCAGGGGTTCCTCCCTGTCCCAGCTGCTGGGGGTCACGCTTGTACAAGAGGTCCCCCTGTCTTGCTCAGTCCTTGCCCTCCCCAGGCTGCTGGGAGTGCCAGGAATCTGAAAAGTTCCTCCTGTTCCCATCTCCCCACTTAGGGATGCTGGACCCCCTTAAGTGCCCCCAAGAGGCATTTTCCACCCAGCTTTGGAGTTCTTCATTCTCCAAACATCTTCCAGGAAAAAACCCAACCCAGGGATCCCCCAGGATATCTGGGCCGAGCTCCCACTCCCCAGGCACCTGTGGGATGGGGGTGATGATCTCACAGGTGGGGGCTGTGAATTCACGGAGTGCTCAACCTCGTGGTTCCTTCTCCTTTCCTTGATCTTCCTTTGTTCCTCCTCTTCCTCCCGTTCCTCCTCCCTATCCCCACCTTCTTCTCCTACTGCCATTTCTTCTTGCTCTCCTTCTTCATCCCTCCTCTTCCATCCCTCCTCCTCCTCCTCCCCCAGGAGCAGTGACACCCTCAGTGCCCCGTTCCCAAACCCCTCACAGCCCACGGCAGGAGCGGGGATGGAGCCGGGACAGGTCGGGATGGGCAGCGCGGGGCTCTCCGCTGCTCCCACCCGCTGGGGACGGGGGGAACCCGGCCCGGGGAAAAGGAGAGGGAAACTGGGAAAATTGGGGGCTGCAGATCCAACCTGGGGCTGGCTGGGGACCCTGGCTGGGGACTGCCAGCCCTTGGGGCTCCTCTGGGGAGATGTGGGAGGGGGGAACACAGAGAGGGCTGGGGGATCCCAGGAGTTGCAGCACTGGCAGGGACTGGTTTGTACTGGAATGATACTGGAACCTTACTGGGGCAACTGGGAATCCTTGGGAATGAGCACAAGACGCATGCTGATGGTAGCTGAGATATACTGGGGGTGTCTGTGACCATACTGGGGGGATTGAAATAACACTGGGAACAACGGGAACTGTGCTGGGGACAGCTGGGATCCTACTGGGATCACAGTGGGAGCAACTGGGCCGTGCTGGGTAAGACTGGGACCATACTGGCAGCAACTGGGACTGCACTCAGGGTGACTGGGAGTGACTGTGAGCAACTGGGATAGACTGGGAGAGAGACAACAAGTGCAGGTAAATGGCAGCAATGGGAACTACACTGGATAATCCTGGGAACAGCTGTGCCCATGCTGGGGTCATACTGGGATCCTACTGGAACTAGCTGGGATCATACTGGGGGTGACTGCAAAGGGGCTGGCTGGGACTGGAACCATACTGGAGGTGACTGGGAGCAATTGGACCAACCCTGGGAGAGACAGGGAGTCACTCTGGCCATAACTGGAACCATACTGGGATGATCTGGAAGTGACTGGAACTATACTGGAAGTGTCTGGTACAACAGCTCATACTGGGAGGGACTTCAGTTGTAGTGGGAGTGACTGGGATTATCCTGGAAGTGACTGGAACCATACTGGGAGTGACAATGGCTCCTACAGGGATAGCACTGGGAACCACTGGGATTACAGTGGGTGCGAATGGAACCCGACTGGGGGTTACTGGGAGCTACTGGGCCCATGCTGGGAGGAAAATGTGGACACATTGGGAGCAACTGGGATCAACTGGAAGGTACTGGAACCATGCTGAGGGAACTGAGACCACAGCTGGGATCATACTGGGAGGAAGTGGGAAAGAGTGGGATCATTCTGAGGTAACCAGAACCTTACTGGGGCAACTGGGATATACTGGGGGTGTCTGTAACCACACTGGGAACAGCTGGAACCACAGTGGGAGAAACTGGGAGTGAGTGGGACCGTGCTGAGATGGGCTGGGACTATTCCAGGGACAACTGGGATCATACCAGGAGGAACTGGGAAGAATTGCAACTATTCTGGGATCACACTCAACTGGGATCATACTGGGATCACAGTGGGAGCAGCTGGGTCCCTGCTGGCTGAGACTGGGATCCCACTGAGGGTGACTGGAATCATACTGGGATTGACTGGGAGTGGCTGGGAACAACTGGGATCATGCTGAGAGCAACTGGGAGGAGCTGGGAATGACTGGGAGCGTGCTGGGGCTGACTGGGATATACTGGGAGAGACAGGGAGTCCCAGGGATCACACTGGAGGCTACTGGGGTCACACTGGCACTGCCAGGGAGCAACTGGGGGCCACTGGCCTCATCCTGGGAGTGACTGGGATTAGACTGGGAGTGTGCAAGAAGCTGGAAAATTGGGAAAAAAAATGGGAAAAAAACAAGGATAAACTCAAGGAAAATGGAAGGGAAAAATCAGGGAAAAAAAAAAAAAATATCAGGGTGAAATTCAAAAACATCAGGGAAAAAATCAGGAAAACATTGGGAAAAAAATTTGGGAAAAATGGGAAAATTTGAAAAAATTTGGGGAAAACCAGGAAAAATTTGGGGGAAAAAAAGAGAAAACTCAAGGAAAAGATGGGAAAAAATTGGGGAAAAAAGTCAGAAAAAGAAAATGGAAAAAATCTGGGAAAAATCAGAAAAAATGGGGAAAAAATCAGGAAAAAATAGGAAAAGAAGGAAAAATCATGAAAAACCAGGGAAAATTGGAAAGAATATTGGGGAAATCAGAAAAAAAAAAACCTGGGAAAGAACTTGGAAAAATCGGGAAACGACCAGAAAAGAAAGAGGAATAAAATCTGGAATGAAATAGGAAAAATCCCAGGAAAAATCAGGTAAAAACTAAGGAAATTTGAGAAGAATTTGGGAAAAAGCTAGAAACGAATTGGAAAAGGAAAAGAGAAGAATCAGAAAAAAGTGGGAAATACATGAAAAAAATTGTGAAAAATTGTGAGAAATCAGGGAAAATATCAGGAAAAGAAAGCCGAAAAGACCCTGGGAAAAATCAGGAAAAAATTAGGAAAAATATTGGAAAAATGAAGGAAAAACCAAAAATATTTGAGAAAAAAAATTGCAAAAAAATCTGGAAAATAATTGGGAAAAAATCAGAGAAAAAATGTGGAAAAAAAGGAAAATCACGGGAAAATCAGGGAAATGAAATGGAAAAGGATAAAAATATCTGGAAAAATCAGAAAAAAAAAAATGAAAAAAAATCAGGAAAGAATTCAGGAAAACCAGAAAAATTAGGGAAAGAATAAGGGAAAAATCTGGAAAAAAATGGGAAAAAAAGGAAAAAACACAAAAATCAAGGAAAAGTTTGAGAAAAAAAATGGGAAAAAATTGGAAAAAAAAAATCAGGAAAATAAAAAAAAATCATTGAAAATATTATGAAAAAAAATAAGGGAAAATCAGGAAAAATATTGAGAAAAAATTGGGTAAAATCAAGAAAAGAGGGAAGAAACCTGGAAAAAATTAGGAAAAATCAGTAAAAAAATTAGGAAATACAGGGAAAAATCAGGGACAAATTGTGAAAAAAATCGGGGAACGATGAGGAATAAATTGCGAAAAGAAGAGGGAAAAGTCAGGAAAAAACGGGGAAAAATCAAGAAAAAAATTTAGGAAAAGAATTGCGAAAAAACAGGGAAAAATCAGAAAAAGAAAGAGGAAGAAGACTGGGAAAAAACTGGGAAAAATCAAGGAAACAAATCAAGGAAAAAATCAGGAAAAGAAAGTGAGGGAAAAAACTTTGGAAAAATGGGAAAAAAATTGGGAAAAAACCAAGAAATATCAAGGAAACAAACAGGAAAAAATCAGGAAAAATTAGGAAAAAAAAGGGGAAATATTGGGACAAATCAGAGGGAAAAATCAGGAAAAAAATTTTAAAAATATTCGAGAAAAATTGTTTGAAAAATGAGGAAAAAATCAGGAAAAGAAAAAGGGAATAAAACCTGAAAAAAATCAGGGAAAAAAATAAAAAAAAAAAAAAAAAAAGAAAAAAATTGCAGGAAAATCAGGAAAAGAAACAGGGGAAAAAACAGGGGAAAAAATTGTGAAAAAAATGGGAAAAACCAGAAAAATTACAGAAAAATTGGAGAAAAAGTTGGGAAAAAGACAGAAAACTTTGGTAAAAGAAGAGGAAAAAATCAGTAAAAAATGGGGAAAAAATGGGAAAAATTCAGGGGAAAATGAGGGGAAAATCAGGAAAAAATAAGAAAAAAAACAAAGAGAGAAAAAAATTGGGGAAAATCAGGAAAAGAACAGGATGAAATCCCCCTATCCCATTTTTCCATGGAATTTTGGGAATTGCCTACCTGGGAGGTTGTAGAAGAATTTCCAGATCTGGGAATCCAGGGAGAGGGGAAAGGTGGAATTTCAGATGAGCTGGTCAAAATTTTTGGGAAGGTTGATGGCCTGGTCCTATTCCAGCTTCCAGAATGTTCAGATGAATCCCACGCCTCCTTCCAGCTGGAAAGCATGGAAAAATCATGGGAAAGCTGTGATTCAAATTCATGGAGTTTTGCCCCCAAAGCACCCTTTTTTCCCACCAAAATTTCTATTTATCCCCCAAATTTCAATTTTTGAGATAATTAAATGGCGAAGATAATGGGAAATGGGGAAAAATAAGATAGAAATTGAGGAAGAATGGGGAAAAGTTGGGGAAAACTAGAAAAATATGGGGGAAAAGTGAGAAAAATGGGAGGAAAAATGGAGCAAAATAGAGGAAAATAGGGAAAAATGGGGAAAAAATAGGGAAAAAATGGGATAAAAATAGGAAAAATTTGAGGAAAATGAGATGGAAATGGAGGAAAAATTGGGAAAAATGGGAGAAAGAAAGGGAAGAAAATTAGGATAAAATTGTGGAAAAATGAGATAAAACCAGGATAAAAATGGGGGGGGGGGGGAATAAGGAAAACTGGGATAAAAATGGGAATAAAAATGGTAAAGACGAGGCAAAAATGGGGGAAAAATGGTAGAAATTGGAGAAAATAGGAGTAAACATGGGGAAAAAACTGGGAGAAAATGGAGCAAAAATAGGGTAAAATGGGGAAATAATAGATTAAAAACAGAAAAAAAAATGGGAAAAATAGGAAAACATGGGGAACGATTTGAGTAAAAATGGAGGAAAAATAGGAAAAAAATCAGAAAAACTGGGAAAAAATGAGGACAAATGAGATAAAAAAGGGAAATTGAGGGAAAAAGGAAAAAAAAGGGGGAAAATTGGGGAAAAATAAAAAAATAGGATAAAAATTGGGAAAATTGTTATGAAAATGAGGAAAAATTAGAAAAAATAGAGCAAAAATGGGATAAAAATCTGGAAAATGGGATAAACTGAAGACAAATTGTACCCTAACAGGGAATGACTGGGAGTGATTTGGCTTATCGTGGGGATCACAGGAAACTGAAACCACACGTGGGGAGCAACTGGGCAATGCTGGGAGCAGCCACTGCCGGCACCGGGAGCCCCGAACCCCTTTCCCGGCCATGCCGGACCCGCATCCCCCCGGCCCCTTTGCCGGGGCTCTGCCGCCACCGCCACCGGGACCCCCCAAAAACACCTCCCGGGGACCCCCGGGGTGCCCCCGAGGGGCATCTGCGGCTCGGCTCTGGAGCCCTGCCATCCCCAAACATCCCCCCCAAAAACCCCAAAGCCAGGGAGCCCCGGGGGATTTGGGGCGAGCTCCCCCTCCCCGGGCACCTGCGGGATGGGGGGCGATGGTCCCGAAGGAGCTGCAGATGCAGAGAGCGGGGAGCGCAGGTGGAGCCTCCTCTGCCTGCTCCAGCTCTTCCTCCTCCTGCTCCTCCTCTTCCTCCTGCTCTGTCCCTCCTCTTCCTCCTCCTCTGTCCCTCCTCTGTCCCTGTGCGTGGTTCGGAGCCCTCGGGTGAGCGGGGCCGGGCCGGGACACGATGGGAAAGGGCTGGGTCCCCCCCAAACCGAGCTGGGGGCAGCGGAGCTTTGGGGGAACTATGGGAACGGGGCGGGACAGGGGAACAGGGGGAGGTGGGAGCACTGAGGGTCCCCCAGTTCACCCCAGGAGCCCCAAGCCCCGTCCCAGCCCCCCCAGTTCCCCCCGCAGCCCCGGCTGAGGGGGGCTCAGCCCAGGAGCCGCCGTCGTTCGGGGCTCCCCCGAGTGCAGGAACGGGAGAGTTCCCGGCTCGGGGAGGCCCCAGCACAGGAGGGGATCTTGTCCCTCTTCCAGGGCCCTTCAGGGTCTTCAGGCCCCTCTCAAGAGGAGTTTTTCTCTTTTTCAGGTTTTTTGGGGGGATCCCACCACTACAGGGGTGTTTTTTCCTCCCCATTTTAGGGTGTTTGTGCGGCCGCAGCCCCACAAGCCCCTTTTGAGGGGGGATCATGACGGCTTTAAGTGACATTTTTAGGGGTGTCCCCACCCCAAGCCCCTGTAGGGGATGTTTTGTCCCCCAGGATGAATTTTGGGGGTTCTCTCTACCATGGCCGCTTTAAGGGCCCCCGGTGTTGTCGGGTCCCACTGTAACTCCTCTTAAAAGGGCAACACCGCTCCCGTTGGTTCCGGCAGTGGAGCCCGGGAGGGGTTGGGGGTCCCGGGAGGGGTTGGGGGTACCTGGGTGATGCTGATGGTGTCCATGGGGATCCCGTGCTCGGTATAAACCTTCATGAGGGGTTCCTGGGGTTTTTCAGAAGTTCTGGGTGTTTTTGGGGCCACGGTGATTTTTGGGGGGTTCCCAAGGGGGTTCACAGGGGTCCTAATGGGGGAATTTGGGTGATCCCGGGAGTGGAATTTGGGATCTCAAGGTTGTTTTGGGGAACCTGCTGGTGATGGAGATGGGGACCCCATGCCAGGTATGAACCTTCTCAATGTCTCTATGGGGTTTTGTGGTTTTGGGGAGTTTTTGGAGCATCCAGGGATGTGTTTGGGATCAGGGGAGGTTGGGGTGTCCCGGGGGCTTTGGGGGTTCTCGGCAGGTTTGGGGGTACCTGGGCAATGCGGGTGGCAGTGCTGGGGACCCCATGCCGGGTTTGAACCTTCTCACTGTGCATGGGCAGCATCAGCGTGTTCAGGGAGATCCTGGGGGGCCCGGGGGGTCACCCCAAATCCCAGGGACCCCAAATGCTGAGGGACCCCTCGAACTGCCCTCAGCGCTGGATCTGCTGCAGGCAGGGGGGCACCAGCACTCGGCCCCCACCCTCCACCATCACAGGGGGGCTGTGGAAGAAATCTGGGGGTGCACGGACAGGTCGGGTGGGACCCAGAAAGTCCTGGGGGAGGGGACACGGGGGGACTCCCAGGAATTCCCGTTATGGGGGAAAGAAGAGGGACCAGGAAGAGTTTGGGGGCGCTGGGTGGGTCAGGGGGGACCCCCAGGAGTCTTGTGGGGGGTGGGAAGGGCAAAGAACAGGGTGATCCCCAGGATGGGTTTGGAGGGGAACCGGATTGGAGCTCCCATGGCTGCGGGATGGGAAGATCTGCCCATGGAATTCTATGGGAATGGAATGGCAGTGAGATCCATCTACAGAATTCCCATGGGAATGGGACAGCAGCAGGATCCATTCACGGAGATCCCGTGGGAGTGCGATGTCTGAGATCCATCCATGGAATTTCCGTGGGAATTGCCACATTCCCAAATTTTGCCCTCCCAAATCCCACACTTGCATTCCCATATTCCCATGGGAATTCTGCCCTCCCCACCTTTACACTCCAGCACCTCCCGCCCATATCTGACATATTTCCGGAGACATTCCCTGCAGCTGTGAGCCAGGGAATTTGTTAATCCCTCAGCCTGGATCTCAGGGATCCCCATGGCGGTGCCACAGTTGCCATCGCAGCCCCACAGATCCCCCAGCCCCGGCTCCCCCCGCTCAGCCCCGCTCTGGCTGTGCCGCTGCTGCAGCATCTGCAGCTCCCCGCTGGCCCCGCCATTGGCGCCGCTCTTTGCTGCCCGCCAGTGACAGCCCGAGGCTGCAGTGACGTCACCGGTCGCCGGGCAGATCCCGGCGGCGCAGGGCGGCCAAGGCGGAAGCGAAAGTGCCCGAGGGAGCGCGGGGGGAGGGGACGGGGCAATTCCAGGGAATTCCCCTGGATCCCCTCCCGGGATCCCCCGGGACCCTCCTCGGCCGCGCACTGCGGGACCCCCGGGACAAACTGGGCTGAACTCCCGGGCCCTGCGCCCAAACTCTGCCTGCAACCCGCCGGCTTCGGCCCAAAGCGGGGGAAGCCCCGGCATCCGCGGATCCCATTTTTCCTGCGGCTGCGGCTCCCCAGCCCCGGCGGAGCAGGAGCGGGCGCTGGGAGCCCGAGCCCCGATTCCCAATCTCCTTCCCTCTCTCTCTCTGCTGCTCTCTCCCTCTCCTTTGGGTGATCAGAAATGCCAGAGCGGCTGGAGAGCCCCGTGCCCAGCTCGGCTTTCCCTGGAAAGGGAGGCCTGGGGGTGCGGTGCCCCGGGATGGCCGGGAATGGGGCTCCGGGGGTCCCCGGGCTGACGGAACCGGGGGATCCAGGGGCTGGCAGGGGAGGATCCCCGGGAAAGGGGGTGCAGGGCGCTGTTGGTGCAGGAGAAGGGGGTGCAGGGGGTCCCGGAGCTGGGGAAGGAGATGCGGGGGGGTCCCAGGGCCCAGGAATGGGGATCCAAGGGGGTCCCAGGGGGGCTCCCCAAAGCCCCTCCCAGGGCACAGCAGGAGCTGGGTCAGGAGCTCTGGCAGAGACAAAAGGGGGTGAGCCCGGCATGGGGGGGACATGGGGGAGTCACATGCGCTCCTGGGGGGGACACGATCCCAGGGGACCCCTCCTCACCTTCTCCCACGTACCCCAACAGAGCCCCTAAATGGATGAGCAGAGCTCGGTGACTGCAGTATGAAACTTGTTCAGTGGCACAGGAGGATTTAGAATTGAGGACAGGGGAAGGGTTTAACCCAGCCTCCTGTTTGAACAGCCTGGAGAGGGGGCTGGGGAGAAACCCATGCCTGCATTGAACTGAGAGAGATCCAGACCCGGGCTGGGAGAGATTTGAGACACACCCACCTTTGGACTTTGCTGTCCACAACACCCTGTCACATAAAGGTAAAACCTTACAAAAGAAAGGACTTGGAAAATTTTGGTTTAGGACTTGTTACATGGGCTTAATGTAGCTAGCAGCTGGCCTGATAAGTTCCCAGGCAAAAACATCTTGAGAATGAAAAGTTTGTTAACATAACAAACTATTCTTGGGGAGAAAAACAAGTGCACCTGTAGTAACAAGGGATCTGTCCCATGGGAATCAGTAGAAAAAGTATGTAAACATTGTTAGAGAGAAAAGTTTGGATTGACGTGTACACTCACCATTACCAACCAGTGAACTGAGTTCCCAACCAACTGGAATTAAGCACGGAGCCTTCTGATAACCATGTAAATATAAGCTGTGTGCAATAAAGCTTTGGCTGTGATGGAAGAAGAAACAGGTGTCATTGTCCATCTCTACTGCGACACACCCAAGCAGGACATCGGGTCCTGCCGAAGCAGTGGAAAGAAGCAGCTCTGGTGGCCAAGTGGCACGGCCCATTCCAAGTGTCCCTGAGCACAGAAACAGCCCCAGCACAGCTGAACACGGGGGGACCCCTCAGCCTCGGCTCAAGGGCTCTGCAGCCCCGCAGATTTGGATTTCCCGGCTGCAGCAGGAGGACGGGAGCCGCCCCTGAGCCTGCACTGAAGGCAAGGCAGCAGCAGCCAGGGCTCCCCAGCGGGGGAAGCCCCTGGGCCTGCCCACAGATCCTCTGCTGAAATCCTCGGCCTGGGCACCCTCCTTTGGCATCTCCAGCCCCTGCGGGACAATCCTGGCTGGCACTGCTGGAGCTTCAGGGCTTTCTGTGCCTGCCCTCGCCACAGCTGCTGGGGAAGGCACCGGGAGAATTCCACTCTGGCTCTCAATTACACTCACACTCTGGGCTGCCTGGGATTAGAGTATTGGAAAATATACCGAGTGTAAAATTATTTTTTATCTGATTTCTCCAGTCAGGCTTGGTTTGCATTTGCCTTGGGGAAAGGAATTTCCAAGGATTTTTTAAAGGGATGTTCCACCACTCAGCAGAGATGAGCTTAACATCTCAATTGACTGGGAAGAACCCAAAAAATTCCCACAAAGACAACGACCATCAACAAAACATCAAGGCCCAGCAGCAAACATCAACCAACATCTACCCCAGACACTGCCCTGGCACAGCTGGAGACACCTGGTCTGGAAAAGGCTGAGCAGGAAATCCAGGAGTGCAGACCTAATTCACATCAGAGACACAGAAATCCGGGTGCAACAGGAAACCAAACACTAAGGGCTCCACAACTTGGAAACAATGAACACTAAACCAATGGATTTCTATGGGTTCAGACTGTATAAAGCTTAGGAAACATCTAGTAAAACTCACATGTCATGGAATGATTTTCTCTGCACATGCAGACTATGTGTGGTTGAAATGATTCTGTTCAGAATCAAGTAATGCTTTATTTCTCTAATGACATTTTGGAGAGTTTTTACTTTTCACAGTTTCAGTGAAAGGATTACACCATTAGAAGAATTTTTCTTAATAATTCTACTTTTCTGTTGTCAGTTCTGTTTGGGCCAGGGGTGTGAGAATCAGTTTTTAGTCAGAAGAGAAGAAAAAGAAAATACTTGATTTCTTTCTAATTTTTGTTTTTATGTTTGTGCGTGGCTCTTAGGGATGGCAACATTATGGTATGAGTTTTTCCATGTTCACCTTTAAGCTGCGTTTTGAAAAGTAGAACAGTTTGAAAGGATACCCTTTAAAAGGTAAACAGTTAATAGAAAATTGTTTAAAAAAAACAACAAAGAAACAGCAGATGGGGGAGGGAGCCCTCCATGTGAGTCATCCCATGGCTGCCCTGGAAGAGAAGCTTCATTCCAGGCAGCCAGGACAGGAGCTTTAGAAATGCAAATTAACACCCCTGGGGCAAAGCCTGGACAATGTACCAGGGTGTTCCTGCCTGGGGGAGGAATTGGGCTGAATTCCTCTGCCCCTCACCCCAAGCTCTGCCTGGGGGCACAGATGGAATTTGCACAGCTAAAGGCAGAGCCAATAGTGAGGATATCTGACTGCAGCAGAAATTGGTTAAGCTGCAGAGGAAAACTGCAAATGGACAATGTTGTGAAAATTTCACTATAAAAAAATGGGGGAGAATCATCCCACTCCCCACCTCAACTTGTGCTCTCACTTTCTATGTTATATAGGGTGAATTAGAGCACTGGGGTTTTTTTGCTACCCCAAGGGAAATCAGTTGGGAATCCAAGTATGTGCTGATTTAATTAGAGAAAAGCCAAAAATTGATGCTGCCCTGGCTTGAGGGAGCACCCAAAAATGGGGAAAATATGAACAGCCACCAGAACAAATCCTGCAACACCATGGGCCAGCCCCGGGGAACCCTAATGAATTCATATCAGGAGCCAGAGAACCCATTTATCATTTCCATGGCATAATTACATTACAGGATGTCCTCAAAATAATACCCAACCAGACAGCTCCAGTTCCTGACTTTCTTCCCAACCAATCCGCTCAGATGAGGAACACAACATTTCACCATGGGATGGAGTCACATTATCTTTTAGCAGAAAAAGGAGGCAGCTTGTGGAAAGTTAAATGATGTTGTTGGCAAATAGATCACAAAGGAAAAGTGGTGAAACAGATAACAAGGAAGTAAGAAAGCAGTGTACTGGTCCAAACATGGAACAGATGGGAATGGAACACATCTCCATGTTTGCCTGGCAGACCATGGGTTAAAGGAATGCAGTTTCTCCTCTTATGTGCTACAGCAACTCTCACCTTTTCACCATGCACACACCTTGCTGAGTGCAGCTCATTCAGCAGCTGAGCAAGGGGATGCAGGGGGCAGCCAGGCCTCCTGAGCCACAAACGGCTACAAAAGGACAGAGAATGAGGGCACTGAGAGCAATCCCAAAATCAAAGAACACCCAGGAAGAAAAAACAGAGTCAATGAGTGAATCTGCTTACAAACAGGGCCACGGACTTGCACATAAGGAAGCAATGGGAGAAAGCCTCAGTTTCAGAAAATGTTACCAATTGACAAGGACCGCTGCTCTGACAAAGTCCCGCTAAATTCCTGAACTTCCAGAAGAACAAAGACTTAACAGAGCCATCAATATCGGATGTTCTACAAAAGTGGTGGGTACATATTAACCGGGACATGCAGGAGGCAGATGGGGAAGTCTGAACCTTCCAAGCACCTCCGCCAGTGGGGAAAGGGACAGGGACACGCGGCCGGGAAAATCAGGACAAAAACGAGGCCGCGTCCTCCAGCAGCTGGAGAGAGCGCACGGCAAATGCCCCACGGCCTCTCCCTTTGGGCAGCAATAAAGTCACTCTCACACCGCTCCTCTGCCTCCTTTGGCCACACAAACCTCTGGCGCCGGGAATTTGCCCGCCCAGCCCCGGGCACAGCGCAGCCACCTCCGGGCTACCGACACGAACCGGGACGAGCCAGCGCTGCTCCGGCACCGGCTCCTGCCGAGGCCCCAGCGGGAAGGAGACCGCGGGCAGCCGCTCCCGCAGCGCCCTCACGCCAGGGCCAACACGGGCCGGCCACGGCACAAGCCATCCGCCAGAGCCCCCCGCCGCCCCCTCCCGGGCCCGCAGCGAGCCCCGAGCCCCCGCAGAACCGAGCGCGGCTCCCACCTGCGATGGCTGGGGCCGCCTCCGAGCTCCGCCGCCGCCTCACCGGGCTCCGGCCGCTGCCGCCGCTGCCGGGCCCGCACAGACGCTCCGGCAATGGCGGCTCTCCTGCCCCACGGCCGCTCTGGGGGCGCCAGCGGGGCCGGGCTTGTCCCCGCTCTGCCCAATCAGCGCGCGCCAGAGCCACGAGTGACAGCAGCAGCAGCCAATCGCAGCCAGCGGCGGGCTCTGCACACGGCACAGCCCCGCCCCGCGCTCTCAAGGCCCGCCCCGGGCTGTGTGAGGGGAAGGGCGGGGATGAGGAACAGGCCTGGAACGGGCCCGGCCCGAGCCGCCATTGAGCTCCCAACACAAACAAAGTTCTCCGCAGCTCCCGGCCCGCTTTTCCCTGCCCTGGGTGTTCGGTGGCTCCGGCTCAGCGGGAAGCCCTGGAGCCTCACTTCTCCCACCTCTAATTAGGTGCCTCAGTGCATCGCTCGTATTTCCCCCCAAAATGGAAAACTGCCACAAATCCCTGTGGATGAGTGGGGGAGGAGAGAGATTTCTGGCAGAAAACTCAGGAAAGGATCATGAGAGGTAAATTGATAGCCCTAAAACCAGCTTCCCCCCACCCCTCCCTCCTCCCCGCTGTGCCTCCTACCCCGGCACTGCAGGTGCGGTGAATTAAAGGGCCAGGAGACCTTCTGCTCCCATTAACAAGCCTTTATTAGAGAGAACTGGGCCTAGAGGTGGGGGCTCGGGGTGCGTGCCGCCGCTGCTCCCCGTGGTCGATGTCGAGGATCACACAGGCCTGTCATCATCCACTGTCAGCAGGACCAGAGCCTCTATCCTCGCCAGGATCACCCAGAGACTCTGTCTTAGGTTCAAAGGTCTAGGGTTGTCTTCCCTCTCAAGTCCTGCCCAGGTCATGGCAACCAGCTTGCTGGACTGGGATTGGCGCACCCAGTCTCCACAGGTCCCCGCTGCCTCCACAGTGGGGTCCTCCAGATGTTCCCTGAGCGTTGCTCGTTGTCCAGGGCTGTCTTTGCTCCCAGGTGGTAATATGATTTTAATATGCACCCGTGTGCAAGTCTTTATGGGAAATGGGGAAGTTTATCCTGGGTAGCAGCGGCTAAATTGCCCAACGGGTTGGAAGAGAATAAGGGGTGGGGGTACAAATGCAAGGATAAAACAAGTACAAACTTCTTGACAGTGGGCCCTTTTAGGGCTTGCAACACCAAAAAGAAATAAAACAAATATGAACTCCTTAACAGTGAACCCTTTTGGGACTTACAACACCAAAACCCCTTATCCAGGGACCAAAACTGGGATTGAAACAGGAACATATAATTTGAACATTGGGATTTTTATTTATAACAATATCCCCCCTCTTTTAATTTGACCAGGCATCAGCCTGCGTCAATTTGTTATTTCAGGCTCCTGGTAGTGAAACTTCTTTAGTCTTTGGTATTGGTCATATACCCTTTTTGCTTCTTTCAGCTCTGAACTTCCTAACATTAGGATCTTAGTTTTTCCCTTCTCTTGGGTTATTTCTAATGAGTTGTAGATTGTGCTGCTAGACTGTATTGCTGAGGTAATTATTCTGATCAAACACGGGATGACGCAGGGAAGAAATAACAGTCCTGCTAGTCCCGCTATACCAATGAATGCCACCTTTTTCCACCAGCCCTTAAAGGACCAGAAACTATCTCACCAATCAGTATTCAAGATCGGTGTCCATTCTTGGTTCCCTACGTAGGAGATTTTTCTGATCTCTTTAGAAATGTTCCAGATTACTTCACTTTTATCATCTATTTCTAGGCAGCATTCAGAGGTGTTGAACTTCCCACAGATTCCCCCCTCATCAGTGAGAAGGTAATCTACTGCCAGTCGGAGTTGGTACACCAGGTACATCAGGTCTGGGAGAGGTGGTCACTTATATGATCAAGGGCCAGGGCTGTTTTGTTCCATGTTATTTCAATTACAGCTTGGAGCCTGATTATTCTGTTTAACATGTATATTGGGGTCCTATATCCCCAGGACCCATCCTGGGCCCAGGTCGCTGGCCCATAAGTTCTTATTATTTCCTCCAGGGTCCAGACTGTTCCTTTCCAATCCTGGGTCCCTCCTGTGCTTATTACACTCCTCTTCTTCCTTTTTAGGGGCCTCTTTAGGTTGTCATATAGTGGTACTCCAAGCTCTGAGCCAATCTCTTTTGGGAGCAGGAAGAAAGCTGGCTTTATCACCCCAATCGTGCAGCTACCTGACCAGTCTCCTGGTAGATGTGTATAAGCTGCATCCCCGCAGATCCAAAAGAAATCATCTGGGGCTTCCCAAAAACCCTCCCTGTCTTCATAGGGGTACTCCCAATGCTTTGATAGGCTTCTAATTCCCCAGAATGGATTGACCCCTTTTCCTGCACATTCATAAAGGTTATATCCTTTGTGATGAATGCACCCTTTTCCCCTTTTCTCTAAGGACCAGTATCAGTTGGGCTCTTGGGGAACCCATTTAGTTCCTAGATTCTTTGTTATATCTTTTGCATGCCATCCGCCCCACCAGGGTTCTATATCTTTTTCCAGTTTGTAGAATACAGTCTTCCCCAATTACCTTAGCCTTTAACTCCCATTTTTCTCTTCTCCTTTACCCTGGTGTTCTTTGGCCTTCCCCAGTTCATTTTATGCTTAAAATTTCTCGAGGTTTCAAGCTAATTCCCTTCCAGCCAAATATCAGACATTTTAGTACTCCCACATACCCAACAATCAGTTATATTTAATTCCTTGCTGATCTTTTCAGCTGAATCAATGAACAAGTTCTTCCCACTCAAATTTTCCTATTCTTCATTTCCCACCCTCATGTCCACTCTTTTCTCCTTTACCACATCAGGTTCACCTTTTACTGGTTCGTTCTTTTCAAAGCACAGCCAAGGATCCCTCATGGGACAGTCTCCCAAAAGACGTTCTCTAAAAGTGGCCGTATTTCTGGTAATCCAATATGTTTTTCCGCTTTCTTGGCATTCTTCTAATTGTGATTTGTTGTAACAAGAAGGACTCAAATTTGTGTGGACCCTTACCAGGGACCCTAGATTTTCCCCATCATACAAGGGATAATAACGTTTCATGCAAGAGTCTGTCCCCATGGCATTGGTGAGGTGCATTGCTATCACCAGACCTACCATGAGCCTTGTGATGATCCTTTTAGGCTCCCTCCAGTCCGTGACTCCCAAGAGTCCAGCAGGAACCATGTTTGATCTCCCCTGGTCTTGCCTCTTGGGGTTTTCCTCACACTCTTTTGCGGGTCTGGGTCCAAGGCTTACAGCTTTATTATTTTTTTTGTCCTTCTCCTTTTTACTGTTGTCGTTATTGGTCTTGGGAAAGGCTGCCCAGGGAGGGATATAGTCTTGGCTAGGAAATTGGAGCCTTATTCGGCAGGGGCGGGGGGGGGTCTTTTACTTTTTCAACTAATAAGAATAATAGTAATAATAGTTACAAGTTAACCAGAACTGGAAAACACTTTAACATTAGTTCACAAACTTTAAAGAAACACTTAACCACAAATGTTGCAGCCAAGAGATCACTTAAAAACATATATAATTCCAGTTCCTGATTGGGGACTTCAGTCTCTGGGTTTCCTTCTTAAGGTTATTTTCAAGTCCTTGGTGTTGGGGACAACAGTCCAGTTAGAGGGATCTTTTTTGGAGTTTACTTCCCCATCTGGTGGTGCCACTGGTCCTTTAACTCGAGTCACGTGTGTCCACCCTTTTTCCCGGGTTCTCACAGCTGTATGTGTGGTGAGTTGAACTTGGTAGGGTCCTTCAAACTTTGGAGTGAGAGGAGAGTTAGCCCAAGATTTTACCAATACCCAATCCCCAGGGTTGATATGGTGTGTGTCTACCTCAAAGGGAGGAGTTTGAGGGAGATACCCTTTTTTCCTGAGGTTTTCTAAAGTTTTAACAACAGTTTCCAAATACCTCCTTGAGGTTTCTTCCCCTTCAGTATACTGGGCAGTGCTGTAAGGAGTAATTAGGAAGGGGAGTCCAAATAACATTTCATAAGGGGATACCCCTAAATCTGCTCGAGGTTGGGTTCTTATCTGTAATAAAGCCAAAGGGAGACATTTTATCCAATCTAATTTAGTCTCCAGAGTCAGCTTGGTTAAGGTCGTTTTTATGGTCTTATTCATCCGTTCTACCTGACCGGAGCTCTGGGGATGCCATGGGGTGTGTAACCTCCACTTTATCCCCAGGGCTTCAGTGGTTTCCTGGAGAACACGGGCAGTGAAATGGGGGCCTTGGTCCGAGTCTATGTTATTGATTAACCCATACCTGGGGACAATATGTTCCAAAAGTATTTTGACTACTACTCTCGCTCTTTCATTCCAAGTGGGAAAAGCCTCTGGCCAATGGGTCAGGTGATCTACGATCACTAGCAGGTGTTTGTATCCCTGTGCTAGAGGCATTTCTGTGAAATCAATTTACACATTTTGGAAGGGTCTCTCCGCTAGTTCCCTCCCCCCTGGTACGGGTTTTGTCATCACTCGTTGGTTTACCCTTTGACACGTTACACAGCCCTGAGTGATGGCCTTTGCTATATCATAAACCCCTATGCAGATGTTCTCCCTCAAGGAGTGGTCACATAGACCCTGCGTCCCCCAATGTGTCAATTTGTGTATTTCATCCAATACCCTGCTGTTGCAGTCTGCAACTCCAGGATCTCGTCCAGGGAAGCAGCAGGATTCTGGGGACCAGCATCAAACACCAACTGAGACGGGCTCCCGTTCATGAAACCATTTATTCAGCATGGGAACAAAGTCAGGTCCAGAACAGAGAGCCCTGAACAGAGGCACAGCAGGGGTTTTTGAGGGACAGAACCCCCGAGGGTTTCCACCTTTGAGGGTGGAGTTCAGGGTCAGGGACCAGTAGAAGCACAGCAAGGGAGAACCCCTGAGGGAATCAAACCCAATCAGAACACCTGGGCTGCCCTTCTCAAGGGGTTTGGGGTGGAACAGTGTAACTCTTTGTCTCCCCTGAGGCCGCTGCCACATCTGCTCCTTTCTTATTTTTTTTTAATTTTTTTTTTTTTATTTTAATTAGGAGCTTAAAATGTTTCCAAACATACACCTTAAAATCTCACCTCCTCCACAGAGCACCCGCTTTGCTTTGTGGGACAACAAAAACTCAATAACAAAACACATTAAGCAAACAGAAAAAACAATATTGAAAACAAACATTTAAATCTCAGACCACGCCGGGCAAATTAAACAGTGATGGTACTTAATGCAAACATAATGGTTTTTTAGTTCAGTCTCTTGCAGTTTAGGATTCTCTTTGAGGAAGGGTGCAGCTCTTAGATCTCCTCTCACGAGGGGCAGAGTTCTTCGTTCTCCAGTTTCGGCTCTGGTTCCCATATGGGTGTAGCTGCTTTAGATGATCTCGCTGAAACCCGGGCTTTGGGAGCTCAGGTTACAGTTTCGATCTCCCCGGAGGAGGTGTTGCCCAGGATGGAAAAGGCAGAGCCCCCAGGGATGGAGCACCGAACAAAGGGGTGGGAGCGAAGCAGGAGTTACTGGGGGAAGGGAAGGTTCGGGGCTGGAAAAGAAGGAGCAAGGCGGGAAACAAGGGATCCCAGACCGCGTGGCCAGAGCCATCTTGGGATGGGGGGGGAGGCCGGGATGGACTTTCCCAGACAGGGAATGGGGAATATGGAAAGACAGGGGGTGAAGGAGGACACGGAACAGGGGGCAGATGGCAGCAGACCTGCATCACTCTGGATGTTCTCCGTCCCTTGTCTGCCTTCAGGAAAACAGGGGATGGGATGGCAGAAAGACACCGGGGTGATGGGGAGTTGGCAGCAGCCCCGAGCCATCTTGGCTTTTTTCACCCTTTGTCCTGCCCTTAGGAATAGAGGAAAGGGGAAGGAACAGGGAGGTATACACCAAAAAAAAAAAAAAAAAAAAGGAACTTCACAGAAGACAAAAACAGTCCACCAGAAGAGCCATACCGTCCATAATCGTCCATAATGTTAATATAATCGTCCATAATGTTGATACCGTCCATAATCATCCATAATGTTAATATAATCGTCCATAATGTTAATATCGTCCATAATATGTCTCGTTGGGTGATGTAAGGTGTCCCAGTGTCTGGTCTCGGCTCCCACACCTCCGTAAGCCCTTTTCTTCCCCATGCCCAAGGCACTCCCAACCCAGCCTTCCTGCCAGGTACTCTCGAGTCCTCATTTCTTAGGTGGGGGTCTCGCTGGCTCTCAGGCCATCAGCCGGTGACTTACGAGGTGTCCATGGAGCCGGATCCTGCTGTTCTCTTGCTTCACGGGATGCCACGCAATCACTCACCATATGTTGCAGTCAGCAACCTCAGGATCTCGTCCAGAGAAGCAGCAGGATTCTGGGGACCAGCATCAAACACCAACCGAGACGGGCTCCCATTCATGAAACCATTTATTCAGCATGGGAACAAAGTCAGGTCCAGAACAGAGAGCCCCGAACAGAGGCACAGCAGGGGTTTTTGAGGGACAGAACTCTCAAGGGTCCCCACGTTTGAGGGTGGAGTTCAGGGTCAGGGACCAGTAGAAGCACACCAAGGGAGAACCCCCCAGGGAATCAAACCCAATCAGAACTCCTGGGCCGCCCTTCTCAAGGGGTTTGGGGTGGGACAATGTAACTCTTTGTCTCCCTGAGGCTGCTACCACACCACTATAATATTTTTTCCCCTGATCTATCATGCTGAGCACCATGCAAGGCTGTAGAGAGGTCAAGAGAACCTCTGTTTTTAAAACTCTGCCCTGCAGCTATTCCTTACGGTGCTGTCAGCAGGGAAGACATTTTGTCTTCTAAAACCTTACTTCTGATAGTTTTTCCCATCTGAAAAATATCTGGGCCAGGGGCAGCACCCAGGGACCTGCCCTGCCTGGGGGAACTTATACCTGGATCTTATAACTAAGTATCAGAAACAAGGGCACACACTCTGTATTCCAGACTCCAACATTTTATTCTTATTCTTAATTTTCCATGTTTTAAGTACTACTACGTCTTCATCTACTTCAGCTTCTACCTCTTCTTCCTAATATTCCCATTCATATTCTTTATCATTTTTTGGTTTCTGGACGGTCTTATGCAGGTTTTAGTGGGGGGGGAGGGGGGGGCGGGGTTTGGGGTTTTTTTCTTTCCTACTACTACTTCCTAAACACAACTTTCTTTTCTTTTGTTAGAATTGTGTGTGTTGCAGTCCAGCAGGCCGCTGTCGTGTCCTGGGAGCAACACCTCCTGTCTGTGTCCATTCCTCATGGCCAAAGTGCCCCAGGATCAGCATGGAGTCCTTTCCGGAGGAGAGGAAATGGCCTTGGAGTCCAGCAGGGAGGAGCTGGAGCCAGTGTCCCTGCAAAGGGCCAAGAGCCGTGTGGCTGTGGCCCTCGGGGACCCGGTGCAGGGGTGCCGCTGGCAGTGCCAGGCTGCCGCTGGGAGCCGATGACTTTCCAGGTGCCTTCCCGGCCGGACGATGGGCCGGGATGCGGCGCTGAGCCCCGGCAGCGAGGGTCCTCCTTCGGGTGCCGCTTTGGGCTGCCGTGTGCCCTCGGGGAGCTGCCCCGGGGGTGCCGCAGAGCAGCCGGGGCCGACTCAGCCTGCAGGGCCAGCGCAGGCCGGGGCAGCCCGTGCGGCTCCCTCGGGGCACCGGGCAGGCCGCGGGGCAGCCGCCATCTGCAGCCCGGCACTGCTGGCAGCGGGCGCTGATCCTGTGGCTGTGCCGCCAGGCAGGGGCAGCAGAACAGCCCCCGCAGCCCCCGCAGCCCCCACAGTGCCCGCCTCAAGAGCGAGCGGTTTTTCCTGTGGGGAAGCGGCTGCCCAGGAGAAGAGACATCTTCCACCGTGGCTTGGGCTGCCAGAGGGCCAGGCCCGGCACAGAGTTGCTCTTGCGGGCACAGCTCGGGCTCCTGGCACTCCACCCAAGCTTCTCGAGGGACAGGCAGCAGGATTCCCTCTTGGGCTAAATCTGCCAGTCTCTGCTGCCTGGCCTCTTCTCCTTCCTCGTGCAGCTCCAGGACGCTCACCTCATCCCAGTCATCGTCCTCCCGCTGCCAGGCCTTGAGCTGGCTGCACAGGATGTCGCAGTATTCCCTGCTGTCCTGAGCCAGCTCTCCATCACTGTCATCATCCCAGCTGGACCTGGAGGATTTTCTCTTTCCTTTGCCTCCAGTCACCTCCTGGCCATCCTGGCACAGCTCTTGCTTGCGGCAAGCTTCCCAATCCAAGAGTGCCTGGCGGCTCGTGCCTTCTCCTGGGGACAGCCGCTGTTCAGGAGATCCTTCCCAATCTGAGAATTCCTGACAGTGATTGCTGTCCGCCTGCCACGGCTCCTGCTCCCTGCACTCGTCCCACTTGGAGACAGCTGGGGAGGGCTCTTGCTCCCTGCCCTCATCCCAGTCCCAGAAATGCCAGTAGCTCCCCCATACTTGGACCAGCTCTTGCTCAAGGCCTTCATCCCACTCAGAGAGCTCCTGGCAGCTCTGGGCTCCTCCTGGGGACAGCTGTGGCTCAGTGCAGGCTTCCCCTGGAGTCCCTTGCTGGAACTTGTTCATTTCTCCTTGGCAGAGCTCTGGCTCTTCCTCAGCGCAGGACTCCACGGCTCCTCTCCTCCCTCTGCTCGCCCTCTCAGCCTCCTCCTGCTGCTCCCTCAAGGCCTGGGCTCTCTGTGAGCCGGGCCAGGGCGTGGGAGGCTGGGACTTGGGCTTCGCCTTCTCCTCCTCCGTGCCTGCAGTCCTCTGGCGCACACAGGTACCTGGACACAGCCACTGTCCTGGGACTGACCCGGGCCCCACAAGCCCTTTATATACCCCCCAGCCGGGGCGGGGCTCTGCCATGTCACAATGGACTTTGGGCACCGCAAGGTCCCGTGTCACCATGGCCCCTGACGCACCATGCCTGTGTCACAAAGGCCACCCCAGCACCCCGTGCCTGTGTCACAAAGGCCACCCCGGCACCCCGTGCCTGTGTCACAAAGGCCACCCCAGCACCCCGTGCCTGTGTCACAAAGGGCACCCCGGCACCCCGTGCCTGTGTCACAAAGGCCACCCCGGCACCCCGTGCCTGTGTCACAAAGGCCACCCCGGCACCCCTTCAACAGCCCAAGGCACCAGGAGCGGCCTGGAGCAGCCCAGGCCTTGGGGGATTGCAGCCCCTTCTTCTGAGCCGCTCCTTCAAATGATCAGGAGTGGCTGGGGCCAAGTGAAGGTGCAAAAGGAGACCGTGTGTGTCTTCGTTTGAAAGACAGGGGCCTGCTAAGGGAGGCAGGAGGCTCCTTTGCAATGGAAAATGTAAACCCCCTCGCTCCCAATTATTATCCCTTTGAAAGGAGCTCTCTGGCAAAGATAGGAGGACAGGAAGAACAGTTTGTGCTGCTTTTGCATGAATTGCTATTTGGTGAGCAGGGAAGAAGCCCCCCATGGAAATGATTTTACTGAGAGGAGCTGCTAAGCGAGAGCTGCCTCTGTGCCAAGCAAAATCCAAGAGCTGGCTAGCTGTGGGAACTGACTACCTATTAAAGCATTTAAAAAGCTGGATCCACCTCGGTGAGACTGACATTTTGCAGACAGGCAAGCCAGGGAAATCTCTCTCTTGCTTCCACCTTTGAGGAGGTACCCGGCCGCCGGTCGGGCCGGGCCCCGCTGCACTGCGGCCCTTGCAGTCGTGCTGACAGTGGCCACAACAATCCTTAAAGCTTCAGGGTCCCCTGACACCCGGGCAACCGAGGAGGAAATTAAAGGAGCGGGTTCGCTGGAGTCCCCAAAACCAACTGGAATAGGAAAATCAAGTAGGGATGAGGCCCATAAAGCCTGCACAGCACAGGAGCAAAGTGCAAAGACCAGGCCTAGGGGCAGACACAACAATATCTAGGGGAGGTGTGAGGGCGCAGTCTGAGGGCATGGGTGCAGACACAGACTGGGGTTAGAAAGATGCAAAATACTGCGACAAATTGCAACCAACTGGGGGAGAGATACGGGAAGATTCCAGAAACATAACTTTCAGTGGGGTGACTTGATGAACGTATGAATTGCCATCAAGCCTTTGGCAAGTGCTTCCCAAGGCTTGAACTCAAAGCCTGCTGCTTCAGGGCTGAAGTCTTTCTGGCCCTGTGTCCCAGAAGGGCTGAATCGCACAGGCTCGGCCTGGCGGGGCCGGGCTGGCCCCGGCAGTGACCGGGTGGGGACGGGAGGCTGTGGGACCCCGGCTGAGGCTGGGCCGGACCACGGCTGCTCACACCTTGCCGAGCCTAAGCCGTGCCCCGCTGCCGGCCCCCGCTGAGCTGGAGTCCGCTGGGCTCCAGGAGGAGCTCCGGGTGGGTCCAGGCCCCCTCGGCCATGGCCTGTGTGGCACATGGTAATTGAAATAAATTGGCCAGGAGACAAAACTCCTGTTTGATGCCTTTATTAGGATTCAGCTCTTGGGGTGCAGGGGCCCAAGGGGTTGTTTGCATCACGGCCATTCCCACACTGTCAGCTCCAAACAGGAGACACAATTCAGCTTTGCAGCACACACTGCAGAGCTGGGGCTTCCATCCTCATGAGAGTAGCCAGGGACCTGTTGTCCTGGTTTGCTGTCTAGGGCTGTCAGTCCTTTCCAGTCCTCTTTAGGTCATGGTGATGCAGGAAGATGGTTTCTAAGCAGGTTTAGGTGATGCAGGGAGATGATCTTGCATCATAGCTTGCTCAAATACGTTTCCTTGTCCTTTTATTCCTCTGTTAGCTCATTGTTTTGGTGTCCTGCATGCCTTAGTTTGCATATTACTCGGTTACACAGCTTCCTGGGACTTTCTTTGTTCTAATGTGGCACAGGGACCATGGGAGTTGCCTCCTTCTGTGACATACCTTTCTAATGGCTTGCTTTTGTTAGTTGGATTTAGCCCCCATGGCAGCAGCTCTGTTACAAGGTATCAGGGAAGTAAGGAGCAAGGGTACAGGAATGTCTCATAAGAACATTTAAAACACTTCAGAAACTGGTAAGTAATTAACATTACTAATAACCATCGGAGCAAACAAGGGGTACAAGGTTTACAAATGGGATAAGAACATTAACTGTACCTAACTAAACACAGTATTTTATCCGGGGTGGATTTCTTGAGAGATTTTATTCATGACATGTGCCTGCAAGGATGCGGCACCTCTCTGAGCTGGGGGAGAGGCCAGGGCTGCACAGGGGGGATGTTGTTGGCAGCTCCATGAGGACGCTCTGGGACGCTGCCCTGGGGTGTCCAGCGCAGTGGGGATGGATCAGCCCCTGCTCTGCTGCTCCTTCCCATCTCCCCCAGGGACCTTGCAGAGCCCCAGCCATGCTGTTTGCCCCCAGCCTGCCCACGGCCAGCCTGGGGCTGCTCACGGGGGTTTTCTGTGCTGAGCTTTGGCCTGGCCGTGTTCTTGAGAGAGCCTGGGCAAGGAGCCTGGAGCCCCCAGGCCCTGCCCTGAGGCGTCAGCGCTGCCCCAGCAGTGCCCATGGCCTGTCCCTGCTGCAGCCCCGGCACTGCCACCCCCAGGGCTGTGCCCGGCCCCGAGAGCACTCGGGCCCTGCAGCAACACCAGGGCCAGGAGGGCAGCGGGGCAGTGGCACGGGAGCAGCACTGGCAACACCAAGTGCTGCTGCTCCTGGGCACAGCTGCTGTGCCAGCACTGATCTGCCCCAGCTCTGCACACAGACACTGCTGCTGCAGCTGCAGAGAAGGGAACAAAAGGGGGATCTCTGCAGAAAACTCTGCTGAGACATCTTTTAGTTCCTTTAAAGCCACCAAGAGCAGAGCCCCTCATTGGCATAGTGTGTGACCACAAGGAAGGTGGAAGGAGAAACAAAATGAGAAATGGCACAAATAATGACATTTTATTGTGGATATATTTACTTATATTGATAAGTAAAACAACAGAAAAGATCCTCCAAAATTAAACCAATAAGAAATATCAAAGGTGGCTTTTATTACAAGTGATTTGCAGAAATGTTCCAGGAGTTTAATGTTTCTGAAACCATCCAGTCATCAGTGTCCACACTGCAGCCTTGAGCTCCTGGTTCCTCAGGCTGTAGATGAGGGGGTTCAGGGCTGGAGGCACCACTGAGTACAGAACAGACAGTGCCAGATCCAGGGATGGGGAGGAGATGGAGGGGGGCTTCAGGTAGGCAAACATGACAGTGCTGATAACCAGGGAGAGCACAGCCAGGTGAGGGAGGCAGGTGGAAAAGGCTTTGTGCCGTCCCTGCTCAGAGGGGATCCTCAGCACAGCCCTGAAGATCTGCACATAGGAGAAAACAATGAACACAAAACAGCCGAGTGCTAAACAGATAGAAAAAAAAAGAAGCCCAAGTTCCCTCAGGTAGGATTTGGAGCAGGAGAGCTTAAGAATGTTTGGGATTTCACAGAAGAACTGGCCCAGGGCATTGCCATGGCACAGGGGCAGGGAAAATGTATTGGCTGTGTGCAGCAGTGAATAGAGAAAGGCACTGGCCCAGGCAGCTGCTGCCATGTGGGCACAAGCTCTGCTGCCCAGGAGGGTCCCGTAGTGCAGGGGTTTGCAGATGGACACGTAGCGGTCGTAGCACATGATAGTCAGGAGGAAATACTCTGCTGAGACAAAAAACACAAAAAAAAAGAGCTGTGCAGCACATCCTGTGTAGGAGATGTGTCTGGTGTCCCAGAGGGAATTGTGCATGGCTTTGGGCACAGTGGTGCAGATGCAGCCCAGGTCAGTGAGGGCCAGGTTGAGCAGGAAGAAGAACATGGGGCTGTGCAGGTGGTGGCTGCAGGCTACGGCGCTGATGATGAGGCCGTTGCCCAGGAGGGCAGCCAGGGAGATGCCCAGGAAGAGGCAGAAGTGCAGGAGCTGCAGCTGCCGCGTGTCTGCCAATGCCAGCAGGAGGAAGTGGCTGATGGAGCTGCTGTTGGACATTTGCTGTGGCTGCACATGGGGACCTGTTCATGGACAAAGGACAGTGGCAAGTCAGGAGAGGCTGCTTTGAGCCAAACCTGGGCCATTCCCTGTAGATTACCCCGCTAGGACTCACCTACCCTTGTTTCTGCTCTGTGAAAACTTCACCCAGGTCCCTGACTGAGCTCCAGCTGTGCTGTCTGAGTGTGCCAGGAGCAGCCAGGCCTGTGCCTGGGGCTCTCCATGAGCCATCCCTGCCCTGCTGCCCTGGGTTTGTGGCCATGCAGGAGAGGGAAAAGGCTGGAAATTCAGGATTTGTCAGGGGAATCACTTCTAATGCAGAAGGGCTTGCTCCCATCTGCACACACTTCTCAAGTATAGCAGGAGCTGGTTTTAGGAATTGTTTTACTGCCCACAGATCATTCCTGGCTCTCTGAGGTCAGAAATCCCCAGCATTTCTGCTGCACTCAGAATTTCCCACTGAGAGATGTGAGAGGCAAAGGATTCCCTGTGGCTTAGGGAAGGTGAGGGGCTGGATGGGCTTGTTCCCAACTGCCCTGGGTTTGCACCTTTGGCTGGAATCAGAGCACAATCACACTCCTGTGTCACCCTGGGATAAACCAGACCCTGCCCAGAGCAGAGGGATCCCTGAATGTCTCACCCTCTCTAAAGGTCTCTGGGCAAGGTCTCAGCACCCCCCTCTGCCAAGGACACTCACGGCTCCCTTGGCAGAGCCAACAGCATTTCCTCAGCTGTGGCATCTCTGCCCTTCCCCGTGGGACATTCAGGGAACTCTGAGAGGCTCTGGCACAGATTTGCAGCCAGGAGGGCAGCTCAGAGCTTGGAAGGACACAGCAAGGAGATCCCCAGGTGTGCCCATGATGGGATCTCAGGGAGGGGGCTCAGCTCATTCCCCTTTGCCATGGACTGCTTTGCCCACAGCCCCACAGGTCACAGGGAAGCTGGGACACCCCATTCCCATGGACACACCTGCCTGGCAGCAATCCCAAGGGCAGGGCCTGACTCAGCTGCTGCAGATGCCAGAGCCTCCCTGAGAGCCCCAGATACCAATGACAATATCAGAGCAGCGCATTTAGGCTGTTTAGGAGGCTCCCAGCAGAGAGACTGAGCACCCAAACTTACAATTCTGGCATCTCTGTAAATGTTCCAACATTACTTTGCTGATCCTGGTGTGTCCCTTTCAACTCAGAATGTTCTGTGATTCTGGGATTACAATTCCTCTTCTGCTTCTCTCATCCCCCTGTTGTCTATAATCAAAAGAGAAAAAAACCCCAAACCTTTGCAACAGTGTTAGAACAGTAAAGTAAAAACCAGACCTTTTTTGGAAGCTTCTGGGTGTCCCAGTGGGGATGGGGCACACCCGGCCCCTTATTTCAACAATTTATTAAGGTTGATTAATTAGGATATTTAACAGAAACATTCAATAGGAGATTCAGCTGCCCCAGTTACACACCCCTGAGTCAACCCATTGGAGTAGGTCGAAGGGTTTCTATGCCCCACTTTTTGTTATGACTGCTCACATTCTGGTTAGAAAACCAAATGTTCTTCTTGTAGCTCCTCTCCCTGATGATAAGACAATACAGTATTTCAGAAATCTATTTAGAAGATCAGATTATTGTTCTAAAATCTAAGAGTAAGGTTAGGAAACATATTAGAGTTAATTAAGGATAATAGTTGTCCTTAATTATAATATAAATGTAATATAATATAATATAATATAATAGTGTAGTATAGTATAGTATAGTATAGTATAGTATACTATACTATACTATACTATACTATGCTATAGAATAATAGTTTAATAGAGTTAATTAAGAATTAAAATTTTATAATTACATGATAATAGTTTACAGATCTAAAAATATATTAAAAATGCATAAAAAGCAAAAAACTTTTTGCTATCATCTCAACTTTCCCACCCTGCTTAAAGAGAGAAATTGAACACAGTCTCAGGAAAGCTCCTGATCTTTACAGCAATTCCAGGCTCACCTTCTTTTGGGAAGTGTCCTCTGGAGCTGTGCCCAGGCAGGTCTGGAGCTGGGAGCAGCCCTGCCCCACACAGCCCCTCTCAGCAGCAGCCCCTGCCCTGCTCAGGGTGGCTCCTTCCCCCCACAGCTTCTCCCCAGCGCTGGGAGCAGCTCCCCGGGCCGGCTGAGAGCTGTCCCTGGCAGGCAGCAGAGTCCCTGCCCCAGCACAGCGCCCTGGGCTGCAGGACCCTGCTCTGCAGGACAGCCCTGGGCACCCCTGGCTGCTCTGCACAAGGGACAGGCAGAGAATGTACTCACAGAGTCTGTAGGCACTGGCATGTTCCAGCTTTAGGAGATGCCTCCAGGAGCTGCAGCTGCATTGTCCTGCAGCCAGAGGCTTCCTGTGCCAAGGGCTGGCAGGGATTCTGCCCCAGGCACTTCTCAGCCCCTTCCCAGCCCTGACTGATTGAAGCTCTCTGTGCCTCTGGGCTGTGCCCAGGGTGGCTGCAGGCAGTGCCCCAGCCCTGCTGGGCTGGCAGAAGAGCTGCTCAGCAAGAGAAATGTGCTTTTGAAGCTCTTCTTGGTTTCCAGCAGCTGCCTCTGTGCCAGGAGCCCGGCCCAGCTCAGCAGCACAGACACAGCAGCAGGACTTTAATGAGCCTCTTGGGGCTTTGTGCTGAGGCCCTGAACATCAGTCCCTGACAGGGAGGGGAAGAAAGCTCTCAAGAACTCCAAGTTAGAATGGAACTCCAAAGTTTCTTTCACTTTTAATGGGTCCCACTGAGGGATGTGACTGAGCAAGTGTCCCCAGGCCGCAGGCAGAGCAGAGAACTGGAGGCACTGATGACAGCTGGGGACAAAGAGAAGCCAAGGCTTGGTGCCCTGGGCCACAGCAGCCAAAGCTGTGCCAGCAAGGGCTGTGAGGAGACACCTTGTCCTGAGGCCCTGGGGCCTCCTGGCACAGCCCCAGCAAGGCTGGCCACTGTCACCCCCTTGGCCTGCCCTCAGCATCCCCCCTAGCCCACATGCCAGTGGCCTCAGGGATCTGCTGGAAGGAGTCCCTGGGGAGCCTTGCTCAGGAATGGCCCTGGGGGGCTCCTTCATGCTCCCAGGGACTGCAGCTTTTTCAAAGGACTTTGGCTTTTGCTTTGGAGTCTCTGAGAGCTTTGTGCAATCCTGGCCTCCAATTATCTGCTGTAATTAGTCCCTTGAGAGCCTTTGTCAGTAACAACACTCAGTGGGGCTCATTAATGCTTCAAGGTACTTCAGGTTCTTAAGGCACTTTCCTTTTTCCTTCCCACACTGAGTCTCTGAGAAGTTTGTGCAATCCTGGCCCCAATTATCTGCTTTAACGAGTCCCTTGGGAGCTTTGCATTGACACTCAGTGGGGCTCATCAATACTTTGAGATACTCAGGGCTTTTTCAGCTACTTTGGATTTTCCTTCCCACACTGAGTCTCTGGGAGGTTTTTTTGCAATCCTGGCCTCCAGTTCTCTCCTCCAAGGAGTCCATGAGGAGCCTGTGTTGGGGATGGACCTCAGTGGCACCCATTAATTCTTGGAGACACTTTGGGTTTTTCCTCTGACTTGGACTCCTGGAAAGGTTTGTGCAATCTCCTCTCAGGCCCTGAGGTTCAAGGGCTCAGCTCCAAATGCACCACAGGGCTCATTAGGATCAAGCAAGTCCTAACAAACCATGGCTGTGCCTTGATTTCCCTCTGGTCTTGCTCCGTTCTTAGGAAAGTTTCCTACAATACTTATGGAAAAATAGTTCAAAGAGCTTCTAAGAAATATCTGTTCCTATTTTAAAGGTGTCTTTTATTCCTGTTCTCTTTAGAGCAGAGGTGATTGCAGCATTCAGTGATGGATATTGATCCAGGGTCTCTCCTAAGGAGGTCTGGCCAGGTCAGAGAAGCTGTGCCTTGAGGTCTGACCCAGTGGGGACAACCTTGCTCCACATTCCCCAGCCCCATCCTGTCTCTCCTCCCTCCCCTGGGACCTGCTTTGCTCACAGAACTGGCTGCACTCAGGCAAAGAGGGGTTTTCCTTCTTTCATTTTAGCAATCTAAAACTGCTGAGTTTCCCCATGGAAAACAGACACCCTCCTCAAGTGTGTGCCAAGCCCAAGGTGCCACCAAGGAGGTTCCCCTTCCCCAAGGCAGAGCCACACAAGGAATGTTTCAGACACACAGGGAGTTCTACAATAAACACAGCCCCAGAGTTGGCTGAAGGCAGAATTAGAGCAGCTGCTGAAGGACAGACAAGCTTTGAACTCCTTGCAGCTGAAAGCACCAAGTGGGTTGTTGGGAGGTGTGTGAGTGAGGCAAGAGTGAGGGAAGGGAAATGCAGAGAGCCTTGGAAGTGTTTCTGTGCACACAGGCTGCTGCAAGGGCAGCGTTGGACTTCTCTGGACTTCTCCCCAGTGACCTCTCAGAGCCCCCTGAGATGTCACACAGACACCTGGGATATCACAGCCCACTCAGTGGTGTCACACAACCTGCCCCAGGATGTCACACCACCTTTCTGTGAAGTCACAGCTCTTCCCATATGCCACAAAACCACCTCGTGATGTCACACAGCCACATTTGATGTCATTGTTCACTCTGTGATGTCACAGTCAGCACTGTGATGTCATACAACCTGTCCTGAGATGTCACATGGCTTTTCTATGATGTCACTGCCCACTCTAGGATTTCATATCACCACCATGTGGTGTCACAGTCTGCTCAGTGATGTCACACAATCAATCAGTGGTGGCACAGCCTGCTCTGTGGTGTCATATATCTAATGTCTAATGTCACAGTCCTCTCTTTGATGTCACAATCAGCTCTGTGATGTCACACAGTCCCCTCTGTGATACCGTAGCTGCTCAGTGACCTCACACAACAAACTCTGGCATGTCACAGCCCCATTTGTGACCTCACACAACCCACTCGGAGCTGTCACACAGCCCCTTTCTGACATCACAGCTGCTCTGGGGCTCCAGGACACAGCCACAGAGGTGCTGCTGTGACACAGCCCCCTCTGGCACATCCCACAGCCCCTGCCAGTGCTGAGCCCCTGGCAGCTCTGTCTGAGCCTGCTCTCTGTGTCCCTGAGCTGCCCTGGCAGGGCCCCAGCCCTGCTGGGCTGTGCTCAGGAGCTGCTCCTGGCCAGAGCTGTCTCTCTGCAGCGCTGCCCTTGCCAGGAGCTGCCTCTGGGCCAGGAGCCCGGCCCAGCTCAGCAGCACAGACACAGCACCAGCACTTTCATCACCCTCTCGGGCCTTTGGGGCTCTTGGCATCACACTCAGTCCCTCAGAGTGTGCTCCAGAAACTCCTCAAGAGCTCCGAGTCAGATGGAAGCACTGAAGTTTCTTGTAGTTGAAATGAGAGACACGAGTGAGAAAGCGTCCCCAGGTTCCAGGCAGAGCAGAAGACTGGAGGCCCTGATGGCAGCTGGGGACAAGCAAGGGAAAGGTGTCTGTGGTGCTGAGCAAAGCTGGATGTGTTTCAGGAATGGCAAGGGCCAAGGGCTGAGCCCCAGCCCCTGGCAAGGCAGATGCTGTCCCTCCCTCATTGCTCAGGGCTCTTCCCGGGCCACTGGCATGTGGGGATGTGCAATGCCAAGGGCAGCACCATGGGGCGGCCCCTGCCAGGCTGCTGAGCAGGGACAAGGAGGCAATGAGGCCCCAGGGCTGCCAGGGTCACTTGTCCCCTGCTGGCCTCAGGCCCAGGGCCAGCAGCCATGGCCAAAGGGCTGCACAAGTTGCCTCTGGCAGGGCCTTGCAGCTTCACAGCCCAGGGCCTTCAGCCTCTACCTGCTGCTTATGTGATGAGGCCTCCAAACCCCATCCTGGGAGATTTTTGGGTTCTCTACATGGTTTGTAAAAATGGAAACACTGGTCAAAATTATTTTCTACCAAATCTTCCAGTGACAGAAAAAGGATCAGTATCTTTAAAGTGAACAAGAATGGATTTAGATTTGTTAGAAGGAGGAAATATTTTACAATGAGAATGGCACGAAACTGTAACTGCTTTTCCAGAGAAATGGATGCCCCATCCCAGGAATGCTCCATGAGCAGGAGCTCTGTGCAACCTGACACAGTGAAAGCCCCTCCTCTCCCCAAGGATGGAATTACTGTTGTGTGGGTTCTCTGATGTGCTGGGTGCCCTCACAGTGCACCTGGCCAGAATGTCTGCTGAGGGCCAGCCAGGCTGCTGCAGTGGCACTGACCTCACAGCCATCACCATTGCAGCCATGTCCCCTGGGCCTGGCTCTCCCCTTTCCTCTGCCCCTGCCTTGTCTCTGCTGCCATGAAGAGTTGTTTCATTATTATCTTGTCCCCAAGGTGCTGGGGTCAATTGCTTCCCAGTCAGGCTCCTGGAGCAGCAGTGGCTTTTCAGAGCCCAGCCAGAAATGAGCCCTGAAGCAGCAGCTCTGCAGTGCTGGCCACCAGGCCGGGGTGCCAAGGGAGCCTTCTGGCCATGGCCTGGAAGCAGCTGCTGCTGCCAAGGTGCCTTTGGTGCCTCAGGCTGTCCCTGGCACAGCTCCCAGCACGGCACTCTGCACTTGTGCCGGAGCCCTTCCCTGGGCTGGGGCTGGCCTGGGGCTTTTCCTGCAGCAGGATCTGCCCTGGCCATGGCACAGGAAAGGCAGTTCCTGCTGGAGCAGGAGGCTGTGCCTGGAATGGGCTCAAATAACTCCAGCAAAGCCCTGTTCACTTCAAAATTGTTTCCTAGAGCACTATAGTCTAATAATTGTTATAGCTTCTGTACTGTGGAGTAAATAACTCTTTTTCTTTATTTACTCTGTGGTGTAAATAAATCTGTCTAATCATGCCAGAATCAGTCACAGTGGCATTTGTATAAATATATCTGATATTCCATTGTTAATCCTGTGGGGAAAATTGCATTATGGTTCAATTCCACCTGTCCAATCAGCACACATAAACCTTTAACAAACTCTGGGGCTGGGATTGAATCCAGCTGCTCCCAGTCCCCTGCCTTAGAAGGAATTTAAAAGTCTAGGTGACCTGAAGGGGTTTGGGGATCCCTGGTGGCTGCTGGGTGTCATTTCTCCATCTCATGACTCAGCAGGAGTTTCTCCAATAAAGAAATAAAGCATTTGACTGAAGATCCCACTTAGCGCATGAAACAAAGCCCTGGGAGTGTCTGTGACATCCCAGCACTTTGGCAGCCTGGGGACTCCTGGGATGTTACCATGGAGCCCCCGGTAGTGCCTGTGACAGAGCGGTGCCTTTGCAGCCCAGGGTCCCCTGGGATGTCACCATGGAATTACTGTGACTCTGTGTGACCACAGGGCTCTTCAGCATCCCCAGAAATCCCTGGGAGGTCTCTGTGGAGCCCCTGTCTCTGGCTGTGACACTCTGGCTCCTGAACAGCCTGGAGACTCATGGAATGTCCCCATGGAGCCCTTCTGAGGGCCTGTAACAAATCTGATCCTTGGTAGGCAACCATCACCAGCCCCCTGTTGTTATGTTCTGATTCCATGGCAACCATCACAGCCCCTGTTGCTATGGTCAGTCCCTTGGCAGCTCCATGGAGACCCCATGCCAGGGGTGGTTGCCATGGACACCAGCTCAGGCCTGGAGCCAGAGCCTGTTGCCATGGCAACCATTTGCAGTCCCATCCCCAGGCTCACGGGATCCCAGAGCCACAGAATTGGCTGAGTTGGGAGGGAGCCATGGGGATCCTCCAGTCCAACTGCTGGCCCTGCACAGGACACCCCAACAATCCCAGCCTGGGCCTGGCAGCGCTGGCCAAACGCTGCTGGAGCTCAGCCAGCCCTGGAGCTGGGAGCCTTCCCTGGGGAGCCTGTTCAGTGCCCCAGCAGCCTCGCGGGAAAAACCTTTTCCTCACATCCAGCCTAAACCTGCCCGCCTCAGCTCCAGCCGCTCCCTCCACTCCTGGCCCTGGGCACCAGAGGGAAGAGGTTCCCGCAGCCCCCAGCCAGGGACCCGCTCCCAAGGCTGCTGCCATGGCAACCAGGCCTGGCACCAGCTGGGATGCTCGGTTTCCACAGGCTGGGCTTCAGGAATGGCATTCCCCAATTTCCTGCTGAAACCGCGCTGCTGCTCGCTTCCCTCCCACCTCCCATGGAAAGCACAAAAGGCAAAGATCCCAGGCTGGGAAAAGAACAATTTATTGAGAACAGCAACGGGATAAGGAACAAACAGACACAGAAATACGTTTTGTAACAGAAAGGATAATACAAACCATTCACAGGGAAAACTAAACCACCACCGACTGTTTCTTCCTGAACATGCATTTCCTCCTGCCAAGAAAGGATACCCTTCTACTCTGGTGAGAGAGAGGGAGCCCTTTTCCTGCCCCTGGCAATGACCTGAGATGGGATTGAATATACTGACAGGACCATGGCCAGACTCTCATGTTCTTTAATCCCACATCATGTCATTACCACGGGCAGGAAAAGGTACAGGTGTCTTCCCAGCATGGATAACAGGGAACATGGATCACCACGTCTCTTCCCAATGTCAGTCTTCCAATGTGAGATGAAGCTGGAGCAGTGCACAAAGCTCTTCCTGCACTTGAACCAATCGCAGGGCTTCCCTTACCAGTGCTTCCGTTGGTCTGGTCCAGTTAGAGCTCCGGGTGAAGCTCTTCCCACACTGTGCACATGTGTAGGGCCTCTCCCCATTGTGGATGCGCCGGTGCCTGATGAGGTGGGTGTTGTACTTGAAGCCCTCCCCACAGTCGGGGCAGCGGAAGGGCCTCTCATCCGTGTGAATCCGCTGCTGCAGGACGAGATTGGAGCTCCTCTGAAACCTCTTCCCACACTCAGGACACTCGTAGGGCCTCTCCCCAGTGTGGATCATCTGGTGGCAGATCAGTTTAGTGCTCAACCTGAAGCTCTTCCCACACTCCAAGCACTTGTAGGGCTTCTCCCCATCCTGAAGCTGCTCATGGACCACCAGCTCAGAGCCCCGGCTGGATCTCCAGCCGCCTTCCCGGCACAGGGTGGGTCTTTCCTCCTCAGAGCACCCTGGGATGGGTTTGGAGCCCCTCCTCCTGCGGGACCTCTGGGGATTTTCCTCCCTGTTGGAGTCCTGCACTGTGGAGCCACTCAAAACGTCCTCTTCCACGAGGTTCTGCCGTGGGGATTTGTCCTCCCTGGTCTCCATCCTCAGCTCCTGGTCTGGGGGAGGAAGGACAAGCAGAGGATGGGATTTGCCTCCGTGCCAGAGGGAAGGGGAAGGAGATCCCCCCAGTGCGTCCCCGGCAGGACGGCGTCGGCAGCGGGGTTGTCCTGCAGCCGGGGGCCAGGCTGGGCTGGGAGATGGAGCAGGAGAGAGGGGGAAAGGGGCACTGACTTCCTGCTCACCTGCCTGGGTGTCCTGGGGCATCTTCCTCTTCCTCACAGCCTGCTTCTCCATCCAGCCAAGGTTTGGGATTGGAAACTTCTGGTTTGAGAAAAAACAAGGAATGAGCACATTGAGTTTGATGGTCCCTCTTACCAAGCCCATCTCTAGAAGTCACCTGGGCCTCTGACGTGACTTAGTTTGAAAGGAGTTTGCTAAGGAAGGCAGAAATCACCACTGAAATTGATAAAAAATGTAAGCATCCCATCCCCTCCGAATTATTATAATCTTGAAACCAAAGTGCTCTCAGGTAACAATATGGGAAAAGGAATATAAATTCTTTACTAAAGAAAGGAAAATGAAAATGCAGCAGTACGAAAAAAAAAAAAAACCAACACACACAACAAAAAGCAACGCACCAACAGAGTCAGGACCTTACACCCTGTTGGTCAGGGTGCTGGTAGCAGTTTGAGTAAATGGTGGCTGCAGTCCTCCTGGAGTGACAGATGTGGTTCTGTTGAAGCAATGATCCCATAGGAGATTGTAGCTTACCTCAGAAGTTCTGGCACTGTAGATGGGTCTGGTCTCTCCTCTGGGAATCCAGTGGACAAAGACTGCCTGTGGTGTTCTGATTCTCAGATTATATCCATGCAGGAATGCTTGGCTCCTCCCCCTGGGTGGAGCATCTCACAATGGGATGATGTCATTTTATCAGTCCTGCACTGAGACTCAATGGCCCATTAACAGAAGATATCCCCCTGGAGGAAGGATGGGTGGTGGAAGAGATAAAGATTACTGCCCCACCTGGTTTTAACTGCTGGCCCATTAACAGAAGATATCCACCTGTTATGAGGGATGGGTCATGGAGGATATAATGAAAACTGCTCTACCAGGTTTTAACAGATGGTGATAGAAAACATACTTTTGGTTACATCTTGCATTGCAGCCCAGGACATGTGGTCCATAAAAATTTTACACCACCAAAATTCAGCCCTGAAAATTCCTCCCAGGAGTTCTCCATCTCTGTTCTCTCCCCTTTGGTGTTCAGAGTTTCCCCCCTGTCCCAGCTGCTGGGGGTCTCGTGTGTATGGGGGTCCCACGTCTACTAGGTTCCTGCCATGTCCAGTCTGCTGGGAGTACCAGGAATCTGAAAAGTTCCCCCTGTTTCCATCTCCCCACTTAGGGATGCTGGGACACCCCAGTATCCCCCCAACGGGAATTTTCCACTCAGCTTTGGAGTTCTTCATTCTTCAAAGATCCGCCTCAAAAAACCCAACCCCTCAGGATGTCTCGGCTGAGCTCTCCCTCCCCAGTCACCTGTGGCATGGGGGTGATGATCCCACAGGTGGAGAGCTGTGAATTCAGGGAGTGCTTGACCTCGTGATTCTTTCTCCTTTCTCTGATCTTCCTTTGTCCCTCCTTCAGGCTGAAGAAGCTGCTCAAGGCGTCAGAAGCAAAACTCCAAGTCCCTTGGAGCTTCAATCAGCCCAGCTGAGGGCAGGGACTGCCAAAGGCTCCCCAGGGACTGGTGAGAACAGATCCTGGAGGCCAGGATTGCCGGGAGCCAAAGGCTCTGAGCAGGGAACTGCAATGCTGAGCAAGCCCTGGCTGGGTTGGAGGAAGCAGAAAGGCCAAGCCCTGAGCCCAGGCCTGGCCCAGCAGGGCCTGTCCCTCACGGGTGGCTCGGGGCTCTTTGTGGGGCAGTGGGATGTGAGGGGCAGCAAGGACAAATGCCATAAACCTGTGTGACACTCCAGATCCTTATGGAACCAAGGGGCCAGTGTGACATCATGGGAAGTTGTGGAACCAAGGGGATCGTTGTGGCACTCTTGGGCCCATGGAACCAAGGGACCAGTGGGACAGTCTGAAGCCTTATGGAAACAAGAGGCCACTGTGAGCCTGCAGGGCTGTAACAGCCCAGAACACTTCAATGCTGGTGGTAACCAAAGGTTCCTGTGCTTGAATTTGGTGCACAGGAGAAACACCCACCAGATCTTCTCAGCATGGACAGATGCAAAGAATATTCTTGGTAGGAAGGGACCCACAAGGACCATCAAGTCCAGCTCTTAAGTTAATGGCCCACACAAGGATTGAACCCACAAACTCGGTGATACTGGCACCATGCTCTGACCAACTGAGCTAAGAGGTCAAAATGACACAAAATTTAACTGACGAAATACAGACAATCAAGGAACTATGGCAAAGGGTTTAATACAACATCCAACTGCACAAAGAACTCTTCCCATAGCCTTAACTTTGCAAACTTAGCTCATTTAACCTAAAAAGTGTTAACCCTTAAGATTTTGGGTAACATTAAGATATCCAAAAATATTCCAGGTACGTAGGATAGGAAAGAGAATAAAAAGAGACCAGAAAGACAGAAGATCTACAGAAAAACACTTCCAGAATGATCACAGTCACTCCCACTACAATCTCAGTCACCCCCAGTATGAGCTGTTGCACCCAGCCACCCCCAGTATGGTTCCAGTCACACCCAGGCCCTCCCAGTATGATTCCAGTCATGGCCAGAGTGACTCCCTGTCACTCCCAGGATGGGCCCAGCTGCTCCCAGTCACCTCCAGTATGGTTCCAGTCCCAGCCAGCCCCTTTGCAGTCACTCCCAGTATGATCCCAGCTAGTTCCAGTAGGATCCCAGTATGACCCCAGCATGGGCACAGCTGCTCCCACAATTATCCAGCATGGTTCCAGTTGTTCCCATTTACCTGCACTGTGGCTTCAGTCTCTCCCAGTATATCCCAGTTGCTCTCAATCACTCCTCAGGTGTTTCCAGCCTGATCCCAGTTGCTCCCAGACACTCCCAGTCACGCTGAGTGCAGTCCCAGTTGCTGCCAGTATGGTCCCAGTCTTGCCCAGCATGGCCCAACTGCTCCCACTGTGATCCCAGTAGGATGCCAGTTACCCTCAGGATGGTTCCAGTTGCTCCCTGTTCCTCCCAGCGTGATTCCAGTTGCACCCAGTTGGCCCCAGTATAGTTCCAGTTGCTCCCCAGATGATCCCAGCTGCTCCCTGCATGGTCCCAGTTATGCCCAGCTGGAGTTGCCCCCAGTGTAGACCCTGTCACTCCCAGTTGTTCCCAGTTGTCCCCAGCATGGTTCCCATTGTTCCCAGTGTGTTTTCAGTCATCCCCAGTATGATCACAGACACTCCCAGTATATCCCAGCTGCTCTCAACATGTCCATAGCCATTCCCAGACACTCCTAGTAATCCCAGTTAGGTGCTTGTTATCCCAGTATGATCTCAGGCCCAGTATATCCCAGTCAAGCTGGGATTCACTCCCTGAATTCACAGCCCCCTCCCACCCGTGGGATCATCACCCCCCCATCCCACAGGTGACGAGGGAGGGGGAGCCCGGCCCAGATATCCTGGGGGGGTCCCTGGGTTGGGTTTTTGGGGGTGATGATTAGAGAATGAAGAAAACCAAAGCTGAAAAGAAAATGCCCTTTAGGGGGACATTTGGGGTTCCCAGTGGCAGCTGCTGGCAGAGGCAGCCTGGAGGAGCAGAGCCCTGTGTCCCCGAGGACCCCAAAGTGGGGAGCCCAGAGAGGGGGAGTGCCATGATTCGAGGAACCATCAATTAAATAGAGAGGGGCAGGGGGGACTCCTTGGTCCCCCTGCACGCCCAAGAAGGGAATAAGGGGAGCAGGGACCCTGGGACCCCAAAAACTTTCTGCATCCCTAAGTGGGGAGAGCGAAATGGGAAGAACTTTTAAAATTCCTGGCACTCACAGCATCCAGAAGAGGTCAGGGACCAAGTAGACAGGGGACCCACAGTACAAGCGTGACCCCCAGCAGCTGGGACAGGGATGAAACCCTGAACACCAAAAGGGAGAGAACAGAAATGGAAAACTTCTGGAAAGCATTTTCAGGGCCAATTTTTGGTGGTGTACAATTTTTATGGACCCCATGTCTTGGGTTGCAATGCAAGATGTAACCAAAAGTATGTATTCTATCACCATGTTAAAAACTAGAGGAGCAGTTTTCTTTATCTCTTTCATCACCCATCCCTCATAACTGGGGGGATATCTTCTGTTAATGGGCCAGCTGTTAAAACCAGGTGGGGCAGTGTTCTTTATCTCTTCCACCACCCATCCTCCCTGCAGGGAGATATCTTCGGTTAATGGGCCATTGAGTCTCACTGCAGGACTGATAAAATGACATCATCCCATTGTGAGATGCTCCAGCCAGGGGGAGGAGCCAAGCATCCCAGTGACTCCCAGTCACTCCCACTACAATCTCAGTCACTTCCAGTATTTGCTGTTACACCCAGTCACCCCCAGTATGGTTCCAATCACTCCCATATCCTTCCAGCATGATTCCAGTCATGGCCAGAGTGACTCCCTGTCATTCCCAGGATAGGCCCAGTTGCTCCCAGTCACCTCCAGTATGGTTCCAGTCCCAGCCAGCACCTTTGCACTCACTCCCAGTATGATCCCAGCTAGTTCCAGTAGGATCCCAGTATGACCCCAGCATGGGCACAGCTGCTCCCAGAATTATCCAGTGTGGTTCCAGTTGTTCCCATTTACCTGCACTGTGGTTTCAGTCTCTCCCAGTATATCCCAGTTGCTCTCAATCACTCCTCAGGTGCTTCCAGCCTGATCCCAGTTGCTCCCAGCCACTCCCAGTCACCCTGAGTGCAGTCCCAGTTGCTGCCAGTATGGTCCCAGTCTTGCCCAGTATGGCCCAACTGCTCCCACTGTGATCCCAGTACGATGCCAGTTACCCTCAGGATGGTTCCAGTTGCTCCCTGTTCCTCCCAGCGTGATTCCAGTTGCACCCAGTTGGCCCCAGTATAGTCTCAGTCGCTTCCCAGATGATCCCAGCTGCTTCCAGCAAGGTTGCAGTCATGCCCAGCTGCCCCCAGTGTAGACCCAGTCACTCCCAGTTGCTCCCAGTTGTCCCCAGCATGGTTCCCATTGTTCCCAGTGTGTTCCCAGTCATCCCCAGTATGATCACAGACACGCCCAGTATATCCCAGCTGCTCTCAGCATGTCCATAGCCATTCCCAGACAGTCCTAGTAATCCCAGTTAGGTGCTTGTTATCCCAGTATGATCTCAGGTCCAGCATATCCCAGTCAAGCTGGGATTCACTCCCTGAATTCACAGTCCCCCCATCCATGGGATCAAAACCCCCCCTATCCCACAGGTGACCAGGGAGGGGGAGCCCGGCCCAGATATCCTGGGGGCTTCCTGGGTTGGGTTTTTGGGGGTGATTGTTGGAGAATGAAGAACACCAAGGCTGAGAAGAAAATGTCCTTTAGGGGGACATTTGGGGTTCCCAGTGGCAGCTGCTGGCAGAGGCAGCCTGGAGGAGCAGAGCCCTGTGTCCCCCGGGACACCAAAGTGGGGAGCCCAGAGAGGAGGAGCACCATGATTCGTGGGACCCTCAATTGCATAGAGAGGGCCAGGGGGGGTCTCCTTGGTCCCCCTGCAACCCCAAAAAGGGAATAAGGGGAGCAGGGACCCTGGGACCCCAAAAACTTCCAGCATCCCTAAGTGGGGAGATGGAAATGGGAGGAAGTTTTCAAATTCCTGGCACTCACAGCAGCAAGAAGAGGTCAGGGACCGAGTGGACAGGGGACCCACAGTACAAGTGTGACCCCCAGCAGCTGGGACAGGGGTGAAAGCCTGAACACCAAAAGGGAGAGAACAGAGATGGAACTAGAACTCCTGGGAGGCATTTTCTGGGCCAGATTTTGGTGGTGTACAATTTTTATGTACCCCATGTCTTGGGTTGCAATGCAAGATTCAACCAAAAGCATGTATTCTGTCAACATCTGTTAAAAACTAGAGGAGCAGTTTTCTTTATCTCTTTCATCAGCCATCCCTCATAACTGGGGGATGTCTTCTGTTAATGGGCCAGCTGTTAAAACCAGGTGGGGCAATGTTCTTTATCTCTTCCACCACCCATCCTTCCTCCAAGGGGATATCTTCTGTTAATGGGCCATTGAGTCTCAGTGCAGGAATGATAAAATGACATCATCCCATTGTGAGATGCTCCACCCAGGGGGAGGAGCCAAGCATTCCTGCATGGATATAATCAGAGCATCAAAGCACCACAGGCAGTCTTTCTCCACTGGATTCCCAGAGGAGAGACCAGACTCATCTACAGCACCGGAACTTCAGAGGTAAGCTACAATCTTCTATGGGATCATTGCTTCAACAGAAGCACATCAGTCACTCCAGGAGGACTGCAGCCACTATTTAATCAGACTGCTACCAGCACCCTGACCAACAGGGTATCAGGTTGTATTCTGACTCTTTCAGAGTGCTGTTTTTTTTGTGGGTTTTTTCTATTGTACTGCTGCATTTTCATTTTAATTTCTTTAGTAAAGAACTGTTATTCCTATATTTTTATCTGGGATCACTTTGAAATCAAGATTATAATAATTTGGAAAGGGCTGTTGCTTACATTTTTATCAATTTCAATGGAGGCTTCTCCTTTCCTTAGTAAACACCTTTCCTTTTAAATCAAGACACCCCAGATTCCCGGTGACTTCTAGACAGGGACTTGGACAGAGGGACCTTCAAACTCAACGTGCTCATTCCTTGTTTTCTCCCAAACCAGGATTTCCCCATCCCAAACTTTGGCTGGATGGATGAGAAGGCTGCAAGGAAGAGGAAGATGCCCCAGAACATCCAGGCAGGTGAGCAGGAAGTCAGTGCCCCTTTCCCCCTCTCTCCTGCTCCATCTCCCAGCCCAGCCTGGCCCCCGGCTGCAGGACAACCCTGCTGCCGACACCGTCCTGCCGGGGATGCACTGGGGGGGATCTCCTTCCCCTTCCCTCTGGCACGGAGGCAAATCCCATCCTCTCCTTGTCCTTCCTCCCCCAGACAAGGAGCTGAGGATGGAGACCAGGGAGGACAAATCCCCACGGCAGAACCTCGTGGAAGAGGTTGTTTTGAGCAGCTCCACAGTGCAGGAATCCAGTGGGGAGGGAAATCCCCAGAGATCCCGCAGGAGGAGGGGCTCCAAACCCATCCCAGGGTGCTCTGAGGAGGAAAGACCCACCCTGTGCCGGGAAGGCGGCCAGAGATCCAGCCAGGGCTCTGAGCTGGTGGTCCATGAGCAGCTTCAGGATGGGGAGAAGCGCTACAAGTGCTTGGAGTGTGGGAAGAGCTTCAGCCAGAGCAACAGCCTGATCCGCCACCAGATGATCCACACTGGGGAATGGGCCTACGAGTGTGGGGAATGTGGGAAGGGCTTCAGCTTCAAGTCCCAACTTGTCATCCACCAGCGCATCCACACTGGGGAGAGGCCCTATGAGTGTCCCGAGTGTGGGAAGAGGTTTAAGACCAGCTCCAATCTCCTCCTGCACCAGCGGATTCACACGGATGAGAGGCCCTTCCGCTGCCCTGACTGTGGGGAGGGCTTCAAGCGAAACTCCCACCTCATCACCCACCGACGCATCCACACTGGGGAGAGGCCCTACAAGTGTGGGGAATGTGGGAAGAGCTTCAGCCACAGATCCAACCTCAATACCCACAAACATATCCACACTGGGGAGAGGCCTTACAAGTGTACCCAGTGTGGGAAGAGCTTCTCAGACAGGTCTAACTTTGGCAGACACCAACGGAGGCACCGGTAAGGGAAGCCCTGCAAGTGCCTCAAAATACATGAAGAGCTTTGTGCACTTCTCCAGCTTCATCTGCCCATGGAGAATCCACACTGGGAAGAGACCTGGTGATCCGTGTTCCCTGGGATCCATGCTGGGAAGACACCTGTATCTTTTCCTGCCCATGGCAATGTCATGATGTGGGATCAAAGAATGTGAGACTGTGATCATGGTCCATTATATTCAATCCCATCTCAGGTCATTGCCAGGGGCAGGAAAAGGACTCTCTCTCTCTCACCAGAGAAGGGTGTCCTTTCTTGGCAGGAGGAAATACGTGGCCAGGAAGAGTCAGTTGGTGGTATTTTAGTTTTCCCTGTGAATGGTTTGTCTTATCCTTTCTGTTACCAAAATTGTTTCTGTTCCTGTTTTTGCCTTATCTCGTTGCTGTTCTCAATAAATTGTTCTTATCCCAGCCTGGGATCTTTGTCTTTTGTGCTTTCCATGGGAGATGGGAGGGAAGTGAGCAGCAGCACGGTTTCAGCAGGAGCAGGAAATTGAGGAATGCCATTCCTGAAGCCCAGCCCATGGAAACCGAGCATCCCAGCTGGTGCCAGGCCTGGTTGCCATGGCAGCAGCCTTGGGAGCGGGTCCCTGGCTGGGGGCTGCGGGAACCTCTTCCCTCTGGTGCCCAGGGCCAGGAGTGGAGGGAGCGGCTGGAGCTGAGGCGGGCAGGTTTAGGCTGGATGTGAGGAAAAGGTTTTTCCCGCGAGGCTGCTGGGGCACTGAACAGGCTCCCCAGGGAAGGCTCCCAGCTCCAGGGCTGGCTGAGCTCCAGCAGCGTTTGGCCAGCGCTGCCAGGCCCAGGCTGGGATTGTTGGGGTGTCCTGTGCAGGGCCAGCAGTTGGACTGGAGGATCCCCATGGCTCCCTCCCAACTCAGCCAATTCTGTGGCTCTGAGATCCCATGAGCCTGGGAATGGGACTGCAAATGGTTGCCATGGCAATGGACTCTGGCTCCAGGTCTGAGCTGGTGTCCATGGCAACCACCCCTGGCATGGGGTCTCCATGGAGCTGCCAAGGGACTGACCATAGCAACAGGGGCTGGTTATGGCTGCCATGGAAACAGACCATAACAATGGGGCAGATGTTGCCATGGGAACAAACCATAACAACAGGGAGACAGCTCTGGCCAGGAGCAGCTCCTGAGCACAGCCCAGCAGGGCTGGGGCCCTGCCAGGGCAGCTCAGGGACACAGAGAGCAGGCCCAGACAGAGCTGCCAGGGGCTCAGCACTGCCAGGGGCTGTGGGATGTGCCAGAGGGGGCTGTGTCACAGCAGCACCTCTGTGGCTGTGTCCTGGAGCCCCAGAGCAGCTGGGATGTCAGAAAGGGGCTGTGTGACAGCTCCGAGTGGGCTGTGTGAGGTCACAGATGGGGCTGTGACATGACAGAGTTTGTTGTGTGAGGTCACTGAGCAGCTACAGCATCATAGAGGGGACTGTGTGACATCATAGAGATGGCTGTGACATCATAGCATGGCTGTATGTCCTCATAGACCTGGTTTTGAGGTCAAAGTATGTGCTGTGACATTACAGGGTATCTGTATGACATCACAGAGATGGTTGTATGACATCACTGATGGGGTTATGACATCACAGAGCTGGCTGTGACATCATAAAGGATGGTGTGAGGCCATTGAGCAGAGACTGACATCATAGAGGGTGGCTCTGTGACATCACAGACCTGGATGTGACGTCACAGAACAGACTGTGATATCACAGGTTGAATTTTTGACATCAGAGTCTTCTGTGACATCACAGTACAGCTGTATGACAACACATGATAACATCCCAGAGTTGGCTCACTTAACAGAGGTCAAACTTAACAGGACTTCAGTTATACCTTAACCTTAACTGAAACCTCCAATGCCACAATTTAGTAAAACAACAGCATTTACTGGATTTAACCCAATTTATAACCTATGACTTTTTGATTTAACAGAGGGATAATCCTTAACAATATTCAACTTAGCTTATAACTTATATTAAACTTTAAAAAGAGCAACACTAGGCAGCATTTAACTTAGCTTTTACCTAATGACTTACCCTCACCCACAGGCCTGACTGACTCAGATCTCCAAGGCACTCCAGCCCCTCCCAGAGCAGCATTTCTGCCACATTTGCCAGGGCACAGCACTGGTGTGTGCACACAGACACAAAGAGGCAGTGCAAGGCAGCTGTGAGAAATTCCCCTGCAGGGCAGGGAAATGCTCCCTGCGGATGCTTTGGCATCTCCCCAGCAGGCCAAGGGCTGAGCCTGGAGGAGTGGAGGGATCGGCCCAGGCTCCGTCCTTGTTTGGGGGTGCCCCGAGTGCAGCAAACGGGAGAGTTCCCGGCTCACAGAGGCCCCACTCCGAGGGAGGTGGCTGGCCCAGGAGAGCTGCAAGGGGCTCCTTTTGGAGCGCTGTTTGTAGGGCCCCAAGAGAGGGGCTTCAGGCACAGCAATGTTTCATCCTGGCCGCACTTGGCATCAACAGCTTTCTTTGCAAGGCTGAGAACAGGGATGTTGTGCCACGCAGGGAACAGGAACAGTTCCCAGGGCTGCTCCTGAAGCAAGCAGGAGCTGCTTGGGCAGCAGCAGTGCCTGGGAGCAGACAGTGTTTCTGATGAGCTGCAGAGGAGCTGAGCCCAGGGGCTGTTGGCCAAGGCCCAGGCCCAAGGAGCATTTCTCAGCTGGCAGGGCGGCCTGAGAAGGGGAGGGGGGAATGCACCAGCACAGGGCCCCATGGAACCAAGGGGCCATTGTGACACTGCAGGGCCCCATGGAACCAAGCAGAACATTCTGACGCAGGGTGGCTCCATGGAACCAAGCAGAACATTCTGACACTGTGAGGCTCCATGGAACCAAGGATCCATTGTGATATAACAGGGCCACATGGAGGCAAGTGGACCACAGTGACTCTGGGGGCTCCGTGGGACCAAAGGTCCATTGTGACACTGCGGGGCTTCATGGTATCATGGACACCATTGTGACAATGTGTGGCTTCGTTGAGCCAATGAGTCCTGCCCCTGCACCCTCACACAGGCTGAGATGGACACTGCTGGTTTCTCTGGCAGGCTCTCTGAGCCCAGCCCAGCTCCCTCCAAGCTGTCCCAGCTGCCCTGAGCTCTCAACAGCAGCCAGGGCCTCTCCCCAGCACAGCGCAGCCGGCTCTGGCCCCACAGCTCTGCTCAGGGCCGGCTGCTCTGGGCACTGCCCCACGGCCTCAGCCCCTCTGCAGGGCACAGCAGCAGCTGCAGCTCAGAGAGGCCTCAGCCCCAGCCATGGGGGAAGGTGCTTGGCCAAGGGAAAAGGAGGCTCCCTGGGTGCCCTGCTCCCCTCTCCCTGAGGTGCTGAGAGCTCTGCAGCCCCTCCTGCCATCTCATCTGCCCAGGCCAGCACAAGAGCCCTGGTCTTGGGGCTCTCAGGAGCTGCTCCTGCTCCAGGCCCAGGGCCCATCCCAAAGCTGGGATAGCCAGAAAGCTGTGCCCATTTCTGTTCATTCCTGTTCTAAGGAGGACGGATCCTCAGCCACCTGGAGAATGCTAATGAATTTTGCTACTCCAGAGGCCACCTCTTCCTTGGGCTCATGGAACCAAGAGGCCCCTGTGACACTGCAGGGCCTTGTGGAACCATGCAGAGCATTGTGACAGAGCAGGACCTCGTGTCATGATGGGGCCATTGGGACACTGCAGGGCCCCATGGAACCAAGGGGACAGTGTTGCTCCTCAGGGACTCATGGAATGAAGGAAACATGTTTGACACCATGGTGCCCTTGGGACCAAGAGGCCATGGTGACACTGTGGAACCAAGGAGAGCATTGCTGCACTGAGAGACCTCATGGAAGCAAAGATCCACTGAGACACTGCAGGGTGTTGGGGGACCAAGGTGCCATTGTGACACTGTGGGGCCCAAGGATCCAAGGGACTTTGTTACACCAAGGAGTCCCATGGAACCAAAGGGACACTGTGACCCTGGGAGGCCTCATGGAATCCTGGAGACCATTATGACACTCTAGGGCCCCATGGAACCGTGGTGACACCAGGTTGGCTGGGAGTGTTGATGTGCTGCAGGGTAGGAGGGCTCTGCACAGGGAGCTGGACAGGCTGGATCCAGGGCCCAAACCCAACAAGGTGAGGTTTAACAAGTCCAAGTGCCAGGTCCTGCACTTTGGCCACAGCAACCCCTGCAGTGCTCCAGGCTGGGGACAGAGTGGCTGGACAGCAGCCAGGCAGAAAGGGAGCTGGGGCACTGATGGACAGCAGGCTGGGCATGAGCCAGCAGTGTGCCCAGGTGGCCAAGGAGGCCAATGGCTCCTGGCCTGGATCAGGAGCAGTGTGGCCAGCAGGAGCAGGGCAGGGATTCCTCCCCTCTACTCTGCACTGGTTGAGCAGCACCTCAAGTGCTGTGTCCAGTTCTGGGCCCCCAATTTAGGAAGGCCATGGAGGGGCTGGAGCGTGTCCAGAGAAGGGCAACAAGGCTGGTGAGGGGTCTGGAGCACAAGTCCTGTAAGGAGCAGCTGAGGGAGCTGGGGTTGTTTATCCTGGAGGCTCAGGGAAGACAAGGTGTGTCAGTGTACAATTCGGACTTGATGATCTCCAAGGTCTTTTCCAACCTTGCTGATTCTGTGATTCTCTCAAACCACCCTTGGAGCAGGTGCAGGATGAGCCCTAGGCCTCCTCTTCAGAAGGTGCAGCAGCCCAGGTCCCTCAGCTTCTCCACACAGGTCCCAAAGCCCATCCTGTCAGTCCTGCAGAGCCTCTCCAGCTCCTCCTCCTTGCCCAGAACAGGGAGCCCCAGAGCCCGACACAGCAGCCCAGATGTGCCCCCCTGGCCTGTGCTGCCTCTGGCAAGGGAGCAGCACGAGGCCCTGCAGGACCCTGCAGACAATTCCTGAAGCACTTGTAGGATGATCCTGCTCCCCAGGGGACATTCCTGTGGTGCCAACTGGGAACTGAAATGGGGAGTGGGGCCAAAGAGGAAAGGGCAAACAGGGATGGGCTGTTAGCAGGGCAGGGAACAGGGGTGGGCAACAGGAAGAAATCTGGAGCAGGGAAGAGTAAAGAAAGCAAAGGTGAAGCAAAGGAAATGCTCAGGGCAGTTTGGGGGTGGCTGCCAGGCAGCCTTGGCTCTGAGCAACAACGTCTGCAGTGGCACAGGAAACTCACAGATCATGGGAACAAACTTTCTGTGTGACTTCAGAGGCCACGACAAACCTGAGTGGTTTCCCTCCTGTCCCCCAGCCCTTCCTGGCCCCAGGGGCTGATGGCATTTGTGCTCCCTCAGGTTCATCTCCCCACAGCAGCACCATGGGGGTGCTGACGCCTGCTCTGGGCAGTGCAAACAGGGGCTCCTGAGCCAGTGCTGCCGTGGCTGTGCCTGCAAGGATGCAGCACCTCTCTGAGCTGGGGGAGAGGCCAGGGCTGCACAGGGGGGATGTTGTTGGCAGCTCCATGAGGACGCTCTGGGACGCTGCCCTGGGGTGTCCAGCGCAGTGGGGATGGATCAGCCCCTGCTCTGCTGCTCCTTCCCGTCTCCCCCAGGGACCTTGCAGAGCCCCAGCCATGCTGTTTGCCCCCAGCCTGCCCACGGCCAGCCTGGGGCTGCTCACGGGGGTTTTCTGTGCTGAGCTTTGGCCTGGCCGTGTTCTTGAGAGAGCCTGGGCAAGGAGCCTGGAGCCCCCAGGCCCTGCCCTGAGGCGTCAGCGCTGCCCCAGCAGTGCCCATGGCCTGTCCCTGCTGCAGCCCCGGCACTGCCACCCCCAGGGCTGTGCCCGGCCCCGAGAGCACTCAGGCCCTGCAGCAACACCAGGGCCAGGAGGGCAGCGGGGCAGTGGCACGGGAGCAGCACTGGCAACACCAAGTGCTGCTGCTCCTGGGCACAGCTGCTGTGCCAGCACTGATCTGCCCCCAGCTCTGCACACAGACACTGCTGCTGCAGCTCCAGAGAAGGGAACAAAAGGGGCATCTCTGGAGAAAACTGCTGGGAGATCCTTTATTTCATTTAAAGCCACCAAGGGCACAGCCCCTCATTGGCACAGTCTGCGGCCACAGTGGAGGTGAAGAGAGAAATAAAATGAGAAATGGCACAAACAATAACATTTCATTGTGCACAATATTAGAAAGTAAATTGAAGAAAAAGAACCTCCAACATTAAAACAAGAAGTATCAAAGTTGACTTTTATTACAAGTGATTTACAGAAATTGGCCAGCAGTTTAATGTTTTTTTAAACCACCCAGTCATCAGTGTCCACACTGCAGCCTTGAGCTCCTGGTTCCTCAGGCTGTAGATGAGGGGGTTCAGGGCTGGAGGCACCACCGAGTACAGAACTGACACTGCCAGATCCAGGGATGGGGAGGAGATGGAGGGGGGCTTCAGGTAGGCAAATATGGCAGTGCTGATGAACAGAGAGACCACAGCCAGGTGAGGGAGGCAGGTGGAAAAGGCTTTGTGCCGTCCCTGCTCAGAGGGGATCCTCAGCACAGCCCTGAAGATCTGCACATAGGAGAAAACAATGAACATAAAACAGCCAAATACCAAACAGACACTGACTGCAATGAGCCCAAGTTCCCTGAGATAGGATTTGGAGCAGGAGAGCTTGAGGATCTGGGGCACCTCACAGAAGAACTGCCCCAGGGCATTGCCATGGCACAGGGGCAGGGAAAATGTATTGGCTGTGTGCAGCAGTGAATAGAGAAAGGCACTGGCCCAGGCAGCTGCTGCCATGTGGGCACAAGCTCTGCTGCCCAGGAGGGTCCCGTAGTGCAGGGGTTTGCAGATGGACACGTAGCGGTCGTAGCACATGATGGTCAGCAGGGCAAGCTCTGATCCAAGGAAGAAGATAATCAGAAAAACCTGTGCAACACATCCTGTGTAGGAGATGGTCCTGGTGTCCCAGAGGGAATTGTGCATGGCTTTGGGCACAGTGGTGCAGATGGAGCCCAGGTCAGTGAGGGCCAGGTTGAGCAGGAAGAAGAACATGGGGCTGTGCAGGTGGTGGCTGCAGGCTACGGCGCTGATGATGAGGCCATTGCCCAGGAGGGCAGCCAGGGAGATGCCCAGGAAGAGGCAGAAGTGCAGGAGCTGCAGCTGCCGCGTGTCTGCCAATGCCAGCAGGAGGAAGTGGCTGATGGAGCTGCTGTTGGACATTTGCTGTGGTTGCACATGGGGACCTGTTCATGAAGAAAAAGAGCAGTGAAAAATCAGGAGAGACTGGGACTCACCCACCCTTGTTCCTGCTCTGGGAAAATCTTCACCCAGGTCCCTGACTGAGCTCCAGCTGTGCTGTCTGAGTGTGCCAGGAGCAGCCAGGCCTGTGCCTGGGGACTCTCCAGGAGCCATCCCTGCCCTGCTGCCCTGGGTTTGTGGCCATGTGACAGAGGGAAAAAGCTGGATATTCAGGATTTGTCAGGGGAATCACTCTTAAAGCAGAAGGCCTTGTTGCCATGTTTACTCCCACTTCTAAAGATATTGAGAGCAGGAAGAAATTTTAGGCATTCTTTCCCTGCCCACAAACCATTCTTGGTTCTCTGAGGTCAGAAATCCCCAGCATTTCAGCTGCACTCAGAATTTCCCACTGAGAGATGTGAGAGGCAAAGGATTCCCTGTGGCTTAGGGAAGGTGAGGGGCTGGATGGGCTTGTTCCCAACTCCCTGGGTTTGCACCTTTGGCTGGAATCAGAGCACAATCACACTCCTGTGTCACCCTGGCATAAACCAGACCCTGCCCAGAGCAGAGGGATCCCTGAATGTCTCACCCTCTCTAAAGGTCTCTGGGCAAGGTCTCAGCACCCCCCTCTGCCAAAGACACTCACAGCTCCCTTGGCAGAGCCAACAGCATTTCCTCAGCTGTGGCATCTCTGCCCTTCCCCGTGGGACATTCAGGGAACTCTGAGAGGCTCTGGCACAGATTTGCAGCCAGGAGGGCAGCTCAGAGCTTGGAAGGACACAGCAAGGAGATCCCCAGGTGTGCCCATGATGGGATCTCAGGGAGGGGGCTCAGCTCATTCCCCTTTGCCATGGACTGCTTTGCCCACAGCCCCACAGGTGACAGGGAAGCTGGGACACCCCATTCCCATGGACACACCTGCCTGGCAGCAATCCCAAGGGCAGGGCCTGACTCAGCTGCTGCAGATGCCAGAGCCTCCCTGAGAGCCCCAGGTACCAATGACAATATCAGAGCAGTGCATTTAGGCTGTTTAGGAGGCTCCCAGCAGAGACTGAGCACTTAAACTTACAATTCTGACATCTCTGTAAATGTTCCAACATTACTTTGCTGTTCCTGGTGTGTCCCCTTCAACTCAGAATGTTCTGTGATTCTGGGATTACAATTCCTCTTCTGCTTCTCTCATCCCCTTTGTTGTCTATAATCAAAAGAGAAAAAAAAAACCCAAACCTTTGCAACAGTGTTAGAACAGTAAAGTAAAAACCAGACCTTTATTGGAAACTTCCAGGTGTCCCAGTGGGGTTGAGGCACACCCGGCCCCTTATTTCAACAATTTATTAAGATTGATTAATTAGGATATTTAACAGAAACATTCAATAGGAGATTCAGCTGCCCCAGTTACACACCCCAGGGTCAACCCACTGGAGTAGGTCCAAGGGTTTCTTTGCCCCACTTTCTGTTATGACTGTTCATATTCTGGTTAAAAAACAAAATGTTCTTCTTGTAGCTCCTCTCCCTGATGATAAGACTATACAGTATTTCAGAAATCTATTTAGAAGATGAGATTATAGTTCTAAAATCTAAGAGAAAGGTTAGGAAACATACCAGAATTAATTAATGATAATAGTTATATAAGTATATAATAGTAGTTTAATAGAGTTAATTAAGGATTATCATTTTATAACTACATAATAATAGTTTACAGATCTAAAAATATATTAAACATATATAAAAAGCAAAAATCTTTTTGTCATCATCCCAGCTTTCCCACCCTGCTTAAAGCAAGACATTGAAAACAGTCTCAGGAAAGCTCCTGATCTTTACAGCAATTCCAGTCTCACCTTCTTTTGGGAAGTGTCCTCTGGAGCTGTGCCCAGGCAGGACTGGAGCTGGGAGCAGCCCTGCCCCACACAGCCCCTCTCAGCAGCAGCCCCTGCCCTGCTCAGGGTGGCTCCTTCCCCCCACAGCTTCTCCCCAGCGCTGGGAGCAGCTCCCCGGGCCGGCTGAGAGCTGTCCCTGGCAGGCAGCAGAGTCCCTGCCCCAGCACAGCGCCCTGGGCTGCAGGACCCTGCTCTGCAGGACAGCCCTGGGCACCCCTGGCTGCTCTGCACAAGGGACAGGCAGAGAATGTACTCACAGAGTCTGTAGGCACTGGCATGTTCCAGCTTGAGGAGATGCCTCCAGGAGCTGCAGCTGCATTGTCCTGCAGCCAGAGGCTTCCTGTGCCAAGGGCTGGCAGGGATTCTGCCCCAGGCACTTCTCAGCCCCTTCCCAGCCCTGACTGATTGAAGCTCTCTGTGCCTCTGGGCTGTGCCCAGGGTGGCTGCAGGCAGTGCCCCAGCCCTGCTGGGCTGGCAGAAGAGCTGCTCAGCAAGAGAAATGTGCTTTTGAAGCTCTTCTTGGTTTCCAGCAGCTGCCTCTGTGCCAGGAGCCCGGCCCAGCTCAGCAGCACAGACACAGCAGCAGGACTTTAATGAGCCTCTTGGGGCTTTGTGCTGAGGCCCTGAACATCAGTCCCTGACAGGGAGGGGAAGAAAGCTCTCAAGAACTCCAAGTCAGAATCCAACTCCAAAGTTTCTTTCACTTTTAATGGGTCCCACTGAGGGACGTGACTGAGAAAGTGTCCCCAGGCCCCAGGCAGAGCAGAGCACTGGAGGCACTGATGACAGCTGGGGACAAAGAGAAGCCAAGGCTTGGTGCCCTGGGCCACAGCAGCCAATGCTGTGCCAGCAAGGGCTGTGAGGGGACACCTTGTCCTGAGGCCCTGGGGCCTCCTGGCACAGCCCCAGCAAGGCTGGCCACTGTCACCCCCTTGGCCTGCCCTCAGCATCCCCCCTAGCCCACATGCCAGTGGCCTCAGGGATCTGCTGGAAGGAGTCCCTGGGGAGCCTTGCTCAGGAATGGCCCTGGGGGCTCCTTCATGCTCCCAGGGACTGCAGCTTTTTCAAAGGACTTTGGCTTTTGCTTTGGAGTCTCTGAGAGCTTTGTGCAATCCTGGCCTCCAATTATCTGCTGTAATTAGTCCCTTGAGAGCCTTTGTCAGTAACAACACTCAGTGGGGCTCATTAATGCTTCAAGGTACTTCAGTTATTTTAAGATACTTGCTATCTCCTTTTGATACAGACTCTAAGAGAAGTTTGTGCAATCCTGGCCCCAATTATCTGCTTTAACGAGTCCCTTGGGAGCTTTGCATTGACACTCAGTGGGGCTCATCAATACTTTGAGATACTCAGGGCTTTTTCAGCTACTTTGGATTTTCCTTCCCACACTGAGTCTCTGGGAGGTTTTTGTGCAATCCTGGCCTCCAGTTCTCTCCTCCAAGGAGTCCATGAGGAGCCTGTGTTGGGGATGGACCTCAGTGGCACCCATTATTGCTTCGAGACACTTTGGGTTTTTCCTCTGCTATTGACTCCTGGAAAGGTTTGTGCAGTCTCTCCTCAGGTCCTGAAGTTGAAGGGCTCAGCTCCAAATGCACCATGGGGCTCATTAGGATCAAGCAAATCCTACCAAACCATGGCTGTGCCTTGATTTCCCTCTGGTTTGGTGCAGTTCTTAGGAAAGTTTCCTACAACAGTTATGGAGAAATAGTTCAAAGAGCTTCTAAGAAATATGTATTCCTATTTTAAAAGGTGTATTTTATTAATGTTCTCTTTAGAGCAGAGGTGATTGCAGCATTCAGTGATGGATATTGATCCAGGGTCTCTCCTAAGGAGGTCTGGCCAGGTCAGAGAAGCTGTGCCTTGAGGTCTGACCCAGTGGGGACAACCTTGCTCCACATTCCCCAGCCCCATCCTGTCTCTCCTCACTCCCCTGGGACCTGCTTTGCTCACAGAACTGGCTGCACTCAGGCAAAGAGGGGTTTTCCTTCTTTGATTTTAGCAATCTAAAACTGCTGAGTTTCCCCATGGAAAACAGACACCCTCCTCAAGTGTGTGCCAAGGCCAAGGTGCCACCAAGGAGGTTCCCCTTCCCCAAGGCAGAGCCACACAAGGAATGTTTCAGACACACAGGGAGTTCTACAATGAACACAACCCCAGAGTTGTCTGAAGGCAGAATTAGAGCAGCTGCTGAAGGACAGACAAGCTTTGAACTCCTTGCAGCTGAAAGCACCAAGTGGGTTGTTGGGAGGTGTGTGAGTGAGGCAAGAGTGAGGGAAGGGAAATGCAGAGAGCCCTGGAAGTGTTTCTGTGCAGACAGGCTGCTGCAAGGGCAGCGTTGGACTTCTCTGGACTTCTCCCCAGTGACCTCTCAGAGCCCCCTGAGATGTCACACAGACACCTGGGATATCACAGCCCACTCAGTGATCTCACACAACCTGCCCAAGGATGTCACACCACCATTCTGTGATGTCACAGCTCTTCCCATATGCCACAAAACCACCTCGTGATTTCACACAGCGTTCTATGATGTCACACAGCCACATTTGATGTCATAGTTCATTCTGTGATGTCACAGTCAGCACTGTGATGTCATACAACCTGTCCTGAGATGTCACATGGCTTTTCTATGATGTCACTGCCCACTCTAGGATTTCATATCACCACCATGTGACTTGACAGCCTGTTCTGTGATGTCTCACAACCAACCAGTGATATCACAATCCACCCTGTGGTGGCTCTGTCATGTCACAACCTGCTCTGTGATGTCAGAATCCTTTCTGTAATGATGTACATTCGACCTCTGATGTCATAGTCATGTCTCTGATGTCACAACCCACTAAGTAACATCACCCAGCCCACTCTGTGATGTCATACAGCCACACTGTGACATCACACACCTCTTTCTGATGTCACACAGTCCCCTCTATGACGCTGTAGCTGCTCAGTGACCTCACACAACAAACTCTGGCATGTCACAGCCCCATCTGTGACCTCACACAACCCACTCAGAGCTGTCACACAGCCCCTTTCTGACATCACAGCTGCTCTGGGGCTCCAGGACACAGCCACAGAGGTGCTGCTGGGACACAGCCCCCTCTGGCACATCCCACAGCCCCTGGCAGTGCTGAGCCCCTGGCAGCTCTGTCTGGGCCTGCTCTCTGTGTCCCTGAGCTGCCCTGGCAGGGCCCCAGCCCTGCTGGGCTGTGCTCAGGAGCTGCTCCTGGCCAGAGCTGTCTCTCTGCAGTGCTGCCCTTGCCAGGAGCTGCCTCTGGGCCAGGAGCCCGGCCCAGCTCAGCAGCACAGACACAGCACCAGCACTTTCATCACCCTCTCGGGCCTTTGGGGCTCTTGGCATCACACTCAGTCCCTCAGAGTGTGCTCCAAAAACTCCTCAAGAGCTCCAGGTCAGATGGAAACACTGAAGTTTCTTGTAGTTGAAATGAGAGACACGAGTGAGAAAGCGTCCCCAGGTTCCAGGCAGAGCAGAAGACTGGAGGCCCTGATGGCAGCTGGGGACAAGCAAGGGAAAGGTGTCTGTGGTGCTGAGCAAAGCTGGATGTGTTTCAGGAATGGCAAGGGCCAAGGGCTGAGCCCCAGCCCCTGGCAAGGCAGATGCTGTCCCTCCCTCATTGCTCAGGGCTCTTCCCGGGCCACTGGCATGTGAGGATGTGCAATGCCAAGGGCAGCACCATGGGGCGGCCCCTGCCAGGCTGCTGAGCAGGGACAAGGAGGCAATGAGGCCCCAGGGCTGCCAGGGTCACTTGTCCCCTGCTGGCCTCAGGCCCAGGGCCAGCAGCCATGGCCAAAGGGCTGCACAAGTTGCCTCTGGCAGGGCCTTGCAGCTGCACAGCCCAGGGCCCTCAACTTCTACCTGCTGCTTATGTGATGAGGCCTCCAAATCCCATCCTGGGAGATTTTTGGGTCCTCTCCATGGTCTGTGAAAATGGAAACACTGGTGAAAGTTATTTTCTACCAAATCTTCCAGTGACAGAAAAAGGATCAATATGTTTAAAGTGACTAAAAGTGGATTTGGATTTGTTAGAAGAAGGAAATATTTACAATCAGAGTGGCACAAAACTGCAACTGCTTTTCCAGAGAAATGGATGCCCCATCCCAGGACTGCTCCCAGAGCAGGAGCTCTGTGCAACCTGACACAGTGAAAGCCCCTCCCCAAGGATGGAATTGCTGTTGTGTGGGTTCTCTGATGTGCTGGGTGCCCTCACAACCCTCCTGGCCAGAATGTCTGCTGAGGGCCAGCCAGGCTGCTGCAGTGGCACTGACCTCACAGCCATCACCATTGCAGCCATGTCCCCTGGGCCTGGCTCTCCCCTTTCCTCTGCCCCTGCCTTGTCTCTGCTGCCATGAAGAGTTGTTTCATTATTATCTTGTCCCCAAGGTGCTGGGGCCAATTGCTTCCCAGTCAGGCTCCTGGAGCAGCTGTGGCTTTTCAGAGCCCAGCCAGAAATGAGCCCTGAAGCAGCAGCTCTGCAGTGCTGGCCACCAGGCCGGGGTGCCAAGGGAGCCTTCTGGCCATGGCCTGGAAGCAGCTGCTGCTGCCAAGGTGCCTTTGGTGCCTCAGGCTGTCCCTGGCACAGCTCCCAGCACGGCACTCTGCACTTGTGCCCGAGCCCTTCCCTGGCTTGGGGCTGGCCTGGGGCTTTTCCTGCAGCAGGATCTGCCCTGGGCATGGCACAGGAAAGGCAGTTCCTGCTGGAGCAGGAGGCTGTGCCTGGAATGGGCTCAAACAACTCCAGCAAAGCCCTGTTCACCTCAAAATTGCTCCCTAGAGCACTGTAGTAAATAACTCTTTTTCTTTATTTAGTCTGTGGTGTAAATAAATCTGTCTAATCATGCCAGAATCAGTCACAGTGGCATTTGTATAAATACATCTGATATTCCATTGTTAATCCTGTGGGGAAAATTGCATTACGGTTCAATTCCACCTGTCCAGTCTTTACACATAAGCCTTTGACAAACTCTGGGGCTGGGACTGGATCCAGCTGCTCCCAGTCTCCTCTCATAGAAAGAATTTCAAAGTCTAGGCAGCCTGAAGGGGTTTGAGGATCCCTGGTGGCTGTTGAGTGTCATTTCTGCACCTCATGACACAGCAGGAGTTTCTCCAATAAAGAAATAAATCTTTTGCCTGAAGCTCCCACTCTGCCCGCGACAGGAAGCCCTGGGAGTGTCTGCGACATCCCGGCTCTTTGGCAGCCTGGGGACTCCTGGGATGTCACCGTGGAGCCCCCGGGAGTGCCTGTGACAGAGCGGTGCCTTTGCAGCCCAGGGTCCCCTGGGATGTCACCATGGAATTGCTGTGACTGCGTCTGAGCACACGGCTCTTCAGCATCCCCAGAAACCCCTGGGAGGTATCTGTGGAGCCCCTGTCTCTGGCTGTGACACTCTGGCTCCTGAACAGCCAGGAGACTCTTGGAATGTCCCCATGGAGCCCTTCTGAAGGCCTGTAACAAATGTGATCCTTGGTAGGCAACCATCACCGGCCCCATGTAGCGATGGTCTGTTTCCATGGCAACTATCACCAGGACCTGTTGCCATTGTCTGTTTCCATGGCAACCATCACAGCCCCTGTTGCTATGGTCAGTCCCTTGTCAGCTCCATGGAGACCCCATGCCAGGGGTGGTTGCCATGGACACCAGCTCAGACCTGAAGCCAGAGCCCGTTGCCATGGCAACCATTTGCAGTCCCATCCCCAGGCTCATGGGATCCCAGAGCCACAGAATTGGCTGAGTTGGGAGGGAGCCATGGGGATCCTCCAGTCCAACTGCTGGCCCTGCACAGGACACCCCAACAATCCCAGCCTGGGCCTGGCAGCGCTGGCCAAACGCTGCTGGAGCTCAGCCAGCCCTGGAGCTGGGAGCCTTCCCTGGGGAGCCTGTTCAGTGCCCCAGCAGCCTCGCGGGAAAAACCTTTTCCTCACATCCAGCCTAAACCTGCCCGCCTCAGCTCCAGCCGCTCCCTCCACTCCTGGCCCTGGGCACCAGAGGGAAGAGGTTCCTGCAGCCCCCAGCCAGGGACCCGCTCCCAAGGCTGCTGCCATGGCAACCAGGCCTGGCACCAGCTGGGATGCTCGGTTTCCATGGGCTGGGCTTCAGGAATGGCATTCCTCAATTTCCTGCTTCAGCTAAAATTGTGCTGCTGCTCGCTTCCCTCCCACCTCCCATGGAAAGCACAAAAGGCAAGGATCCCATGCTGGGATAAGAACAATTTATTTGGAACAGCAACGGGATAAGGAACAAACAGGAATAGAAACAATATGGATAACAGAAGAGATAAGAAAAACTATTCACAGGGAAAACTAAAATGCGACTGACTGGCTCTTCCTGGCCATGTATTTCCTCCTTCCAAGAAAGGACACTCTTCTCCTCTGGTGAGGGAGAGAGAGTCCTTTTCCTGCCCCTGGCAATGACCTGAGATGGGATTGAATATAATGACAAGGACATGGTCAGACTCTCATGTTCATTGATCTCACATCATGACATTGCCATGGGCAGGAAAAGGGACAGGTATGTTCCCAGCATGGATCACAGGGAACATGGATCACCAGGTCTCTGCCAAACTTGAATTTTCCAAGGGGGGATGAAGCTTTAGCAGTGCACAAAGCTCTTCATTTACTTGGGGCACTCGCAGGGCTTCCCTTAGTGGTGCCTCCGTTGGTGTCTGGTCAAGTTAGAGCGCTGGGTGAAGCTCTTCCCACACTGGGGACACTCGTAGGGCTTCTCCCCAGTGTGGATGCGCCGGTGGGTGATGAGGTGGGAGTTGTGCTTGAAGCCCTCCCCACAGTCGGGGCAGCGGAAGGGCCTCTCATCCGTGTGAATCCGCTGGTGCCTGATGAGAGTGGAGCTCCTCTGAAACCTCTTCCCACACTCAGGACACTCGTAGGGCCTCTCCCCAGTGTGGATGCGCTGGTGAATGATGAGTTTGGACCTGCAGCTGAAGCCCTTCCCACATTCCCCACACCTGTAGGGCCATTCCCCAGTGTGGATCATCTGGTGGCAGATCAGGCTGTTGCTCCACCTGAACCTCTTCCCACACTCCAAGCACTTGTAGGGCTTCTCCCCATCCTGAAGCTGCTCATGGACCACCACCTCAGAGCCCCGGCTGGATCTCCGGCTGCCTTCCCGGCACAGGGTGGGTCTTTCCTCCTCAGAGCACCCTGGGATGGGTTTGGAGCCCCTCCTCCTGCGGGACCTCTGGGGATTTTCCTCCCTGTTGGAGTCCTGCACCGTGGAGCCACTCAAAACGTCCTCTTCCACAAGGTTCTGCCGTGGGGATTTGTCCTCCCTGGACTCCATCCTCAGCTCCTTGTCTGGGGGAGGAAGGACAAGGAGAGGATGGGATTTGCCTCCGTGCCAGAGGGAAGGGGAAGGAGATCCCCCCAGTGCGTCCCCGGCAGGACGGCGTCGGCAGCGGGGTTGTCCTGCAGCCGGGGGCCAGGCTGGGCTGGGAGATGGAGCAGGAGAGAGGGGGAAAGGGGCACTGACTTCCTCCTCACCTGCCTGGGTGTCCTGGGGCATCTTCCTCTTCCTCACAGCCTCCTTCTCCATATGGTCAAGGTTTGGGATTGGGAAATCCTGGTTCAGAAGAAAACAAGGAATGAGCACGTTGAGTTTGAAGGTCCCTCTGTTCAAGTCCCTCTCTAGAAGTCACCGGGAATCTGGAGAGTCTTGGTTTGAAAGGAAAGGTGTTTGCTAAGGAAGGCAGAAACCTACACTGAAATAGATAAAAATGTAAGCAACCTGCCACCTCTTAATTATTATAATCTTGATATCAAAGTGATCTCAGATAAAGATATAGGAATCGGAAGAATAATTCCTTACTAAAGAAATTAAAATGAAAATCAGCAGTACAAAAGAAAAAAAACAACAGAAAACAACTCGCTGAGACAGTCAGAATACAACCTTATACCCCGTTGGTCAGGGTGCTGGTAGCAGTCTGATTAAATGGTGGCTGCAGTCCTCCTGGAGTGACTGATGTGGTTCTGTTGAAGCAATGATCCCATAGAAGATTGTAGCTTACCTCTGAAGTTCCGGTGCTGTAGATGGGTCTGGTCTCTCCTCTGGGAATCCAGTGGACAAAGACTGCCTGTGGTGCTCTGATTCCAAGATTATATCCATGCAGGAATGCTTGGCTCCTCCCCCTGGGTGGAGCATCTCCCAATGGGATGATGTCATTTTATCAGTCATGCAGTGTGACTCAATGGCCCATTAACAGAAGATATCCCCTTGGAGGAAGGATGGATGGTGGAAGAGATAAAGAACACTGCCCCACCTGGTTTTAACAGCTGGCCCATTAACAGAAGATATCCCCCAGTTATGAGGGATGGGTCATGGAGGAGATAATGAAAACTGCTCCACTAGTTTTTAACAGATGTTGATAGAATACATACTTTTGGTTACAACTTGCATTGCAACCCAAGACATGGGGTCCATAAAAATTTTACACCACTAAAATTTGGCCCTGAAAATGCCTCCCAGGAGTTCTAGTTCCATCTATGTTTTCTCCCTTTTGGTGTTCAGGCTTTCACCCCTGTCCCAGCTGCTGGGGGTCACGCTTGTACTGTGGGTCCCCTGTCTACTCGGTCCCTGACCTCTTCTGGCTGCTGGGAGTGCCCCAGGAATTTGAAAACTTCCTCCCATTTCTATCTCCCCACTTTGGGATGCTGGAAGTTTTTGGGGTCCCAGGGTCCCTGCTCCCCTTATTCCCTAGTTGGGGGGGCATTGGGTCCAAGGAGACACCCTGTCCCTCTCTATTTAATTGAGGGTCCCACAAATCATGGCGCTCCTCCTCTCTGGGCTCCCCACTTTGGGGTCCTGGGGGTCACAGGGCTCTGCTCCTCCAGGCTGCCTCTGCCAGCAGCTGCCACTGGGAACCCCAAATGTCCCCCCAAAGGGCATTTTCTTCTCAGCCTTGGTGTTCTTCATTCTCCAATCATCACCCCCAAAAACCCAACCCAGGAAGCCCCCAGGATATCTGGGCCGAGCTCCCCCTCCCTGGCAACCTGTGGGATAGGGGGGTGTTTATCCCACGGATGGGGGGGCTGTGAATTCAGGAAGTGAATCCCAGCTAGACTGGGATATACTGGGCCTGAGATCATATTGAAAAAAGAGCACCTAACTGGGATTACTAGGAGTGTCTGGGAATTGCTATGGAGATGCTGAGAGCAGCTGGGATATACTGGGAGTGTCTGTGACCATACTGGGGATGACTGGGAACACACTGGGAACAATGGGAACCATGCTGGGGACAACTGGGAGCAACTGGGAGTGACAGGGTCTACACTGGGGGCAACTCCAGCTGGGCATAACTGGGACCATGCAGGGAGCAGCTGGGATCATCTGGGAAGTGACTGGGACTATACTGGGGCCAACTGGGATCAACTGGAATCATGCTGGGAGGAACAGGGAGCAGCTGGAACCATCCTGAGGGTAACTGGCATCCTACTGGGATCACAGTGGGAGAAGTTGGGCCATGCTGGGCAAGACTGGGACCATACTGGCAGCAACTAGTACTGCACTCAGGGTGACTGGGAGTGGCTGGGAGCAACTGGGATCAGGCTGGAAGCACCTGAGGAGTGACTAGGAGCAACTTGGATAGACTGGGAGAGACTGAAACCACAGTGCAGGTAAATGGGAACAACTGGAACCACACTGGATGATCCTGGGAGCAGCTGTGCCCATGCTGGGATTATACTGGGATCCAAGTGGAACTAACTGGTATCATAATGTGAGTGACTGAAAAGGTGCTGGCTGTGACTGGAATCATGCTGGAGGTGACTGGGAGCAACTGGGCCCATCCTGGGAGTGACAGGGAGTCACTCTGGCCATGACTGGAATCATGCTGGGAGGATCTGGGAGTGAATGGAACCATACTGGGGGTGGCTGGGTGCAACAGCAAATACTGGGAGTGAGTGAGATTGTAGTGGGAGTGACTGGGATCATCCTGGAAGTGTTTTTCTGTCGATCTTACGTGTTTCTGGTCTCCTTTTCTTCTCCTTCCTATCCTACGTACCTGGAACATTTTTGGATATATTAATGTTACCCAAAATCTTAAGGGTTAACACTTTTTAGGATAAATGAGCTAAGTTTGCAAAGTTAATGCTTTGGTAGGAGTTTTATGTTCAGTTGGATGTTGTATTAAACTCTTTGCCAAAATTCCTTGATTGTCTATATTTTGCCAGTGAAATTTTGTGTCATTTTGACCTCTTAGCTCAGTTGGTCAGAGCATGGTGCCAGTTTTACTGAGGTTGTGGGTTCAGTCCTTGTGGGGCCATTCACTTAAGAGCTGGACTTGATGGTCCTTGTGGGTCCCTTCCTACCAAGAATATTCTTTGCATCTGTCCATGCTGAGAAGGTCTGGTTGTTGTTTCTCCTGTGCGCCAAACTCAAGCACAGGAACCTTTGGTTACCACCAGCATTGAAGTGTTCTGGGGTGTTACAGCCCCGCAGGCTAACAGTGACCTCTTGTTTCCATAAGGCCCCACAGTGTCCCACTGGTCCCTTGGTTCCATGGGCCCAAGAGTGCCACAATGATCCCCTTGGTTCCACAACTTCCCATGGTGTCACACTGGCCCCTTGGTTCCATAAGGATCTGGAGTGTCACACAGGTTTATGGCATTTGTCCTTGCTGCCCCTCACATCCCACTGCCCCACAAAGAGCCCCGAGCCACCCGTGAGGGACAGGCCCTGCTGGGCCAGGCCTGGCCTCAGGGCTTGGCCTTTCTGCTTCCTCCAACCCAGCCAGGGCTTGCTCAGCATTGCAGTTCCCTGCTCAGAGCCTTTGGCTCCCGGCAATCCTGGCCTCCAGGATCTGTTCTCACCAGTCCCTGGGGAGCCTTTGGCAGTCCCTGCCCTCAGTGGGGCCAATTGAAGCTCCAAGGGACTTGGAGTTTTGCTTCTGACTCCTTGAGCAGCTTCTTCAGTTTGAAGGAGGGACAAAGGAGGATCAGGGAAAGGAGTAGGAAGCACGAGGTCAAGCACTCCCTGAATTCACAGGCCCCCACCTGTGGGATCATCACCCCCCATCCCACAGGTGACCGGGGTGGGGGAACTTGGCCCAGATATCGTGGGGGGTCCTTCTTGGGTTGTGCTTTTTGAGGGGGGATGTTTGGAGAATGAAGAACTTCAAAGCTGAATGGAAAATGCCCCTTGGGGGGATACTGGGGCGTCTCAGCATCCCTACGTGAGGAGATGGAAACAGGGGGAACTTTTCATATTCCTGGCACTCCCAGCAGCCTGAAGAGGTCAGGGACTGAGTAGACAGGGGACCCCCAGTACAAGCGTGACCCCCAGCAGCTGGGACAGGGAGGAACCCCTGAACACCAAAGGGGAGAGACGAGAGATGGGGAACACCTGGGAGGCATTTTCAGGGCTGAATCTTGGTGTTTGGGAGGTTTTTATGGACCCCATTTCCTGGGTTGCAATGCAAGTTGTAACCAAAAGTATGTATTCTATCACCATCTGTTAAAACCAGGTAGAGCAGTTTTCTTTATCTCTTTCATCACCCATCCCTCATAACTGGGGGATATCTTCTGTTAATGGGCCAGCAGTTAAAACCAGGTGGGGCAGTGTTCTTTATCTCTTCCACCACCCATCCTTCCTCCAGGGGGATATCTTCTGTTAATGGGCCATTGAGTCTCAGTGCAGGAATGATAAAATGACATCATCCCATTGTGAGATGCTCCAGCCAGGGGGAGGAGCCAAGCATTCCTGCATGGATATAATCTGGGAATCAGAACACCAGAGGCAGTCTTTGTCCACTGGATTCCCAGAGGAGAGACCAGACCCATCTACAGCACCAGAACTTCAGAGGTAAGTTACAATCTTCTATGGGATCATTGCTTCAACAGAACCACATCAGTCACTCCAGGAGGACTGCAGCCACCATTTAATCAGACTGCTGCCAGCACCCTGACCAACAGGGTGTAAGGTCCTGACTCTGTTGGTGCGTTGCTTTTTGTTCGTTTTGTTGGGGTTTTTTTCTACTGCTGCATTTTCATTTTCCTTTCTTTAGTAAAGAACTTATATTCTTTTTCCCATATTGTTACCTGAGAGCACTTTGGTTTCAAGATTATAATAATTCGGAGGGGATGGGATACTTATATTTTTTATCCATTTCAGTGGTGATTTCTGCCTTCCTTAGCAAACTCCTTTCAAACTAAGTCACGTCAGAGGCCCAGGTGACTTCTAGAGATGGGCTTCGTAAGAGGAACCATCAAACTCATTGTGCTCATTCCTTGTTTTCTCTCAAACCAGGAGTTTCCAATCCCAAACCTTGGCTGGATGGAGAAGCAGGCTGTGAGGAAGCGGAAGATCTCCCAGGAGACCCAGGCAGGTGAGGAGGAAGTCAGTGCCCCTTTCCCCCTCTCTCCTGCTCCATCTCCCAGCCCAGCCTGGCCCCCGGCTGCAGGACAACCCCGCTGCCGACGCCGTCCTGCCGGGGACGCACTGGGGGGATCTCCTTCTCCTTCCCTCTGGCACGGAGGCAAATCCCATCCTCTCCTTGTCCTTCCTCCCCCAGACAAGGAGCTGAGGATGGAGACCAGGGAGGACAAATCCCCACGGCAGAAACTCGTGGAAGAGGCAATTTTGAGCAGCTCCACAATGCAGGAATCCAATGGGGAGGAAAAGCTCTGGAGATCCCACAGGAAAAGGGGATCCAAACCCATCCCAGGGTGCTCTGAGGAGGAAAGACCCACCCTGTGCCAGGAAGGTGGCCAGAGATCCAGCCAGGGCTCTGAGCTGGTGGTCCACGAGCGGCTTCAGGATGGGGAGAAGCCCTACAAGTGCTTGGAGTGTGGGAAGAGCTTCAGCCAGAGCAACAGCCTGATCCGCCACCAGATGATCCACACTGGGGAATGGGCCTACGAGTGTGGGCAGTGTGGAAAGGGCTTCAGCAGGAGCTCCCACCTCATCATCCACCAGTGCATCCACACTGGGGAGAGGCCCTACGAGTGTCCTGAGTGTGGGATGAGGTTTCAGAGCAGCTCCAATCTCCTCCTGCACCAGCGGATTCACACAGATGAGAGGCCCTTCCGCTGCCCTGACTGTGGGGAGGGCTTCAAGCAAAACTCCCACCTCATCAGGCACCAGCGCATCCACACTGGGGAGAGGCCCTACAAGTGTCCCCAGTGTGGGAAGAGCTTCTCAGACAGGTCTAACTTTGGCAGACACCAACGGAGGCACCGGTAAGGGAAGCCCTGCAAGTGCCTCAAAATACAGGAAGAGCTTTGTGCACTGCTCCAGCTTCATCCGCCCATGGAGGATCCACATTGGGAAGAGACCTGGTGATCCATGTTCCCTGGGATCCATGCTGGGAACACACCTGTACCTTTTCCTGCCCATGGCAATGTCATGATGTGGGATCAAAGAATGTGAGACTGTGATCATGGTCCATTATATTCAATCCCATCTCAGGTCATTGCCAGGGGCAGGAAAAGGGCTACCTCTCTCTCACCAGAGAAGGGTGTCCTTTCTTGGCAGGAGGAAATACATGGCCAGGAAGAGTCAGTTGGTGGTATTTTAGTTTTCCCTGTGAATGGTTTGTCTTATCCTTTCTGTTACCAAAATTGTTTCTGTGTCTGTTTGTTCCTTATCCCGTTGCTGTTATTCATAAACTATTCTTATCCCAGCCTGGGATCTTTGCCTTTTGTGCTTTCCATGGGAGGTGGGAGGGAAGCGAGCGGCAGCGCAGTTTCAGCAGGAGCAGGAAATTGGGGAATGCCATTCCTGAAGCCCAGCCCATGGAAACCGAGCATCCCAGCTGGTGCCAGGCCTGGTTGCCATGGCAGCAGCCTTGGGAGCGGGTCCCTGGCTGGGGGCTGCGGGAACCTCTTCCCTCTGGTGCCCAGGGACAGGAGTGGAGGGAGTGGCTGGAGCTGAGGCGGGCAGGTTTAGGCTGGATGTGAGGAAAAGGTTTTTCCCGCGAGGCTGCTGGGGCACTGAACAGGCTCCCCAGGGAAGGCTCCCAGCTCCAGGGCTGGCTGAGCTCCAGCAGCGTTTGGCCAGCGCTGCCAGGCCCAGGCTGGGATTGTTGGGGTGTCCTGTGCAGGGCCAGCAGTTGGACTGGAGGATCCCCATGGCTCCCTCCCAACTCAGCCAATTCTGTGGCTCTGTGATCCCATGAGCCTGGGGATGGGCCTGCAAATGGTTGCCATGGCAATGGGCTCTGGCTCCAGGCCTGAGCTGGTGTCCATGGCAACCACCCCTGGCATGGGGTCTCCATGGAGCTGCTAAGGGACTGACCACAGCAACAGGGGCTGTGATGGTTGTCATGGAAATAGAAAATGGCAAGAGCACCTGGTGATAGTTGCCATGGAAACAGACCATCGCTACATGGGGCTGGTGATGGTTGCCTACTACAGATCACATTTGTTACAGGCCCTCAGAGGAGCTCCATGGGGACATTCCAAGAGTCTCCAGGCTGTTCAAGAGCTGGAATGTCACAGGCAGAGACAGGGGCTCCACAGAGACCTCCAAGGGATTTCTGGGGATGCTGAAGAGCCGTGTGCTCAGACGCAGTCACAGCAATTCCATGGTGACATCCCAGGGGACCCTGGGCTGCAAAGGCACCGCTCTGTCACAGGCACTCTTGGGGGCTCCACGGTGACATCCCAGGAGTCCCCAGGCTGCCAAAGGGCCGGGATGTCACAGACACTCCCAGGGCTTCCTGTCATGGGCAGAGTGGGAGCTTCAGGCAAAAGCTTTATTTCTTTATTGGAGAAATTCCTGCTGAGTCATGAGGTGGAGAAATGACACCCAACAGCCACCAGGAATCCTCAAAACCCTCTAAGATGCCTAGACTTTTAAATTCCTTCTAAGAGAAGAGACTGGGGTGGCTGTCCACTCCAATCCCGGTCCCAGACTTTGTTTAAGTGTAAAAGACTGAACAGGTGGAATTGAACCATAATGCAATTTGTCCCACAGGATTAACAATGGCATACCATCCATCTTTTTTGGTGCCCATTGCCAAAATTGGTACTCTCCCTTAAACATTTCCTGTATCCAAGGGTATCTCCCAAAAAAAACCAGCTAGCTCGGGCTGGCCTTGGCCTCTGGTGGTCACCTCGCATCAGCCCCTGTGAGGCTCTGTTCCTTCCTATGGAAAAGCTCCAGCCTTCTTGTCCTGGGACCATTTAGAATTTGGCATCCCAAATTCCATAGATCTAAGAATTGCTCCAAGACAAAAGCAGCCAGGACAGAGGGGTTATGTTGGCCTTGTCCTCTTGTGATTTTCTTAGACTATAAGCAGTCTGTTTTCATTTGAAAACCCCTTGGAGAATGCCCAGAGATCTCCCAATGTGGGGTTTTGAGGCCTCAGGCACATGACCACTCTATAGGGACAAAGGAGCTCTGCGCTCCATGGGGTGGAGACTGAGGACAGTGGAGGAGAGCCATGAGAGTGTTTAAGGAGAAGTTTCAGAGACTGTGGATCTTTTTGACATAGTGGAAAACAGCCAGAGAAAGAAAGAATTGATGCAGAGTGCAGCTGGGGAGGCCCAGAGTGGACACCAGGAGAAAGGAATTTGTGTCCCAGGACAGGGCTGTGGTGCAACACATCCCCCAGAAGGAGTCTGGAGCAGCCCAAGGCTTTGTGTGGCCAGGCAGAGTCAGGCAGGACGCAGAGCTGTCAGCAAAGGAAGGGGACAGTGAGGTGGGGCAGCCGGGGGATGACGACAGCCTGCAGGGACAGAGGCACAGGGCATGGACACCACAGGGCAGCCTGGGCTGGAGAGGGCACAGGGATGGGCAGCAGCTGCAAGGCCCTGCCAGAGGCAACTTGTGCAGCCCTTTGGCCATGGCTGCTGTCCCTGGGCCTGAGGCCAGCAGGGGACAAGTGACCCTGGCAGCCCTGGGGCCTCATTGCCTCCTTGTCCCTGCTCAGCAGCCTGGCAGGGGCCGCCCCATGGTGCTGCCCTTGGCATTGCACATCCCCACATGCCAGTGGCCCGGGAAGAGCCCTGAGCAATGAGGGAGGGACAGCATCTGCCTTGCCAGGGGCTGGGGCTCAGCCCTTGGCCCTTGCCATTCCTGAAACACATCCAGCTTTGCTCAGCACCACAGACACCTTTCCCTTGCTTGTCCCCAGCTGCCATCAGGGCCTCCAGTCTTCTGCTCTGCCTGGAACCTGGGGGCGCTTTCTCACTCGTGTCTCTCATTTCAACTACAAGAAACTTCAGTGTTTCCATCTGACTTGGAGCTCTTGAGGAGTTTGTGGAGCACACTCTGAGGGACTGAGTGTGATGCCAAGAGCCCCAAAGGCCCGAGAGGGTGATGAAAGTGCTGGTGCTGTGTCTGTGCTGCTGAGCTGGGCCGGGCTCCTGGCCCAGAGGCAGCTCCTGGCAAGGGCAGCGCTGCAGAGAGACAGCTCTGGCCAGGAGCAGCTCCTGAGCACAGCCCAGCAGGGCTGGGGCCCTGCCAGGGCAGCTCAGGGACACAGAGAGCAGGCCCAGACAGAGCTGCCAGGGGCTCAGCACTGCCAGGGGCTGTGGGATGTGCCAGAGGGGGCTGTGTCCCAGCAGCACCTCTGTGGCTGTGTCCTGGAGCCCCAGAGCAGCTGTGATGTCAGAAAGGGGCTGTGTGACAGCTCCGAGTGGGCTGTGTGAGGTCACAGAGGGGGCTGGGACATGACAGAGTTTGTTGTGTGAGGTCACTGAACAGCTACGGCATCATAGAGGGGATTCTGTGACATCAGAAAGAGGTGTGTGATGTCACAGTTTGGCTGTATGACATCACAGAGTGGGCTGGGTGATGTTACTTAGTGGGTTGTGACATCAGAGACATGACTATGACATCAGAGGTTGAATGTGCATCATTACAGAAAGGATTCTGACATCACAGAGCAGGTTGTGACATGACAGAGCCACCACAGGGTGGATTGTGATATCACTGGTTGGTTGTGAGACATCACAGAACAGGCTGTCAAGTCACATGGTGGTGATATGAAATCCTAGACTGGGCAGTGCCATCGTCAAATAGCCATGTGACATCTCAGGACAGGTTGTATGACATCACAGTGCTGACTGTGACATCACAGAGTGAACTATGACATCATATGTTGCTTTGTGACATCACTGGAGAAAATGTGACATCACAAGGTTTTTTTCTGTCATCTGAGGGGGGCTGTGACATCACAAAACAGGCTGTGACATCACAGAATGGTGGTGTGACATCCCAGAGCAGATTGTGTGCCATCAGCGAGTGGGATGTGACATCACAGGTGGCTGTGTGACATCACAGGGTGTACTGTGAGATCACTGGGGAGGTCACTCCGCACCGACCCCCCCTCACAGTTCCCCCCAGAGAAGTCCAACGCTGCCCTTGCAGCAGCCTGTCTGCACAGAAACACTTCCAGGGCTCTCTGCATTTCCCTTCCCTCACTCTTGCCTCACTCACACACCTCCCAACAACCCACTTGGTGCTTTCAGCTGCAAGGAGTTCAAAGCTTGTCTGTCCTTCAGCAGCTGCTCTAATTCTGCCTTCAGCCAACTCTGGGGTTGTGTTCATTGTAGAACTCCCTGTGTGTCTGAAACATTCCTTGTGTGGCTCTGCCTTGGGGAAGGGGAACCTCCTTGGTGGCACCTTGGGCTTGGCACACACTTGAGGAGGGTGTCTGTTTTCCATGGGGAAACTCAGCAGTTTTAGATTGCTAAAATCAAAGAAGGAAAACCCCTCTTTGCCTGAGTGCAGCCAGTTCTGTGAGCAAAGCAGGTCCCAGGGGAGTGAGGAGAGACAGGATGGGGCTGGGGAATGTGGAGCAAGGTTGTCCCCACTGGGTCAGACCTCAAGGCACAGCTTCTCTGACCTGGCCAGACCTCCTTAGGAGAGACCCTGGATCAATATCCATCACTGAATGCTGCAATCACCTCTGCTCTAAAGAGAACAGGAATAAAAGACACCCTTTAAAATAGGAATACATATTTCTTAGAAGATCTTTGAACTATTTCTCCATAACTATTGTAGGAAACTTTCCTAAGAACTGCACCAGACCAGAGGGAAATCAAGGCACAGCCATGGTTTGTTAGGATTTGCTTGATCCTAATGAGCCCCGTGGTGCATTTGGAGCTGAGCCCTTGAACCTCAGGGCCTGAGAGGAGATTGCACAAACCTTTCCAGGAGTCCAAGTCAGAGGAAAGACCCAAAGTGTCTCCAAGCATTAATGGGTGCCACTGAGGTCCATCCCAAACACAGGCTCCTCATGGACTCCTTGGAGGAGAGAACTGGAGGCCAGGATTGCACAAAAACCTCCTAGAGACTCAGTGTGGGAAGGAGAATCCAAAGTAGCTGAAAAAGCCCTGAGTATCTCAAAGTATTGATGAGCCCCACTGAGTGTCAATGCAAAGCTCCCAAGGGACTCGTTAAAGCAGATAATTGGGGCCATGATTGCACAAACTTCTCAGAGACTCAGGGTGGGAAGGAAAAAGGAAAGTGCCTTAAGAACCTGAAGTACCTTGAAGCATTAATGAGCCCCACTGAGTGTTGTTACTGACAAAGCCTCTCAAGGGACTAATTACAGCAGATAATTGGAGGCCAGGATTGCACAAAGCTCTCAGAGACTCCAAGGCAAAAGCCAAAGTCCTTTGAAAAAGCTGCAGTCCCTGGGAGCATGAAGGAGCCCCCAGGGCCATTCCTGAGCAAGGCTCCCCAGGGACTCCTTCCAGCAGATCCCTGAGGCCACTGGCATGTGGGCTAGGGGGGATGCTGAGGGCAGGCCAAGGGGGTGACAGTGGCCAGCCTTGCTGGGGCTGTGCCAGGAGGCCCCAGGGCCTCAGGACAAGGTGTCTCCTCACAGCCCTTGCTGGCACAGCATTGGCTGCTGTGGCCCAGGGCACCAAGCCTTGGCTTCTCTTTGTCCCCAGCTGTCACCAGTGCCTCCAGTTCTCTGCTCTGCCTGCAGCCTGGGGACACTTTCTCAGTCATGTCTGTCACTGGGACCCATTAAAAGTGAAAGAAACTTTGGAGTTGGATTCTGACTTGGAGTTCTTGAGAGCTTTCTTCCCCTCCCTGTCAGGGACTGATGTTCAGGGCCTCAGCACAAAGCCCCAAGAGGCTCATTAAAGTCCTGCTGCTGTGTCTGTGCTGCTGAGCTGGGCCAGGCTCCTGGCACAGAGGCAGCTCCTGGAAACCAAGAAGAGCTTCAAAAGCACATTTCTCTTGCTGAGCAGCTCTTCTGCCAGCCCAGCAGGGCTGGGGCACTGCCTGCAGCCACCCTGGGCACAGCCCAGAGGCACAGAGAGCTTCAATCAGTCAGGGCTGGGAAGGTGCTGAGAAGTGCCTGGGGCAGAATCCCTGCCAGCCCTTGGCACAGGAAGCCTCTGGCTGCAGGACAATGCAGCTGCAGCTCCTGGAGGCATCTCCTGAAGCTGGAACATGCCAGTGCCTACAGACTCTGTGAGTACATTCTCTGCCTGTCCCTTGTGCAGAGCAGCCAGGGGTGCCCAGGGCTGTCCTGCAGAGCAGGGTCCTGCAGCCCAGGGCGCTGTGCTGGGGCAGGGACTCTGCTGCCTGCCAGGGACAGCTCTCAGCCGGCCCGGGGAGCTGCTCCCAGCGCTGGGGAGAAGCTGTGGGGGGAAGGAGCCACCCTGAGCAGGGCAGGGGCTGCTGCTGAGAGGGGCTGTGTGGGGCAGGGCTGCTCCCAGCTCCAGTCCAGCCTGGGCACAGCTCCAGAGGACACTTCCCAAAAGAAGGTGAGCCTGGGATTGATGTAAAGATCAGGAGCTTTCCTGAGACTGTTTTCAATTTCTTTCTTTAAACAGAGTGGGAAAGCTGGGATGATAACAAAAAGATTTTTGGTTTTTATACATTTTTAATATATTTTTAGATCTGTAAACTATTATTATATAGTTATAAAATTATAATGCTTAATTAATCTATTAAACTACTATTATATACTTATATAATTATTACCCTTAATTAACTCTAGTATGTTTCCTAACCTTACTCTTAGATTTTAGAACAATAATCTGATTTTCTAAATAGATTTCTGAAATACTGTATAGTCTTATCATCAGGGAGAGGAACTACAAGAAGAGCATTTTGTTTTGTAACCAGAATGTGAGCAGTCATAACAAAAAGTGGGGCAAAGAAACCCTTGGACCTACTCCAATGGATCGTCTCAGGGGTGTGTAACTGGGGCATCTCAACCTCCTATTGAATGTTTCTTTTAAATATCCTAATTAATCAACCTTAAGAAATTGTTGAAATAAGGGGGCCGGGTGTGTCCCATCCCCAATGGGACACCTGGAAGCTTCCAATAAAGCTGTTTTTCTTTTAGCGTTCTAACACTGTTGCAAAAGGGTTTTTTTCTCTTTTGATTATAGACAACAGAGGGGATGAGAGAAGCAGAAGAGGAATTGTAATCCCAGAATCACAGAACATTCTGAGTTGAAAGGGACACACCAGGATCAGCAAAGTAATGTTGGAACATTTACAGAGATGCCAGAATTGTAAGTTTGGGTGCTCAGTCTCTCTGCTGGGAGGCTCCTAAACAGCCTAAATGCACTGCTCTGATATTGCCATTGGTATCTGGGGCTCTCAGGGAGGCTCTGGCATCTGCAGCAGCTGAGTCAGGCCCTGCCCTTGGGATTGCTGCCAGGCAGGTGTGTCCATGGGAATGGGGTGTCCCAGCTTCCCTGTCACCTGTGGGGCTGTGGGCAAAGCAGTCCATGGCAAAGGGGAATGAGCTGAGCCCCTCCCTGAGATCCCATCATGGGCACACCTGGGCATCTCCTTGCTGTGTCCTTCCAAGCTCTGAGCTGCCCTCCTGGCTGCAAATCTGTGCCAGAGCCTCTCAGAGTTCCCTGAATGTCCCACGGGGAAGGGCAGAGATGCCACAGCTGAGGAAATGCTGTTGGCTCTGCCAAGGGAGCCGTGAGTGTCCTTGGCAGAGGGGGGTGCTGAGACCTTGCCCAGAGACCTTTAGAGAGGGTGAGACATTCAGGGATCCCTCTGCTCTGGGCAGGGTCTGGTTTATGCCAGGGTGACACAGGAGTGTGACTGTGCTCTGATTCCAGCCAAAGGTGCAAACCCAGGGCAGTTGGGAACAAGCCCATCCAGCCCCTCACCTTCCCTAAGCCACAGGGAATCCTTTGCCTCTCACATCTCTCAGTGGGAAATTCTGAGTGCAGCAGAAATGCTGGGGATTTCTGACCTCAGAGAACCAGGAATGATCTCTGGGCAGTAAAACAATTCCTAAAACCAACTCCTGCTATACTTTAGAAGTGTGTGTGCAGATGGCAACAAGCCCTTCTGCATTAGGAGTGATTCTTCTGACAAATCCTGAATTTCCAGCCTTGTCCCTCTCCTGCATGGCCACAAACCCAGGGCAGCAAGGCAGGGATGGCTCCTGGAGAGTCCCCAGGCACAGGCCTGGCTGCTCCTGGCACACTCAGACAGCACAGCTGGAGCTCAGGCAGGGACCTGGGTGAAGTTTTCACAGAGCAGGAACAAAGGTGGGTGAGTCCCAGCCTCTCCTGATTTGTCACTGCTCTTTTTCTTCATGAACAGGTCTCCACGCTCAACCACAGCAAATGTCCAACAGCAGCTCCATCAGCCACTTCCTCCTGCTGGCATTGGCAGACACGCGGCAGCTGCAGCTCCTGCACTTCTGCCTCTTCCTGGGCATCTCCCTGGCTGCCCTCCTGGGCAACGGCCTCATCATCAGCGCCGTAGCCTGCAGCCACCACCTGCACAGCCCCATGTTCTTCTTCCTGCTCAACCTGGCCCTCACTGACCTGGGCTCCATCTGCACCACTGTGCCCAAAGCCATGCACAATTCCCTCTGGGACACCAGACACATCTCCTACACAGGATGCGCTGCACAAGTATTTTTTTTGGTTTTCTGTGCTGCAACAGAGTATTTCCTCCTGACCATCATGTGCTACGACCGCTACGTGTCCATCTGCAAACCCCTGCACTACGGGACCCTCCTGGGCAGCAGAGCTTGTGCCCACATGGCAGCAGCTGCCTGGGCCAGTGCCTTTCTCTATTCACTGCTGCACACAGCCAATACATTTTCCCTGCCCCTGTGCCATGGCAATGTCCTGGGCCAATTCTTCTGTGAAATCCCACAGATCCTCAAACTGTCCTGCTCACATTCAAACCTCAGGGAACTTGGGCTCATTGCAGTCAGTGCCTGTTTAGCACTTGGTTGTTTTGTGTTCATTGTTTTCTCCTATGTGCAGATCTTCAGGGCTGTGCTGAGGATCCCCTCTGAGCAGGGACAGCACAAAGCCTTTTCCACCTGCCTCCCTCACCTGGCTGTAGTCTTCCTGTTCTTCATCACTATCATGTTTGCTCACCTGAAGCCCCCCTCCATCTCCTCCCCATCCCTGGATCTGGCAGTGTCAATTCTGTACTCAGTGGTGCCTCCAGTCCTGAACCCCCTCATCTACAGCCTGAGGAACCAGGAGCTCAAGGCTGCAGTGTGGAGAATGATGACTGGATGGTTTCAGAAACATTTAACTGCTAACCAATTCCTGCAAATGACTTGTAATAAAAGTCATCTTTGATACTTCTTGGTGGTTTCATTTTGGAGGTTCTTTTTCTTTGTTTTACTATTTTAAATTGTCCAAAATAAAATGAAATTTTTTGTGCCATTTCTCATTTGGATTCTCCCCACTTTCCCTGTGGACACAATGTCAATGAGGGGCTCTTGATGGCTTTAAATGAACTAAAGGATCTCCCAGCAAAGTTTTCTGCAGAGATGCCCCTTTTGTTCCCCTCTCTGGAGCTGCAGCAGCAGTGTCTGTGTGCAGAGCTGGGGGCAGATCAGTGCTGGCACAGCATCTGTGCCCAGGAGCAGCAGCACTTGGTGTTGCCAGTGCTGCTCCCGTGCCACTGCCCCGCTGCCCTCCTGCCCTGGTGTTGCTGCAGGGCCTGAGTGCTCTCGGGGCCAGGCACAGCCCTGGGGGTGGCAGTGCCGGGGCTGCAGCAGGGACAGGCCATGGGCACTGCTGGGGCAGCGCTGACGCCTCAGGGCAGGGCCTGGGGGCTCCAGGCTCCTTGCCCAGGCTCTCTCAAGAACACGGCCAGGCCAAAGCTCAGCACAGAAAACCCCCGTGAGCAGCCCCAGGGTGGCCGTGGGCAGGCTGGGGGCAAACAGCATGGCTGGGGCTCTGCAAGGTCCCTGGGGGAGACGGGAAGGAGCAGCAGAGCAGGGGCTGATCCATCCCCACTGCGCTGGACACCCCAGGGCAGCGTCCCAGAGCGTCCTCATGGAGCTGCCAACAACATCCCTCCTGTGCAGCCCTGGCCTCTCCCCCAGCTCAGAGAGGTGCCGCATCCTTGCAGGCACATGTCATGAATAAAATCTCTCAAGAAATCCACCCAGTATAAAATACTGTGTTTAGTTAGGTACAGTTAATGTTCTTATCCCATTTGTAAACCTTGTATCCCTTGTTTACTCCAATGGTTATTAGTAATTACTTATTAATTAATTAATTAATTAGTAATTAATTACTTACCAGTTTCTGAAGTGTTTTAAAGGTTCTTATGAGACATTCCTGTACCCTTTTCCTTACTTCCCTGCTACCTTGTAAAACAGCTGCTCCTATGGGGGCTAAATCCAACTAACAAAAGCAACCCATTAGAAAGGTATGCCACAGAAGGAGGCAACTCCCATGGTCACTGTGCCACACTAGAACAAAGAAAGTCCCAGGAAGCTGTGTAACCGAGTAAAATGCAAACTAAGGCATGCAGGACACCAAAACAATGAGCTAACAGAGGAATAAAAGGACAAGAAAACATATTCGAGCAAGCTATGATGCAAGATCATCTCCCTGCATCACCTAAACCTGCTTAGAAACCATCTTCCTGCATCACCATGAGCTAAGAGGACTGGAAAGGACTGACAGCCCTAGACAGTGAACCAGGATGACAGGTCCCTGGCTACTCTCATGAGGATGGAAGCCCCAGCTCTGCAGTGTGTGCTGCAAAGCTGAATTGTGTCTCCTCCTTGGAGCTGACAGTGTGGGAATGGCCGTGGTGCAAACAACCCCTTGGGCCCCCCACCCCAAGAGCTCAATCCTAATAAAGGCATCAAACAGGAGTCTTGCCTCCTGGCCAATTTCTTTCAATTACCGTGTGCCACACGGCCGTGGCCGAGGGGGCCTGGACCCACCCGGAGCTCCTCCCGGAGCCCAGCGGACTCCAGCTCAGCGGGGGCCGGCAGCGGGGCACGGCTTAGGCTCAGCAAGGTGTGAGCAGCCGTGGTCCGGCCCAGCCTCAGCCGGGGTCCCGCAGCCTCCCGTCCCCACCCGGTCACTGCTGGGGCCAGCCCGGCCCCGCCAGGCCGAGCCTGTGCGATTCAGCCCTTCTGGGACACAGGGCCAGAAAGACTTCAGCCCTGAAGCAGCAGGCTTTGAGTTCAAGCCTTGGGAAGCACTTGCCAAAGGCTTGATGGCAATTCATACATTCATCAAGTCACCCCACTGAAAGTTATGTTTCTAGAATCTTCCCGTATCTCTCCCCTGATTGGTTGCAATTTGACACAGTATTTTGCATCTTTCTAACCCCAGTCTGTGTCTGGACCCATGCCCTCAGACTGCGCCCTCACACCTCCCCTAGATATTGTTGTGTCTGCCCCTAGGCCTGGTCTTTGCACTTTGCTCCTGTGCTGCGCAGGCTTTATGGGCCTCATCCCTACTTGATTTTCCTATTCCAGTTGGTTCTGGGGACTCCAGTGAACCCGCTCCTTTAATTTCCTCCTCGGTTGCCCGGGTGTCAGGGGACCCTGAAGCTTTAAGGATTGTTGTGGCCACTGTCAGCACAACTGCAAGGGCCGCAGTGCAGCGGGGCCCGGCCCGACCGGCAGCCGGGTACCTCCTCAAAGGTGGAAGCAAGAGAGAGATTTCCCTGGCTTGCCTGTCTGCAAAATGTCAATCTCACAGAGGTGGATGCAGCTTTTTAAATGCTTTAATAGGTAGTCAGTTCCCACAGCTAGCCAGCTCTTGGATTTTGCTTGGCACAGGGGCAGCTCTCGCTTAGCAGCTCCTCTCAGGAAAATCATTTCCATGGGGGGCTTCTTCCCTGCTCACCAAATAGCAATTCATGCAAAAGCAGCACAAACTGTTCTTCCTGTCCTCCTATCTTTGCCAGAGAGTGCCTTTCAAAGGGATAATAATTGGGAGGGAGGGGGTTTACATTTTCCATTGCAAAGGAGCCTCCTGCCTCCCTTAGCAGGCCCCTGTCTTTCAAAGGAAGACACACACGGTCTCCTTTTGCACCTTCACTTGGCCCCAGCCACTCCTGATCATTTGAAGGAGCGGCTCAGAAGAAGGGGCTGCAATCCCCCAAGGCCTGGGCTGCTCCAGGCCGCTCCTGGTGCCTTGGGCTGTTGAAGGGGTGCCGGGGTGGCCTTTGTGACACAGGCACGGGGTGCCGGGGTGGCCTTTGTGACACAGGCACGGGGTGCCGGGGTGCCCTTTGTGACACAGGCACGGGGTGCCGGGGTGCCCTTTGTGACACAGGCACGGTGTGTCAGGGCCCGTGGTGACGCGGGACCTTGCGGTGCCCAAAGTCCATTGTGACATGGCAGAGCCCCGCCCCGGCTGGGGGGTATATAAAGGGCTTGTGGGGCCTGGGTCAGTCCCAGGACAGTGGCTGTGTCCAGGTACCTGTGTGTGCCAGAGGACTGCAGGCACGGAGGAGGAGAAGGCGAAGCCCAAGTCCCAGCCCCCCAGGCCCTGGCTCGGCTCACAGAGAGCCCAGGCCTTGAGGGAGCAGCAGGAGGAGGCTGACAGGGCAAGCAGAGGGAGGAGAGGAGCCGTGGAGTCCTGCGCTGAGGAAGAGCCAGAGCTCTGCCCAGGAGAAATGAACAAGTTCCAGCAAGGGACTCCAGGGGAAGCCTGCACTGAGCCACAGCTGTCCCCAGGAGAAGCCCAGAGCTGCCAGGAGCTCTCTGAGTGGGATGAAGGCCTTGAGCAAGAGCTGGTCCAAGTATGGGGGAGCTACTGGCATTTCTGGGACTGGGATGAGGGCAGGGAGCAAGAGCCCTCCCCAGTTGTCTCCGAGTGGGACGAGTGCAGGGAGCAGGAGCCGTGGCAGGCGGACAGCGATCACTGTCAGGAATTCTCAGATTGGGAAGAATCTCCTGAGCAGCGGCTGTCCCCAGGAGAAGGCACGAGCCACCGGGCACTCTTGGACTGGGAAGCTTGCCGCAAGCAAGAGCTGTGCCAGGATGGCCAGGAGGTGACTGGAGGCAAAGCAAAGAGAAAATCCTCCAGGTCCAGCTGGGATGATGACAGTGATGGAGAGCTGGCTCAGGACAGCAGGGGATACTGCGACATCCTGTGCAGCCAGCTCAAGGCCTGGCAGCGGGAGGACGATGACTGGGATGAGGTGAGCGTCCTGGAGCTGCACGAGGAAGGAGAAGAGGCCAGGCAGCAGAGACTGGCAGATTTAGCCCAAGAGGGAATCCTGCTGCCTGTCCCTCGAGAAGCTTGGGTGGAGTGCCAGGAGCCCGAGCTGTGCCCGCAAGAGCAACTCTGTGCCGGGCCTGGCCCTCTGGCAGCCCAAGCCACGGTGGAAGATGTCTCTTCTCCTGGGCAGCCGCTTCCCCACAGGAAAGGCCGCTCGCTCTTGAGGCGGGTGCTGCGGGGGCTGTGGGGGCTGCAGGGGCTGTGGGGGCTGTTCCACTGCCCCTGCCTGGCGGCACAGCCACAGGATCAGCGCCCGCTGCCAGCAGTGCAGGGCTGCAGATGGCGGCTGCCCCGCGGCCTGCCCGGCGCCCCGAGGGAGCCGCACGGGCTGCCCCGGCCTGCGCTGGCCCTGCGGGCCGAGTCGGCCCCGGCCGCTCTGCGGAACCCCTGGGGCGGCTCCCCGAGGGCACACGGCAGCCCAAAGTGGCACCCAAAGGGGGACCCTCGCTGCCGGGGCTCAGCGCCGCATCCCGGCCCATCGTCCGGCCGGGAAGGCACCTGGAAAGTCATCGGCTCCCAGCGGCAGCCTGGCACCGCCAGCGGCACCCCTGCACCGGGTCCCCGAGGGCCACAGCCACACGGCTCTTGGCCCTTTGCAGGGACACTGGCTCCAGCTCCTCCCTGCTGGACTCCAAGGCCATTTCCTCTCCTCCGGAAAGGACTCCATGCTGATCCTGGGGCCCTTTGGCCATGAGGAATGGACACAGACAGGAGGTGTTGCTCCCAGGACACGACGGCGGCCTGCTGGACTGCAACACACACAATTCTAACAAAAGAAAAGAAACTTGTGTTTAGGAAGTAGTAGTAGGAAAGAAAAAAACCCAACACCCCCCCCCACTAAAACCTGCATAAGACCCTCCAGAAACCAAAAAATGATCAAGAATAAGAACAGGAATATTAGGAAGAAGAGGTAGAAGCTGAAGTAGATGAAGACGTAGTAGTACTTAAAACATGGAAAATTAAGAATAAGAATAAAATGTTGGAGTCTGGAATACAGAGTGTGTGCCCTTGTTTCTGATACTTAGTTATAAGATCCAGGTATAAGTTCCCCCAGGCAGGGCAGGTCCTTGGGTGCTGCCCCTGGCCCAGATAGTTTTCAGATGGGAAAAACTATCAGAAGTAAGGTTTTAGAAGACAAAATGTCTTCCCTGCTGACAGCACCGTAAGGAATAGCTGCAGGGCAGAGTTTTAAAAACAGAGGTTCTCTTGACCTCTCTACAGCCTTGCATGGTGCTCAGCATGATAGATCAGGGGAAAAAATATTATAGTGGGTCAGACACATCACATTGCAACAGAGATGCAACAGCACCCCTGATTTTTCCATGGTTCTGGATGACAAGAACTAGGATACTGCATTTAATATGACTACAAGAAGGGTTTGGAAAGACAGAGTTCAGAAAAGAGCAACAAAATAATTAAGGGACTAGAGGGATTTACCCATGAGGAAGATTAAAAGAACTAAATCAATATGTCTAGTTTGGCTAAGTGATAACTAAGGAGAGGCATTTCAACCATCTACAGATGTTTGACTGACACACACACACCCTAGGGAAGGAAAGGAATTACTTAGCAGGAAACAAGCAGGTATATCAGGGAGTAATGGAATGAAATTAAGAAAGAGAAAACTGCGGAATTTAAGGCAAATCCTCCTGACAATGGGTTCTAATAGTCTGTAGAAAACATACCAGCATATGTGCAACATATGGGAACAGTCTTGCATTGATAAGGAGGGAGACTTAAGTGACTTGATGGGCCTTTCTAATCTCAAATATTTATGATTCTATAATTAAGCATTATTAAATTTAATGATATGTGCCATTTTGTTTTCAGCAAGTTCTGACTGTTGCCTCAGGTCATAAGTGTGCAATTATTTCCTAACTAAAGGTCTTACTTTTTTACTCATGAATCCTTATGAAATTAACTAGACTGGTCTGCTATTTCTTTTTTTTCTTAAATTGAATTTATATTAATGCATTTTCTCTTATTTCCAACCAGCAGCTCTCTCCCTCAGCTAACAACTCACAATTCCCTCTTTATGCAAGGCAAGCCTGCACACTTACAGCTTCATGGCTCGGTGCCTGAACCTGCTCAGCCTCAGGTTGAATGCCTGCTGTGTTCAAGGGAGCTGCTGTTCCCAAGCCCAGATGAGCACAGGGGCTCTTCTTCCTCTGAGGATGAACTGCGTGCAACAAAGGGGGAAAAAAAAAAAAAAGTTAGATGATATTTTCAGCTAAGAGCTGTTTACAGAGCTTTGAAAGCAGATCACGGCCAGATGAAAAACTTCATGTCACCGCTCACCCCTGTGTCACAGCACCACTCAGCAAATGAAAACAGGTGTTTATGTGCTATTGCCCAAGCTCCTGGCCAGGATCACAGCTGGTGGGTAGCAAGTTTCCTCTATTTCTCTTTGGCAAACTCCTTGGTTTTGATGCACATGCTTGCTTGTGCCAAGATATATTCCAAAATATCCCCCCAAATGGGTACAAACCTAGGGAGTGATCAGGAGGTTGTGGTCTCATGTGAGCAGTCATTTTGGGGATCCAAATGGTTTGTTCTGCTCTGTCTCAGACAGTGTCTGCTGCCTGAGTGTGCTGCAGCTTTTGCTGATATTTTACCATTGCCTGTGTTACAAGCACAGCTCCTCAGGAAGGTTGATACAGCCTAATTCTTTATTACATAATCTCTTATTAGGTGAATTATTACCTAAATCTATCTTTTGTCCAGGAAAGAGTGCAAGGCCATCTGTGATGCCTGCTGCTTTTGTGATACTTTCTTTCGGTTTCCCCCAGTAGTGCAGCTGCAGACTGGGCACGCTGGATCATCAATATCTGACACTCACACTCCCTTCACTCTTGACTACTTGCTTCAAGCTCCTCTCTTATTATGTGTGCTGGACCCCAGCCTCAGCCAGGGCAGTAAATGGCAGCAGTTTCACATCAGGATGTGGTGACAGCAGTGCCTGCAAACACTCTGCTGTAGCACTGGCAGCGTGGGCTCCCTCCTGAAGGACGAGATGGATCTTCCCCAGCCCCGACAGACAGAGTCCCCTCTTTGCTACCTGCCCCTGATCCTGAGCCCAGAGATGCTGTCTGCCAGCACGTGTGAGAGCTGGTTCTCTGGGGAGATCAGAGGATGTGAGAGCCTGGCAATTTCATCCCAGAGAAGTAAATCCTCGGTGAAAGAGGCTGGCTGCTGGCATTACGATATGCTCAATGCTAATTACCAGAAATCTAGTTTCCAAATCTTTTTACTTTTAAGATACCACTGCAGCAATCAGGCTGAAGTGGGATAATTAAACGAAGCACTGTCTCCTCTCCCCTCCTCCCCCCATCACTCTGCAGCCCTGTCTGTCATTTCCCAGCACGGAATGGCTGAGATGTGGGAGGCTGATAGGAAAGCTCAGTATGTAAAATGCTGAGTGCATTTTACAGGAGGTGTGGCTTCAGCACAGCTTCCTCACTAGGAAAGAGCCACAAGGAGCCCTGGCTGCTCCTGTGGATGGTTTATCACTGAGCTGAGTCCAGTCAAAAGTCGGTGAAAAAGATGTAGGCAAAGAAAGAGAAGAAGGAATGAGAATATTTTCCCCTTTTCCCAAAGCAAGAACAGGCAAAATCTCGCTCTCCTTTTGAAACCCACAGGTTGTGAATCCAGTTTTGGCAGCTGTGATAAATGTCCTGAAGCATCCAAATACTTGGGGTATAAGGAAAGGATTGCTGCTTGTCAGAAGTTGTCTATCTTTTGAATATTCTGCCCAAAGCAGCAAAAAATTGAGTAACAACTTGGTACTGACAGCTCTTCCTTAAGATACAGCAACCTCAGCCATTGCCTTAGTCCACAGTCTTCTCTCTGTCTCCACGGCTTAATAAAACAACTTTAAATGTTGCAGTTTTGGTCTTAAACCAAGAAGAGGAATTGTTCTTTCACATTGTCGTGGTTTTAAAGCAGTAACTAAAAAATTACTAGAAAACTTCCTTATTTCTTGCTGTGAGATATGGATTGGAGCAAGAGCAAAACAGGCTTAAAACTTAAAAGGAAATAAAGGAAGTTTATTAACAAAACTACAAGAATAAGAAAACTAGAATTACTTCCAGAAAACCCTTTTATCCCCCACTACCCAACCATTCCCTTGTTCACATGACAACATAGAGACAAAAAACTTTGGAACTTTGGTGTTTAAAACAGTCCCAATTCCTGCTAGAGTCTTTTCATCAGTCTTTGTAGAGAAACAGAAGTTTTCTTCTGCTAATCTATGGAGTTTCTCACAAGAAAACTATTTCTGTTATAGCTTTCTATTTCTCTGATGCCAGCTGCCTGGAAATCTGTCATCAGTTCTCTCCTCCCATTTGACATTGCTCTGAGGTGTGTTATGGGTCAAATGAGTCTAGGGATGTCATTTTTAAGGATTCAAAGGCAAAAGTTCTCTTCATCTGTCTCTGTGAGCCTCCCTGGAAACAGAAATTTTTCTCTTTGCCTCTCAAGGCTCCAAATCTTCAACTATTACTTCTCCCCTCTGTTCCAGCACCTCACTGTATCACAATTACTCTACCTTTTGCTCAAAATCCACACTTTGAACCACTTTATTCCTTCCAATATACTCTGAATTAAACAAGCTCTTTTTCAGAACACTATTGTCCATCTCCATAGCTTTAATAGAAAAATATTTCAGCTTAATTATAGCATCTCTTTATTCTCTCTTCCCCATCTAAAACTTAACTCTTTTCGTCACTGTCTTTGAGGGTTTTATGATGTCTTCTTCATGTTATCTCTCTCTTTCTCCTCCTTCTCTCTCTCTGGGAAAAAGGAGTAATCTGTCATCCAGTCTCATCCAGGTAGTAAAAGAGTTAAAGTCTTGGAAAGCTGCAGATGTTCATGGTGTCAGGTTTCAGTTCAGCAGCAGAAACTGCAAACCAAGCCAGGCCGGCTCCGTTTCCCCCCTCCCCACCCTCTGTGGCCTTGTCCAGCCTGGAGTGGGGTGGGGAAACCGAGACAGAGCCCTGTTACCTCGTCAGAAGCCAGAAACCAAAGAGAACAAAAGAACCCTGGCTTTACATCTTAAGGTGGTGTTCACAAGTTGATCTCACTTCTCAGTGGTTAAAACCACCACCAATTCTCAGAAATGACCAATAATTGGTCAGAGGAAAAAATCTTATCAGCCTCTCGCAGCTTCAGCTTCCTCCCAGCTCCTGAAGCTATCTTAAAGGTAAAATCACCCCAGGACAACTGTGCATCTCAATACCCAGTTCCTGTAACTCTCCCCCTCTCTCGGAACCTTCGTTAACAATCCAACAGAAAAATTCTCCGGACCGTGCACCTCAGTACTCAGCTCTCATAAAATCTACTCAGACTTTTCCTCCCTTCTCGGAAACTTAGCTAAAAAACCAACAGAAAATATGAATATGCAACAAACTTCAGAAGAAAGAAAAAACTGAGACTGCACAGCCTCAAGCTGTAAAAATTGTATCAAAACTGATCTCTCCAAAAGACAGGCGGTGAACTTGGGGGAATCAGTGTGACAGAGGCTGGTTCAGAGTTCACCCAGCGCCGATCCTGAGCTCAAAGCTGACCGTGATTGTAGCTGTTTTCATCATTTGATTTTGCAAATTTTTCAATAAAATTGTTACTGATAAATTTGGCTGAATTTCATTTATTACAGTGTACATGCACCTCAGCTGGGCTACTGATTTCACCCCTACCTCAGGCTCACCACCCTTGGGGCTGCTTCCAGACAGCCCAGCTGCATCCCCTTCCCCCTTCAAACCTAGTTTAAAGCCCTCTCAGTGAGTTCTGCCACTTCATAAGATAAAATTCTTCTACCCTTAAGAGAGATGCAGCCCATCCAGTTCCAGCAGGCCGGGTGCCAGAAAAGTTGCCCCATGATCAGAGAACCCAGAATTCTGCCGATGACACCAACCCTTGAGCCACTTGTTGATAATGTGGGCTCCCCTATTCCTTTCACTTCTTTTCTGACACCAGAGGGACTGAGGAAAAGTCTACCTGTGCTCCTGCCCCATCAACCACTCAGCCACTGCCCTGAAGTCCCTTTGAATTGCCCTGGCACTCCTCTTTTCAATCTCATCTCTGCCAGCCTGGAGTAGCAGCAGTGGATAATAACCAGAGGGCTGGATCAGCCCAGGAAGTCTCTCAGTGATGCCCCGTAGCCGAGTCCCAGGGAGGCAGCAGACCTCCCTGTGGGATGGCTCCAGTCAGCATGAGGGGCCCTCTGTTCCCCTCAGAAGGGAGTCACCCACTGCAACCACCTTTTTTTTTCTTTTTAATAAGCTTTGTAACAAAAAGGCAGGCACTGGTAGATGGTAAAATTCTGATTTATAAATATTTTTTCCCATTTTTTATTGTTTTTCCCCCTCTTCTTTTCACTCCAATAGCATCACAAGTATTGAGAATGAAAAAAGGCCACAGTCCATCATCATTTTCACCGTTTTACAGACGTTTCTAAGAATATTCAGGAATGAGGATGGGCAAAAACAGCACTGCAGGAGCAGGAGTTGACTTCCAGTCCCATCAGAAAGGAAAAGGGGGATCTTCCTGGAAAAAAATCCAATAATATTTTTAAAAAGCCCTAAAAAGTTCCCAAATAAAATAAAAAATTTGGGCCCTCCCAGGCCCTGGTAGCCTGCTGGGCTGGAATTTCTCCTATTCCACCTCCAAATTATTCTTTACCAGTGGATTTGTCTGGAATTTTGTCCTTACTTTTCCCTATTTTTCCTTCTTAAAAATTCTTTTTTCCCCCAGTTCCTTTCTGCTTGTTTCCACTATGTTTTCCTCATTTCCAGTGCTGTATGGGATTTTTTCAGATCTGGATTGTGTCCTGCCTCTCTCCCCACCTTCCGGACCCCTAAATCCCAAAAGAGAATAACCCAAAAAACCTCAGAAGACTGAATCAGTACACGTGGCATTGTACTGTCATTGGAGTGTTCCTAGAAAAACGGGCAGAAATTTGGGATGAACATTCCCTCTCCAGTAGATCCATCAATACCTGCAATGCAGAAGTGGAAAAAGCTGCTAAAATTGGGATTTTGCCTTTCCAGGAGGGTTTTTGAACCTGGCTTTATTCATGAACCTTTCAACGTGCACAACAGAGGACGGAACACGGCAGGGCCTTAGACACAACGTTGGTCCCTGACACACACAGGCTCCTTGTCCCACTACTGGCCTTCAGTAACACCTTGAACTCCACAATGCTGTGGAGCCGGGCCTTCAGCACAGGGACCTTTCCAGCCTGATCTGCGCTCCTTCCTCTGCGTCTCTGCACAAAACACGGCGCAGGAGAGAACGGCAGGAGGGGCCTGTGTGTCACAGCGCTCTGGATTTGTGACCCTTCAGCTCCACACAGATGCAGGTCAAGTGAAAAAGGAAAACTGTTTATTGATGGGATGCAAAGGGATGAGCTGAGGGGCAAAAAAGGGGATGGGGAGTGTCTGGGGGCTGGAAGGAGGGAGCTGTCAAAAGGGAGGGAGAGTGGAGGGAAAAAGAAGGGATGGGCAGTGTCTGAGGGCTGCAGGGAGGGAGCTATCAAAAGGGAGGGAAAGTGGAGGGAAAAAGAAGGGATGGGCAGTGTCTGAGGGCTGCAGGGAGGGAGCTACCAAAAGGGAGGGAAAGTGGAGGGAAAAAGAAGGGATGGGCAGTGTCTGAGGGCTGCAGGGACAGAGCTATCTACAGGCAGGGGGAGAGGGCTGAAGCCATGCGAGCTTCCCACAGGCTCAGCTGTGCAAGTCATCAGCTGTGCCTGGAGCTCCAGCTGGTCTCTTCTGGTCTCAGTGTAGTCTCATCTTCCACAGCATCTTAAATGAAGACTGGTTCTCCTAAGCCAGCAGACAAGCGTAGCTCTGCGGCTCTTTTAGAGAATATCTCTTGAAGATCTGTGTTTGTCTGAGAAGGGTTGTCATCTCTCCTCAGGACTTGAAGTGCTGGAAGAGAGGGGTACAGAGCCACGATCAGAGCCCGGATCTGTGGGAATCCTAGGAGAAAGTCCTACCAGGGCCATCCCAGCCTGCTCTTACTGTGGCCACAGGAGTTAAGGGGCCAACAGGACCACCTGCAAGGTTCTGGTCACGAATCTCTCCCAACTACATCACCACCCAAATCTCTCGCCCTGCATCCCTGAAATCTCTCTGTGATATTCCCACACCACCAAGGTGTCCACACAGAGAGAGAAGCCCTCTGAAGCCGTGGCACGGATTACAGCTCCCTGCCCGGGCATTTCAGATCCCCCAGTGCCAGCCCCTCACTGCCAGCCCTCACTCACCCTCAGTGAGGGCCTGCAGCTCTTTCTTCTGCCCCCTCAGGTGCTGCCCGGCCATCCCTGGGAACACAGAGCCTGTCAGGGCCCCAGCGGCACAGCTCCCTGCCAGCGGCGCTGCCAGCCCTGTGGCCACACGGCCTCCCGCCCCGGCAGGGCTCAGCCCGGGCCCTTGCCGCATCCTGACTCAGCCCAAGGGCACGGCTGCCAGAGGCCGGCAGCAGCAGCCCCGAGGGCAGCCGGGGCTCCAGGGCGCCGGGCCCGGGTGCCGCTGCCGGGGCAGCAGCCGGGGCCGGGGCCGAGCTGCGGCGGGGCGGGGAGGGAGCCCGGGCTCGTGGCTCACCGATGAACCTGATGGCCGCCTCTTGCAAGGGCTCCTGTGGGCAGTCCAGGTACGGCAGGGCCCGGCGCAGCTGCTCGGCCGCTCGGTTCCTGTCCTGTGCCAGCTGCAGAGAGCGGCAGGAGGGAAGGGTTGGTGCGGGCTCTGCCCCTCGGCCGGGCACTGCCTGCGGCCAGCCCCGGCCTCCCGTGCCCGCCCAGCCCTGAGGCCCGGCCAGCAGCCGCTGGCGCCGGGCTCTGGAGGGGGCAGAGGGCCGGCTGCTGCCCGGGGAGCCGCGGTGCCGCCCCTGCCCGCAGCCCCAGTGTGGGGCTCCATTGGCACCCGGCTCGGGGCCACAGGAGCCTGGAGAAGAAGCCGTGCGGCCCAGGGAAGGGAGCAGCGTGTGGGGCGCAGGCTGGTGCCCCTGGGTGCAGCACCGAGCAGGGGCCACAGCTGCCAGCCCCACACACTGAGCACCGGGACCAGGGGGCTTCTCAAAGTTGAGCTAATCCAGGCTGCCCTTACCAGACACTCAGCAAACTTTGATAGCTGCTCCTTCCTAATCAGCTGCTTCAGATTCCTCCTCTTGAGGAACTCGGCCACACGAAGCAGCGTTTCCCGAGAGGCCTGGAGAGCAGCAGAGATGCAGAGATGGCACTGCAGCCCCAGGGCACAGGACTCTTGTCTGGGTGACAGGGCCCTGAGGAAGCCGCAGCCTGGAAGGTTCCATTACAGGTGGAAGCCAATGCCCCTCCCAGGGATGCACCAGCATCACACAAAACCTGACCTTTGCCACATGCTGGTTCTCATCATGGCAGTGGATGAAGAGTGGAAGCAGGCTCTGGTTCAAAATCTTCTCCAGGGGCTTCTTTCCCTCATCCACTACCAAGTCCATTGCCTTGAAGAAGAGATCAAGGGAGAGCAACTGCACATGGCTGTGGTCCTGGAGGAAAAGAAGAGAAAAATACCTTAATATCTATTCCCCCAGGCTCACCTGGGCAAAGACACAGAAATCTGTAAGATACAAAGTTTCTGGGCAGCAGCCAATGCCTGTGTCTGGGGGCACAGAGCCTTACATGGTCAAAGAGCAGCAGGAGTGCCTGAGCCAGCTTTGGGGCAGTGGTGCTGCATATCATGACGTCTTTATTCTTGAGAATACTGATGAACACACGGAGGGCCATGCCAACTACATCTCCATCTGCATCACCCAGCAGCTCCTGAAGGCTTCGAGACAGGCTGCACATTCTTATGGCCTGTGTGGAACACAAGGCTGTGCTGGGAAGCCCTGAACGGCTGCAGTGCCAAGACCGCCCTGGCACTGCAACCCCACCCTGCTGCTGCCAGGCCCAGAGGCCAAAGGGCTGTCCCAAAGCACTCAGGCAGGTGAGCCAGGAGAGCTGGGAGCAGCTGCCTCAGCTCCTGAAGCCCAGCCAGCCCAAGGAGCTGCTTTCCCCAGCACAGCTTCAGCTGCTGCCCCATTCTCACCATCGAGGGTTCCTTGCTGAGCACCACGAGGCCTCTGAGCGCCAGGCGACGCCTCTGTCTGCACTCACTCTGCAGGTGCCTTGATGTGATCTCAAGGACACTGTCACCGTGTTTAGTCAAGTCCAAGCACTCGAGGACCTGAAAGGCACAGGGCAGTGACAGGGGAGCCGGCTGGCAGGAGCCTGGAACTGGGCAGGGCTGGGCCCAGGCAGCAGCACAGGGCGCGGGCACCGTCCCAGGCAGCTGTGGCTATGCAAGGGGACAGGGCTGGCAGGCAGCTCAGCGAGGTAGTGCTGGCCATTGGGCTCACCTCCACAAGGAATGCCAGGAAGGACAGATCACAGCATGGCTCCTCCCTTCTGAATGACTTGAGCAGGTCGAGTGCAATATGGGAACAGAAGGGGATCAAGCCACGGAGCATCTCCCTGTCGGGGGGAAAACAGCACCAAGACCCTGATGGTGGGGGGGCGGGGGGACAAACCTCTCCCAGGAAAGAATCACAGAGATCTGGCCTTTCCCCAGAATCCCTGGAGGGACCATGGGTGCTTTGGGAAGTGGCTCCTTTTGGGCACCCTCCTCTCAGCCTTTTGCAGTCTGCTTAGCCATCCCTCAGTGATGAGGCCCTCTGGCCAGGACCACAGGGACTGTGTGACACACCCCAGGCACAGGGCACAGATTTCAGAGGCAGTTGGGAGAAGTGAGGCTCACCTGGCCAGCAGACCCACGGCATAGTGCTGGGTGTCAGCACAGAGCAGCGTGTCCCAGCCACGCTTGCGTCCCATTTCCATGACCACACTCTCACACCGCAGTCGGCAGAGCAGAGATTTCATGGCCTGCACTGCAAACCTGTGTGCAGAGCAAAGCCCAGGTCACACTGAGTGCACTGGTGTCAGCCACAAGGGCGTGGGAAGGACAGGAGGACTGGCACCTGTTGGGGTTGCTGGGAAGGCGGTGTTGCTCCCGGCATGTTTTCCAGAAGCTGTCAACTTCCACTGGTGGCATCTGCTGAGTGGTGATGACAACATGGAACAGCAGAGCCACAAACAGACGGGCGGAATAAAGCATCATTGCCTCGCAGCACTGTGGCATCTGGACAATCACCCAGAGCACCAGAGTTGCCTGCAAAAGAAGCACACCAAGGCAGTGCTCAGTGCCGAGGTGTCCATGGGACAGGGCCTGAGGGGAGACACAGGGGGAGCAGCAGGCCTGGTGCCCCCTGAGCCTGCCCCTAGCCCAGGTTTCAGCCCAGCGCCTTAGGCAGGAAGAAGACAGAGAGCTCCTGGGGAAGCAAGCTCCAGGGGATCAAAGGCCATCTCCATAAACTCACACTCAAGGGAAAAACGTCCTTGTTGTCTCCATCAGAGGTGCAGGTGCTGCAAAGGGGCCAGTTCTCCATCACACAGAGCAGTGTTGGCAGCACTTTCTCTACTGTTGGTCCCGACGAGCCTATGGTTTGCCACATCATGGCAGCAGCTCTGTGGGATCAGAGCTCTGTGTCAGGGGTGTCTCAGTCACAGAGCCATGCCCTGTGTAGCTGTGGGGACCCAAGTGACAGAGCCCTGGTGCCCTGAAGGGCAGGGAGGGAGCATTGGCAGCAGCATCAGGACACAGAGGGGCCCGAGGCTCCTGGACCTCTCTGCCTGTTGGGCAGAGCCCATTGGACAGGCTGTGCAGGGCCATGGGCCCTAAAGGCTGGTGAGCCCTGAGCTCTCAAGGCACGTGGGCCCCATACCTGTCACACGATGGGGCACAGTGCAGGAGGGCCAGCACCACATCAGCAGGGTGTTCTTCAGCCAGCCTTATAATGTCAATTTGCTGCCTGACATCCACAGTGACATGGGACACCAGACTCTGGTGAATGTTCCTCACAGTAGCTGGCACCTGGAGGAGGCATGGGGAAGACATGGAGTGCTGTCCAAGGCAGCAACTTCCCCAGCTTCCCCCAAGAAGTGCTTCCCTTCCTGTCATGCTCTTCTGGCCTCAAAGGCTGAGGGGGCCCTGTGGATGTGGCGTGAGGGGGCACAGGATCGTGGGAGACTTCCAGTTCCAGTACCTGACTGGGTACCTGCTGCTCAGAAGAAGCAGCTCTCTTCTCAACAACGTCAGAAGAAACACGAGGGTCCTTGAAATAATCCCATATGAGCTCTTGGCTTATAGTGGGAGTGGGTGTCCTGTTGGCCTTTGTGATGCCCTCAGTCTCTCTGGTGTCATCATTTTGAATGCCCTCAGTCCCTGCCATGTCAGCCTTTGCCCTGTCAAACTCCACTGCAGCGTCAGACTCTTGTGAGTGCTCAGCTGAATCCGGGCTGACATCAGGCTCTGCCTGGAGCTTGGTCAGCCTGCAGTCAGGCTCAGCTGCGCCCTCAGTTGCTGCTGTGGTGTTCCTTCTACGCCGAATGCGCAGGAATTTGCGGAACCTCTGTGCAGAATGAACAAAGGACAGGGGAGAGAGGCATGTTCCATGGAGTGCTCCAAGCTCCACTGCTGGGCTGAGCAGTGCCAGCAGGCCCAGCCCAGGTGGGGATGGCTGCAGGTACCTGCGCTGCTCTTCGGAAGCGGCCACGGGCAGGCTCCTGCTCTTGTGTCTGGTCCATGGCTGCATCTGGCAAAGAGCAGCCAGAGCTGAGGGGCTGCAGGAGAGGCCGGAGGACACAGCCCAGCCCTGCACTCTCCAGGCAGGGACAGCCCTGGGATGGCTCAGGGGATGGAGCACAGCCACTGCCAGGGGTCAGCCCCAGCCCCTATTCTGTCTTGTCCTTTGGCATGTCCACATGGGACGGGACAGGACGGGACGGGACGGGACGGGATGGGATGGGATGGGATGGGATGGGATGGGACGGGACGGGACGGGACGGGATGGGATGGGATGGGATGGGATGGGATGGGGCAGGGCCCAGCTGACTGCAGCCATCAGCCCTGTGGCCCAGTTCTGCCACTCACCATCCTGCAGTGGCTGGAACTTCTTTGGCTCTTCCAGCTGTTGTGCTGGGGCAGGTCCAGGGTCTGTCTTTCTTTTCCCCCTGAACACTTTGAAGACGCTGAGGAATATGCCCGCCATTACACAATCTTGCCTTGAAGGCACCTTAAAGAGAGATGCCGTGGGAAATCTCTGAGTCAACAAGTCCTGCAGTTGTGCCTTGAAGGCACCTTCGAGAGAGAAGCCCCAGGAAGGCTACAGGACAGCAAGTCCTGCAGTCTGGTCTCGAGGGCTCCTGCCACAATGGCTGGAGACTCCTCGTAAATGACTGTGGTCACCAGGTCCCACAGTCTCACCTTGAGGACAGAGGCCAGAAGGATGGGAGATGCCTCAGAAAAGCTCCAGGTCACCAAGTACCGGAGTCTGGCCTTGAAGGCACCTGCAAAAGAAAAGTCTTGGGAAGGCCACGGGTCACCAAGTCCCGCAGTCTTGCCCCTCAGGCACCTGCAAAAGAAAAGCCTCGGGAAAGCCACGGGCCACCAAGGCCCGCAGTCTTGCCACGAGGTCACCTGTACAAGGAAAGACTTGGAAAAGCTCCGGGTCCGACACAAACGAGTGCGCTGTGCGGGGGCTCCTCACAGCACCGCTCTGCCGCGTCCTGTCCCGTCGCGTGCACTGGGCACTGTGGCATGGCCCTGTCACCGCCAGCTCCTATGTCACCACATGTCACAAAGGACCCTCTGACACCCTGTCCATTTCCATCCCATGGTGACCATGTGTCACAAAGGGCCCTTGCACACACTGCCACCTGCCCTTGGGCTGCCCCCATCCCCCCCAAAGTGGCCCAGGTTGGAAGGAATCCCTTGCCCAAAGTGTCTAAGACAGCCCAACAGGATCTTTAGGAACGCCTCAAACCATCAGCAAACGCTGCCCTGCTCTGCAGGCTCAGGGCAGCAGAAGGAGCCCCCAGGGCTGCCGACGCAGCCACAGCAGGAAGGGCACGGGGCCTTGCACAGAATCTGTACAGGGGCCTGGCAGCACTGAAATCAGCAGGTGTGGCAGTGTCCCCACCAAGACAGACCTGCCACCCCAGCCGAGCCCTGGCAGTGCTGGTGCCCTTCTCCTGCCCCAGAGCCCTGTGCCCCTGGGGGGTTTCTGTGCCAGAGGGCAGCCAAAGCCCACGTGCATTGGGGGGCTGGGCTCCTTCCTGCAGGGGCTGTTGGCAGGAGCTCCTGGAGCTACTGCTGGCCACTCTTGCTATCTGTCAGATGATGTTGCTCCTTCCTGGAATGATATTTTTCATGGGAGGGGTTTGCAGTAGCACAAAAACACCATCAGCTGCTGAGTTTCCTAGGATGGTTAGATTGTACAGAGGCACTGTCATGTTTCAGTGTGATTTTCTGTCCTTCTGGGAGAAACATTAGCCCAGTCTCTGATGTTCAAGGCCCCAGCTGCTGCGTGCCTGTCTGTGTTGCAGCTGATGCAAGGCAAACATTTCCTCCAGACACAGAGTCCTGCCTGAATAGTCACAGAGCTACATCTATTTTTAATTTTAAGTTTTTAAAATTTTTCCAGAGCCTGCTGACTGTTTTCAAGGTTTCCTCCCAATTTTCTCCCTAGTGCACATTCTCCAGAAATTGTGCTTTTACATCCTTTTGCATTTATTAAACTTACCTGCAATGACCAGTCAATCAAAACTCTGGGAAAACTTGATCTTCAGGTTGAACCCGGGCAAAATATTTATCTCCCACATCTGAAGCCATGAACTGCCAAGTACTGTCCCCACTGTCGTACTCTGTCCCCTGTAGGTGTCCTGATGCCATTTCAAAGGGGTTTCCAATGAAAATAAGTTTTAATATTTTTGTAGTTTCCTCATTGGCATTAAAATTCTTGACTAGAAAAATCACATATCAAAATTCCTAGGATTCTTCCATACCAAAGCTGTCAATTTCACCCTGGATTTTAGAGTCTCTGAACAGTCACACAAGGTTTTAGTATTAGACATTACAGAAGAAGTCCCTGGTGTTGGGCTATACCATGACATCAGCATATAGTCCTGATGATTACTTTAGGCAGGAGCAGCAAATGCAAGAATGAGCCAAACAAGCTATTCCTGTGTTCTCATGTCCGGCACAGCAGTAACTGGGAGTTCAAGAATGGATTCAGGAAGCAATGGGTGCACAGGGATCCACAAAGACTTTGGGATGCAGAAATGGACCAGCCTGGTGCCTGTGCCTGGGCTGCACCGGGCTGAGTCCAACTGGATGATCTAACAATGGCTGAATGGACACACCATGGGCCACTGGAGACTCCTACTCCTAGTTCTGTGAGCTACAGTATTCATTTGTGATTCACCAGATGATTTTTTAATCCTTGCTTGAAATCCAGGAGAAGAAAAGGTCAACATGGAGAAGTGTTCTTCCAATTCTGGTGACAGTTGTGTCTGCACACCACCTGTGCCCATGGCAGGGTGGTTGGAACTGGATGATGTTTATGATACTTTGCAACACAAAGTGCTCCGGGATTCTTTGGTTCCCCAAGCGGAGACCAAAACAGAGCCGTGTAAATCCCTGCTTTTTTTCAGTGCCTGCTGCTTCTTCCTTTGTTCCAAGCAAGTCCAGGATTTTATTTCATGTGTCTTTAAGGTGCCTGGACAGAAGAGAGGGAGGGCAGCTGCAGCGCAGGGCTTGAGTCCCATCAGAGTCTCTCTCTCTCACAATGGTGCCAATGCCGCTGCCTTGGGACACCTGAGTGTGTAAGGTGAGCCCACCCTCAGGCACGGCCATCCAAGTCAGTCAGGGGCACAAGCTGCAGCTGAAGCTGCCAAGCATTGCTGTGAGGCTGCAAGTGAAGAGAAAGCTATTGTGGCCAATTCTGCTGAAGCCTTTTGCCAAACCAAAGGCAGCTGTGCCCACAGCCTCCCCCTGTTTGGCACCCGGCTGCTGCGGACGCCTCAGTGCGCAGGTGCCGACGTTGGGGCTGCTGCTGTTCCTGTGCACACTCTGCTGCTGTTCCTGTGCACACTCTGCTGCTGTTCCTGGGCACACTCTGCTGCTGTTCCTGTGGGCTCCAGAGCCGCTTGGGCAGCAGCCACTGGGCAGCCCTGCCGGAGGGGACATCGCCACCCTCCCCATGGTGGCAGCAGCTCTGCGGGCCCCGAGCTCTGTGTCAGGGGACCCTCGGTCACAGCACCATGGCCTGGGCAGCCGTGAGGGCCGGGGCTGGCTCTGCCCACTGCCCCTTATCGCAGGCACCCAGTGGCCGTGGCCTGGCAGCACCCCCTGCCCTCCATGTCCCCAGCCAGCCCAGCCTGGGCACCTCGGGCTGTCCCCACCCTCCTGGAGAGGTGTTGTCCCAGCTTCGAGGGCTTCTGCTGCAGGCCTGGGAGACATTTTGGGGAAGCACCAGAGCAGCCGGGTGTCAGGAAAAAGGCGGCTGCCCAGAGGCTGCTTATGGCCTCTGATACCTCATTCTTCAGGGCTTCCCACCACCCCGGCCCCTCAGGGGCCTCCTGTCCCCTTGGAACCTTTTGCCACCCACTCCCTCACACATCCCCCTTGTGCTTTCCCACTGCCTTGTCCCATCAGGGCCTCCACAGCCCCTCATCCCTTCATGGCCTCCCAGTGCCCCGTCCCCTCAGGGTCTCCCCCAGCCTGGCCCAGCAGCAGCGCCACAGCCCCACAGGAGCTCCAGAGGAGCAGGATCAAGAGGCACCTGGGAGCCCTCAGCAACCCAGCCAGCACCACACGGGCACAAGGACACAGATGGCGCTGCCTGGCTGGGACAGGGCTTGTGCCTTCAGCAAAACCACCAAAGGCCAAGGGTTTCTGGCCATTTCCCTGCACCACTGCACGCCCTGACAGGTTGCTGAGCACAAGACCCCTTTTCCCTCTCTTCCCCTATGCCCCACACACCCTGGGCAGCAAAAGAAAGGTCCTGGGACTCTGTTTATTATAACATATCCTGTATTTACTGTAAGGGAACATTTTAATAGAGAAAAAGCATGATATTTTAGTAAAAGCCTGTCTGCACAACCCAGCTTTTAATTCAGGCAACAATATTAAAAGCAGTGTCCTTGAAACTCTCCTGGAACAGCGAGAATAAAGAAAAACAATGGCATTCTGTACATGGAAAAGAATGTAAACAATATGTGTTAACCAGTAGTAGCCTGTTAAGCCCTGTGAACCCTGTCGGACCCTATAAAAGTCTGCTAAAGATAGAAATAAACGATGTTTGCTACACCTCTGTGAGGACTCAGTGAATAGTCTGAGAGGTTTTCCATTAGCCTATTGGACCAAAATGTTATATATTGCTGTGGGCAGAAGAAACTCTGACTTTCACAAGCTATGGCTGACTTGTTGCTCCTCTATAAATCTCACGCCTTGATATCTGATATCTTATCGAGCTACTTGCGCAATAAATCATCTCAAAGCATAGTGGTCCCATCCCTCATTTTTCATCTTGACACCAAACGCATCCTGGAGATGTCTGGGGCCATTCATCATTTCTCTGCTCTCCAGCACCAAGGCAACGCACTCTGGCTACAGCTCTGAGCTCATGCCCATGGCAACCATCCCTGGCAATGGGGCTCCATGGAGCTGCTCTCAGGAACACCCCAAGAGCTGGGGAGTGCCCCAAAACTGCCTCAGAAATGTGAGATACCCCAAAATCTCTTCAGGAATGTGAAATATCCCAAAACTCACTCAGTAATGGGCTCCCCCTTTGATCATTATCCCCAAACTTTGGCTGTCTCATTGCAGACCCCACCCCACATCCCAAATCCCAACCCCAACCCATCCCATCTCTGTTGGACATCAAGACCCCCTTCCCAAGCCTTACTTTCCTCATTTCACACCTCCCAAACTCCATCCCACCCAATGCCCATCTCACCCCTCCTGATTTGCATCCCATTTTGCCCAATCCCCTTCCAACCCCTTTCCACTTGATGCCTTTAGAAGGCTGACCTAGAACAGAGGCTGGACAGAGTTAAGTATAAAGTTTATTAAAAGGCCTTAAAGGATACAACTTGCGCAGTACAAGAGCCTGGCCAGGGCTACACCCAAGATGGAGCAAAAACAAATGTCACACAAATGGACAACTGATCACAAGGTCTCACATTTTTAGAAGTTTAGGTCCATCTCCGTATTTGAGTTCATGGTCCAATTAGAGCTTCAGATGATGAAGTCCCATCCTTCCTGTTCTCTCTCTTCAGTCCACACTTGTTCATACTTTTGGACATGGAACTTATAATGATTGTCCTTGGTATCAAGCTAGAAAAGGAATTGTTTCGTCTACCTACTCTGTGAAGAGAGCTCACTAACACTTAATAGGAAGTTCAAAGCTACAAACTCAGGCAGTGCAGAATATGAAAAATAGGAAAGCTAAAACTTAAGACATCACACCCTGAGGAGCTGTGGAATCCAGGAATTCTGGGTGGGAATGAGTACTTTTCAGTGGCATAGAGTGGTTTTGAGGTGACAGATTGAATCCTCTCATCTCTTTGAGTGACAAAAAATAGAGAATACTACAACAGATACTCCCGCAGTCCCCAAATCCTCCCCATTATCTCCTTGAATCCCAGATTCCCTTAAGCACTAGGAAAAAGTGAGGCTTTAGATGCCCTTGATGAATTTGTAGACTTTTACCCAAATTCTGTCTGTTTTAAAGGGATGAAGATGAATTAAAAGAATATCAGGGCCAAATCAAAATGACCATCACCCCAGTGTGTTCCCAACACAGATCACTGGGAACGTGGGTCATCAGGGCTCTGCCCAACGTGGGTCCTCTGATGGGGGATGGAGCTGGGGCAGCACATGAAGCTCTTCCTGCACTTGGGGCACTCGCAGGGCTTCCCTTACCGGTGCATCCGTTGGTGTCTGGCCAAGTTAGACCTGTCTGAGAAGCTCTTCCCACACTGTGGACACTCATAGGGCCTCTCCCCAGTGTGGATGCGCCGGTGGATGGGGAGGTTGGAGTTGTGCTTGAAGCCCTGTAAGAGACGGTCCAAAGATTCCCTCATCTGTCTCACAACCGTCTCAAGGACAGAGACTGAGACCCTGAATATCACAAGGGACTTGGTTTGGGGGTTTGGGCCTAGCTGAGATGGATGTTTGCCAAGTGATTGTTTGCAGGAGGTTGCACGGTACACTGTCCTCGTTCCTGCTGGTGAGCAGAGGCTTGGTAACCTGCACAACGGGTTTTCCACGACTCATGGCTCTCATTCCTGCTGGTGAGCAGAGGTTTGTGCCTGGTACCCGGTGCAATGGGTTTTCCACAACACCTTGTCCTTGTTCCTGCTGGTGAGCAAAGACTTGCAAGACATGGATAGCTCTGTACCCTACACCTGCTCCCTGCGCAATGGAATTCATCACAATGATCATCAATCTCATCTGGTTTTGGCCCTGCACCCCTCGCTTTGCAAAAGACTATAAAATTATACCCCAAACTCACCTTCTTTTGAGATCTCCCCAACGGACAGAAGACTCTGCGTCGTTGGACGGCTGAGTGGACTTCGACGTTGGTATCTATAATCCCCTTACTCTCTGTTCCTTATGCCTTGCTTTCTCTTCTCTTTCCCTCTATCGCATATTAGTGCTGATGAGCACTCAATAAACTGTGTTTTCTTGTTTAAGTCCTTGGTTTGCTGATAATCTTTTGTACTCTAAGACCGGCTAAAAGAACCACATCACCAATCCCACCTTGCGGATCGTGACATAAATTGGCATCACAGACAGGATTATGAGAGACAGAAGGGGTTGCAGGTTGTTGTGCAGTCTGTATCAGGGGAAGGACGTTTCGCTTCAGCCGCACCTAGCCTGCCACGCTGGTGAGCAGTGTCTAGAAAGCAAGGGAGGCGACTCGAATTTCTCGCAAACTGCACACGCCCAGGTGAAAAGCACCCCTACACTCATTTGAGGGCTCTGTCTTCAGAATTTTACGCGGGATCTTTGAGTACAAAAGGTGGGACTTACTGTTTTTTTATATGTTGACTGCTTGGTGTAGCGGAGAGACAACCTGAATTTTAACATAAAGGTGTGCCTCCCAAGCATATTTGGTCTCTCCACCCACGGCAGGGGGGAACGCAGCGTTGGCTGTGTCTGATGTAGTGTGACTGAGTTTTACCTCCCTGTAGTGGTTCTGTGTACTGTTATGTGTTTTTGATGAATTTTGACTGCTTGGTGTAGTGAAGAGACAACTTGAATTTTAACATAAAGGGGTTCCTCCCAAGCAGATTTTGTCTCTTCATCCATACAGGGACGCGAAGGGTGACATGGCAAAGGCTGCGTCTGTGCGTAACTTAAGTCTTACCTCCCTGTAGTGGTACTGAACCCTTCACACACACAAACATGAGTGAACACTCTGAAAACTCTAGTATAAAAGATAAAGCTGCATTCATTGCTTTGTTAGCAAAACACAATGCTAAGCCCTCCCCAGCTGGGGAAGAATGGGCTCAAAATAATTGGTTCAACCTGGAAAATGTAACTGATAGAATTTGCTCCCTGCAACATGAGGCAAAGTTCAAATTTGGCTGTAATAAAACCATAATTTGTTCTGTATTGGGAGCTTGCCTTACGTCAGCTGTAGAGGCTCGCACGAGACGAAGGCAGGAAGAGAATGTAATTATACAATACCTACAAAATTTAGTTGAAAGTTTGAAAAATGAAATTAATTTCTTACGAACTGCTCTGAGTGAGGAGTGTGCCAAAAATTCACAGTCTGCTGATTCCTTTAAGGAGTCGTTGGAAAAAGAAACTCCTCAGATAAATCACATATATCCTCAAGCAGAATTACATTTGGTAAAAAATTGTGGCAAGAACTATTGCTCCCAAATAAGACCTTTGATTAAAACAGAATATAACTATATGTCGTGGTTTTAAACCACTAACTAAGAAAATTACTTACTTCTTGCTGTGAGATATGGATTAGAATAAGAGCAAAACAGGCATACAACTTAAAAGGGAAAAAAAAGAAAGTTTATTGACAAACCACAATAATAAGAACACCAGAATAAACTTCTAGAAAAACCTTTCCATCCCCTATCTACCCACTATTCCCTTGTTCACATGACAACAGAGACAAAAACTCTGGAACTCTGATGGTTAAAACAGTCCTAATTCTTGCTAGTCTTTTTACCAATCTTTATAGAGAAACAGAAGTTTCTTCCTGTTAATTTATGGAGTTTCTCACAAGAAAACTATTTTTGTTATAGTTTTCTATTGCCCTAATGTTAGCTGCTCAGAGCTGCTATTATTAGAGTTCACTCCTCCCATTCTCACATCACTCTGAAGTGTGTATGGGCCATGAGTCTAGAGATAGCATTTTTAAGGATAAGTTATTCAAAGGCAAAAAAAGTCTTCTTCATCTGTTTCTGTGAGCTTCACCAGAAAACAGTTTTCTCATGGCCTCTCAGGGCTTCAAATCTCTCAACAGTTTTCTCATGGCCTCTCAAGGCTTTTAATCTCCCAGTACTTCACTATACTATAATTACTCTTTACTCAAATTTACACTTCGAACACTATTCCTCTCTAGATCTTATATCATGAATTAAAGGAGTTCTTTTCAAGACTTCATTGTCCATCTCCATAGTTTTAACAGGGAGATATTTCAGCTTAATTAAAGCATCTTCTTAATTCTCTACCTTTCTTGAAGCTTCTTTTCTTTCCTGTCACTGGTAGTTTATAAAGTCTCTTTTCATGTTGATCTCTCTCTCTCTCTCTCTCTGGATAAAAAGATTAATCCGCAAGTCTCATCTGGGTAATTAAAGAGTTAAAATCTTGCCCAGGCTTTTGTAGATGGTTTGGGGATCTCTGCCGAACAGGAGCTGGAGCCGTCTGCGATGGAAGGTTCCTCATGGCTGCTCTGGAGCGTGTAGTCGCTGTTCTAACCAGCTGCAAGTCCAGGGCCTCTCTCCTTCTTCACTGGGCAGTTTCTAGTGAATGTAGTTACAGCAAAACCTGCAGCCGAGCCAGAGATCGGCTCGGCCCGGCCCGGCCCGGAGAAAACCTTCCCCAGGCCCCCCCATCTCCCGGCCGGGAGACGGGGCAGGCCCGGCCCCATCCCCGCCCGGCCGCATGGCCTGGGCAGGGACGGGAGGCCTGGAGCTCCGCCACCCTCCACAGCCAGGAAACAAAGAGAACCCAGAGAGCTCTGCTTTTACATTTTAAGGTAGGGTTCACAAGTTGATCCCACTTTTCAATGGCCTAAACTGCTGTCAGTTCCCAGCAATGACCGATAATTGGTCAGGAGAAAAGACTCCAAGCACTTCCCAGCAACTTCAACTCCCTTAAAGTAACTCCATGACACCCAGCTGAGGTGCATGTACACTGTAATAAATGAAATTCAGCCAAATTTATCAATAACAATTTTATTGAAAAATTTGCAAAATCAAATTATGAAAACAGCTACAATCACGGTCAGCTTTGAGCTCAGGATCGGTGCTGGGTGAACTCTGAACCAGCCTTTGTCACACTGATTCCCCCAAGTTCACCGCCTGTCTTTTGGAGAGATGAGTTTTGATACAGTTTTTACAGCTTGAGGCTGTGTAGTCTCAGTTTTTTCTTTCTTCTGAAGTTTGTTGCATATTCTTATTTTCTGTTGGTTTTTTAACTAAGTTTCCGAGAAGGGAGGAAAAGTCTGAGTAGATTTTATGAGAGCTGAGTACTGAGATGCACGGTCCGGAGAATTTTTCTGTTGAATTGTTAACGAAGGTTCCGAGAGAGGGGGAGAGTTACAGGAACTGGGTATTGAGATGCACAGTTGTCCTGGGGTGATTTTACCTTTAAGATATGTTCGAGAGCTGGGAGGAAGTTGAAGCTGGGAGAGGCTGATAAGAGTTCTTCCTCTGACCAATTATTGGTCATTTCTGAGAATTGGCGGTGGTTTTAACCATTGAGAAGTGAGATCAACTTGTGAACACCACCTTAAGATGTAAAGCCAGGGTTCTTTTGTTCTCTTTGGTTTCTGGCTTCTGACGAGGTAACAGGGCTCTGTCTCGGCCTCCTCCCTCCCCTCCAGGCTGGACAAGGCCACAGAGGGTGGGGAGGGGGGAAACGGAGCCGGCCTGGCTTGGTTTGCAGTTTCTGCTGCTGAACTGAAACCTGACACCATGAACATCTGCAGCTTTCCAAGACTTTAACTCTTTTACTACCTGGATGAGACTGACAGATTACTCCTTTTTCCCAGAGAGAGAGAAGGAGGAGAAAGAGAGAGATAACGTGAAGAAGACATCATAAAACCGTCAAAGACAGTGAAGAAAAGAGTTAAGTTTTAGATGGGGAAGAGAGAATAAAGAGATGCTTTAATTAAGCTGAAATATTTTTCTGTTAAAGCTATGGAGATGGACAATAGTGTTCTGAAAAAGAGCTTGTTTAATTCAGAGTATATTGGAAGGAATAAAGTGGTTCAAAGTGTGGATTTTGAGCAAAAGGTGGAGTAATTGTGATACAGTGAGGTGCTGGAACAGAGGGGAGAAGTAATAGTTGAAGATTTGGGGCCTTGAGAGGCAAAGAGAAAAATTTCTGTTTCCAGGGAGGCTCACAAAAACCCATGAAGAGAACTTTTGCCTTTGAATCCTTAAAAATGACATCCCTAGACTCATTTGACCCATAACACACCTCAGAGCAATGTCAAATGGGAGGAGAGAACTGATGACAGATTTCCGGGCAGCTGACATCAGAGAAATAGAAAGCTGTAACAGAAATAGTTTTCTTGTGAGAAACTCCATAGATTAGCAGAAGAAAACTTCTGTTTCTCTACAAAGACTGATGAAAAGACTCTAGCAGGAATTGGGACTGTTTTAAACACCAAAGTTCCAAAGTTTTTTGTCTCTATGTTGTCATGTGAACAAGGGAATGGTTGGGTAGTGGGGGATAAAAGGGTTTTCTGGAAGTTTATTCTGGTGTTCCTATTCTTGTAGTTTTGTTAATAAACTTCCTTTATTTCCTTTTAAGTTTTAAGCCTGTTTTGCTCTTGCTCTAACCCATATCTCACAGCAAGAAATAAGTAAGTTTTCTAGTAATTTTTTAGTTACTGCTTTAAAACCACGACAATGTGAAAGAACAATTCCTCTTCTTGGTTTAAGACCAAAACTGCAACATTTAAAGTTGTTTTATTAAGCCGTGGAGACAGAGAGAAGACTGTGGACTAAGGCAATGGCTGAGGTTGCTGTATCTTAAGGAAGAGCTGTCAGTGCCAAGTTGTTACTCAATTTTTTGCTGCTTTGGGCAGAATATTCAAAAGATAGACAACTTCTGACAAGCAGTAATCCTTTCCTTATGCCCCAAGTATTTGGATGCTTCAGCACATTTATCACAGCTGCCAAAACTGGATTCACAACCTGTGGGTTTCAAAAGGAGAGCGAGATTTTGCCTGTTCTTGCTTTGGGAAAAGGGCAAAATATTCTCATTCCTTCTTCTCTTTCTTTGCCTACATCTTTTTCACCGACTTTTGACTGGACTCAGCTCAGTGATAAACCATCCACAGGAGCAGCCAGGGCTCCTTGTGGCTCTTTCCTAGTGAGGAAGCTGTGCTGAAGCCACACCTCCTGTAAAATGCACTCAGCATTTTACATACTGAGCTTTCCTGTCAGCCTCCCACATCTCAGCCATTCCGTGCTGGGAAATGACAGACAGGGCTGCAGAGTGATGGGGGGAGGAGGGGAGAGGAGACAGTGCTTCGTTTAATTATCCCACTTCAGCCTGATTGCTGCAGTGGTATCTTAAAAGTGAAAAGATTTGGAAACTAGATTTCTGGTAATTAGCATTGAGAATATTGTAATGCCAGCAGCCAGCCTCTCTCACCGAGGATTTACTTCTCTGGGATGAAATTGCCAGGCTCTCACATCCTCTGATCTCCTCAGAGAACCAGCTCTCACACGTGCTGGCAGACAGCATCTCTGGGCTCAGGATCAGGGGCAGGTAGCAAAGAGGGGACTCTGTCTGTCGGGGCTGGGGAAGATCCATCTCGTCCTTCAGGAGGGAGCCCACGCTGCCAGTGCTACAGCAGAGTGTTTGCAGGCACTGCTGTCACCACATCCTGATGTGAAACTGCTGCCATTTACTGCCCTGGCTGAGGCTGGGGTCCAGCACACATAATAAGAGAGGAGCTTGAAGCAAGTAGTCAAGAGTGAAGGGAGTGTGAGTGTCAGATATTGATGATCCAGCGTGCCCAGTCTGCAGCTACACTACTGGGGGAAACCGAAAGAAAGTATCACAAAAGCAGCAGGCATCACAGATGGCCTTTCACTCTTCAGCAGAGAAGACATTTTGTCTTCTAAAATCTTACCTCTGATAGTTTTTCCCATCTGAAAACTATCTGGGCCAGGAGCAGCACCCAGGGACCTGCCCTGCCTGGGGGAACTTATACCTGGATCTTATAACTAAGTATCAGAAACAAGGGCACACACTCTGTATTCCAGACTCCAACATTTTATTCTTATTCTTAATTTTCCATGTTTTAAGTACTACTATGTCTTCATCTACTTCAGCTTCTACCTCTTCTTCCTAATATTCCTATTCTTATTCTTTATCATTTTTTGGTTTCTGGAGGGTCTTACATTTGGGGTGGGGGGGGAGGGGGGGGCAGGGTTTGGGGTTTTTTTCTTTCCTACTACTACTTCCTAAACACAACTTTCTTTTCTTTTGTTAGAATTGTGTGTGTTGCAGTCCAGCAGGCCGCCATCATGTCCTGGGAGCAACACCTCCTGTCTGTGTCCATTCCTCATGGCCAAAGGGCCACAGGATCAGCATGGAGTCCTTTCCGGAGGAGAGGAAATGGCCTTGGAGTCCAGCAGGGAGGAGCTGGAGCCAGTGTCCCTGCAAAGGGCCAAGAGCCGTGTGGCTGTGGCCCTCGGGGACCCGGTGCAGGAGTGCCGCTGGCGGTGCCAGGCTGCCACTGGGAGCCGATGACTTTCCAGGTGCCTTCCCGGCCGGACGATGGGCCGGGATGTGGCGCTGAGCCCCGGCAGCGAGGGTCCCCCTTTGGGTGCCGCTTTGGGCTGCCGTGTGCCCTCGGGGAGCCGCCCCAGGGGTGCTGCGGAGCGGCCGGGGCCGACTCGGCCCGCAGGGCCAGCGCAGGCCGGGGCAGCCCGTGTGGCTCCCTCAGGGCGCCGGGCAGGCCGCGGGGCAGCCGCCATCTGCAGCCCGGCGCTGCTGGCAGCGGGTGCTGATCCTGTGGCTGTGCCGCCAGGCAGGGGCAGTGGAACAGCCCCCGCAGCCCCCGCAGCGCCCACAGCGCCCGCCTCAAGAGCGAGCGGCCTTTCCTGTGGGGAAGCGGCTGCCCAGGAGAAGAGACATTTTCCACCGTGGCTTGGGCTGCCAGAGGGCCAGGCCCAGCACAGAGTTGCTCTTGCGGGCACAGCTCGGGCTCCTGGCACTCCACCCAAGCTTCTCGAGGGACAGGCAGCAGGATTCCCTCTTGGGCTAAATCTGCCAGTCTCTGCTGCCTGGCCTCTTCTCCTTCCTCGTGCAGCTCCAGGACGCTCACCTCATCCCAGTCATCGTCCTCCCGCTGCCAGGCCTTGAGCTGGCTGCACAGGATGTCGCAGTATTCCCTGCTGTCCTGAGCCAGCTCTCCATCACTGTCATCATCCCAGCTGGACCTGGAGGATTTTCTCTTTGCTTTGCCTCCAGTCACCTCCTGGCCATCCTGGCACAGCTCTTGCTTGCGACAAGCTTCCCAGTCCAAGAGTGCTCGGCGGCTCGTGCCTTCTCCTGGGGACAGCCGCTGCTCAGGAGATTCTTCCCAATCTGAGAATTCCTGACAGTGATCGCTGTCCGCCTGCCACGGCTCCTGCTCCCTGCACTCGTCCCACTCGGAGACAACTGGGGAGGGCTCTTGCTCCCTGCCCTCATCCCAGTCCCGCAAATGCCAGTAGCTCCCCCATACTTGGACCAGCTCTTCCTCAAGGCCTTCATCCCACTCAGAGAGCTCCTGGCAGCTCTGGGCTTCTCCTGGGGACAGCTGTGGCTCAGTGCAGGCTTCCCCTGGAGTCCCTTGCTGGAACTTGTTCATTTCTCCTCAGCAGAGCTCTGGCTCTTCCTCAGCACAGGACTCCACGGCTCCTCTCCTCCCTCTGCTCGCCCTCTCAGCCTCCTCCTGCTGCTCCCTCAAGGCCTGGGCTCTCTGTGAGCCGGGCCAGGGCCTGTGGGGCTGGGACTTGGGCTTCGCCTTCTCCTCCTCCGTGCCTGCAGTCCTCTGGCACACACAGGTACCTGGACACAGCCACTGTCCTGGGACTGACCCAGGCCCCACGAACCCTTTATATACCCCCCAGCCGGGGCGGGGCTGTGCCATGTCACAATGGACTTTGGGCACCGCAAGGTCCCGCGTCACCACGGCCCCTGACACACCGTGCCTGTGTCACAAAGGGCACCCCAGCACCCCGTGCCTGTGTCACAAAGGCCACCTCGGCACCCCGTGCCTGTGTCACAAAGGGCACCCCGGCACCCTGTGCCTGTGTCACAAAGGCCACCCTGGCACGCCTTCAACAGCCCAAGGCACCAGGAGCGGCCTGGAGCAGCCCAGGCCTTGGGGGATTGCAGCCCCTTCTTCTGAGCCGCTCCTTCAAATGATCAGGAGTGGCTGGGGCCAAGTGAAGGTGCAAAAGGAGACCGTGTGTGTCTTCGTTTGAAAGACAGGGGCCTGCTAAGGGAGGCAGGAGGCTCCTTTGCAATGGAAAATGTAAACCCCCTCATTCCCAATTATTATCCCTTTGAAAGGCATTCTCTGGCAAAGATAGGAGGACAGGAAGAACAGTTTGTGCTGCTTTTGCATGAATTGCTATTTGGTGAGCAGGGAAGAAGCCCCCCATGGAAATGATTTTACTGAGAGGAGCTGCTAAGCGAGAGCTGCCTCTGTGCCAAGCAAAATCCAAGAGCTGGCTAGCTGTGGGAACTGACTACCTATTAAAGCATTTAAAAAGCTGGATCCACCTCTGTGAGATAGACATTTTGCAGACAGGCAAGCCAGGGAAATCTCTCTCTTGCTTCCACATTTGAGGAGGTACCCGGCTGCCGGTCAGGCCGGGCCCCGCTGCACTGCGGCCCTTGCAGTCGTGCTGACAGTGGCCACAACAATCCTTAAAGCTTCAGGGTCCCCTGACACCCGGGCAACCGAGGAGGAAATTAAAGGAGTGGGTTCACTGGAGTCCCCAAAACCAACTGGAATAGGAAAATCAAGTAGGGATGAGGCCCATAAAGCCTGTGCAGCACAGGAGCAAAGTGCAAAGACCAGGCCTAGGGGCAGACACAACAATATCTAGGGGAGGTGTGAGGGCACAGTCTGAGGGCATGGGTCCAGACACAGACTGGGGTTAGAAAGATGAAAAATACTGCCACGAATTGCAACCAGTCAGGGGAGAGACACGGGAAGATTCTAGAAACATAACTTTCAGTGGGGTGACTTGATGAACGTATGAATTGCCATCAAGCCTTTGGCAAGTGCTTCCCAAGGCTTGAACTCAAAGCCTGCTGCTTCAGGGCTGAAGTCTTTCTGGCCCTGTGTCCCAGAAGGGCTGAATCGCACAGGCTCGGCCTGGCGGGGCCGGGCTGGCCCCAGCAGTGACCGGGTGGGGACGGGAGACTGCGGGACCCCGGCTGAGGCTGGGCCGGACCACGGCTGCTCACACCTTGCCGAGCCTAAGCCGTGCCCCGCTGCCGGCCCCCGCTGAGCTGGAGTCCGCTGGGCTCCGGGAGGAGCTCCGGGTGGGTCCAGGCCCCCTCGGCCACGGCCCGTGCGGCACACGGTAATTGAAAGAAATTGGCCAGGAGACAAAACTCCTGTTTGATGCCTTTATTAGGATTCAGCTCTTGGGGTGGCGGGGGCCTGAGGGGTTGTTTGCATCACGGCCATTCCCACACTGTCAGCTCCAAGGAGGAGACACAATTCAGCTTTGCAGCACACACTGCAGAGCTGGGGCTTCCATCCTCATGAGAGTAGTCAGGGACCTGTCATCCTGGTTTGCTGTCCAGGGCTGTCAGTCCTTTCCGGTCTTCTTAGCTCATGGTGATGCAGGAAGATGGTTTCTAAGCAGGTTTAGGTGATGCAGGGAGATGATCTTGCATCATAGCTTGCTCAAATATGTTTCATTGTCCTTTTATTCCTCTGTTAGCTCGTTGTTTTGGTGTCCTGCACGCCTTAGTTTGCATTTTACTCGGTTACACAGCTTCCTGGGTGTTTCTTTGTTCTAGTGTGGCACAGCGACCATGGGAGTTGCCTCGTTCTGTGGCACACCTTTCTAATGGGTTGCTTTTCTTAGTTGGATTTAGCCCCCATGGGAGCAGCTCTGTTACAAGGTAGCAGGGAAGTAAGGGGAAAGGGTACAGGAATGTCTCATAAGAACCTTTAAAACACTTCAGAAACTGGTAAGTAATTAACATTACTAATAACCATCAGAGTAAACAAGGGGTACAAGGTTTACAAATGGGATAAGAACATTAACTGTACATAACTAAACACAGTATTTCATCCGGGGTGGATTTCTTGAGAGATTTTATTCATGATACCTCTCTTCCCCTATGCCCTGTACACCATGGGTAGCAAAAAAAAGGTCTTGTGAGACTGCCTATTATAACTATATGCCTATGTAATATGCTATATTTATATACATAAGGAAAAAAAAAATAAAGGAACAATGCTAGAGAAAAGGAAAATTGCTGCTCTCTCAGGTGGTGCCCAGCAGACAGAGCCTGCCAGATCAGCTCTCTGCAGAGCTCCAGCAGCACAGCCAGCCTAGGCCCGACAGACAAGGCCGTGTCCTCCATGCCCTGCGTAGCTGATCTTGCAGGTTATCAAAGACGGAATATCGAGCCCTCTCTATTGCCTGTAGGATGTACAGTGTTTGAATTGCCAGGTTTACAATGGCAGGGCTGCTGCCATCCACCATGTTCACAAGGGCTGGAAGAGAGACGAACAGAGCCACGGTCAGATCCCAGACCTGTGAGGGCCCACGGATAGCCCCCTGCCAGGGCCATCCCAGTCGGCTCTTGCCATGGCCAGCAGGGAGCAGGGACCAAGGGGATCAGCCTGAAGCTGCTGGCCACGAATGCCCCATGTGCCCCTGAAATCTCGGTGTGCTCTTCTCACGCCGCCCCTCATCCACACGGGGAGCAGAGCCCTCCGCAGCCAGGCCAGGACTTGCAGCTCCACCCGCCAGCCCCACTGACAGCCCGCTGCCCTCACTCACATTTGTAAATGAGCTGCAGCTCTTCCTTCTGCCCCCTCAGGAGCCGCCCGGCTATCCCTGGGAACACAGAGCCTGTCAGGGCCCCAGCGGCACAGCTCCCTGCCAGCGGCGCTGCCAGCCCTGTGGCCACAAGGCCTCCCGCCCCGGCAGGGCTCAGCCCGGGCCCTTGCCGCATCCTGACTCAGCCCAAGGGCACGGCTGCCAGAGGCCGGCAGCAGCAGCCCCGAGGGCAGCCGGGGCTCCAGGGCGCCGGGCCCGGGTGCCGCTGCCGGGGCAGCAGCCGGGGCCGGGGCCGAGCTGCGGCGGGGCGGGGAGGGAGCCCGGGCTTGTGGCTCACCGATGAACCTGATGGCCGCCTCTTGCAAGGGCTCCTGTGGGCAGTCCAGGTACGGCAGGGCCCGGCGCAGCTGCTCGGCCGCTCGCCTCTCATCCTGTCCCAGCTGGAGAGAGAGGCAGGAGGGAAGGGTTGGTGCGGGCTCTGCCTCTGCGGCCAGCCCCGGCCTCCCGTGCCCACCCAGCCCTGAGGCCCGGCCAGCAGCCGCTGGCGCCGGGCTCTGGAGGGGGCAGAGGGCCGGCTGCTGCCCGGGGAGCCGCGGTGCCGCCCCTGCCCGCAGCCCCAGTGTGGGGCTCCATTGGCACCCGGCTCGGGGCCACGGGAGCCTGGAGAAGAAGCCGTGTGGCCGGCTGCGGCACTGGGCAGGGGCGCAGCTGCCAGCCCCACACACCGAGCGCCGGAGACAGGGGGCTTCTCCAGGCTGAGGCTGGGCCTTCCAAGCCGTCCTTACCAGGCACTCGGTGATCGTCCACAGCTTCTTCTTCTTCACTGGTCTTTCCAGATCTCTCCTCTTCAGGAACTCAGCCGCACAAAGCAGCGTTGCCCAAGAAGCCTGGAGAGCAGCAGAGACCCGCAGATGGCCCCACAAGCCAGGACACAGGACCCGCATTTGTGTGCCAAGGCCTGGAGGAGGCTGCAGCCGGCAAGGTGCCAGGGCAGGAGGCGGCCGAGCCCCGTGCCCGGGTGACAGCAGCAGCCCGGGAGTCCTCACCTCCGCCACCTGCTGGTTCTCGTCATGGCAGTGGAAGAAGAGTGGCAGCAGGCTCTGGTGCACGTGTGACTTCAGGGCCTTTTTTTCCTTTTCCGTTAGAACAGTCATCAGCGATCGGAAGAATAATATGGACACCAGCTGCACCTGGCTATTATCCTATATGAAAGGAAGGAAAAAACACCTCAGCCCTGTCTGCATGGGGCTCAGCAGGGCGCAGGTGGGCAAATCCCCAGGGCACCAAGTGTCTGGGCAGCACCCAGTGGCCTCGGCTGGGGGCACAGAGTCTTACATGGTCAAAGAGTGGCAGGAGCGCCTCAGCCAGCTGCAGAGCCATGTGGCTGGGTATCAGCATGTCCTTGTCCAAAACTATAAAGCTGAGCACCATGATTGCCTTCCTAACTATCTCTCCATCTGCATCCCACAGGAGCTCCACAAGACTTTCAGTCAGGCTCTGCATTTTTTCAGCCTGTGTGGAAGACAAGTCTGTGAAACCCCACCCTGCTGCCACAGGGCCAAGAGGCCAAAGGCCTGTCCCAAAGCACTCAGGCAGCTAAAGCAGGAGGCAGGAGAGCTGGGAGCAGCTGCCTCGGTGCCCGAAGCCCAGCCGAGCCCAAGTGACTGCGTTCCCCAGCACTGCTTCAGCCACTGCCCACTTCTCACCATCGAGGGATCATCAATCAACTTGAAAAGGGCCCTGAGCGCCAGGTGACGCTTGTCCCTGCTCTCGCTACTCAGGTGCCTTGAGAAGATTTCCAGGACTCTGTTAGCACTGCGTTCGCTCAAGTCCAGGTAGTCCAGGATCTGAAAGGCACAGGGCAGTGACAGGGGAGCCAGCTGGCAGGAGCCCAGAACCAACACAGGGCATGGGCACCATCCCAGGCAGCTGCAGCTGTGAGAGGGCAGAGAGGTGGCAGGCAGCTCTGCAGGGAGGCAGTTTTGGCCATGGGGCTCACCTCCACAAGGAATGCCAGGGCAGGCAGATCCCAGCGTGCCTCCTGTGTGCTGAGCAGCTGGAGCAGGTAGGGAACAATGCGGGAACACAAGGGTATAGAGGCAGACAACATCTCCCTGCCAGGGTGAAAACGTAGCCAAGACTGTGAGCCAGGGGGACAAACATCTCCCAGGACTGATTCACAGAGTTCTGATCTTTGAGCAACATCCTGCAAGGGGACCTGGGCCCTTGGGGAGGTGACTCCTTGTGGGCACCCGCTTCTCCCAGCCTTTTCCAGTCTCCTTAGCTGTCCCTTGGTGACAAGGCCCTCTGGCCCACAACAGTGGGGACTGTGTTGGGAAACTTCAGCACAGGGCACAAATGTCAGAGGCAGTGGGAAGAAGGGGGTCTCACCTGGCCAGCAGACCCACGGCATAGTGGTGGGTGTCAGAACAGAGCAGCTTGTCCCAGCCACGCTTGTGTTCCATTTCCACCACCACTTCCTCACGATGCATTTGGCAGAGCAGGGACTTCAGGGCCTGCACTGCAAAGCTGTGTGCACAGCAAAGCCCAGGTCACACTGGGAGCACTGGCTCCTGCCGTGGAGACATGGCAGGGACAGGAGGAGTGGGATAGAGCACCTGTTGGGGCTGATGGCAAGGCCGTGTTGCTCCTGGCATCCCTTCCAGAAGGCATTTAGATCCTCTGGCATCTCCAAAGTGCTGAAGAACACTTGGAAGAGCAGATGCACAAAGAGGCGGGGGAAATGCACTGTCACTACATGTGGGACGCAGGGCATCTGAAGGATCTTCCACATCAGCACAGTTGCCTGCAGAGGACAGAGAACCCAGAGACAGTGCTCAGTGCCGAGGTGTCCGGGTGTCAGGGCCTGAGTGTGGCAGGGAGAGGTCAGGGGAAACCCTTGGGGAGCATCAGGCCTGGTGCCCCTGAAGCTGCCCGTAGGCCAGGTTTCAGCCTGGTGCCTGAGGCAGGGAGATGCAGTGGGGGAAGGAGGAAACAGAGCTGCTGAAGACACGGCTGGCCATGGGCTGAGCAAAGGCCAGTTGCAGAAACTCACAGCCGGGGCAAAGACACCCGTGTTGTCTCCATCAGAGGTGCACGTGCTGTGCTCTGGCCAGTTCCCCAGCACATCGAGGACTATCAGGTATGCCTGCTCCGCTGTCCTGGGCGAGCACAAGATCGTCTTCCACATGGTCATAGCAGCTCTGTGGGGCGACAGCTCTGTCTCACGGGGGTCTCAGACACATCCCCGTGGCCTGGGCAGCAATGGGGAGCTGAGCTGGCTGCCAGCTCTGCCTCTGCCTGCTGCCCCTCGCCAGCAGCAGCACCCAGGCAGCCCAGCCCTGCGGGGACAGGGCCCAGAGGGGCCATGGCATGGCAGCAGGCTCAGGGGCCGATGGAGCAGGGCTGGGAAAGGTCCCAGGTACACAGGGCCCTGGAACTCTCTGTTGCTCAGACACCTGGGCAGGGCTGTGCAGGCTGATGGGCTGGGGAGTTCTGAGCCCTCTGGGCACGTGGGCCCCGTACCTGTCACACGTTGGGGCCACACGCAGGAGAGCAATGACCACATCAGTGGGCTGTGCCTCGCTCAGATCCAGCAGGGTCCTGTTCAGCCTGTGCTCAGAGAACTGATTGGCCATGAGCCACTGGTGGATGTACCTCACCATGGCAGGCACCTGGAGAAAGCACAAGGGGAGACTTGGAAAGCTGCCAGAGGGAGTCAGGAATGTCCCCAGCTTCCCCAGAGAAGTGCTTCCCTTGTCACCACGCTGCAATGGCCTCAAAGGCTTCGAGCGATCAACAGGTGTGGCTTGGGAGGCCAAGCGATCCCTGGAGGATCAAACCCTGGCCACAGGCTGCTTACTTGCTTTTGACTGTAAAAACCCTCCTCTACAAGCATATCCAGCAGGGCAGCAGTGGCCTTGGTGTTGAAGATGTACGAATATGGTCTGACCCCAGTGGCCATGGCACTGGTCCCTTCCTCCCGAATTCTCTTGATGAAGTTGCAAACCAGCTGTAGGAGAAGGGCAGGAGATGGAAACATCAGGGATGTTCCATGGAGTGCTCCAAGCTCCACTGCTGGGCTGAGCAGTGCCAGCAGGCCCAGCCCAGGTGGGGATGGCTGCAGGTACCTGCGCTGTTCTGTGGAAGAGGCCACGGGCAGGCTCCTGCTCTTGTGCCTGGTCCATGGCTGCATCTGGCAAAGAGCAGCCAGAGCTGAGGGGCTGCGGGAGAGGCCAGAGAACACAGCCCAGCCCTGCACTCCCCAGGCAGGGACAGCCCTGGGGTGGCTCAGGGGATGGAGCACAGCCACTGCTGGGGGGGCAGCACCAGTCCCTCTTTTATCCTGTCCATGGGTGTGTCTCCACAGGACAGGGTGGGATGGGATGAGATGGGATGCAATGGGATGGGATGGGGCCAAGATGGCCGCAGGCACCAGCCCTGTGGCCCAGCTCTGCCACTCACCCTCCTCCAGTGGCTGGAACTGCTGCACCTCTTCAGTCTCTGGTCCTGGGGCAGCTCCAGGGCCTTCTTCCTCTTCCTCCTCCTCCACCCAGGCCAGCTTGGGCACTCTTGGGGGTCGCTGCTCCGTATCTTCTTCAGGACTCTCCCATCCTTTCCATAGGAACAGCACCAGGGGATGGCATGGCATGTAATGGGATGGGGCCAAGCTGGACACAGGCACTAGCCCTAAGGCCGAGCTCTGCAACTCACCCTCCTGTGGTGCCTGGAACTCCTGCACCTCTTCAGACTCCTGTGCCAGGACAGCTCCAGGGCCTTCTCCTTCCTCCTCCTCAACCCAGGCCAGCTTGGGCACTCTTGGGGGTCGCTGCTCCATGGCAGGGACTGGATTAATGGCTACTTGCAGGAGAGATGGCTTGGGAAAGCTCAAGTCAGCAAGTCCTGCAGTCGTGCCTGGAAGGCACCTGCAAGACTGAAGTCCTGGCAAGACAGCAGGACAGCAAGTCCTGCACTTGGGTCTTGAGGGCTCCTGCCACAAGGACAGGAGGCTCCTCGACAGGGATTGTGGTCTGGTTTCAAGGGCAGTGACTGCAGGGATGGGCGATGCCTCAGAAAAGCTCCAGGTCACCAAATCCCACAGTCTGCCCTTGAGAGAACCTTAAGAAAAGAAGCCTTGGCAAGGCCACAGGTCAGCAAGTCCCGTGGTCTGGCCTCGAGGTCACCTGTAGGAATAACGGCTCAGAAAAGCTCCGGGTCAGACACAAACGAGTGCGCTGTGCGGGGGCTCCTCACAGCACCGCTCTGCCGCGTCCTGTCCCGTCGCGTGCACTGGGCACTGTGGCATGGCCCTGTCACCGCCAGCTCCTATGTCACCACATGTCACAAAGGGCCCTCTGACACCCTGTCCATTTCCATCCCATGGTGACCATGTGTCACAAAGGGCCCTTGCACACACTGCCACCTGCCCTTGGGCTGCCCCCATCCCCCCCAAAGTGGCCCAGGTTGGAAGGAATCCCTTGCCCAAAGTGTCTAAGACAGCCCAACAGGATCTTTAGGAACGCCTCAAACCATCAGCAAACGCTGCCCTGCTCTGCAGGCTCAGGGCAGCAGAAGGAGCCCCCAGGGCTGCTGACGCAGCCGCAGCAGGAAGGGCACGGGGCCCGTCACAGAATCTGGCACGGCCTCCTTGGGACATGTCCCGGCTGGTGGCCATTCTAAATTCACAGGTGTGACACAGACAAGGAACATCTGGGCCAAGGCACGAAGTGTCCACTAGAATGTATTTTAGCACATTAGAAAGACTTGGGAGGAATCCCAGAGGGTCATTTTTTGAAGCAAAGTGATCTGATTAAATACTGTAACCAACGGTAGGCTTGGTAAAAATTAGAAAGTGGTGAAAATGGACTGCCTAATGGAACTTTAAATGATCATCCACTGTTACAGTTGATGTTATTTTTAAGAAAAGAAGACAAATGAGACCAAGTGATATGTGCAGACACATTTTTTTACCCTGAAGAATAAACCTGAGTGGCACAAAGAATATGGCTTTGATTTAGACCCCCAGGAGACTTTGGTCCTTCCTTTGGAAAGAGATAACAGGTGGAAAATAAAGAGATGTTGTTCAGCATGTAGTTTAGGGCAAAGATGTTTGAAACTGGCAAAAAAGCACGAGGAAGACACTGTTATAGATGTCCAAGACTCACAGCCGAGTTATTCCAGGCCAGCTCTACCTTCCCCCTCAAGCAACCAGTCCTCTCCCTCAATTAAATGAAAGTGAGAATGAGATGAATAATCCTGGTGAGGGAACAAGTTTGGGGATGCCAGTGACAACATGTACAAGGAATAAAACCAAGAAAGCTTTGCCTTTAGTCACCCCCTTAAGGCAAGCAGTGGGTCCCACAGGAGAAGCTGTGTGGGTGAAGATCCCCTTTTCTACTGGTGACCTGAATAACTGGCAGGAAGAAGTTCATAATTATAGAGAAAACCCTAGCAAAGTGGCAAAAAGATTGGAGTTAATAGTCAAGAACCGAGACCCAGACTGAGGTGATTTCATGATGACAGCGCTAAGGAAAACAGATAAGGAGTTGGTGATGAAGATGGTCAGAGCACATGTGCAGGGAGAAATTGCTAGTGGAGCCTTACAGGGTACAGTGGACCAGTTGTTTCCTATTGTAAACCCTTTGTTGGGCCCAAATGATGCCAAGAACTGTGAGATGTTAACTAGATACTGGGAACTGTGGGGGCCGAGGAAGCAGCCAATGCTGTAGCCACTCTCCCCTGGAGGAAAAGCCCATAGGAGGCTTTCAGTGACCGCTCTCCCCCAGAGGCTACAGGCCTCGATGGGGAGCTGTCATTTTTACAGCCACACGTTAAGTGGTTCCCAACATGTCTTTCCCCCTGTATGCATATTATTTTTACTCTGTTGGCCCTTCCCCCTTGTTCCACCCCTGAATCCTCAGACCATTGTCCCTGTTGCTCCACCCCACCCCCTGCTTTTCCCATATAATCCCTGCTCTCACTGAGCCTGGGCCAGTTGTTGTCTCTGGGACCCTTCAGGAGAGAAGAATAAAGACCTCCTTGGAACCCCACACGGTGCCTCCCGTCTCTTTTCTTCGGCAGCACCCGAGGAACAGTGGCCATTCCAAAAGCCCTTTGAAGGGCTCGCAGCTGAATCCCGGGGGCAAGGCAAGCGTGCCTGTGCACCCAGGGGAAGTGCCACAGGAGACGCTTCCCTGGGAAGGTCGCGGCACCCTGACCACCTCCGCTCGCCGCGACAGGTGGGGCCCAACAGGGAGCTCTGCCAGCGGTTCCCTGGTTCCCTGGTTCCCTGGAGAAGCGTCTCCTGCAGCACCAGCTGCAGAAAGCAAGTCGCTCTCGGGTCTGTCACTTCCCTGAGGAAACCCCATCGCGTTTTAGCAAGAGCTATCCAAGGGGACACCGGGACCCTCCTAGGACCATCCGGGGAGTGAGGAGAAGATTTCCCCAAGGACTAGCCAGTGGGTGACACCACACCCAGCAGTTTTGGTTCACCCAGTGGAGGTGGAAAAAGATGCTAAAATCAGGATTTGGCCTTTCTGGGAGGGTTTTGGAGACAGTTTTATACCCACGGGGAACAAAATCCTTCCTGGTTTTAACAAATCCTTTTGGAATGCTGCACATGACTCACCTGGGCTGGGAGAAAATGGGAAAACATCTGGGAAAATCATAGATTTCCCACTTAACAGCTCCATCCCTTTGGAATGCTGCACATGACTCACCTGAGCTGGGAAAACCTGGGAAAATCCTGGAACACACACCTGAGGGAGAGGTTTGTTAATCCTGGCTCATCCCAGGAACTTCCATTCCTCAATCCAGAAAGGATGGGTTAGGGAGACCCCCAGTCTGGGAGTGCCTATGACACCTCCTAAAAAAACGTTTCCTTGCTTTTCCAATTCCAGAAAGGAAATTCCTGTATTATTTTTCATCAGGAAATTGGGTTAATTAAATTAGTGCAGGCTTTTCCACCAGCATTCCAGTCCTTGTCATTCCAGCAGTTCCACTAATCCCTATCCCAGGTGCGATTCAGAGGGTTGGGATTTCCTGGTCCTGAGCAACAACGTCTGCAGTGGCACAGGAAACTCACAGCTCATGGGAACAAACTTTCTGTGTGACTCCAGAGGCCACGACAAACCTGAGTGGTTTCCCTCCCATCCCCCAGCCCTTCCTGGCCCCAGGGGCTGATGGCATTTGTGCTCCTTCAGGTTCATCTCCCCACAGCACCATGGGGGTGCTGACGCCTGCTCTGGGCAGTGCAAACAGGGGCTCCTGAGCCAGTGCTGCCGTGTCTGTGCCTGCAAGGATGCGGCACCTCTCTGAGCTGGGGGAGAGGCCAGGGCTGCACAGGGGGGATGTTGTTGGCAGCTCCATGAGGACGCTCTGGGACGCTGCCCTGGGGTGTCCAGCACAGTGGGGATGGATCAGCCCCTGCTCTGCTGCTCCTTCCCATCTCTCCCAGGGACCTTGCAGAGCCCCAGCCATGCTGTTTGCCCCCAGCCTGCCCACGGCCACCCTGGGGCTGCTCACGGGGGTTTTCTGTGCTGAGCTTTGGCCTGGCCATGTTCTTGAGAGAGCCTGGGCAAGGAGCCTGGAGCCCCCAGGCCCTGCCCTGAGGCGTCAGCGCTGCCCCAGCAGTGCCCATGGCCTGTCCCTGCTGCAGCCCCGGCACTGCCACCCCCAGGGCTGTGCCCGGCCCCGAGAGCACTCAGGCCCTGCAGCAACACCAGGGCCAGGAGGGCAGCGGGGCAGTGGCACGGGAGCAGCACTGGCAACACCAAGTGCTGCTGCTCCTGGGCACAGCTGCTGTGCCAGCACTGATCTGCCCCCAGCTCTGCACACAGACACTGCTGCTGCAGCTCCAGAGAAGGGAACAAAAGGGGGATCTCTGGAGAAAACTTTGCTGGGAGATCCTCTTGTTCATTGAAAGCCACCAAGAGTGCAGCGCCTCATTGACACAGTCTGTGGCCTCAGGGATGGTGGAGAGAAACAAAATGAGAAATGGCACAAATAATAACATTGCTTTGTGGACAGGATTAAAAAAGGAAAACACAGAAAACCTCCAAAATTAAACCAACAGGAAGTATCAAAGGTGATTTTTATTATAAGTGATTTTCAGAAATGTTCCAGGAGTTTAACGTTTCCGAAACCATCCAGTCATCATTCTCCACACTGCAGCCTTGAGCTCCTGGTTCCTCAGGCTGTAGATGAGGGGGTTCAGGACTGGAGGCACCACTGAGTACAGAACTGACACTGCCAGATCCAGGGATGGGGAGGAGATGGAGGGGGGCTTCAGGTAGGCAAATGCTGCAGTGCTGAGGAACAGAAAGACCACAGCCAGGTGAGGGAGGCAGGTGGAAAAGGCTTTGTGCCGTCCCTGCTCAGAGGGGATCCTCAGCACGGCCCCGAAGATCTGCACATAGGAGAAAACAATGAACACAAAACAGCCAAGTGCTAAACAGGCACTGAATGCAATGAGCCCAAGTTCCCTGAGGTAGGATTTGGAGCAGGAGAGCTTGAGGATGTGTGGGATTTCACAGAAGAACTGGCCCAGGGCATTGCCATGGCACAGGGGCAGGGAAAATGTATTGGCTGTGTGCAGCAGTGAATAGAGAAAGGCACTGGCCCAGGCAGCTGCTGCCATGTGGGCACAAGCTCTGCTGCCCAGGAGGGTCCCGTAGTGCAGGGGTTTGCAGATGGACACGTAGCGGTCGTAGCACATGATGGTCAGGAGGAAATACTCTGTTGTGGCATAGAAAACAAAAAAAAATACTTGTGCAGCACATCCTGCGTAGGAGATGTGTCTGGTGTCCCAGAGGGAATTGTGCATGGCTTTGGGCACAGTGGTGCAGATGGAGCCCAGGTCAGTGAGGGCCAGGTTGAGCAGGAAGAAGAACATGGGGCTGTGCAGGTGGTGGCTGCAGGCTACGGCGCTGATGATGAGGCCGTTGCCCAGGAGGGCAGCCAGGGAGATGCCCAGGAAGAGGCAGAAGTGCAGGAGCTGCAGCTGCCGCGTGTCTGCCAATGCCAGCAGGAGGAAGTGGCTGATGGAGCTGCTGTTGGACATTTCCTGTGGCTGCACATGGGGACCTGTTCATGAAGAAAAAGAGCAGTGACAAATCAGGAGAGGCTGGGACTCACCCAGCCTTGTTCCTGCTCTGGGAAAATCTTCACCCAGGTCCCTGCCTGTGCTCCAGCTGTGCTGTCTGAGTGTGCCAGGAGCAGCCAAGCCTGTGCCTGGGGCTCTCCAGGAGCCATCCCTGCCCTGCTGCCCTGGGTTTGTGGCCATGCAGGAGAGGGACAAGGCTGGAAATTCAGGATTTGTCAGAAGAATCACTCCTAATGCAGAAGGGCTTGTTGCCATCTGCACACACACTTCTAAAATATGGCAGGATTTGGTTTTAGGAATTGTTTTACTGCCCAGAGATCATTCCTGGTTCTCTGAGGTCAGAAATCCCCAGCATTTCTGCTGCACTCAGAATTTCCCACTGAGAGATGTGAGAGGCAAAGGATTCCCTGTGGCTTAGGGAAGGTGAGGGGCTGGATGGGCTTGTTCCCAACTGCCCTGGGTTTGCACCTTTGGCTGGAATCAGAGCACAGTCACACTCCTGTGTCACCCTGGCATAAACCAGACCCTGCCCAGAGCAGAGGGATCCCTGAATGTCTCACCCTCTCTAAAGGTCTCTGGGCAAGGTCTCAGCACCCCCCTCTGCCAAGGACACTCACGGCTCCCTTGGCAGAGCCAACAGCATTTCCTCAGCTGTGGCATCTCTGCCCTTCCCCGTGGGACATTCAGGGAACTCTGAGAGGCTCTGGCACAGATTTGCAGCCAGGAGGGCAGCTCAGAGCTTGGAAGGACACAGCAAGGAGATCCCCAGGTGTGCCCATGATGGGATCTCAGGGAGGGGGCTCAGCTCATTCCCCTTTGCCATGGACTGCTTTGCCCACAGCCCCACAGGTCACAGGGAAGCTGGGACACCCCATTCCCATGGACACACCTGCCTGGCAGCAATCCCAAGGGCAGGGCCTGACTCAGCTGCTGCAGATGCCAGAGCCTCCCTGAGAGCCCCAGGTACCAATGACAATATCAGAGCAGTGCATTTAGGCTGTTTAGGAGGCTCCCAGCAGAGACTGAGCACTTAAACTTACAATTCTGGCATCTCTGTAAATGTTCCAACATTACTTTGCTGTTCCTGGTGTGTTCCTTTCAACTCAGAATGTTCTGTGATTCTGGGATTACAATTCCTCTTCTGCTTCTCTCATCCCCTTTGTTGTCTATAATCAAAAGAGAAAAAAAAAACCCAAACCTTTGCAACAGTGTTAGAACAGTAAAGTAAAAACCAGACCTTTATTGGAAACTTCCAGGTGTCCCAGTGGGGTTGAGGCACACCCGGCCCCTTATTTCAACAATTTATTAAGATTGATTAATTAGGATATTTAACAGAAACATTCAATAGGAGATTCAGCTGCCCCAGTTACACACCCCAGGGTCAACCCACTGGAGTAGGTCCAAGGGTTTCTTTGCCCCACTTTCTGTTATGACTGTTCATATTCTGGTTAAAAAACAAAATGTTCTTCTTGTAGCTCCTCTCCCTGATGATAAGACTATACAGTATTTCAGAAATCTATTTAGAAGATGAGATTATAGTTCTAAAATCTAAGAGAAAGGTTAGGAAACATACCAGAATTAATTAATGATAATAGTTATATAAGTATATAATAGTAGTTTAATAGAGTTAATTAAGGATTATCATTTTATAACTACATAATAATAGTTTACAGATCTAAAAATATATTAAACATATATAAAAAGCAAAAATCTTTTTGTCATCATCCCAGCTTTCCCACCCTGCTTAAAGCAAGAAATTGAAAACAGTCTCAGGAAAGCTCCTGATCTTTACAGCAATTCCAGTCTCACCTTCTTTTGGGAAGTGTCCTCCAGAGCTGTGCCCAGGCAGGACTGGAGCTGGGAGCAGCCCTGCCCCACACAGCCCCTCTCAGCAGCAGCCCCTGCCCTGCTCAGGGTGGCTCCTTCCCCCCACAGCTTCTCCCCAGCGCTGGGAGCAGCTCCCCGGGCCGGCTGAGAGCTGTCCCTGGCAGGCAGCAGAGTCCCTGCCCCAGCACAGCGCCCTGGGCTGCAGGACCCTGCTCTGCAGGACAGCCCTGGGCACCCCTGGCTGCTCTGCACAAGGGACAGGCAGAGCATGTACTCACAGAGTCTGTAGGCACTGGGATGTTCCAGCTTGAGGAGATGCCTCCAGGAGCTGCAGCTGCATTGTCCTGCAGCCAGAGGCTTCCTGTGTCAAGGGCTGGCAGGGATTCTGCCCCAGGCACTTCTCAGCACCTTCCCAGCCCTGACTGATTGAAGCTCTCTGTGCCTCTGGGCTGTGCCCAGGGTGGCTGCAGGCAGTGCCCCAGCCCTGCTGGGCTGGCAGAAGAGCTGCTCAGCAAGAGAAATGTGCTTTTGAAGCTCTTCTTGGTTTCCAGGAGCTGCCTCTGTGCCAGGAGCCCGGCCCAGCTCAGCAGCACAGACACAGCAGCAGGACTTTAATGAGCCTCTTGGGGCTTTGTGCTGAGGCCCTGAACATCAGTCCCTGACAGGGAGGGGAAGAAACCTCTCAAGAACTCCAAGTCAGAATCCAACTTCGAAGTTTCTTTCACTTTTAATGGGTCCCACTGAGGGATGTGACTGAGAAAGTGTCCCCAGGCCCCAGGCAGAGCAGAGAACTGGAGGCACTGATGACAGCTGGGGACAAAGAGAAGCCAAGGCTTGGTGCCCTGGGCCACAGCAGCCAAAGCTGTGCCAGCAAGGGCTGTGAGAAGACACCTTGTCCTGAGGCCCTGGGGCCTCCTGGCACAGCCCCAGCAAGGCTGGCCACTGTCACCCCCTTGGCCTGCCCTCAGCATCCCCCCTAGCCCACATGCCAGTGGCCTCAGGGATCTGCTGGAAGGAGTCCCTGGGGAGCCTTGCTCAGGAATGGCCCTGGGGGCTCCTTCATGCTCCCAGGGACTGCAGCTTTTTCAAAGGACTTTGGCTTTTGCCTTGGAGTCTCTGAGAGCTTTGTGCAATCCTGGCCTCCAATTATCTGCTGTAATTAGTCCCTTGAGAGCCTTTGTCAGTAACAGCACTCAGTGGGGCTCATTAATGCTTCAAGGTACTTCAGGTTCTTAAGGCACTTTCCTTTTTCCTTCCCACCCTGAGTCTCTGAGAAGTTTGTGCAATCAAGGCCCCAATTATCTGCTTTAACGAGTCCCTTGGGAGCTTTGCATTGACACTCAGTGGGGCTCATCAATACTTTGAGATACTCAGGGCTTTTTCAGCTACTTTGGATTTTCCTTCCCACACTGAGTCTCTGAGAGGTTTTTGTGCAATCCTGGCCTCCAGTTCTCTCCTCCAAGGAGTCCATGAGGAGCCTGTGTTTGGGATGGGCCTCAGTGGGACCCATTAATGCCTGGAGACACTTTGGGTGTTTCCTCTGACTTGGACTCCTGGAAAGGTTTGTGCAGTCCCTCCTCAGGTCCTGAAGTTGAAGGGCTCAGCTCCAAATGCACCACGGGGCTCATTAGGATCAAGCAAATCCTAACAAACCATGGCTGTGCCTTGATTTCCCTCTGGTCTGGTGCAATTCTTGGGAAAGTTTCCTACAACAGTTATGGAGAAATAGTTCAAAGAACTTCTAGGAAATATGTATTCCTATTTTAAAGGGTATATTTTATTCCTGTTCTCTTTAGAGCAGAGGTGATTGCAGCATTCAGTGATGGATATTGATCCAGGGTCTCTCCTAAGGAGGTCTGGCCAGCTCAGAGAAGCTGTGCCTTGAGGTCTGACCCAGTGGGGACAACCTTGCTCCACATTCCCCAGCCCCATCCTGTCTCTCCTCACTCTCCAGGGACCTGCTTTGCTCACAGAACTGGCTGCACTCAGGCAAAGAGGGGTTTTCCTTCTTTGATTTTAGCAATCTGAAACTGCTGAGTTTCCCCATGGAAAACAGACACCCTCCTCAAGTGTGTGCCAAGCCCAAGGTGCCACCAAGGAGGTTCCCCTTCCCCAAGGCAGAGCCACACAAGGAATGTTTCAGACACACAGGGAGTTCTACAATAAACACAACCCCAGAGTTGTCTGAAGGCAGAATTAGAGCAGCTGCTGAAGGACAGACAAGCTTTGAACTCCTTGCAGCTGAAAGCACCAAGTGGGTTGTTGGGAGGTGTGTGAGTGAGGCAAGAGTGAGGGAAGGGAAATGCAGAGAGCCCTGGAAGTGTTTCTGTGTAGACAGGCTGCTGCAAGGGCAGCGTTGGACTTCTCTGGGGGGAACTGTGAGGGAAGTTGGGGCAGAGTGACCTCCCCAGTGACCTCGAGATGTCACACAGCCACCAGGGATGTCACATCCCACTCAGTGGTGTCACACAACCTGCCCTGGGATGTCACACTGCATTTCTGTGATGTCACATCTCTTCCTATGTGCCACAAAACCACCTTGTGATGTCACACAGCCTCCTGTGATATCACACAGCAACATTTGATGTCATAGTTCACTCTGTGATGTCACAGTCAGTATTGTGATGTCATACAACCTGTCCTGAGATGTCACATGGCTCTTCTATGATGTCACTGCCCACTCTTGAATTTCATATCACAACCATGTGGTGTCACAGTCTGCTCAGTGATGTCACAACCCTCTCTGTGATGTTGTACATCTAACCTCTGGTGTCACAGTCCTCTCTCACATCACAACTTACTAAGTGATATCACCCAGCCCACACTGTGATGTCATACAGCCACACTCTGAAGTCACAGCTTGCTCTGTGATGTCACAGGATCCCCTCTGTGATGCTGCAGCTGCTCAGTGACCTCACACAACAAACTCTGGGATGTCACAGCCCCAGCTGTGACCTCACACAACCCACTCGGAGCTGTCACACAGCCCTTTCTGACATCACAGCTGCTCTGGGGCTCCAGGACACAGCCACAGAGGTGCTGCTGGGACACAGCCCCCTCTGGCACATCCCACAGCCCCTGCCAGTTCTGAGCCCCTGGCAGCTCTGTCTGGGCCTGCTCTCTGTGTCCCTGAGCTGCCCTGGCAGAGCCCCAGCCCTGCTGGGCTGTGCTCAGGAGCTGCTCCTGGCCAGAGCTGTCTCCCTGTTGTGGTCTGCTCCCATGGCAACATCTGACCCATTGTTATGGTCTGTTTCCATAACAACCATCACCAGCCCCCTGTTGCTATGGTCAGTCCCTTGGCAGCTCCATGGAGACCCCATGCCAGGGCTGGTTGCCATGGACACCAGCTCAGGCCTGGAGCCAGAGCCTGTTGCCATGGCAACCATTTGCCGTCCCATCCCCAGGCTCATGGGATCCCAGAGCCACAGAATTGGCTGAGTTGGGAGGGAGCCATGGGGATCCTCCAGTCCAACTGCTGGCCCTGCACAGGACACCCCAACAATCCCAGCCTGGGCCTGGCAGCGCTGGCCAAACACTGCTGGAGCTCAGCCAGCCCTGGAGCTGGGAGCCTTCCCTGGGGAGCCTGTTCAGTGCCCCAGCAGCCTCGGGGAAAAACCTTTTCCTCACATCCAGCCTAAACCTGCCCGCCTCAGCTCCAGCCGCTCCCTCCACTCCTGGCCCTGGGCACCAGAGGGAAGAGGTTCCCGCAGCCCCCAGCCAGGGACCCGCTCCCAAGGCTGCTGCCATGGCAACCAGGCCTGGCACCAGCTGGGATGCTCGGTTTCCACGGGCTGGGCTTCAGGAATGGCATTCCCCGATTTCCTGCTCCTGCTGAAACCACGCTGCCGCTTGCTTCCCTCCCACCTCCCATGGAAAGCACAAATGGCAAAGATCCCAGGCTGGGATAAGAACAATTTATTGAGAACAGCAACAGGATAAGGAACAAACAGACACAGAAACAATTTTGGTAACAGAAAGGATAAGACAATTTATTCACAGGGAAAACTAAAATACCACCAACTGACTCTTCCTCGCCACGTATTTCCTCCTGCCAAGAAAGCACACCCTTCTCTGGTGAGAGAGAGGGAGTCCTTTTCCTGCCCCTGGCAATGACCTGAGATGGGATTGAATATAATGGACCATGATCACAGTCTCACATTCTTTGATCCCACATCATGACATTGCCATGGGCAGGAAAAGGTACAGGTGTCTTCCCAGCATGGATCCCAGGGAACATGAATCATCAGGTCTCTTCCCAAAGTCAGTCCTCCAAGGGTGGATGACGCTGGAGCAGTGCACAAAGCACTTCCTGCACTAGGGGCACTTGCAGGGCTTCCCTTACCGGTGCCTCCGTTGGTGTTTGGTCAAGTGAGAGCTCTGGGTGAAGCTCTTCCCACACTGGGTACACTTGTAGGGCCTCTCCCCAGTGTGGATGCGCCGGTGGGTGATGAGGGTGGAGTTGTGTTTGAAGCCCTCCCCACAGTCGGGGCAGCGGAAGGGCCTCTCATCCGTGTGAATCCGCTGGTGCCTGAGGAGAGTGGAGCTGCTGTGAAACCTCTTCCCACACTCAGGACACTCGTAGGGCCTCTCCCCAGTGTGGATGCGCTGGTGGATGATGAGTTGGGACTTGAAGCTGAAGCCCTTCCCACATTCCCCACACTTGTAGGGCCATTCCCCAGTGTGGATCATCTGGTGGCAGATCAGGGTTTTCCTCTGTCTGAAGCTCTTCCCACACTCCAAGCACTTGTAGGGCTTCTCCCCATCCTGAAGCTGCTCATGGACCACCAGCTCAGAGCCCTGGCTGGATCTCCGGCCGCCTTCCAAGCACAGGGTGGGTCTTTCCTCCTCAGAGCACCCTGGGATGGGTTTGGAGCCCCTCCTCCTGCGGGATCTCGGAAGCTTTTCCTCCCCATTGGATTTTTGTGCTGTGGAGCAGCTGAAAACAGTCACCTTTCACGAAGTTCTGCCGTGGGGATTTGTCCTCCCTGGTCTCCATCCTCAGCTCCTTGTCTGGGGGAGGAAGGACAAGGAGAGGATGGGATTTGCCTCCGTGCCAGAGGGAAGGGGAAGGAGATCCCCACAGTGCGTCCCCGGCAGGACAGCGTCGGCAGCGGGGTTGTCCTGCAGCCGGGGGCCATGCTGGGCTGGGAGATGGAGCAGGAGAGAGGGGGAAAGGGGCACTGACTTCCTCCTCACCTGTCTGGGTGTCCTGGGGCATCTTCCTTTTCCTTGCAGCCTTCTCATCCAGCCAGCCAAAGTTTGGGATTGGGAAATCCTGGTTTGGGAGAAAACAATGAATGAGCACGTTGAATTTGAAGGTCCCTCTGTCCAAGTCCCTCTCTAGAAGTCCCTGGGTATCTGGGGGGTCTTGGTTTGAAAGGAAAGTGTTTGCTAAGGAAGGCAGAAACCACCATTGAAATTGATAAAAATGTAAGCAACAACCCTCTCCAAATTATTATAATCTTGAAATCAAAGTGCTCTCAGATAAAGATATAGGAATAGAAATAATAGTTCTTTACTAAAGGAAGAAAAATGAAAATGCAGCAGTACAAAAGAAAAAAAACAAAAAAACAGCACTCTGAGAGAGTCAGAATACAACCTGATACCCTGTTGGTCAGGGTGCTGGTAGCAGTCCGATTTAATGGTGGCTGCAGTCCTCCTGGAGTAACTGATGTGGTTCTCTTGAAGCAGTGATCCCATAGAAGATTGTAGCTTACCTCTGAAGTTCCGGGGCTGTAGATGGGTCCGGTCTCTCCTCTGGGAATCCAGTGGAGAAAGACTGCCTGTGGTGCTTTGATGCTCTGATTATATTCATGCAGGAATGCTTGGCTCCTCTCCCTGGCTGGAGCATCTCACAATGGGATGATGTCATTTTATCAGTCCTGCAGTGAGACTCAATGGCCCATTACCAGAAGATATCCCCCTGGAGGAAGGATGGGTGGTGGAAGAGATAAAGAACATTGCCTCACCTGGTTTTAACAGCTGGCCCATTAACAGAAGACATCCCCCATTTATGAGGGATGGGTGATGAAAGAGATAAAGAAAACTGCTCCTCTAGCTTTTAACAGATGGTGAGAGAATATATGCTTTTGGTTACATCTTGCATTGCAACCCAAGACATGGGGTCCATAAAAATTGTACACCACCAAAATTTGGCCCTGAAAATGCTTTCCAGAAGTTCCCCATTTCTGTTCTCTCCTTTTTGGTGTTCAGGCTTTCACCCCTGTCCCAGCTGCTGGGGGTCACGCTTGTACTGTGGGTCCCCTGTCTACTTGGTCCCTGACCTCTTCAGGCTGCTGGGAGTGCCAGGAATTTGAAAAGTTCTTCCCATTTCGATCTCCCCACTTAGGGATGCAGGAAGGTTTTGGGGTCCCAGGGTCCCTGCTCCCCTTATTCCCTTCTTGGGGGTGCAGGGGGACCAAGGAGACCCCCCTGCCCCTCTCTATTTAATTGAGGGTTCCTCAAATCATGGCACTCCCCCTCTCTGGGCTCCCCACTTTGGGGTCCTGGGGGACACAGGGCTCTGCTCCTCCAGGCTGCCTCTGCTGGCAGCTGCCACTGGGAACCCCAAATGTCCCCCTAAAGGACATTTTCTTCTCAGCCTTGGTGTTCTTCATTCTCCAATCATCACCCCCAAAAACCCAACCCAGGAAGCCCCCAGGATATCTGGGCCGAGCTCCCCCTCCCTGGTAACCTGTGGGATAGGGGGGGTGTTGATCCCATGGATGGGGGGGCTGTGAATTCAGGGAGTGAATCCCAGCTTGACTGGGATATGCTGGACCTGAGATCATACTGGGATAACAAGCACCTAACTGGGATTACTAGGACTGTCTGGGAATGTCTATGGACATGCTGAGGGCAGCTGGGATATACTGGGCGTGTCTGTGACCATATTGGGGATGACTGGGAACACACTGGGAACAATGGGAACCATGCTGGGGACAACTGGGAACAACTGGGAGTGACTGGGTCTGCACTGGGGGCAGCTGGGAATGACTGCAACCTTGCTGGGAGCAGCTGGGATAATCTGGGAAGCGACTGAGACTATACTAGGGCCAACTGGGTGCAACTGGAATCATGCTGGGAGGAACAGGGAGCAACTGGAACCATCCTGAGGGTAACTGGCATCCTACTGGGATCAGAGTGGGAGCAGTTGGGCCATGCTGGGCAAGACTGGGACCATACTGGCAGCAACTGGGACTGCACTCAGGGTGACTGAGAGTGGCTGGGAGCAACTGGAATCAGCCTGGAAGCACCTGAAGAGTGACTAGGAGCAACTGGGATAGACTGGGAGAAACTGAAACCACAGTGCAGGTAAATGGGAGCAACTGGAACCACACTGGATAATCCTGGGAGCAGCTGTGCCCATGCTGGGGTCATACTGGGATCCTACTGGAACTAGCTGGGATCATACTGGAAGTGACCACAAAGGTGCTGGCTGGGACTGGAACCATGCTGGAGGTGACTGGGAACAACTGGGCCCATCCTGGGAATGACAGGGAGTCACTCTGGCCATGACTGGAATCATACTGGGAGGGCCTGGGTGTGACTGGAACCATACTAGGGGTGGCTGGGTGCAACAGCTCATACTGGGGGTGACTGAGATTGTAGTGGGAGTGACTGGGATCATTCTGGAAGTGTTTTTCTGTAGATCTTCTGTCTTTCTGGTCTCTTTTTATTCTCCTTCCTATCCTACGTACCTGGAATATTTTTGGATATCTTAATGTTACCCAAAATCTTAAGGGTTAACACTTTTTAGGTTAAATGAGCTAAGTTTGCAAAGTTAAGGCTATGGTAAGAGTTCTTTGTGCAGTTGGATGTTGGATTAAACCCTTTGCCATAGTTCCTTGATTGTCTGTATTTTGCCAGTTAAATTTTGTGTCATTTTGACCTCTTAGCTCAGTTGGTCAGAGCATGGTGCCAGTATCACCGAGGTTGTGGGTTTGATCCTTGTGGGGCCATTATCTTAAGAGCTGGACTTGATGGTCCTTGTGGGTCCCTTCCTACCAAGAATATTCTTTGCATCTGTCCATGTTGAAAAGGTCTGGTTGTTGTTTCTCCTGTGCGCCAAATTCAAGCACAGGAACCTTTGGTTACCACCAGCATTGAAGTGTTCTGGGGTGTTACAGCCCTGCAGGCTCACAGTGGCCTCTTGTTTCCATAAGGCCCCACAGTGTCCCAATGGTCCCTTGGTTCCATGGGCCCAAGAGTGCCACAACGATCCCCTTGGTTTCACAACTTCCCATGGTGTCACACTGGCCCCTTGGTTCCATAAGGATCTGGAGTGTCACACAGGTTTATGGCATTTGTCCTTGCTGCCCCTCACATCCCACTGCCCCACAAAGAGCCCCGAGCCACCCGTGAGGGACAGGCCCTGCTGGGCCAGGCCTGGGCTCAGGACTTGGCCTTTCTGCTTCCTCCAACCCAGCCAAGGCTTGCTCAGCATTGCAGTTCCCTGCTCAGAGCCTTTGGTTCCTGGCAATCCTGGCCTCCAGGATCTGCTCTCACCAGTCCCTGGGGAGCCTTTGGCAGTCCCTGCCCTCAGCTGGGCTGATTGAAGCTCCAAGGGACTTGGAGTTTTGCTTCTGACTCCTTGAGCAGCTTCTTCAGCCTGAAGGAGGGACATAGGAGGATCAGGGAAAGGAGAAAGAACCACAAGGTCAAGCACTCCCTGAATTCACAGGCCCCCACCTGTGGGATCATCACACCCCATCCCAGAAGTGCCCAGGGTGGGGGAGCTCAGCCCAGATATTCTGGGGTGTCCCTGGATTGGGTTTTTTTGGGGGGATGTTTGAAGAATGAAGAACTCCAAAGCTGAGTGGAAATGGGGGAACTTTTTGGATTCCTGGCACTCCCAGCAGCCAGAAGAGGTCAGGGACCGAGTAGACAGGGGACCCCCAGTACAAGCATGAACCCCAGCAGCTGGGACAGGGAGGAACCCCTGAACACCAAAGGAGGGAGACCAGAGATGGGGAACACCTGGGAGGCATTTTCAGGGCTAAGTCCTGGTGTTTGGGAGGTTTATATGGACCCCATGTCTTGGGTTGCAATGCAAGTTGTAACCAAAAGTATGTATTCTATCACCATCTGTTAAAAACTGGTAGAGCAGTTTTCTTTATCTCTTTCATCACCCATCCCTCATAACTGGGGGATATCTTCTGTTAATGGGCCAGCTGTTAAAACCAGGTGGGGCAGTGTTCTTTATCTCTTCCACCACCCATCCTTCCTCCAGGGGGATATCTTCTGTTAATGGGCCATTGAGTCTCACTGCAGGACTGATAAAATGACATCATCCCATTGTGAGATGCTCCACCCAGGGGGAGGAGCCAAGCATTCCTGCATGGATATAATCTTGGAATCAGAGCACCACAGGCAGTCTTTCTCCACTGGATTCCCAGAGGAAAGACCAGACCCATCTACAGCACCGGAACTTCAGAGGTAATGTACGCAATTCTATGGGATCATTGCTTCAAGAGAACCACATCAGTCACTCCAGGAGGACTGTAGCCACCAATTAATCAGACTGCTACCAGCACCCTGACCAACAGGGTGTCAGGTTGTATTCTGACTCTCTCAGACTGTTGTTTTTTTGTTGGTTTTTTTCTTTTATACTGCTGCATTTTCATTTTTATTCCTTTAGTAAAGAACTATTATTTCTATTCCTATATCTTTAACTGAGATCACTTTGATTTCAAGGTTATAATAATTTGGAGAGGGCTGTTGCTTACATTTTTATCAATTTGAATGGGGGTTTCTGCTTTCCTTAGCAAACACCTTTCCTTTCAAACCAAGACCCCCCAGATACCCAGGGACTTCTAGAGAGGGACTTGGACAGAGGGACCTTCAAACTCAACGTGCTCATTCCTTGTTCTCTCCCGAACCAGGATTTCCCCATCCCAAACCTTGGCTTGATGGATGACAAGGCTGCAAGGAAGAGGAAGATGCCCCAGGAATCCCAGGCAGGTGAGGAGGAAGTCAGTGCCCCTTTCCCCCTCTCTCCTGCGTCCTGCTGGGGACGCATTGGAGGGATCTCCTTCCCCTTCCCTCTGGCACGAAGGCAAATCCCATCCTCTCCTTGTCCTTCCTCCCCCAGACAAGAAGCTAAGAATGGAGACCAGGGAGTACAAATCCCTGCGGCACAACCTCGTGGACAAGGCCGTTCTGAGCAGCTCCACGGTGCAGGAATCCAACAGGGAGGAAAATCCCCAGAGATCCCACAGGAGGAGGGGCTCCAAACCCATCCCAGGATGCTCTGAGGAGGAAAGACCCACCCTTTGCCAGGAAGGCGGCCGGAGATCCAGCCAGGGCTCTGAGCTGGTGGTCCATGAGCAGCTTCAGGATGGGGAGAAGCCCTACAAGTGCTTGGAGTGTGGGAAGAGCTTCAGCCAGAGCAACAGCCTGATCTGCCACCAGATGATCCACACTGGGGAATGGGCCTATGAGTGTGGGGAATGTGGGAAGGGCTTCAGCTTCAAGTCCCAACTCATCATCCACCAGCACATCCACACTGGGGAGAGGCCCTATGAGTGTCCTGAGTGTGGGAAGAGGTTTCAGACCAGCTCCAGTCTCCTCCAGCACCAGCGGATTCACACGGATGAGAGGCCCTTCTGCTGCCCTGACTGTGGGGAGGGCTTCAAGCAAAACTCCCACCTCATCACCCACCGGCACATCCACACTGGGGAGAGGCCCTATGAGTGTGGGGAATGTGGGAAGAGCTTCAGAAACAGGTCCGACCTCAGTAAACACAAACGTATCCACACTGGGGAGAGACCCTACGAGTGTCCCCAGTGTGGGAAGAGCTTCACCCAGAGCTCTCACTTGACCAGACACCAACGGAGGCACCAGTAAGGGAAGCCCTGCCAGTGCCCCAAGTGCAGGAAGAGCTTTCTCCACAGCTCCAGCTTCATCCCCCCTTGGAGAATCCACATTGGGAATAGACCTGGTGATCCGTGTTCCCTGGGATCCATGCTGGGAAGACACCTGTCCCTCTTCCTGCCCATGGCAATGACATGATGAGCGATCAAAGAACATGAGAGTCTGGCCATGGCCCTATCATTATATTCAATCCCATCTCAGGTCATTGCCAGGGGCGGGAAAAGGACTCCCTCTCCCTCACCAGAGGAGAAGAGTGTCCTTTCTTGGCAGGAGGAAATATGTGGCCAGGAAGAGCCAGTCAGTCGCATTTTAATTTTCCCTATGAATAGTTTGTCTTATCCCTTCTGTTATCCACATTGTTTCTGTTCCCGTTTGTTCCTCATCTCATTGCTGTTCTCAATAAATTGTTCTTATCCCAGCCTGGGATCTTTGCCTTTTGTGCTTTCCATGGGAGGTGGGAGGGAAGCGAGCAGCAGCGCGGTTTCAGCAGGAGCAGGAAATTGGGGAATGCCATTCCTGAAGCCCAGCCCATGGAAACCGAGCATCCCAGCTGGTGCCAGGCCTGGTTGCCATGGCAGCAGCTTTGGGAGCGGGTCCCTGGCTGGGGGCTGCGGGAACCTCTTCCCTCTGGTGCCCAGGGCCAGGAGTGGAGGGAGCGGCTGGAGCTGAGGCGGGCAGGTTTAGGCTGGATGTGAGGAAAAGGTTTTTCCCGCGAGGCTGCTGGGGCACTGAACAGGCTCCCCAGGGAAGGCTCCCAGCTCCAGGGCTGGCTGAGCTCCAGCAGCGTTTGGCCAGCGCTACCAGGCCCAGGCTGGGATTGTTGGGGTGTCCTGTGCAGGGCCAGCAGTTGGACTGGAGGATCCCCATGGCTCCCTCCCAACTCAGCCAATTCTGTGGCTCTGGGATCTCATGAGCCTGGGGATGGGACTGCAAATGGTTGCCATGGCAACAGACTCTGGCTCCAGGTCTGAGTCAGGCACAGACAGGGGCTCCACAGAGACCTCCCAGGGGTTTCTGGGGATGCTGAAGAGCCGTGTGCTCAGACGCAGTCACAGTAATTCCATGGTGACATCCCAGGGGACCCTGGGCTGCAAAGGCACCGTTCTGTCACAGGCACTCCCGGGGGCTCCACGGTGACATCCCAGGAGTCCCCAGGCTGCCAAAGAGCCGGGATGTCACAGATACTCCCAGGGCTTCCTGGCATGGGCAGAGTGATAGCTTCAGGCAAAAGCTTTATTTCTTTATTGGAGAAACCCCTGCTGGGTCATGAGGTGGAGAAATGACACCCAACAGCCACCAGGGATCCTCAAACCCCACTGGGATGCCTCAACTCTTAAATTCCTTCTAAGAGAGGAGACTGAAAGCAGCTGGATTCAATCCCAGCCCCAGAGTTTGTCAAAGGTTTATGTGTAAATATTTGACAGGTGGAACTGAACCGTAATGCAATTTGTCCCGCAGGATTAACAATGGTATACCAGAGATATTGATATAAATACAGCTACAATTGATTCTGATCATGATTAAAGAGAAGAATTTATTTACAGCACAGAGTAAATAAAGAACAAGAGTTATTTACTCCAGACTAGAGGAGCTATAACAATTATTAGACTATGGTGCTCTAGGAAGCAATTTTGAAGTGAACAGGGCCTTGCTGGAGTTGTTTGAGCTCATTCCAGGCACAGCCTCCTGCTCCAGCAGGAACTGCCTTTCCTGTGCCATGGCCAGGGCAGATCCCGCTGTAGGAAAAGCCCCAGGCCAGCCCCAAGCCAGGGAAGGGCTCTGGCACAAGTGCAGAGTGCCGTGCTGGGAGCTGTGCCAGGGACAGCCTGAGGCACCAAAGGCACCTTGGCAGCAGCAGCTGCTTCCAGGCCATGGCCAGAAGGCTCCCTTGGCACCCCAGCCTGGTGGCCAGCACTGCAGAGCTGCTGCTTCAGGGCTCATTTCTGGCTGGGCTCTGAAAAGCCACTGCTGCTCCAGGAGCCTGACTGGGAAGCAATTGGCCCCAGCACCCTGGGGACAAGATAATAATGAAACAACTCTTCATGGCAGCAGAGACAAGGCAGGGGCAGAGGAAAGGGGAGAGCCAGGCCCAGGGGACATGGCTGCAATGGTGATGGCTGTGAGGTCAGTGCCACTGCAGCAGCCTGGCTGGCCCTCAGCAGACATTCTGGCCAGGAGGGTTGTGAGGGCACCCAGCACATGAGAGAACCCACACAACAGGAATTCCATCCTTGGGGAGGGGCTTTCACTGTGTTAGGTTGCACAGAGCTCCTGCTCTGGGAGCATTTCTGGGATGGGGCATCCATTTCTCTGGAAAAACAGTTACAGTTTTGTGCCACTCTCATTGTAAAATATTTCCTCCTTCTAACAAATCCAAATCCACTCTAGATCACTTTAAAGATATTGATCCTTGTTGTGTCATTGCAAGATCTGGGAGGAAATAACTTTGACCAGTGTTTCCATCTTCACAGACCATGGAGAGGACCCAAAAATCTCCCAGGATGGGGTCTGGAGGCCTCATCCCATAAGCAGCAGGTAGAGGCTGAGGACCCTGGGCTGTGCAGCTGCAAGGCCCTGCCTGAGGCAACTTGTGCAGCCCTTTGGCCATGGCTGCTGGCCCTGGGCCTGAGGCCAGCAGGGGACAAGTGACCCTGGCAGCCCTGGGGCCTCATTGCTTCCTTGTCCCTGCTCAGCAGCCTGGCAGGGGCCGCCCCATGGTGCTGCCCTTGGCATTGCACATCCCCACATGCCAGTGGCCCGGGAAGAGCCCTGAGCAATGAGGGAGGGACAGCATCTGCCTTGCCAGGGGCTGGGGCTCAGCCCTTGGCCCTTGCCATTCCTGAAACACATCCAGCTTTGCTCAGCACCACAGACACCTTTCCCTTGCTTGTCCCCAGCTGCCATCAGGGCCTCCAGTCTTCTGCTCTGCCTGGAACCTGGGGACGCTTTCTCACTCGTGTCTCTCATTTCAACTGCAAGAAACTTCGGTGTTTCCAACTGACTTGGAGCTCTTGAGGAGTTTCTGGAGCACTGTGAGGGACTGACTGTGATGCCAAGAGCCCCAAAGGCCTGAGAGGGTGATGAAAGTGCTGGTGCTGTGTCTGTGCTGCTGAACTGGGCCGGGCTCCTGGCCCAGAGGCAGCTCCTGGCAAGGGCAGCGCTGCAGAGAGACAGCTCTGGCCAGGAGCAGCTCCTGAGCACAGCCCAGCAGGGCTGGGGCCCTGCCAGGCCAGCTCAGGGACACAGAGAGCAGGCCCAGACAGAGCTGCCAGGGGCTCAGCACTGGCAGGGGCTGTGGGATGTGCCAGAGGTGGCTGTGTCCCAGCAACACCTCTGTGGCTGTGTCCTGGAGCCCCAGAGCAGCTGTGATGTCAGAAAGGGGCTGTGTGACAGCTCCGAGTGGGTTGTGTGAGGTCACAGATGGGGCTGTGACATCACAGAGTTTGTTGTGTGAGGTCACTGAGTAACTACAGCATCATAGAGGAGACTGTGTGACATCACAGAGATGGCTGTGACATCATGGCATGGCTGTATGACATCATAGACGTGATTGTGAGGTCAAAGTATGTGCTGTGACATTACAGGGTATCTCTATGACATTCACAGAGATGGTTGTGTGACATCACTGATGGGGTTATGACATCACGGAGCTGACTGTGACATCATAAAGGATGGTGTGAGGCCATTGAGCAGAGACTGCCATCATCGAGGGTGGCTCTGTGACATCACAGAACAGACTGTGACTTCACAGGTTGAATTTTTGACATCACAGTCTTCTGTGACATCGCAGTACAGTTGTATGACAACACATGATAACATCCCAGAGTTGGCTCACTTAACAGAGCTCAAACTTAACAGGACTTCAGTTATACCTTAACCTTAACTGAAACCTCAACTGTCACAATTTATGGATGCTAGCTTTAGAACAGGCTGCAGGGAGCTGCAGAAAATGCAGGCCCATAGCCTCTCAGTCCTGCCTGAGAAGCTAGCCTGAGAATTCAAAGGAGGATTTCAAAACAATCCTCAGAGACAGAAAACAACTGCCAGGTGCTGTTTGTCTGTTCTCTTTTTTCTCCTTGCAGGAGAGGGTCAAGGGGGCAGTGTGCCCCTGACCAATGATGGTGATGTAGCACTTTGTTAGCCAATAAGAGTTTCTTTTCTGTACTTTCCACGTATCTGTCTATAAGACAGGGCTGAAGCAATAAACTAAGGAATTCTCATGTTGTGACTCCCTTGAGAGTCCAGTGTCGTTCTTTCTAGCCGTTCCCAATCGGAACGACAACAATTTAGCAAAACAACAGCATTTACTGTATTTTACCTGATTTATAACCTATGACTAAGCAAATTAGCAGAGTAATAATACTAAACAGTATTTAAATTAGCTTATAATTTATTTTAAACATAACAATGGAGTAAAAGAAGAACACTAGGCAGCATTGAACTTAGCTTATACCTCGTGACTTACCCTCACTCACAGGCCTGCCTGACTCAGATCTCCAAGGCACTCCAACCCCTCTGAGAGCAGCATTTCTGCCACATTTGCCAGGGCACAGCACTGGTGTGTGCACACAGACACAAAGAGGCAGTGCAAGGCAGCTGTGAGAAATTCCCCTGCAGGGCAGGGAAATGCTCCCTGCCGATGCTTTGGCATCTCCCCAGCGGGCCAAGGGCTGAGCCTGGAGGAGTGGGGGGATCGGCCCAGGCTCCGTCCTTGTTCGGGGATGCCCCGAGTGCAGCAAACGGGAGAGTTCCCGGCTCACAGAGGCCCCACTCCGAGGGAGGTGGCTGGCCCAGGAGAGCTGCAAGGGGCTCCTTTTGGAGCGCTGTTTGTAGGGCCCCAAGAGAGGGGCTTCAGGCACAGCAGTGTTTCATCCTGGCCGCACTTGGCATCAACAGCTTTCTTTGCAAGGCTGAGAACAGGGATGTTGTACCACGCAGGGAACAGGAACAGTTCCCAGGGCTGCTCCTGAAGCAAGCAGGAGCTGCTTGGGCAGCAGCAGTGCCTGGGAGCAGACAGTGTTTCTGATGAGCTGCAGAGGAGCTGAGCCCAGGGGCTGTTGGCCAAGGCCCAGGCCCAAGGAGCATTTCTCAGCTGGCAGGGCGGCCTGAGAAGGGGAGGGGGGAATGCACCAGCACAGGGCCCCATGGAACCAAGGGACCATTGTGACACTGTGGGGCACCATGAAATAAACAAAGCATTGTGACACTGAGGGGCCTCATGGAACCAGTGAGACCATTGTGGTCCCCACAGAACCAAGAGGACCATTGGGATACTGTGGGGCCTCGTGAAACCAAGAGGCCTTTGTGACACTGCAGGGCTGCATGGAACCAAAGGTCCAGGGTGACACTGTGGAGCCAGAGGAGACCTTTGTGACACTGCAAACCGCCAAGGTCCATTGTGACATTTCAGGCCTCATGGAACAGAGGAGTCACGTGACATTGAGGGGCCTGTGGGACCACAGAGACCATTGTGACACTGCAAGGCCTCATGGAATCGCTGGGACCATTGTGACACTGCAGGGCCTGATGGATCCTGAGGCCATTGTGACACTGTGGAACTCCATGGAATCAAGAGTCCACTGTGACACTGCAGGTCTTCTTATAACCAGTGCTCCACTATGACACTGCTGGAGCCCATGGAATCACAGCACCATTATGACACTGCAGGGCCCCATGGAAGTAAGGGTCCATTGTGACTCCATGGGGCCCTATAAAATCAAGGGAACACAGAACAGGTCTGGCTGGTTTGGCCTCCCAGGGGCCACCTGACTGGTCCAACTGACCTTGACATGTTGAGGGTCTCTTCTCATCTGCTATTAAAACACTAAATTCACTAAGGCACTGTGAATTCCTTCCTACAGGAAAGAACTGTCCTGCTTCTCCAGGCATCCATGGCCAAAATTTGGATTCCACCTCCAACATTCTAAAGACTGCTATATCCAAAGACTGCTCCCAGACAAAATCTGCCATTACTGACAAGTTGGGCTGGCCTTGGCCTCCTGATGTCCAGCTCTCACCTGCTTTCCAAACCCTGTGCCTCTTTCCTTCCTATGGAAAAGAATTGTCCTTCTCAGCCAGGTGCCCATGACCAAAATTGGAATTCCACCTCCAGCTTTGCCTGTTGTGAGAGACTGGAGGAGATTGTTGGCTGGAAACATTTTGTGTTTCAAAGGGGAGGAAGGGTCAGGTCCAGCCTTGTCCTGCCCTGTAACCCCAGCACTGCACTGCCCTGGAACCCCAATCCCCCCAGAGCCTCTATCCCAGCCCTGCAGTGTCTGCCAGTCCCTGGCACACCAAAGGCAATGCTCCTCACCCACCTCTGGAGCCCCCAGCCCAGCTCCTGAGTGACCAAATGATCAGAAATCCCACCTTCGGAAATGGCCCAGGAAAACCAAGGGGAACTTAAGGCTGAGCACAAGGCAAGCACACATCTTGACCCTACCTCCTCTTGAAATTTCTATCTGAATACTGCTGGAATCCAGGAGTTGGTAGCTGTGTGTGTGTTTCTCTGTATCTTCTTTGTCTTTCTTTTTGTGTCTTCTTCTATTTCTGTCCTCTTGCAAATTTGCATTCACTTAAAAATAAATAGATTTATAGTTTGTGAAGTTGAATGCGCCAAGTTAATGCTTTGAGAAGTGTTTTTTGTTGATTGAATGTCATATTAAATAATTTGTCAAACTTTCTCAGAATTTCTAAAGTTACCAGTAAAGATTGTTTTCTGGTTTTGACCTCTTCAAGATCTCTTATCAGTATTTGTCCAGTGCATCCAACTCAGAGGACACAAACAATTGTAATTCCTTTTAAATGTCTCCTTGAGAGAGTTGTTTGGGGGATGAGGATCAGGGCTTGTCTGTCCTGCTTGGCACAGCCCAGGCAGGGCTTTCACAGCCCCATTCCACACTCCATTTCCCACCTGGAGCTGCTGGTGAGTTCTGCTTCCCCAGCCCCGGGGATGCTCTCCTTGTCTGCCCATTCCCCCACGGTCTCTGGGCAGGGATGGCCTCAGTGGGGGCTGCTGACATCCTCAGCAACTTGGAGGCTGCTGCTGCTGCTGAGTTTTACTTCTCCAAAGGCTTGTTCAGCCTTCAGCTCTTCAGGTCAGGAATTCAGTGCCCCACGGCTCACTCACATTCAGAACTCCTTAACAAGCCAAGCCTCTGGGAATAACTTGATTCAAGTTTTCACATCTGATGTGGGTTGCCGTGGCACCCAAAACCAGCAGTGGGGTCAGTGCAGTGTCCATGGCAACAGCCCCTTGCAATGGCCCAGTGCAGGTTGGGATGAAAATCCACCCTCACAGCTGGCCCAGGGCAGCTCTGCAGTGCCCTTCCCCACAGCCTGTCTGCACAGAAACACTTCCAGGGCTCTCTGCATTTCCCTTCCCTCACTCTTGCCTCACTCACACACCTCCCAAAAACCCACTTGGTGCTTTCAGCTGCAAGGAGTTCAAAGCTTGTCTGTCCTTCAACAGCTGCTCTAATTCTGCCTTCAGCCAACTCTGGGGTTGTGTTTATTGTAGAACTCCCTGTGTGTCTGAAACATTCCTTGTGTGGCTCTGCCTTGGGGAAGGGGAACCTCCTTGGTGGCACCTTGGGCTTGGCACACACTTGAGGAGGGTGTCTGCTTGCCATGGGGAAACTCAGCAGTTTTAGATTGCTAAAATCAAAGAAGGAAAACCCCTCTTTGCCTGAGTGCAGCCAGTTCTGTGAGCAAAGCAGGTCCCAGGGGAGTGAGGAGAGACAGGATGGGGCTGGGGAATGTGGAGCAAGGTTGTCCCCACTGGGTCAGACCTCAAGGCACAGCTTCTCTGACCTGGCCAGACCTCCTTAGGAGAGACCCTGGATCAATATCCATCACTGAATGCTGCAATCACCTCTGCTCTAAAGAGAACAGGAATAAAATATACCCTTTTAAATAGGAATACCTATTTCCTAAAAGTTCTTTGAACTATTTCTCCATAACTATTGTAGGAAACTTTCCTAAGAACTGCACCAGACCAGAGGGAAATCAAGGCACAGCCATGGTTTGTTAGGACTTGCTTGATCCTAATGAGCCCCGTGGTGCATTTGGAGCTGAGCCCTTCAACTTCAGGACCTTAGAGGAGATTGCACAAACCTTTCCAGGAGTCAAGGTCAAGGAAAGACCCAAAGTGTCTCCAAGAATTAATGGGTGCCACTGAGGTCCATCCCCAACACAGGCTCCTCATGGACTCCTTGGAGGAGAGAACTGGAGGCCAGGATTGCACAAAAACCTCCCAGAGACTCAGTGTGGGAAGGAAAATCCAAAGTAGCTGAAAAAGCCCTGAGTATCTCAAAGTATTGATGAGCCCCACTGAGTGTCAATGCAAAGCTCCCAAGGGACTCGTTAAAGCAGATAATTGGGGCCAGGATCGCACAAACTTCTCAGAGACTCAGGGTGGGAAGGAAAAAGGAAAGTGCCTTAAGAACCTGAAGTACCTTGAAGCATTAATGAGCCCCACTGAGTGTTGTTACTGACAAAGCCTCTCAAGGGACTAATTACAGCAGATAATTGGAGGCCAGGATTGCACAAAGCTCTCAGAGACTCCAAGGCAAAAGCCAAAGTCCTTTGAAAAAGCTGCAGTCCTTGGGAGCATGAAGGAGCCCCCCAGGGCCATTCCTGAGCAAGGCTCCCCAGGGACTCCTTCCAGCAGATCCCTGAGGCCACTGGCATGTGGGCTAGGGGGGATGCTGAGGGCAGGCCAAGGGGGTGACAGTGGCCAGCCTTGCTGGGGCTGTGCCAGGAGGCCCCAGGGCCTCAGGACAAGGTGTCTCCTCACAGCCCTTGCTGGCACAGCATTGGCTGCTGTGGCCCAGGGCACCAAGCCTTGGCTTCTCTTTGTCCCCAGCTGTCATCAGTGCCTCCAGTTCTCTGCTCTGCCTGGGGCCTGGGGACACTTTCTCAGTCACGTCCCTCGGTGGGACCCATTAAAAGTGAAAGAAACTTTGGAGTTGGATTCTAACTTGGAGTTCTTGAGAGCTTTCTTCCCCTCCCTGTCAGGGACTGATGTTCAGGGCCTCAGCACAAAGCCCCAAGAGGCTCATTAAAGTCCTGCTGCTGTGTCTGTGCTGCTGAGCTGGGCCGGGCTCCTGGCACAGAGGCAGCTCCTGGAAACCAAGAAGAGCTTCAAAAGCACATTTCTCTTGCTGAGCAGCTCTTCTGCCAGCCCAGCAGAGCTGGGGCACTGCCTGCAGCCACCCTGGGCACAGCCCAGAGGGCACAGAGAGCTTCAATCAGTCAGGGCTGGGAAGGTGCTGAGAAGTGCCTGGGGCAGAATCCCTGCCAGCCCTTGGCACAGGAAGCCTCTGGCTGCAGGACAATGCAGCTGCAGCTCCTGGAGGCATCTCCTAAAGCTGGAACATGCCAGTGCCTACAGACTCTGTGAGTACATCTCTGAGTATTTCTGGTGGAGGGGAGGTGAATGATCATGAAGGTCTGATATGCTGAGGGTTCCTGATCAGTCATGGAATATTTGAAAGATAAGGATTTTGATAAAAATGAGGACATTTTCTAAGACTTTGTATTCAGTTTCCTACTATTGCAGAATGGCAGGGAGGGGGGATTAAGATTAAAGGTATTATGAATTTTGACAATGCCTGAGATAGCTGAACTGTTACTTTTAGTGATCAGTAGGTTTACAGCGGATTCCTAATGTGTTTTCAGCCCCTCTGCCCATGGACTGCACCATGTAAATTATACAAGGAGCACAGCAAGTCAGGGGCTGCATAAAAGGGAAGTTTGTGCTTTTTTAATCTAGTGCTTTGGGTTGCCTGGATGGGAAATTGCACATTGATATTCAGCTCTCATTTCATTTCTCTATTCAACCTCTGATGACAGGTTGCAATAAATTAAAAAAAAGAAAATTCTCAGATCTTAACCAGGCAGTGACAGAAATCAGCACAGGGTCCCTTACAGGCAGCATCAGTGTCGCTTTTCCAGCCTCCTCAGGGTTGCTCTGCCATTGCCATCAGAGCCTGCAGAGCCAGAGCTGCCCCCAGGCAGTGCCCTGAGCTGGGAGGGCTCTGCAGGGCAGAGCTGAGCCCCCAGGGCTGGGCTGGGCTGGGGCAGTGCTGGCAGGGCCCAGCCCTGGGCACAGGGCAGCAGCTGCTGGCAGGGACAGCTCCAGGCAGCAGAGCCCTGGGCAGGCAGTGGGGGGAAAGTGCCACCAAGCTGTGCTGGGATTTTAGTTTAAAGTTTAAAGTTTAAAGTTTAAAGTTTAAAGTTTAAAGTTTAAAGTTTAAAGTCTTTTCCCAAATTAACTATTCCATGATTACTCTTTTACAGATTCCCATGCCAAGACACAGCAAATGTCTCAATGCAAATACCTGAGGGTGACTGTCCTGCACTGGTGCTGCCTGGCAGGGGCTGGGCAGGGCTGGGCAAGGAAAGGCTTTTCCTCAGGGTCTGGCTCTCTCTCCTTGCATTGCCCAGGTGCTCCTGGCATTGCTGACAGCTCTCTGGGAATGGCAGCTCCAGCTGCAGGGCAGGCCCAGCCCTTGGGCTCGTCCTGTGCAGGCTGGGCACAGCAATGGGATGTCCCAGCTCCCTCTGCCCCAGGAGCTCTGGGCAGGGCAGGCTGGGAGGCTGGGAATGACCCGACTCTCCTCCAGCAGTGCCATGGACAGGACCCTTGGTGTGTCCTTGGGATGCCACCCAAGCTGTGAGCTGTCTCCAGGGGACACTGGGGACAGGAGTGTCCTTGGCCAGGAGTGGGGCTGAGACTCTGAGAAAGGCTGAACCAGTTTGCTGTGCTGTGGGTCCCTCTGCTCTCAGCTGTGTCAGGCTGATTTTCAGGGAAACACAGTGCCTGCCCTCGATCTCAGAAAGGGCAGCTGGGGACAGATGGAGTGACAGAGCAGCTCCCCTCACCCTCCACTGAGTTACAGCCAATGCTCCTGCATTGCACATTGCTCTCTGATCTCTCTGGGCACAGCAGGAAACCCTCTCAAACTGCCTTTGGCCATCACCATTCCTGACCCCTGGGACAGGAGAAGCTGCCAGGCTCCTCTGCCTCAGGAGCAGTTTGGGACGATGCAGTCCAACCCCAGGACTGGCCCCTGACCCCGTTCCCATGACCCCACTGCTGCAGAGCAGAGCTGACTCCTCACTGTCCATGGGCAGAGTCCCTGCTCATCACAGCAACAAGGCCAGATCCCAGCAGAGCTCCAGGCACGGGGCTGAAGGAAGGGCTCTGAGAAAAGGAAAATTGGAGCAGGGATGGGAGAAGGGACTTGGACATTGCTCAGCAAAGTCTCCCCTGACTTGTCACTTTCTCCTCCTTCAACAGGACTCCATGGCCAGAGTGAAGAAATGTCCAACAGCAGCTCCATCAGCCGCTTCCTCCTGCTGGCATTGGCAGACACGCGGCAGCTGCAGCTCCTGCACTTCTGCCTCTTCCTGGGCATCTCCCTGGCTGCCCTCCTGGGCAACGGCCTCATCATCAGCGCCGTAGCCTGCAGCCACCACCTGCACAGCCCCATGTTCTTCTTCCTGCTCAACCTGGCCCTCACTGACCTGGGCTGCATCTGCACCACTGTGCCCAAAGCCATGCACAATTCCCTCTGGGACACCAGACACATCTCCTACACAGGATGTGCTGCACAGCTCTTTTTCTTTATGTTCTTCATCTCAGCAGAATATTCCCTGCTGACAATCATGTGCTACGACCGCTACGTGTCCATCTGCAAACCCCTGCACTACGGGACCCTCCTGGGCAGCAGAGCTTGTGCCCGCATGGCAGCAGCTGCCTGGGCCAGTGCCTTTCTCTATTCACTGCTGCACACAGCCAATACATTTTCCCTGCCCCTTTGCCATGGCAATGTCCTGGGCCAATTCTTCTGTGAAATCCCACAGATCCTCAAACTGTCCTGCTCACATTCAAACCTCAGGGAACTTGGGATTCTTGCTGTTAGTGCCTGTTTAGCACTTGGATGTTTTGTGTTCATTGTTTTCTCCTATGTGCAGATCTTCAGGGCTGTGCTGAGGATCCCCTCTGAGCAGGGACAGCACAAAGCCTTTTCCACCTGCCTCCCTCACCTGGCTGTAGTCTTCCTGTTCTTCATCACTATCATATTTGCTCACCTGAAGCCCCCCTCCATCTCTTCCCCATCTCTGGATCTGGCAGTGTCAGTTCTGTACTCAGTGGTGCCTCCAGTCCTGAACCCCCTCATCTACAGCCTGAGGAACCAGGAGCTCAAGGCTGCAGTGTGGAGAATGATGACTGGATGGTTTCAGAAACATTTAACTGCTGGCCAATTCCTGCAAATGACTTGTAATAAAAGTCATCTTTGATACTTCTTGGTGGTTTCATTTTCTTTGTTTTACTATTTTAAATTGTCCACAAATAAAATGTTATTTTTTGTGCCATTTCTCATATGGATTCTCCCCACTTTCCCTGTGCCCACACACTGTGACAATGAGGGGCTGTGCTCTTGGTGGCTTTAAAGGAACTAAAGGATCTCCCAGCAAAGTTTTCTCCAGAGATGCCCCTTTTGTTCCCTTCTCTGGAGCTGCAGCAGCAGTGTCTGTGTGCAGAGCTGGGGGCAGATCAGTGCTGGCACAGCAGCTGTGCCCAGGAGCAGCAGCACTTGGTGTTGCCAGTGCTGCTCCCGTGCCACTGCCCCGCTGCCCTCCTGGCCCTGGTGTTGCTGCAGGGCCTGAGTGCTCTCGGGGCCGGGCACAGCCCTGGGGGTGGCAGTGCCGGGGCTGCAGCAGGGACAGGCCATGGGCACTGCTGGGGCAGCGCTGACGCCTCAGGGCAGGGCCTGGGGGCTCCAGGCTCCTTGCCCAGGCTCTCTCAAGAACACGGCCAGGCCAAAGCTCAGCACAGAAAACCCCCGTGAGCAGCCCCAGGCTGGCCGTGGGCAGGCTGGGGGCAAACAGCATGGCTGGGGCTCTGCAAGGTCCCTGGGGGAGATGGGAAGGAGCAGCAGAGCAGGGGCTGATCCATCCCCACTGTGCTGGACACCCCAGGGCAGCGTCCCAGAGTGTCCTCATGGAGCTGCCAACAACATCCCCCCTGTGCAGCCCTGGCCTCTCCCCCAGCTCAGAGAGGTGCCGCATCCTTGCAGGCACATGTCATGAATAAAATCTCTCAAGAAATCCACCCCGGATAAAATACTGTGTTTAGTTAGGTACAGTTAATGTTCTTATCCCATTTGTAAACCTTGTACCCCTTGTTTACTCTGATGGTTATTAGTAATGTTAATTACTTACCAGTTTCTGAAGTGTTTTAAAGGTTCTTATGAGGCATTCCTGTACCCTTTCCCCTTACTTCCCTGCTGCCTTGTAACAGAGCTGCTCCCATGGGGGCTAAATCAAACTAACAAAAGCAACCCATTAGAAAGGTATGCCACAGAACCAGGCAACTCCCATGGTCCCTGTGCCACACTAGAACAAGGAAACTCCCAGGAAGCTGTGTAACCGAGTAAAATGCAGACTAAGGCATGCAGGACACCAAAACAACGAGCTAACAGAGGAATAAAAGGACAAGGAAATGTATTCGAGCAAGCTATGATGCAAGATCATCTCCCTGCATCACCTAAACCTGCTTAGAAACCATCTTCCTGCATCACCATGACCTAAAGAGGACTGGAAAGGACTGACAGCCCTAGACAGCAAACCAGAACAACAGGTCACTGGCTACTCTCATGAGGATGGAAGCCCCAGCTCTGCAGTGTGTGCTGCAAAGCTGAATTGTGTCTCCTCCTTGGAGCTGACAGTGTGGGAATGGCCATGATGCAAGCAATCCCTTGGGCCCCCCACACCCCAAGAGCTGAATCCTAATAAAAGCATCAAACAGGAGTCTTGCCTCCTGGCCAATTTCTTTCAATTACCGTGTGCTGCAGGGGCCGTGGCCGAGGGGGCCTGGAGCCACCCGGAGCTCCTCCCGGAGCCCAGCGGACTCCAGCTCAGCGGGGGCCGGCAGCGGGGCACGGCTTAGGCTCAGCAAGGTGTGAGCAGCCGTGGTCCGGCCCAGCCTCAGCCGGGGTCCCGCAGCCTCCCGTCCCCACCCGGTCACTGCTGGGGCCAGCCCAGCCCCGCCAGGCCGAGCCTGTGCGATTCAGCCCTTCTGGGACTCAGGCCCAGAAAGACTTCAGCCCTGAAGCAGCAGGCTTTGAGTTCAAGCCTTGGGAAGCACTTGCCAAAGGCTTGATTGGCAATTCATACGTTCATCAAGTCACCCCACTGAAAGTTATGTTTCTAGAATCTTCCCGTGTCTCTCCCCTGACTGGTTGCAATTCGTGGCAGTATTTTGCATCTTTCTAACCCCAGTCTGTGTCTGGACCCATGCCCTCAGACTGCGCCCTCACACCTCCCCTAGATATTGTTGTGTCTGCCCCTAGGCCTGGTCTTTGCACTTTGCTCCTGTGCTGTGCAGGCTTTATGGGCCTCATCCCTACTTGATTTTCCTATTCCAGTTGGTTCTGGGGACTCCAGCGAACCCGCTCCTTTAATTTCCTCCTCGGTTGCCCGGGTGTCAGGGGACCCTGAAGCTTTAAGGATTGTTGTGGCCACTGTCAGCACGACTGCAAGGGCCGCAGTGCAGCGGGGCCCGGCCCGACCGGCAGCCGGGTACCTCCTCAAAGGTGGAAGCAAGAGAGAGATTTCCCGCGCTTGCCTGTCTGCAAAATGTCAATCTCACAGAGGTGGATCCAGCTTTTTAAATGCTTCAATAGGTAGTCAGTTCCCACAGCTAGCCAGCTCTGGGATTTTGCTTGGCACAGGGGCAGCTCTCGCTTAGCAGCTCCTCTCAGGAAAATCATTTCCATGGGGGGCTTCTTCCCTGCTCACCAAATAGCAATTCATGCAAAAGCAGCACAAACTGTTCTTCCTGTCCTCCTATCTTTGCCAGAGAGTGCCTTTCAAAGGGATAATAATTGGGAGGGAGGGGCTTTACATTTTCCATTGCAAAGGAGCCTCCTGCCTCCCTTAGCAGGCCCCTGTCTTTCAAACGAAGACACACACGGTCTCCTTTTGCACCTTCACTTGGCCCCAGCCACTCCTGATCATTTGAAGGAGCGGCTCAGAAGAAGGGGCTGCAATCCCCCAAGGCCTGGGCTGCTCCAGGCCGCTCCTGGTGCCTTGGGCTGTTGAAGGGGTGCTGGGGTGGCCTTTGTGACACAGGCACGGGGTGCCGGGGTGGCCTTTGTGACACAGGCACGGGGTGCTGGGGTGGCCTTTGTGACACAGGCACGGGGTGCCGGGGTTCCCTTTGTGACACAGGCACGGGGTGCTGCGGTGGCCTTTGTGACACAGGCACGGGGTGCTGGGGTGGCCTTTGTGACACAGGCACGGGGGTGCCGGGGTGCCCTTTGTGACACAGGCACGGTGTGTCAGGGCCCGTGGTGACGCGGGACCTTGCGGTGCCCAAAGTCCATTGTGACATGGCAGAGCCCCGCCCCGGCTGGGGGGTATATAAAGGGCTTGTGGGGCCTGGGTCAGTCCCAGGACAGTGGCTGTGTCCAGGTACCTGTGTGCGCCAGAGGACTGCAGGCACGGAGGAGGAGAAGGCGAAGCCCAAGTCCCAGCCCCCCAGGCCCTGGCCCGGCTCACAGAGAGCCCAGGCCTTGAGGGAGCAGCAGGAGGAGGCTGAGGGGGCAAGCAGAGGGAGGAGAGGAGCCGTGGAGTCCTGCGCTGAGGAAGAGCCAGAGCTCTGCTAAGGAGAAATGAACAAGTTCCAGCAAGGGACTCCAGGGGAAGCCTGCACTGAGCCACAGCTGTCCCCAGGAGAAGCCCAGAGCTGCCAGGAGCTCTCTGAGTGAGATGAAGGCCTTGAGCAAGAGCTGGTCCAAGTATGGGGGAGCTACTGGCATTTCTGGGACTGGGATGAGGGCAGGGAGCAAGAGCCCTCCCCAGTTGTCTCCGAGTGGGACGAGAGCAGGGAGCAGGAGCCGTGGCAGGCGGACAGCGATCACTGTCAGGAATTCTCAGATTGGGAAGAATCTCCTGAGCAGCGGCTGTCCCCAGGAGAAGGCACGAGCTGCCGGGCACTCTTGGACTGGGAAGCTTGCCGCAAGCAAGAGCTGTGCCAGGATGGCCAGGAGGTGACTGGAGGCAAAGCAAAGAGAAAATCCTCCAGGTCCAGCTGGGATGATGACAGTGATGGAGAGCTGGCTCAGGACAGCAGGGAATACTGCGACATCCTGTGCAGCCAGCTCAAGGCCTGGCAGCGGGAGGACGATGACTGGGATGAGGTGAGCGTCCTGGAGCTGCACGAGGAAGGAGAAGAGGCCAGGCAGCAGAGACTGGCAGATTTAGCCCAAGAGGGAATCCTGCTGCCTGTCCCTCGAGAAGCTTGGGTGGAGTGCCAGGAGCCCGAGCTGTGCCCACAAGAGCAACTCTGTGCCGGGCCTGGCCCTCTGGCAGCCCAAGCCACGGTGGAAAATGTCTCTTCTCCTGGGCAGCCGCTTCCCCACAGGAAAGGCTGCTCGCTCTTGAGGCGGGCGCTGCGGGGGCTGCGGGGGCTGCGGGGGCTGTGGGTGCTGCGGGGGCTGTTCCACTGCCCCTGCCTGGCGGCACAGCCACAGGATCAGCGCCTGTAACACACACAATTCTAACAAAAGAAAAGAAAGTTGTGTTTAGGAAGTAGTACTAGGAAAGAAAAAAACCCCAACACCCCACCCCACCCCCCCCTTAAAACCTGCATAAGACCCTCCAGAAACCAAAAAATGATAAAGAATAAGAACAGGAATATTAGGAAGAAGAGGTAGAAGCTGAAGTAGATGAAGACGTACTTAAAACATGGAAAATTAAGAATAAGAATAAAACGTTGGAGTCTGGAATACAGAGTGTGTGCCCTTGTTTCTGATACTTAGTTATAAGATCCAGGTATAGGTTCCCCCAGGCAGGACAGGTCCCTGGGTGCTGCCCCTGGCCCAGATAATTTTCAGATGGGAAAAACTATCAGAGGTAAGGTTTTAGAAGACAAAATGTCTTCTCTGCTGAAGAGTGAAAGACAATCTGTGATGCCTGCTGCTTTTGTGATACTTTCTTTCGGTTTCCCCCAGTAGTGCAGCTGCAGACTGGGCACGCTGTATCATCAATATCTGACACTCACACTCCCTTCACTCTTGACTACTTGCTTAAAGCTCCTCTCTTATTATGTGTGCAGGACCCCAGCCTCAGCCAGGGCAGTAAATGGCAGCAGTTTCACATCAGGATGTGGTGACAGCAGTGCCTGCAAACACTCTGCTGTAGCACTGGCAGCGTGGGCTCCCTCCTGAAGGACGAGATGGATCTTCCCCAGCCCCGACAGACAGAGTCCCCTCTTTGCTACCTGCCCCTGATCCTGAGCCCAGAGATGCTGTCTGCCAGCACGTGTGAGAGCTGGTTCTCTGAGGAGATCAGAGGATGTGAGAGCCTGGCAATTTCATCCCAGAGAAGTAAATCCTCGGTGAAAGAGGCTGGCTGCTGGCATTACAGTATTCTCAATGCTAATTACCAGAAATCTAGTTTCCAAATTTTTTCACTTTTAAGATACCACTGCAGCAATCAGGCTGAAGTGGGATAATTAAACGAAGCACTGTCTCCTCTCCCCTCCTCCCCCCATCACTCTGCAGCCCTGTCTGTCATTTCCCAGCACGGAATGGCTGAGATGTGGGAGGCTGATAGGAAAGCTCAGTATGTAAAATGCTGAGTGCATTTTACAGGAGGTGTGGCTTCAGCACAGCTTCCTCACTAGGAAAGAGCCACAAGGAGCCCTGGCTGCTCCTGTGGATGGTTTATCACTGAGCTGAGTCCAGTCAAAAGTCGGTGAAAAAGATGTAGGCAAAGAAAGAGAAGAAGGAATGAGAATATTTTGCCCTTTTCCCAAAGCAAGAACAGGCAAAATCTCGCTCTCCTTCTGAAACCCACAGGTTGTGAATCCAGTTTTGGCAGCTGTGATAAATGCCCTAAAGCATCCAAATACTTGGGGTATAAGGAAAGGATTACTGCTTGTCAGAAGTTGTCTATCTTTTGAATATTCTGCCCAAAGCAGCAAAAGATTGAGTAACAACTTGGTACTGACAGCTCTTCCTTAAGATACAGCAACCTCAGCCATTGCCTTAGTCCACAGTCTTCTCTCTGTCTCCACGGCTTAATAAAACAACTTTAAATGTTGCAGTTTTGGTCTTAAACCAAGAAGAGGAATTGTTCTTTCACATTGTCGTGGTTTTAAAGCAGTAACTAAAAAATTACTAGAAAACTTCCTTATTTCTTGCTGTGAGATATGGATTAGAGCAAGAGCAAAATAGGCTTAAAACTTAAAAGGAAATAAAGGAAGTTTATTAAGAAAACTACAAGAATAAGTAAACTAGAATAACCTCCAGAAAACCCTTTTTTCCCTCACTACCCAACCATTCCCTTGTTCACATGACAACATAGAGACAAAAAAACTTGGAACTTTGGTGTTTAAAACAGTCCCAATTCCTGTTAGAGTCTTTTCATCAGTCTTTGTAGAGAAACAGAAGTTTTCTTCTGCTAATCTATGGAGTTTCTCACAAGAAAACTATTTCTGTTATAGCTTTCTATTTTCCTGATGCCAGCTGCCCGGAAATCTGTCATCAGTTCATTCCTCCCATTTCACATCACTCTGAGGTGTGTTATGGGTCAAATGAGTCTAGGGATGTCATTTTTAAGGATTCAAAGGCAAAAGTTCTCTTCATGGGGTTTTGTGAGCCTCCCTGGAAACAGAAATTTTTCTCTTTGCCTCTCAAGGCCCCAAATCTTCAACTATTACTTCTCCCCTCTGTTCCAGCACTTCACTGTATCACAATTACTCCACCTTTTACTCAAAATCCACACTTTGAACCACTCTATTCCTTCCAATATACTCTGAATTAAACAAGCTCTTTTTCAGAACGCTATTGTCCATCTCTATTGCTTTAATAGAAAAATATTTCAGCTTAATTATAGCATCTCTTTATTCTCTCTTCCCCATCTAAAACTTAACTCTTTTCTTCACTGTCTTTGAGGGTTTTATGATGTCTTCTTCATGTTATCTCTCTCTTTCTCCTCCTTCTCTCTCTCTGGGAAAAAGGAGTAATCTGTAAGTTTCATCCAAGTAGTAAAAGAGTTAAAGTCTTGGAAAGCTGCAGATGTTCGTGGTGTCAGGTTTCAGTTCAGCAGCAGAAACTGCAAACCAAGCCAGGCCGGCTCCGTTTCCCCCCTCCCCACCCTCTGTGGCCTTGTCTGGCCTGGAGGGTGGGGAGGAGGCTGAGACAGAGCCCTGTTACCTCGTCAGAAGCCGGAAACCAAAGAGAACAAAAGAACCCTGGCTTTACATCTTAAGGTGGTGTTCACAAGTTGATCTCACTTCTCAATGGTTAAAACCACTGCCAATTCTCAGAAATGACCAATAATTGGTCAGAGGAAAAACTCTTATCAGCCTCTCGCAGCTTCAACTTCCTCCCAGCTCCCGAAGCTATCTTAAAGGTAAAATCACCCCAGGACAACTGTGCATCTCAATACCCAGTTCCTGTAACTCTCCCCCTCTCTCGGAACCTTCGTTAACAATCCAACAGAAAAATTCTCCGGACCGTGCATCTCAGTACTCAGCTCTCATAAAATCTACTCAGACTTTTCCTCCCTTCTCGGAAACTTAGTTAAAAAACCAACAGAAAATATGAATATGCAACAAACTTCAGAAGAAAGAAAAAACTGAGACTGCACAGCCTCAAGCTGTAAAAACTGTATCAAAACTCATCTCTCCAAAAGACAGGTGGTGAACTTGGGGGAATCAGTGTGACAGAGGCTGGTTCAGAGTTCACCCAGCGCCGATCCTGAGCTCAAAGCTGACCGTGATTGTAGCTGTTTTCATCATTTGATTTTGCAAATTTTTCAATAAAATTGTTATTGATAAATTTGGCTGAATTTCATTTATTACAGTGTACATGCACCTCAGCTGGGCTACTGATTTCACCCCTACCTCAGGCTCACCACCCTTGGGGCTGCTTCCAGACAGCCCAGCTGCATCCCCTTCCCCCTTCAAACCTAGTTTAAAGCCCTCTCAGTGAGTTCTGCCACTTCATAAGATAAAATTCTTCTACCCTTAAGAGAGATGCAGCCCATCCAGTTCCAGCAAGCTGGGTGCCAGAAAAGTTGCCCCATGATCAGAGAACCCAGAATTCTGCGATGACACCAACCCTTGAGCCACTTGTTGATAATGTGGGCTCCCCTATTCCTTTCACTTCTTTTCTGCCACCAAAGGGACTGAGGAAAAGTCTACCTGTGCTCCTGCCCTATCAACCACTCAGCCAGTGCCCTGAAGTCCCTTTGAATTGCCCTGGCACTCCTCTTTTCAGTCTCATCTCTGCCAGCCTGGAGTAGCAGCAGTGGATAATAACCAGAGGGCTGGATCAGCCCAGGAAGTCTCTCAGTGATGCCCCGTAGCCGAGTCCCAGGGAGGCAGCAGACCTCCCTGTGGGATGGCTCCAGTCAGCATGAGGGGCCCTCTGTTCCCCTCAGAAGGGAGTCACCCACTGCAAACACCTTTTTTTTCTTTTTAATAAGCTTTGTAACAAAAAGCCAGGCACTGGTAGATGGTAAAATTCTGATTTATAAATATTTTTTCCCATTTTTTATTGTTTTTTTCCCCTCTTCACTCCAATAGCATCACAAGTATTGAGAATGAAAAAAGGCCACAGTCCATCATCATTTTCACCGTTTTACAGACGTTTCTAAGAATATCCAGGAATGAGGATGGGCAAAAACAGCACTGCAGGAGCAGGAGTTGACTTCCAGTACCATCAGAAGGGAAAAGGGGGATCTTCCTGGAAAAAAAACCAATAATATTTTTAAAAAGCCCTAAAAAGTTCCCAAATAAAATAAAAAATTTGGGCCCTCCCAGGCCCTGGTAGCCTGCTGGGCTGGAATTTCTCCTATTCCACCTCCAAATTATTCTTTACCAGTGGATTTGTCTGGAATTTTGTCCTTACTTTTCCCTATTTTTCCTTCTTAAAAATCCTTTTTTCCCCCAGTTCCTTTCTGCTTGTTTCCACTATGTTTTCCTCATTTCCAGCGCTGTATGGGATTTTTTCAGATCTGGATTGTGTCCTGCCTCTCTCCCCACCTTCCGGACCCCTAAACCCCAAAAGAGAATAACCCAAAAAACCTCAGAAGACTGAATCAGTACGCGTGGCATTGTACTGTCATTGGAGTGTTCCTAGAAAAACGGGCAGAAATTTGGGATGAACATTCCCTCTCCAGTAGATCCATGAATAGCTGCAATGCAGAAGTGGAAAAAGCTGCTGAAATTGGGATTTTGCCTTTCCAGGAGGGTTTTTGAACCTGGCTTTATTCATTAACCTTTCAACGTGCACAACCGAGGACGGAACACGGCAGGGCCTTAGACACAACTTTGGTCCCTGACACACACAGGCTCCTTGTCCCACTGCTGGCCTTCAGTAACACCTTGAACTCCACAATGCTGTGGAGCCGGGCCTTCAGCACAGGGACCTTTCCAGCCTGATCTGCGCTCCTTCCTCTGCGTCTCTGCACAAAACACGGCGCAGGAGAGAGGAGGGGCCTGTGTGTCACAGCGCTCTGGATTTGTGACCCTTCAGCTCCACACAGATGCAGGTCAAGTGAAAAAGGAAAACTGTTTATTGACGAAATGCGAAGCAAAGGGATGAGCAGAGGGGCAAAAAAGGGGATGGGGAGTGTCTGGGGGCTGGAAGGAGGGAGCTACCAAAAGGGATGGAGAGTGGAGGGAAAAAGAAGGGACGGGCAGTGTCTGAGGGCTGGAAGGAGGGAGCTATCAAAAGGGAGGGAAAGTGGAGGGAAAAAGAAGGGATGGGCAGTGTCTGAGGGCTGCAGGGACAGAGCTATCTAAAGGCAGGGGGAGAGGGCTGAAACCATGCAAGCTTCCCACAGGCTCAGCTGTGCAAGTCATCAGCTGTGCCTGGAGCTCCAGCTGGTCTCTTCTGGTCTCAGCGTAGTCTCATCTTCCATGGCATCTTAAATGAAGACTGGTTCTCCTAAGCCAGCAGACAAGCGTAGCTCTGCAGCTCTTTTAGAGAATATCTCCCGAAGATCTGTGTTTGACTGAGAAGGGTTGTCATCTCTCCTCAGGGCTTGAAGTGCTGGAAGAGAGGGGTACAAAGCCACGATCAGAGCCCAGATCTGTGGCAATCCTAGGAGAATGTCCTGCCAGGGCCATCCCAGCCTGCTCTTACTGTGGCCACAGGAGTTAAGGGGCCAACAGCACCACCTGCAAGGTATTGGATACGAATCTCTCCCAACTACATCACCACCCAAATCTCTCGCCCTGCATCCCTGAAATCTCTCTGTGATATTCCCACACCACCAAGGTGTCCACACAGAGAGAGAAGCCCTCTGAAGCCGTGGCACGGATTACAGCTCCCTGCCCGGGCATTTCAGATCCCCCAGTGCCAGCCCCTCACTGCCCGCTGCCCTCACTCACCCTCGATGAGGGCCTGCAGCTCTTTCTTCTGCCCCCTCAGGTGCTGCCCGGCCATCCCTGGGAACACAGAGCCTGTCAGGGCCCCAGCAGCACAGCTCCCTGCCAGCGGCGCTGCCAGCCCTGTGGCCACACGGCCTCCCGCCCCGGCAGGGCTCAGCCCGGGCCCTTGCCGCATCCTGACTCAGCCCAAGGGCACGGCTGCCAGAGGCCGGCAGCAGCAGCCCCGAGGGCAGCCGGGGCTCCAGGGCGCCGGGCCCGGGTGCCGCTGCCGGGGCAGCAGCCGGGGCCGGGGCCGAGCTGCGGCGGGGCGGGGAGGGAGCCCGGGCTCGTGGCTCACCGATGAACCTGATGGCCGCCTCTTGCAAGGGCTCCTGTGGGCAGTCCAGGTACGGCAGGGCCCGGCGCAGCTGCTCGGCCGCTCGGTTCCTGTCCTGTGCCAGCTGCAGAGAGCGGCAGGAGGGAAGGGTTGGCGCGGGCTCTGCCCCTCGGCCGGGCACTGCCTGCGGCCAGCCCCGGCCTCCCGAGCCCGCCCAGCCCTGAGGCCCGGCCAGCAGCCGCTGGCGCCGGGCTCTGGAGGGGGCAGAGGGCCGGCTGCTGCCCGGGGAGCCGCGGTGCCGCCCCGCCCGCAGCCCCAGTGTGGGGCTCCATTGGCACCCGGCTCGGGGCCACAGGAGCCTGGAGAAGAAGCCGTGCGGCCCAGGGAAGGGAGCAGCGTGTGGGGCGCAGGCTGGTGCCCCTGGGTGCAGCACCGGGCAGGGGCCACAGCTGCCAGCCCCACACACTGAGCACCGGGACCAGGGGGCTTCTCAAAGTTGAGCAATTCCAGGCTGCCCTTACCAGACACTCAGCAAACTTTGATAGCTGCTCCTTCCTAATCAGCTGCTTCAGATTCCTCCTCTTGAGGAACTCGGCCACACGAAGCAGCGTTTCCCGAGAGGCCTGGAGAGCAGCAGAGATGCAGAGATGGCACTGCAGCCCAGGGCACAGGACTCTTGTCTGGGTGACAGGGCCCCGAGGCAGCCGCAGCCTGGAAGGTTCCAGGACAGGAGGAAGCCGATGCCCTTCCCAGGGATGCACCAGCATCACACAAAACCTGACCTTCGCCACATGCTGGTTCTCATCATGGCAGTGGATGAAGAGTGGAAGCAGGCTCTGGTTCAAAATCTTCTCCAGGGGCTTCTTTCCCTCATCCACTACCAAGTCCATCACCTTGAAGAAGAGATCAAGGGAGAGCAACAGTACATGGCTGTGGTCCTGGAGGAAAAGAAGAGAAAAAGACCTTAATACCAATTCCCCCAGGCTCACCTGGGCAAAGGCTCAGAAATCTGTAAGATACAAAGTTTCTGGGCAGCAGCCAATGCCCGTGTCTGGGGGCACAGAGCCTTACATGGTCAAAGAGCAGCAGGAGTGCCTGAGCCAGCTTTGGGGCAGTGGTGCTGCATATCATGATGTCTTTATTCTTGAGAATACTGATGAACACACGGAGGGCCATGCCAACTACATCTCCATCTGCATCACCCAGCAGCTCCTGAAGGCTTCGAGACAGGCTGCACATTCTTATGGCCTGTGTGGAACACAAGGCTGTGCTGGGAAGCCCTGAACGGCTGCAGTGCCAAGACCGCCCTGGCACTGCAACCCCACCCTGCTGCTGCCAGGCCCAGAGGCCAAAGGCCTGTCCCAAAGCACTCAGGCAGGTGAGGCAGGAGAGCTGGGAGCAGCTGCCTCAGCTCCTGAAGCCCAGCCAGCCCAAGGGGCTGCTTTCCACAGCACAGCTTCAGCTGCTGCCCTGTCCTCACCATCGAGGGTTCCTTGCTGAGCACCACGAGGCCTCTGAGCGCCAGGCGACGCCTCTGTCTGCACTCACTCTGCAGGTGCCTTGATGCGATCTCAAGGACACTGTCACCGTGTTTAGTCAAGTCCAAGCACTCGAGGACCTGAAAGGCACAGGGCAGTGACAGGGGAGCCGGCCGGCAGGAGCCCGGAACTGGGCAGGGCTGGGCCCAGGCAGCAGCACAGGGCACGGGCACCGTCCCAGGCACCTGTGGCTATGCAAGGGGACAGGGCTGGCAGGCAGCTCAGCGAGGTAGTGCTGGCCATCAGGCTCACCTCCACAAGGAATGCCAGGAAGGACAGATCACAGCATGGCTCCTCCCTTCTGAGTGACTTGAGCAGGTTGAGTGCAATATGGGAACAGAAGGGGATCAAGCCACGGAGCATCTCCCTGTCAGGGGAAAACAGCACCAAGACCCTGATGGTGGGGGGGCGGGGGGACAAACCTCTCCCAGGAAAGAGTCACAGAGATCTGGCCTTTCCCCAGAATCCCTGGAGGGACCATGGGTGCTTTGGGAAGTGGCTCCTTTTGGGCACCCTCCTCTCAGCCTTTTCCAGTCTGCTTAGTCATCCCTCAGTGATGAGGCCCTCTGGCCAGGACCACAGGGACTGTGTGACACACCCCAGGCACAGGGCACAGATTTCAGAGGCAGTTGGGAGAAGTGAGGCTCACCTGGCCAGCAGACCCACGGCATAGTGCTGGGTGTCAGCACAGAGCAGCGTGTCCCAGCCACGCTTGCGTCCCATTTCCATGACCACACTCTCACACCGCAGTCGGCAGAGCAGAGATTTCATGGCCTGCACTGCAAACCTGTGTGCAGAGCAAAGCCCAGGTCACACTGAGTGCACTGGTGTCAGCCACAAGGGCATGGGAAGGACAGGGGGACTGGCACCTGTTGGGGTTGCTGGGAAGGCGATGTTGCTCCCGGCATGCTTTCCAGAAGCTGTCAACTTCCACTGGTGGCATCTGCTGGGTGGTGATGACAACATGGAACAGCAGAGCCACAAACAGACGGGCGGAATAAAGCATCATCGCCTCGCAGCACTGTGGCATCTGGACAATCACCCAGAGCACCAGAGTTGCCTGCAAAAGAAGCACACCAAGGCAGTGCTCAGTGCCGAGGTGTCCATGGGACAGGGCCTGAGGGGAGACACAGGGGGAGCAGCGGGCCTGGTGCCCCCTGAGCCTGCCCCTAGCCCAGGTTTCAGCCCAGTGCCTTAGGCAGGGAGAAGACGGAGAGCTCCTGGGGAAGCAAGCTCCAGGTGATCAAAGGCCATGTCCATAAACTCACACTCAAGGGAAAAACGTCCTTGTTGTCTCCATCAGAGGTGCAGGTGCTGCAAAGGGGCCAGTTCTCCATCACACAGAGCAGTGTTGGCAGCACTTTCTCTACTGTTGGTCCTGACGAGCCTATGGTTTGCCACATCATGGCAGCAGGTCTGTGGGATCAGAGCTCTGTGTCAGGGGTGTCTCAGTCACAGAGCCATGCCCTGTGTAGCTGTGGGGACCCAGGTGACAGAGCCCTGGTGCCCTGAGGGGCAGGGAGGGAGCATTGGCAGCACCCTCAGGACACAGAGGGGCCCGAGGCTCCTGGACCTCTCTGCCTGTTGGGCAGAGCCCATTGGACAGGCTGTGCAGGGCCATGGGCCCTAAAGGCTGGTGAGCCCTGAGCTCTCAAGGCACGTGGGCCCCATACCTGTCACACGATGGGGCACAGTGCAGGAGGGTCAGCACCACATCAGCAGGGTGTTCTTCAGCCAGCCTTATAATGTCCATTTGCTGCCTGACATCCACAGTGACATGGGACACCAGACTCTGGTGAATGTTCCTCACAGTAGCTGGCACCTGGAGGAGGCATGGGGAAGACATGGAGTGCCGTCCAAGGCAGCAACTTCCCCAGCTTCCCCCAAGAAGTGCTTCCCTTCCTGTCATGCTCTGCTGGCCTCAAAGGCTGAGGGGGCCCTGTGGATGTGGCGTGAGGGGGCACAGGATCGTGGGAGACCTCCAGTTCCAGTACCTGACTGGGTACCTGCTGCTCAGAAGAAGCAGCTCTCTTCTCAACAACGTCAGAAGAAACACGAGGGTCCTTGAAATAATCCCATACGAGCTCTTGGCTTATAGTGGGAGTGGGTGTCCTGTTGGCCTTTGCGATGCCCTCAGTCTCTCCGGTGTCATCATTTTGAATGCCCTCAGTCCCTGCCATGTCAGCCTTTGCCCTGTCAAACTCCACTGCAGCGTCAGACTCTTGTGAGTGCTCAGCTGAATCCGGGCTGACATCAGGCTCTGCCTGGAGCTCGGTCAGCCTGCAGTCAGGCTCAGCTGCGCCCTCAGTTGCTGCTGTGGTGTTCCTCCTACGACGAATGCGCAGGAATTTGCGGAACCTCTGTGCAGAATGAACAAAGGACAGGGGAGAGAGGCATGTTCCATGGAGTGCTCCAAGCTCCACTGCTGGGCTGAGCAGTGCCAGCAGGCCCAGCCCAGGTGGGGATGGCTGCAGGTACCTGCGCTGCTCTTCGGAAGCGGCCACGGGCAGGCTCCTGCTCTTGTGTCTGGGCCATGGCTGCATCTGGCAAAGAGCAGCCAGAGCTGAGGGGCTGCAGGAGAGGCTGGAGAACACAGCCCAGCCCTGCACTCCCCAGGCAGGGACAGCCCTGGGGTGGCTCAGAGGATGGAGCACAGCCACTGCCAGGTGTCAGCCCCAGCCCCTATTCTGTCTTGTCCTTCGGCATGTCCACGAGACGGGACGGGACGGGACGGGACGGGACGGGATGGGATGTGATGGGATGGGATGGGATGGGATGGGGCAGGGCCCAGCTGACTGCAGCCATCAGCCCTGTGGCCCAGTTCTGCCACTCACCATCCTGCAGTGGCTGGAACTTCTTTGGCTCTTCCAGCTGTTGTGCTGGGGCAGGTCCAGGGTCTGTCTTTCTTTTCCCCCTGAACACTTTGAAGACGCTGAGGAATATGCCCGCCATGACACAATCTTGCCTTGAAGGCACCTTAAAGAGAGATGCCGTGGGAAATCTCTGAGTCAACAAGTCCTGCAGTTGTGCCTTGAAGGCACCTGCGACAGAGAAGCCCCAGGAAGGCTACAGGACAGCAAGTCCTGCAGTCTGGTCTCGAGGGCTCCTGCCACAATGGCTGGAGACTCCTCGTAAATGACTGTGGTCACCAGGTCCCACAGTCTCACCTTGAGGACAGAGGCCAGAAGGATGGGAGATGCCTCAGAAAAGCTCCAGGTCACCAAGTACCAGAGTCTGGCCTTGAAGGCACCTGCAAAAGAAAAGTCTTGGGAAGGCCACAGGTCACCAAGTCCCGCAGTCTTGCCCCACAGGCACCTGCAAAAGAAAAGCCTCGGGAAAGCCACGGGCCACCAAGGCCCGCAGTCTTGCCACGAGGTCACCTGTACGAGTAAAGACTTGGAAAAGCTCCGGGTCCGACACAAACGAGTGCGCTGTGCGGGGGCTCCTCACAGCACCGCTCTGCTGCGTCCTGTCCCGTCGCGTGCACTGGGCACTGTGGCATGGCCCTGTCACCGCCAGCTCCTATGTCACCACATGTCACAAAGGGCCCTCTGACACCCTGTCCCTTTCCATCCCATGGTGACCATGTGTCACAAAGGGCCCTTGCACACACTGCCACCTGCCCTTGGGCTGCCCCCATCCCCCCCAAAGTGGCCCAGGTTGGAAGGAATCCCTTGCCCAAAGTGTCTAAGACAGCCCAACAGGATCTTTAGGAACGCCTCAAACCATCAGCAAATGCTGCCCTGCTCTGCAGGCTCAGGGCAGCAGAAGGAGCCCCCAGGGCTGCTGACGCAGCCGCAGCAGGAAGGGCACGGGGCCTTGCACAGAATCTGCACAGGGGCCTGGCAGCACTGAAATCTGCAGGTGTGGCAGTGTCCCCACTGAGGCAGACCTGCCACCCCAGCCGAGCCCTGGCAGTGCTGGTGCCCTTCTCCTGCCCCAGAGACCTGTGCCCCTGGGGGGTTTCTGTGCCAGAGGGCAGCCAAAGCCCACGTGCATTGGGGGCTGGGCTCCTTCCTGCAGGGGCTGTTGGCAGGAGCTCCTGGAGCAACTGCTGGCAAAGCTTAGTATTGGTCAGATTAATTACATGTGGGAATTATTTTCCCATTGATGTCATTTCCTGCAGCTATAAAACATCTTTGTGGGGAAGGCAGAGAAGGATCTGGCATTTAAGAATCCTCAATTCATGAGAGCTTCCCCATTGCTCAACTCAAGAATTTCCTACAAGTTGCAGACTTCACCAATTAATTGGAATGGCCAGAGAATGTGAAAGAGTTGCAAGTTTGCTTCCCATCTCAAAGCAGCAAGTCCTTTGCCTTAACATCATCCATTGAGAGTCATTTTACAAAATATAACACTACACAGAGGCTAAAAAAAGGCCATTCTTTCGTTTGCAAACCTTTGCTTTTCTATGGAGGGATGATAATATCCTAATTCTCTGAAAAATTAAAACTCTCAAGGAATGAAAGTCCACTCAGTATTACAAAAGTAGTCCAAACGATTGAGTAGATTGCAAAAAGGCTAATCCTCCCCCTGGTACAGATATCTAGGTGGCCAGTAAATTACAGCTCTCCCCTCTTCTTTTTTTGCATGAGAAGCAGGACCACTAACTGGAAAAGTCACAGATATTCCTTATGTCCTCCATAACCAAAGCTGAGCCAAACCATGGATGCTCCCGTCAAACTGACTCAAATTCCAGCCTAGACCTCTCACTTACACACAACTCCTTCCCCAACACACCCACCAACACAAACAGCCCCAAAACACACTCACAGAACTCCTCAACACCCCAGCAGGACCCTCAACTGTTCCCATCCCACCACAGAGCTTTCCCACCCTCCAGCAGACCCCCTGGTTCCCTGCACATGCCATGGGATGGCACTCAGCAGGATCTGCCCCAAGGCCTTGCGTGGTAGCAAGCTCAGGCTGCCAGGCCACTGGTTCCTGGATCATCCTTCCCACTGACCCTTCCTGTGCACAGCTGTTACATTTACACATTTGAGCCAGCTTGGACTTCTCCCCTTAACCAGGATTGCTGGGAAAGGATGGAGAGCAGCCAGGCAAGCTCTTTCTCCAGCTCCCTCTTTACTCTTGGGGCAGCTAGAATATTCCACAGGAAAGCAACTGGTGCCACAAGGAGTGGGTGACATCAGGGGAGATCACTCAGGACTGCTAAATCCTGAGGGAGCACCGCTGGGTTTGACCTTTGGGTACCTGCACAAACTTCAAGTCAGCTGCCTTAGTTTCCAGGACAGCCCTGTGTTGGCCAGCATCCTGACATGGATGCAGGACTGCTGCGAGGCACTGCTGGGACCCAGCAGGACAGGACTGGCTGTCTTGTTTACATGTTGAAAATGAGTTACATCATATTTAGCTAGAAATTCAGTGATCCCTGAATTTGATAAGGAGCTGGGCCATTATAAGCTAAGAAATTTCTTTGGATTCTATATTTTAGCCATTTTTTAGCATTTAATTTTATATCATTACAGCAAAGTAGAGGCACTTCTTTTGGTTTGGATTCTTTAGGGAATTGTTTCCCATCTGAAAGGAAGACTCTGTGAAGGGAGTGGTTGTCCAGGGGCAAAATACAGCTCATGAAGAAACAAGACGTGGCTGAGACCTCTTACATCCCACACTAAGGAGTCAGCCAAGGGAAAGGAGCATTTGGGAGTCATGCCTGGGGGAGGAGGGACAGGTGGTGGGGTTGTGGCTGTCTCTTAGCTGGGGGACACGGCTCAAAGGGCAAATGGTTGAGGTTTTGGCGTTGGACTGCTGCTGCCCCGAGGAACCACTGCTATTGCACAACTTTTCCATCACTGTGTCTGTTTACTGTGGGTGAGCCTCTGCTCACAAGTGTAGCCATGTAACTGGGTCCTTTCAATACCTGATCACTCTGGGAGGGATCCTCACCATCTGCTTGGGTGCCTCAGGGGAAAACCAGGACCCCAACCCCCTTTGAAAGGGAGCATCTCATGGCTGCTTGTGGGAGTCCAGCAGCTGCTGCTGTTGCCAGGGCATTACACAGGTGACAGCCAGGGGACACCCAAAACAATCCCCCCCTCCACCTTCTTTCTCCTTCCAGGCCTGCCCAGCCCCTGCCGTTTCTGCTGCTGATCCGGATTTTTATTCCACTTTTAGCTCCACATCTCTGGGTCTGCCCAGCCCCATGCTGCTCCTGCCGCAGCTTTGGGCTCATTGCTAAACTCTTTGCCACCCCAGGCCTGCACTCCTCTGCTGTTCCAGCCTGGCCCCTCGAGGCTCCTGCTATCGTCCATTTCACCAACTTTATATCGCCACACATTCAGGTGCCAAAATGAGTGTAGTGGGTCGACCCTGGCTGGGTGCCAGGTGCCCACTCTGTCACTCTCTTTCCCACTGGGACAGGGAAGAGGATAGGACGGAGAACGGCCAGCGGGGTGAGATAAAGCACTTTTATTACAGTAAAATAAAGAAATAAGCAGAGATCTGTGTCTGCGTGGGCTGAAGAGTTCCCGCCCCGTGGCTGAGGGGACCGGCGGGGCGGGGCCGCCCGCGCCTGGGCGGGAAACGCCCCCTGCGGCCGGGAGCGGCGGCGGCGGCGGCGGCTGCGCAGTGGGGACGCGCCCGCCCCTCCCGGGTCCCTCAGGGAGCGCCCACGTCCCCTCAGCGGCCCTCGGGTACCTTCAGGGACCGGCGTGTCTGCTCAGCCACACGCGGCATGCCCGTGTCCCCCTCAAGTGATGCCCACGTTCCCTCAGTGACTCCGACGTACCCTGAGAGACTCGACAGACATCCACCTCTGCACAGTGACCCCCATGTCACCTCAGTGGGATCCTGAGCACCTGCCACCCTCGGTGACCCTCATGGCCCCAGGGTGGCATGCAGGGCACCTTCATGCCTTTCAGAGACCTTCATGACTCCTCAACAACACACGGGGCATCCGCCTTCCCTCAGTGATGCATGAGGCACTTACGTCAGGAAAATTAACCCACAAACACCAGAGGTTTATATCCAAAAAGAAGACACAGGAGTCTTGTTACTTTATTTGAATAAAGGGAAAGGCCATGGGGCATTCCCCTGGGGTCTCTCAAACTTTTAGTGGACGCAGACTCCTTTTTTTCCTAATTTTCTGGCTGCATTTCCCACTCTCTTTACCCATTGGTGGAGGTATTTGAGAGGTACAGGCTTCCCAAATCACCTAATACAGACCCCCTTCTAATGCATACCCCCCATTTTTCTTATCCTATGGATCTGATGGTTCCACGCATTGCTTCTTCCATCTCTCAGTTCCTAGCTTTACCCAGAGTTTGTTTGTAAAGAGAAATCTCTCTCATTCCTTTCAACTGGCTATCTCTTCTGAGAACCTGGTATCAGCTCAGTGACTCACACGTCCCCTCAGCATCACTTGCAGCACCCACCTTTCCCTCAGTAACCCACACGTCCCGTCAGCAAATCCAGGGGCACCAGCCATCCCCTCAGTAACTCACTCACCCTGAGTACAGCCCCAGGGGCCAGCAGCAGGCAGAAAGCCACAGGGGCTGGGGAAAAAGCTCTGCCCTGCTTACAGTGTGGGCTGAGGGCCAGGAGAGCTGCATGAGGGCTGGGAGAGCTGCATTTCCACCCTGAGGTTTTGGAGACAGGGGCTTTCACCCTCCTTATAGGGCTGCCCCTCTCTCCAGACAGCCAAAGGAGCACAATGGCAAAAGGCCAGCAACAGCAAAGCAGAGACCCAGCCCTGCACACAGGGAGGTCGCCCAGCACAAACCAGCCGTGGCACCTTGAAGTTGCCCACCGCACTCTCGTGTATCCCTGCCCTGGGAATGCCAGGAATATGCTTTGCCCAGAGGGCCTTACTGTGGCTCCTCTTGGGCTCAAAGTTTCTGTTCTTCTTACTCACTCGTGCCTAAAGTCACAGAGCTTGGTGTCCCTCACTGCAAGAGGAACAAGGCTCAACACCCAGGCAGTTGAGCTCACGGCCTAGGGCTGATGGGCTCCAATCCCGAGGACAGGGAGGGCACACGCCCAGCCCCGCAGCTCTCTAATGCCAGGACCAGGGTTACACGCCTGATTACAGGAGGCCTCCTTCTAATCATCTGCTGAGGGAAATTCCTGGAAAGCACCAGAGAAGACGAGTTTCAGGAACAAGGCGGGTGCCTGGGGACAGCTTATGGCCTCTGACATCCAGCTCCTCAGGGCTTCCCACAACCCCGGCCCCTTAGGATCTGCCCCAGCAACCCAGGCAGCAACACACGGGCAGGAGGACACAGATGGTGCTTCCTGGATGGGACAGGGCATGTGGCTTCAGCACAACCACCAAAGGCCAAGGGGCTTCTGGCCATCCTCCCCGCACCACTGCATGCCTGGGAAGCTTGCTGAGCACGACCACCCTTTTCCCTCTCTTCCCCTATGCCCTGTGCACCATGGGCAGCAAAAGAAAGCTCCTGGGAGTCTGTCCATTGTAACATATCCTATATTTACATACTAAAGAAAATAAAAAAGAAGAAAATAACAATCTTTAATGTAGTAAATTAAAGGGCCAGGAGACCTTCTGCTCCCTTTAACAAACTTTTATTAGATAGAACTGGGCCTAGAGGTGGGGGCTTGGGGTGTGCACTGCCGCCGCTGCTACCCGTGGTCGATGTCGAGGAGGAGGATCACGCAGGCCTGTCGTCATCCACTGTCAGCAGGACTGGAGCCTCTATCCTCGCTGGGATTGCCTGGAGGCTCTTGTTTCAGGCTCGAAGGTCTAGGGGTGTCTTCCCTCTCAAGTCCTGCCCAGGTCATGGCGACCAGCTTGCCAGACTGAGATTGGTGTACCCAGTCTCCCCCGGCCCCGCTGCCTCCACAGTGGGGTCCTCCAGATGTTCCCTGAGTGTGGCTCATTGTCCAGGGCTGTCTTTGCTCCCAGGTGGTAATATGATTTTAATATGCACCCATGTGCAAGTCTTTATGGGAAATGGGGAAGTTCATCCTGGGCAGCAGCAGCTAAATTACCCGACGGGTTGGGAGGGGGTAAGGGATGGGGGTACAAATGCAAGGATAAAACAAGTACGAACTTCTTAACAGTGAACCCTTTTGGGACTAACAACACCAAAACCCCTTATCCATGGACCTGAACTGGGACTGAAACAGGAACATATAATTTGAACATTGGGATTTTTATTTATAACAATATCCCCCCTCTTTTAATTTGACCAGGCATCAGCCTGCGTCAATTTGTTATTTCAGGCTCCAGGTAGTGAAATTTCTTTAGTCTTTGGTATTGGTCATATACCCTTTTTGCTTCTTTCAGCTCTGAACTTTCTAACATTAGGATCTTAGTTTTTCCCTTCTCTTGGGTTATTTCTAATGAGTTGTAGATCGTGCTGCTAGACTGTATTACTGAGGTAATCATTCTGATCATAGATGGGATGACGCAGGGAAGAAACAACAGTCCTGCTAGTCCCGCTATACCAATGAATGCCACCTTTTTCCACCAGCCCTTAAAGGACCAGAAACTATCCCACCAATCAGTATTCAGGATCGGTGTCCATTCTTGGTTCCCTACGTAGGAGATTTTTCTGATCTCTTTAGAAATGTTCCAGATTACTTCACTTTTATCATCTATTTCTAGGCAGCATTCAGAGGTGTTGAACTTCCCACAGATTCCCCCCTCATCAGCGAGAAGGTAATCTACTGCCAGTCGGAGTTGGTACACCACTGTTCGGGTCTGGGAGAGTTGGTCACTTATATGATCAAGGGTCAGGGCTGTTTTGTTCCGTGTTATTTCAATTACAGCTTGGAGCCTGATTATTCTGTTTAACATGTATATTGGGGTCCTATATCCCCAGGACCCATCCTGGGCCCAGGTTGCTGGCCCATAAGTTCTTATTATTTCCTCCAGGGTCCAGACTGTTCCTTTCCAATTCTGGGTCCCTCCTGTGCTTATTACACTCCTCTTCTTCCTTTTTAGGGGCCTCTTTAGGTTGTCATATAGTGGTACTCCAAGCTCTGAGCCAGCTTGTTTTGGGAGCAGGAAGAAAGCTGGCTTTATCACCCCAATCGTGCAGCTACCTGACCAGTCTCCTGGTAGATGTGTATAAGCTGCATCCCCGCAGATCCAAAAGAAATCATCTGGGGCTTCCCAAAAACCTTCCCTGTCTTAATAAGGGTTCTCACAATACTTTGATAGGCTTCTAATTCCCCAGAAGGGATTGATCCCTTTTTCTGCACATTCATAAAGGTTATATCCTTTATGATAAATGCACCCTTTTTCCCTCTTCTCTAAGGACCAATATCGGTTGGGCTCTTGGGGAACCCATTTAGTTCCTAGATTCTTTGTTATAAGATATCTTTTGCATGCCATCCGCCCCACCAGGGTTCTATATCTTTTTCCAGTTCATAGAATACAGTCTTCCCCAATTACCTTAGCCTTTAACTCCCACTTTTCCCTTCTCCAATACCCTGGTGTTCTTTGGTTTTCCCCAGTTCGTTTTATGCTTAAAATTTCTCGAGGTTTTAAGCTAATTCCCTCCCAGGGCCAAATATCAGACATTTTAGTACTCCCATATACCAAACAATCAGTTATATTTAATTCCTTGCTGATCTTTTCAGCTGAATCAATGAACAAGTTCTTCCCACTCAAATTTTCCCATTCTTCATTTCCCACGCTCATGTCCACTCTTTTCTCCTTTACTACATCAGGTTCACCTTTTACTGGTTCGTTCTTTTCAAAGCACAGCCAAGTATCCCTCATGGGACAGTCTCCCAAAAGACGTTCTCTAAAAGTGGCTGTATTTCTGGTAATCCAATATGTTTTTCCGTTTTCTTGGCATTCTTCTAATTGTGATTTGTTGTAACAAGAAGGACTCAAGTTTGTGTGGACCCTTACCAGGGACCCTAGATTTTCCCCATCATACAAGGGATAATAACATTTCATGCAAGAGTCTGTCCCCATGGCATTGGTGAAGTGCATTGCTATCACCAGACCTACCATGAGCCTTGTGATGATCCTTTTAGGCTCCCTCTGGTCCCTGACTCCCAAGAGTCCAGCAGGAACCATGTTTGATCTCCCCTGGTCTTGCCTCTTGGGGTTTTCCTCACACTCTTTTGGGGGTCTGGGTCTAAGGCTTACAGCTTTATTATTTTTTTTGTCCTTCTCCTTTTTACTCTTGTCATTTTTGGTCTTGGGAAAAGCTGCCCTGTGAGGGATATAGTCTTGGCTAGGAAATTGGAGCCTTATTCGGGGGGGAGGGGTTCTTTTAATTTTTCAACTAATAATAATAGTAATAGTTACAAGTTAACCACAACTGGAAAACACTTTAACATTAGTTCACAAATTTTAAAGAAACACTTAACCACAAATGTTGCAGCCAAGAGATCACTTAACAACAACTGTTGTAATTCCAGTTCCTGATTGGGGACTTCAGTCTCTGGGTTTCCTTCTTAAGGTTATTTTCAAGTCCTTGGTGTTGGGGACAACAGTCCAGTTAGAGGGATTTTTTTCAGAGTTTACTTCCCCATCTGGTGGTGCCACTGGTCCTTTAACTCGAGTCACATGTGTCCACCCTTTTTCCCAGGTTCTCACAGCCGTATGTGTGGTGAGTTGAACTTGGTAGGGTCCTTCAAACTTTGGAGTGAGAGGAGAGTTAGCCCAAGATTTTACCAATACCCAATCCCCAGGGTTAATATGGTGTGTGTCTACCTCTAAAGGAGGAGTCTGGGGGAGATACCCTTTTTTCCTGAGGTTTTCTAAAGTTTTAACAACAGTTTCCAAATACCTCCTTGAGGTTTCCTCCCCTTCAGTATACTGGGCAGTGCTGTAAGGAGTAATTAGGAAGGGGAGTCCAAATAACATTTCATAGGGGGATACCCCTAAATCTGCTCGAGGTCTGGTTCTTTGCAACAAAGCCAAAGGGAGACATTTTATCCAATCTAATTTAGTCTCCAGAGTCAGCTTGGTTAAGGTCGTTTTTATGGTCTTATTCATCTGTTCTACCCAACTGGAGCTCTGGGGATGCCGTGGGGTGTGTAACCTCCACTTTATCCCCAGGGCTTCAGTGGTTTCCTGGAGAACACGGGCAGTGAAATGGGGGCCTTGGTCCGAGTCTATGTTATTGATTAACCCATACCTGGGGACAATATGTTCCAAAAGTATTTTGACTACTACTCTCGCTGTTTCATTCCAAGTGGGAAAAGCCTCTGGCCAATGGGTCAGGTGATCTACGATCACTAGCAGGTGTTTGTATCCCTGTCCTAGAGGCATTTCTGTGAAATCAATTTACACATTTTGGAAGGGTCTCTCCGCTAGTTCCCTCCCCCCGGTACGGGTTTCGTCATCACTCGTTGGTTTACCCTTTGACACGTTACACAGCCCTGAGTGATGGCCTTTGCTATATCATAAACCCCTATGCAGATGTTCTCCCTCAAGAAATGGTCACATAGACCCTGCGTCCCCCAATGTGTCGATTTGTGTATTTCATCCAATACCCTGCTGTTGCAGTCTGCAGCTCCAGGATCTCGTCCAGAGAAGCAGCAGGATTCTGGGGACCAGCATCAAACACCAACCGAGACAGGCTCCCAGTTCACGAAACCATTTATTCAGCATGGGAACAAAGTCAGATCCAGAACAGAGAGCCCCGAACAGAGGCACAGCAGGGGTTTTTGAGGGACAGAACCCCCGAGGGTTTCCACCTTTGAGGGTGGAGTTCAGGGTCAGGGACCAGTAGAAGCACAGCAAGGGAGAACCCCTCAGGGACTCAAACCCAATCAGAACTCCTGGGCCGCCCTTCTCAAGGGATTTGGGGTGGAACAGTGTAACTCTTTGTCTCCCCTGAGGCCGCTGCCACATCTGATCCTTTTTTATTTTTTTTTTAAATTTTTTTTTTTTTTAATTTTAATTAGGAACTTAAAATGTTTCCAAACATATACCTTAAAATCTCACCTCCTCCACAGAGCACCCGCTTTGCTTTGTGGGACAACAAAAACTCAATAACAAAACACATTAAGCAAACAGAAAAAACAATATTGAAAACAAACATTTAAATCTCGGACCACGCCGGGCAAATTAAACAGTGATGGTACTTAATGCAAACATAATGGTTTTTTAGTTCAGTCTCTTGCAGTTTAGGATTCTCTTTGAGGAAGGGTGCAGCTCTTAGATCTCCTCTCACGAGGGGCAGAGTTCTTCAATCTCCAGTTTCGGCTCTGGTTCCCATGTGGGCATCGCTGCTTTAGATGATCTCGGTGAAACACTGGCTCTGGGAGCTCAGTTCCAGTTTCGATCTCCCCGGAGGAGGTGTTGCCCAGGATGGAAAAGGCAGAGCCCCCAGGGGTGGAGCACCGAACAAAGGGGTGGGAGCGAAGCAGGCGTTACTGGGGGAAGGGAAGGTTCGGGGCTGGAAAAGAAGGAGCAAGGCGGGAAACAAGGGATCCCAGACCGCGTGGCCAGAGCCATCTTGGGATGGGGGGAGGCCGGGATGGACTTTCCTGGACCGGGAAAGGGGAATATGGAAAGACAGGGGGTGAAGGAGGACACGGAACAGGGGGCAGATGGCAGCAGACCTGCATCACTCTGGATGTTCTCCGTCCCTTGCCTGCCTTCAGAACAGGGATGGGATGGCAGAAAGACACCGAGGTGATGGGGAGTTGGCAGCAGCCCCGAGCCATCTTGGCTTTTTTCACCCTTTGTCCTGCCCTTAGGAACAGGGGAAAGGGGAAGGTACAGGGAGGTATACACCAAAAAAAACAAAAAGGAACTTCACAGAAGACAAAAACAGTCCACCAGAAGAGCCATACCATCCAAAATCGTCCATAATGTTAATACAATCGTCCATAATACATCTCGTTGGATGATGTAAGGTTTTTGTCCCAGTGTCTGGTCTCGGCTCCCACACCTCCGTAAGCCCTTTTCTTCCCCATGCCCGAGGCACTCCCAACCCAGCCTTCCTGCCAGGTACTCTCGAGTCCTCATTTCTTAGGCGGGGGTCTCGCCGGCTCTCAAGCCATCAGCCGGTGACTTACGAGGTGTCCATGGAGTCGGGCCCTGCTGTTCTCTTGCTTCACTGGATGCCACGCAATCTCTCACCATATGTTGCAGTCAGCAACCTCAGGATCTCGTCCAGAGAAGCAGCAGGATTCTGGGGACCAGCATCAAACACCAACCAAGACGGGCTCCCAGTTCACGAAACCATTTATTCAGCATGGGAACAAAGTCAGGTCCAGAACAGAGAGCCCCGAACAGAGGCACAGCAGGGGTTTCTGAGGGACAGAACTCTCAAGGGTCCCCACCTTTGAGGGTGGAGTTCAGGGTCAGGGACCAGTAGAAGCACAGCAAGGGAGAGCCCCTCAGGGACGCAAACCCAATCAGAACACCTGGGCCGCCCTCCTCAAGGGGTTTGGGGTGGGACTCTATGTAGAGTAAAATGCCACTCTTTGTCTCCCTGAGGCTGCTACCACACCACAATAATATTTTTTCCCCTGATCTATCATGCTGAGCACCATGCGAGGCTGTAGAGAGGTCAAGACAACCTTTGTTTTTAAAACTCTGCCCTGCAGCTATTCCTTACGGTGCTGTCAGCAGGGAAGACATTTTGTCTTCTAAAACCTTACCTCTGATAGTTTTTCCCATCTGAAAACTATCTGGGCCAGGGGCAGCACCCAGGGACCTGCCCTGCCTGGGGGAACTTATACCTGGATCTTATAACTAAGTATCAGAAACAAGGGCACACACTCTGTATTCAAGACTCCAACATTTTATTCTTATTCTTAATTTTCCATGTTTTAAGTACTACTACGTCTTCATCTACTTCAGCTTCTACCTCTTCTTCCTAATATTCCTATTCTTATTCTTTATCATTTTTTGGTTTCTGGACGGTCTTATGCAGGTTTTGGGGGGGGGGGGGGGGGGGCGGGGTTTGGGGTTTTTTTCTTTTCTACTACTACTTCCTAAACACAACTTTCTTTTCTTTTGTTAGAATTGTGTGTGTTGCAGTCCAGCAGGCCGCCGTCGTGTCCTGGGAGCAACATCTCCTGTCTGTGTCCATTCCTCATGGCCAAAGTGCCACAGGATCAGCATGGAGTCCTTTCCGGAGGAGAGGAAATGGCCTTGGAGTCCAGCAGGGAGGAGCTGGAGCCAGTGTCCCTGCAAAGGGCCAAGAGCCGTGTGGCTGTGGCCCTCGGGGACCCGGTGCAGGGGTGCCGCTGGCGGTGCCAGGCTGCCGCTGGGAGCCGATGACTTTCCAGGTGCCTTCCCGGCCGGACGATGGGCCGGGATGCGGCGCTGAGCCCCGGCAGCGAGGGTCCCCCTTTGGGTGCCACTTTGGGCTGCCGTGTGCCCTCGGGGAGCCGCCCCGGGGGTGCCGCAGAGCGGCCGGGGCCGACTCGGCCCGCAGGGCCAGCGCAGGCCGGGGCAGCCCGTGCGGCTCCCTCGGGACACCGGGCAGGCCGCGGGGCAGCCGCCATCTGCAGCCCGGCACTGCTGGCAGCGGGCGCTGATCCTGCAGCTGTGCCGCCAGGGAGGGGCAGTGGAACAGCCCCCACAGCTCCCACAGCGCCTGCAGCGCCCACAGTGCCTGCCTCAAGAGCGAGTGGCCTTTCCTGTGGGGAAGCGGCTGCCCAGGAGAAGAGACATTTTCCACCGTGGCTTGGGCTGCCAGAGGGCCAGGCCCGGCACAGAGTTGCTCTTGCGGGCACAGCTCGGGCTCCTGGCACTCCACCCAAGCTTCTCGAGGGACAGGCAGCAGGATTCCCTCTTGGGCTAAATCTGCCAGTCTCTGCTGCCTGGCCTCTTCTCCTTCCTCGTGCAGCTCCAGGACGCTCACCTCATCCCAGTCATCGTCCTCCCGCTGCCAGGCCTTGAGCTGGCTGCACAGGATGTCGCAGTATTCCCTGCTGTCCTGAGCCAGCTCTCCATCACTGTCATCATCCCAGCTGGACCTGGAGGATTTTCTCTTTGCTTTGCCTCCAGTCACCTCCTGGCCATCCTGGCACAGCTCTTGCTTGCGGCAAGCTTCCCAGTCCAAGAGTGCCCGGTGGCTCGTGCCTTCTCCTGGGGACAGCCGCTGCTCAGGAGATTCTTCCCAATCTGAGAATTCCTGACAGTGATCGCTGTCCGCCTGCCACGGCTCCTGCTCCCTGCACTCGTCCCACTCGGAGACAACTGGGGAGGGCTCTTGCTCCCTGCCCTCATCCCAGTCCCAGAAATGCCAGTAGCTCCCCCATACTTGGACCAGCTCTTGCTCAAGGCCTTCATCCCACTCAGAGAGCTCCTGGCAGCTCTGGGCTTCTCCTGGGGACAGCTGTGGCTCAGTGCAGGCTTCCCCTGGAGTCCCTTGCTGGAACTTGTTCATTTCTCCTCGGCAGAGCTCTGGCTCTTCCTCAGCACAGGACTCCACGGCTCCTCTCCTCCCTCTGCTTGCCCTCTCAGCCTCCTCCTGCTGCTCCCTCAAGGCCTGGGCTCTCTGTGAGCCGGGCCAGGGCCTGTGGGGCTGGGACTTGGGCTTCGCCTTCTCCTCCTCCGTGCCTGCAGTCCTCTGGCGCACACAGGTACCTGGACACAGCCACTGTCCTGGGACTGACCCAGGCCCCACAAGCCCTTTATATACCCCCCAGCCGGGGCGGGGCTCTGCCATGTCACAATGGACTTTGGGCACCGCAAGGTCCCGCGTCACCATGGGCCCTGACGCACTGTGCCTGTGTCACAAAGGGCACCCCGGCACCCCGTGCCTGTGTCACAAAGGGCACCCCGGCACCCCGTGCCTGTGTCACAAAGGCCACCCCGGCACCCTGTGCCTGTGTCACAAAGGCCACCCCGGCACCCCGTTCCTGTGTCACAAAGGGCACCCCAGCACCCCTTCAACAGCCCAAGGCACCAGGAGCGGCCTGGAGCAGCCCAGGCCTTGGGGGATTGCAGCCCCTTCTTCTGAGCCGCTCCTTCAAATGATCAGGAGTGGCTGGGGCCAAGTGAAGGTGCAAAAGGAGACCGTGTGTGTCTTCGTTTGAAAGACAGTGGCCTGCTAAGGGAGGCAGGAGGCTCCTTTGCAATGGAAAATGTAAACCCCCTCCCTCCCAATTATTATCCCTTTGAAAGGCATTCTCTGGCAAAGATAGGAGGACAGGAAGAACAGTTTGTGCTGCTTTTGCATGAATTGCTATTTGGTGAGCAGGGAAGAAGCCCCTCATGGAAATGATTTTACTGAGAGGAGCTGCTAAGCGAGAGCTGCCCCTGTGCCAAGCAAAATCCAAGAGCTGGCTAGCTGTGGGAACTGACTACCTATTAAAGCATTTAAAAAGCTGGATCCACCTCTGTGAGATTGACATTTTGCAGACAGGCAAGCCAGGGAAATCTCTCTCTTGCTTCCACCTTTGAGGAGGTACCCGGCTGCCGGTCGGGCCGGGCCCCGCTGCACTGCGGCCCTTGCAGTCGTGCTGACAGTGGCCGCAACAATCCTTAAAGCTTCAGGGTCCCCTGACACCCGGGCAACCGAGGAGGAAATTAAAGGAGCGGGTTCGCTGAGTCCCCAAAACCAACTGGAATAGGAAAATCAAGTAGGGATGAGGCCCATAAAGCCTGCACAGCACAGGAGCAAAGTGCAAAGACCAGGCCTTGGGGCAGACACAACAATATCTAGGGGAGGTGTGAGGGTGCAGTCTGAGGGCATGGGTCCAGACACAGACTGGGGTTAGAAAGATGCAAAATACTGCGACGAATTGCAACCAATCGGGGGAGAGAAACGGGAAGATTTTAGAAACATAACTTTCAGTGGGGTGACTTGATGAACGTATGAATTGCCATCAAGCCTTTGGCAAGTGCTTCCCAAGGCTTGAACTCAAAGCCTGCTGCTTCAGGGCTGAAGTCTTTCTGGCCCTGTGTCCCAGAAGGGCTGAATCACACAGGCTCGGCCTGGAGGGGCCGGGCTGGCCCCAGCAGTGACCGGGTGGGGACGGGAGGCTGCGGGACCCCGGCTGAGGCTGGGCCGGACCACGGCTGCTCACACCTTGCCGAGCCTAAGCCGTGCCCCGCTGGGGCCCCTGCTGAGCTGGAGTCCGCTGGGCTCCGGGAGGAGCTCCGGGTGGGTCCAGGCCCCCTCGGCCACGGCCCGTGCGGCACACGGTAATTGAAAGAAATTGGCCAGGAGACAAAACTCCTGTTTGATGCCTTTATTAGGATTCAGCTCTTGGGGTGGGGGGGGGACCCAAGGGTTTGCTCGCATCACAGTGACCACACTGTCAGCTCCAAAGAGGAGACACAATTCAGCTTTGCAGCACACACTGCAGAGCTGGGGCTTCCATCCTCATGAGAGTAGTCAGGGGCCTGTCATCCTGGTTCGCTGTCTAGGGCTGTCAGTCCTTTCCAGTCCTCTTCAGGTCATGGTGATGCAGGAAGATGGTTTCTAAGCAGGTTTAGGTGATGCAGGGAGATGATCTTGCATCATAGCTTGCTCAAATATGTTTCCTTGTCCTTTTATTTATCTGTTAGCTCATTGTTTTGGTGTCCTGCATGCCTTAGTTAGCATTTTACTCGGTTACACAGCTTCCTGGGAGTTTCTTTGTTCTAGTGTGGCACAGAGAACATGGGAGTTGCCTCATTCTGTGGCACACCTTTCTAATGGGTTGCTTTTGTTAGTTGGATTTAGCCCCCATGGGAGCAGCTCTGTTACAAGGCAGCAGGGAAGTAAAGGAAAGGGTACAAGAATGTCTCATAAGAACCTTTAAAGCACTTCAGAAACTGGTAAGTAATTAACATTACTAATAACCATCAGAGTAAACAAGGGGTACAAGGTTTACAAATGGGATAAGAACATTAACTGTACATAACTAAACACAGTATTTTATCCTGGGTGGATTTCTTGAGAGATTTTATTCATGACATGTGCCTGCAAGGATGCGGCACCTCTCTGAGCTGGGGGAGAGGCCAGGGCTGCACAGGGGGGATGTTGTTGGCAGCTCCATGAGGACGCTCTGGGACGCTGCCCTGGGGTGTCCAGCGCAGTGGGGATGGATCAGCCCCTGCTCTGCTGCTCCTTCCCGTCTCCCCCAGGGACCTTGCAGAGCCCCAGCCATGCTGTTTGCCCCCAGCCTGCCCACGGCCAGCCTGGGGCTGCTCATGGGGGTTTTCTGTGCTGAGCTTTGGCCTGGCCGTGTTCTTGAGAGAGCCTGGGCAAGGAGCCTGGAGCCCCCAGGCCCTGCCCTGAGGCGTCAGCGCTGCCCCAGCAGTGCCCATGGCCTGTCCCTGCTGCAGCCCCGGCACTGCCACCCCCAGGGCTGTGCCCGGCCCCAAGAGCACTCAGGCCCTGCAGCAACACCAGGGCCAGGAGGGCAGCGGGGCAGTGGCACGGGAGCAGCACTGGCAACACTAAGTGCTGCTGCTCCTGGGCACAGCTGCTGTGCCAGCACTGATCTGCCCCCAGCTCTGCACACAGACACTGCTGCTGCAGCTGCAGAGAAGGGAACAAAAGAGGAATCTCTGGAGAAAACTTTGCTGGGAGATCCTTTAGTACCTTTAAAGCCAGCAAGAGTGCAGCCCCTCATTGACACAGTCTGTGGCAACAGGGAGGATGGAGAGAGAAACAAAATGAGAAATGCCAGAAACAATGATATTTTATTGTGGAGAAGTTCTAAAAAGTAAAACAAAGAAAACATCCAATATGAAACCACTAAGAATTATCAAAGATTACTTTTATTACAAGTGATTTGGAGAAACTGGCCAGCAGTTTAATGTTCCTGAAATGATCCAGTCATCATTCTCCACACTGCAGCCTTGAGCTCCTGGTTCCTCAGGCTGTAGATGAGGGGGTTCAGGACTGGAGGCACCACTGAGTACAGAACTGACACTGCCAGATCCAGGGATGGGGAGGAGATGGAGGGGGGCTTCAGATGAGCAAATATGGCAGTGCTGAGGAACAGAGAGACCACAGCCAGGTGAGGGAGGCAGGTGGAAAAGGCTTTGTGCCGTCCCTGCTCAGAGGGGATCCTCAGCACAGCCCTGAAGATCTGCACATAGGAGAAAACAATGAACACAAAACAACCAAGTAGCAGACAGGCACTGACTGCAATGAGCCCAAGTTCTCTACTGTAGGAATTGGAGCAGGAGAGCTTGAGGATCTGTGGAATTTCACAGAAGAACTGGCCCAGGGCATTGCCATGGCACAGGGGCAGGGAAAATGTACTGGCTGTGTGCAGCAGTGAATAGAGAAAGGCACTGGCCCAGGCAGCTGCTGCCATGTGGGCACAAGCTCTGCTGCCCAGGAGGGTCCCGTAGTGCAGGGGTTTGCAGATGGACACGTAGCGGTCGTAGCACATGATGGTCAGGAGGAAATACTCTGCTGCAAGGAAGAACAGCAAGAAAAAGAGCTGTGCCACACATCCTGTGTCGGAGATGTCTCTGGTGTCCCAGAGGGAATTGTGCATGGCTTTGGGCACAGTGGTGCAGATGGAGCCCAGGTCAGTGAGGGCCAGGTTGAGCAGGAAGAAGAACATGGGGCTGTGCAGGTGGTGGCTGCAGGCTACGGCGCTGATGATGAGGCCGTTGCCCAGGAGGGCAGCCAGGGAGATGCCCAGGAAGAGGCAGAAGTGCAGGAGCTGCAGCTGCCGCGTGTCTGCCAATGCCAGCAGGAGGAAGTGGCTGATGGAGCTGCTGTTGGACATTTGCTGTGGCTGCACATGGGGACCTGTTCATGAAGAAAAAGAGCAGTGACAAATCAGGAGAGGCTGGGACTCACCCAGCCTTGTTCCTGCTCTGGGAAAACTTCACCCAGGTCCCTGACTGAGCTCCAGCTGTGCTGTCTGAGTGTGCCAGGAGCAGCCAAGCCTGTGCCTGGGGACTCTCCAGGAGCCATCCCTGCCCTGCTGCCCTGGGTTTGTGGCCATGTGACAGAGGGAAAAAGCTGGATATTCAGGATTTGTCAGGGGAATCACTCCTAATGCAGAAGGGCTTGTTGCCATGTTTACTCCCACTTCTAAAAGATATTGAGAGCAGGAAGAAATTTTAGACATTCTTTCCCTGACCACAAACCATTCTTGGTTCTCTGAGGTCAGAAATCCCCAGCATTTCAGCTGCACTCAGAATTTCCCACTGAGAGATGTGAGAGGCAAAGGATTCCCTGTGGCTTAGGGAAGGTGAGGGGCTGGATGGGCTTGATCCCAACTGCCCTGGGTTTGCACCTTTGGCTGGAATCAGAGCACAGTCACACTCCTGTGTCACCCTGGCATAAACCAGATCCTGCCCAGGGCAGAGGGATCCCTGAATGTCTCACCCTCTCTAAAGGTCTCTGGGCAAGGTCTCAGCACCCCGCTCTGCCAAGGACACTCACGGCTCCCTTGGCAAAACCAACAGCATTTCCTCAGCTGTGGCATCTCTGCCCTTCCCCGTGGGACATTCAGGGAACTCTGAGAGGCTCTGGCACAGATTTGCAGCCAGGAGGGCAGCTCAGAGCTTGGAAAGACACAGCAAGGAGATCCCCAGGTGTGCCCATGATGGGATCTCAGGGAGGGGGCTCAGCTCATTCCCCTTTGCCATGGACTGCTTTGCCCACAGCCCCACAGGTCACAGGGAAGCTGGGACACCCCATTCCCATGGACACACCTGCCTGGCAGCAATCCCAAGGGCAGGGCCTGACTCAGCTGCTGCAGATGCCAGAGCCTCCCTGAGAGCCCCAGATACCAATGGCAATATCAGAGCAGTGCATTTAGGCTGTTTAGGAGGCTCCCAGCAGAGAGACTGAGCACCCAAACTTACAATTCTGGCATCTCTGTAAATGTTCCAACATTACTTTGCTGATCCTGTTGTGTCCCTTTCAACTCAGAATGTTCTGTGATTCTGGGAATACAATTCCTCTTCTGCTTCTCTCATCCCCCTGTTGTCTATAATCAAAAGAGAAAAATAACCTTCTGCAACAGTGTTAGAAGAGTAAAGTAAAAACCAGACCTTTTTTGGAAGCTTCTGGGTGTCCCAGTGGGGATGGGGCATACCCGGTCCCTTATTTCAACAATTTATTAAGGTTGATTAATTAGGATATTTAACAGAAACATTCAATAGGAGATTCAGCTGCCCCAGTTACACACCCCAGGGTCAACCCACTGGAGTAGGTCCAAGGGTTCCTTTGCCCCACTTTTTGTTATGACTGCTCACATTCTGGTTAAAATACAAATTCTTGTAGCTGCTGTCCCTGATGATAAGACTATACAGTATTTCTGAAATGTATTTAGAAGGTCAGATAATTATTCTAAATTCTAAGAGAAAGGTTAGGAAATATACTAGAGTTAATTAAGGATAATAGTTACATAAGTATATACTAGTAGTTCACTAGAGTTAATTAAAGATTATAATTTTATAACTATATAATAATAGTTTACAGATCTAAAAATGTATTAAAAGTTTATAAAAAGCAAAAATCTTTTTGTCATCATCCCAGCTTTCCCACCCTGCTTAAAGCAAGAAATTGAAAACAGTCTCAGGAAAGCTCCTGATCTTTACATCAATCCCAGGCTCACCTTCTTTTGGGAAGTGTCCTCTGGAGCTGTGCCCAGGCAGGACTGGAGCTGGGAGCAGCCCTGCCCCACACAGCCCCTCTCAGCAGCAGCCCCTGCCCTGCTCAGGGTGGCTCCTTCCCCCCACAGCTTCTCCCCAGCGCTGGGAGCAGCTCCCCGGGCCGGCTGAGAGCTGTCCCTGGCAGGCAGCAGAGTCCCTGCCCCAGCACAGCGCCCTGGGCTGCAGGACCCTGCTCTGCAGGACAGCCCTGGGCACCCCTGGCTGCTCTGCACAAGGGACAGGCAGAGAATGTACTCACAGAGTCTGTAGGCACTGGCATGTTCCAGCTTTAGGAGATGCCTCCAGGAGCTGCAGCTGCATTGTCCTGCAGCCAGAGGCTTCCTGTGCCAAGGGCTGGCAGGGATTCTGCCCCAGGCACTTCTCAGCACCTTCCCAGCCCTGACTGATTGAAGCTCTCTGTGCCTCTGGGCTGTGCCCAGGGTGGCTGCAGGCAGTGCCCCAGCCCTGCTGGGCTGGCAGAAGAGCTGCTCAGCAAGAGAAATGTGCTTTTGAAGCTCTTCTTGGTTTCCAGGAGCTGCCTCTGTGCCAGGAGCCCGGCCCAGCTCAGCAGCACAGACACAGCAGCAGGACTTTAATGAGCCTCTTGGGGCTTTGTGCTGAGGCCCTGTACATCAGTCCCTGACAGGGAGGGGAAGAAAGCTCTCAAGAACTCCAAGTCAGAATCCAACTCCAAAGTTTCTTTCACTTTTAATGGGTCCCACTGAGGGATGTGACTGAGAAAGTGTCCCCAGGCCCCAGGCAGAGCAGAGAACTGGAGGCACTGATGACAGCTGGGGACAAAGAGAAGCCAAGGCTTGGTGCCCTGGGCCACAGCAGCCAATGCTGTGCCAGCAAGGGCTGTGAGGAGACACCTTGTCCTGAGGCTCTGGGGCCTCCTGGCACAGCCCCAGCAAGGCTGGCCACTGTCACCCCCTTGGCCTGCCCTCAGCATCCCCCCTAGCCCACATGCCAGTGGCCTCAGGGATCTGCTGGAAGGAGTCCCTGGGGAGCCTTGCTCAGGAATGGCCCTGGGGGCTCCTTCATGCTCCCAGGGACTGCAGCTTTTTCAAAGGACTTTGGCTTTTGCCTTGGAGTCTCTGAGAGCTTTGTGCAATCCTGGCCTCCAATTATCTGCTGTAATTAGTCCCTTGAGAGCCTTTGTCAGTAACAACACTCAGTGGGGCTCATTAATGCTTCAAGGTACTTCAGTTCTTAAGGCACTTTCCTTTTTCCTTCCCACCCTGAATCTCTGAGAAGTTTGTGCAATCCTGGCCCCAATTATCTGCTTTAACAAGTCCCTTGGGAGCTTTGCATTGACACTCAGTGGGGCTCATCAATACTTTGAGATGCTCAGGGTTTTTTCAGCTACTTTGGATTTTCCTTCCCACACTGAGTCTCTGGGAGGTTTTTGTGCAATCCTGGCCTCCAGTTCTCTCCTCCAAGGAGTCCATGAGGAGCCTGTGTTGGGGATGGGTCACAGTGGGATCCATTAGTGCCTTGAGAAACTTTGGGTTTTTCCTCTGACTTGGGCTCCTGGAAAGGTTTGTGCAATCTCCTCTCAGGCTCTGAGGTTCAAGGGCTCAGCTCCAAATGCACCACGGGGCTCATTAGGATCAAGCAAGTCCTAACAAACCATGGCTGTGCCTTGATTTCCCTCTGGTCTGGTGCAGTTCTTAGGAAAGTTTCCTACAATGGTTATGGAGAAACAGTCCAAAGAGCTTCTAGGAAATAGGTATTCCTATTTTAAAGGGTGTCTTTTATTCCTGTTCTCTTTAGAGCAGAGGTGATTGCAGCATTCAGTGATGGATATTGATCCAGGGTCTCTCCTAAGGAGGTCTGGCCAGGTCAGAGAAGCTGTGCCTTGAGGTCTGACCCAGTGGGGACAACCTTGCTCCACATTCCCCAGCCCCATCCTGTCTCTCCTCCCTCCCCTGGGACCTGCTTTGCTCACAGAACTGGCTGCACTCAGGCAAAGAGGGGTTTTCCTTCTTTGATTTTAGCAATCTAAAACTGCTGAGTTTCCCCATGGAAAACAGACACCCTCCTCAAGTGTGTGCCAAGCCCAAGGTGCCACCAAGGAGGTTCCCCTTCCCCAAGGCAGAGCCACACAAGGAATGTTTCAGACACACAGGGAGTTCTACAATAAACACAACCCCAGAGTTGGCTGAAGGCAGAATTAGAGCAGCTGCTGAAGGACAGACAAGCTTTGAACTCCCTGCAGCTGAAAGCACCAAGTGGGTTGTCGGGAGGTGTGTGAGTGAGGCAAGAGTGAGGGAAGGGAAATGCAGAGAGCCCTGGAAGTGTTTCTGTGCAGACAGGCTGCTGCAAGGGCAGCATTGGACTTCTCTGGGGGAAACTGTGAAGGAGGTCGGGGCAGAGTGACCTCCCCAGTGACCTCGAGATGTCACACAGACACCTGGGATATCACATCCCACTCAGTGGTGTCACACAACCTGCCCAAGGATGTCACATCACCATTCTGTGAAGTCACAGCTCTTCCCATATGCCACAAAACCACCTCGTGATTTCACACAGTGTTCTGTGATGTCACACAGCCACATTTGATGTCATTGTTCACTCTATGATATCACAGTCAGCACTGTGATGTCATACAACCTGTCTTGAGATGTCACATGGCTCTTCTATGATGTCACTGCCCACTCTAGGATTTTAAATCACAACCATGTGGTGCCACAGTCTGCTCTGTGATGTCACAACCCACTAAGTGATATCACCCAGACCACAATGTGATGTTATAAAGCCACACTGCAATGTCACACCCTGCTTTCACACATTCCTCTCTCTGATGCCATAGCTGCTCAGTGACCTCACACAACAAACTCTGGGATGTCACAGCCCCATCTGTGACCTCACACAACCCACTCGGAGCTGTCACACAGCCCTTTCTGACATCACAGCTGCTCTGGGGCTCCAGGACACAGCCACAGAGGTGCTGCTGTGACACAGCCCCCTCTGGCACATCCCACAGCCCCTGCCAGTGCTGAGCCCCTGGCAGCTCTGTCTGGGCCTGCTCTCTGTGTCCCTGAGCTGCCCTGGCAGGGCCCCAGCCCTGCTGGGCTGTGCTCAGGAGCTGCTCCTGGCCAGAGCTGTCTCTCTGCAGCGCTGCCCTTGCCAGGAGCTGCCTCTGGGCCAGGAGCCCGGCCCAGCTCAGCAGCACAGACACAGCACCAGCACTTTCATCACCCTCTCGGGCCTTTGGGGCTCTTGGCATCACACTCAGTCCCTCAGAGTGTGCTCCAGAAACTCCTCAAGAGCTCCAAGTCAGATGGAAACACTGAAGTTTCTTGTAGTTGAAATGAGAGACACGAGTGAGAAAGCGTCCCCAGGTTCCAGGCAGAGCAGAAGACTGGAGGCCCTGATGGCAGCTGGGGACAAGCAAGGGAAAGGTGTCTGTGGTGCTGAGCAAAGCTGGATGTGTTTCAGGAATGGCAAGGGCCAAGGGCTGAGCCCCAGCCCCTGGCAAGGCAGATGCTGTCCCTCCCTCATTGCTCAGGGCTCTTCCCGGGCCACTGGCATGTGGGGATGTGCAATGCCAAGGGCAGCACCATGGGGCGGCCCCTGCCAGGCTGCTGAGCAGGGACAAGGAGGCAATGAGGCCCCAGGGCTGCCAGGGTCACTTGTCCCCTGCTGGCCTCAGGCCCAGGGCCAGCAGCCATGGCCAAAGGGCTGCACAAGTTGCCTCTGGCAGGGCCTTGCAGCTGCACAGCCCAGGGCCCTCAGCCTCTACCTGCTGCTTACGTGATGAGGCCTCCAAACCCCATCCTGGGAGATTTTTGGGTCCTCTCCAAGGTCTGTGAAGACGGAAACACTGATCAAAGTTATTTCCTCACAGATCTTGCAATGACACAACAAGGATCAATATCTTTAAAGTGATCTAGAGTGGATTTGGATTTGTTAGAAGGAGGAAATATTTTACAATGAGAGTGGCACAAAACTGCAACTGCTTTTCCAGAGAAATGGATGCCCCATCCCAGGAATGCTCCCAGAGCAGGAGCTCTGTGCAACCTGACATAGTGAAAGCCCCTCCCCAAGGATGGAATTGCTGTTGTGTGGGTTCTCTGATGTGCTGGGTGCCCTCACAACCCTCCTGGCCAGAATGTCTGCTGAGGGCCAGCCAGGCTGCTGCAGTGGCACTGACCTCACAGCCATCACCATTGCAGCCATGTCCCCTGGGCCTGGCTCTCCCCTTTCCTCTGCCCCTGCCTTGTCTCTGCTGCCATGAAAAGTTGTTTCATTATTATCTTGTCCCCAAGGTGCTGGGGCCAATTGCTTCCCAGTCAGGCTCCTGGAGCAGCAGTGGCTTTTCAGAGCCCAGCCAGAAATGAGCCCTGAAGCAGCAGCTCTGCAGTGCTGGCCACCAGGCCGGGGTGCCAAGGGAGCCTTCTGGCCATGGCCTGGAAGCAGCTGCTGCTGCCAAGGTGCCTTTGGTGCCTCAGGCTGTCCCTGGCACAGCTCCCAGCACGGCACTCTGCACTTGTGCCCGAGCCCTTCCCTGGCTTGGGGCTGGCCTGGGGCTTTTCCTGCAGCAGGATCTGCCCTGGGCATGGCACAGGAAAGGCAGTTCCTACTGGAGCAGGAGGCTGTGCCTGGAATGGGCTCAAACAACTCCAGCAAGGCCCTGTTTACTACAAAATTGCTCCCTAGAGCACTGTAGTAAATAACTCTTTTTCTTTATTTAGTCTGTGGTGTAAATAAATCTGTCTAATCATGCCAGAATCAGTCACAGTGGCATTTGTGTAAATACATCTGATATTCCATTGTTAATCCTGTGGGGAAAATTGCATTACGGTTCAATTCCACCTGTCCAATCAGCACATATAAACCTTTAACAAACTCTGGGGCTGGGTTTGGATCCAGCTGCTCCCAGTCTCCTCTCTTAGAAAGAATTTCAAAGTCTAGGCAGCCTGAAGGGGTTTGAGGATCCCTGGTGGCTGTTGAGTGTCATTTCTCCACCTCATGACTCAGCAGGAGTTTCTCCAATAAAGAAATAAAGCTTTTGCCTGCAGCTCCCACTCTGCCCGTGACAGGAAGCCCTGGGAGTGTCTGTGACATCCCGGCTCTTTGGCAGCCTGGGGACTCCTGGGATGTCACCGTGGAGCCCTTCTGCGGGCCTGTAACAAATGTGATCCTTGGTAGGCAACCATCACCGGCCCCCTGTTGCTATGATCAGTCCCTTGGCAGCTCCATGGAGACCCCATGCCAGGGGTGGTTGCCATGGACACCAGCTCAGGCCTGGAGCCAGAGCCTGTTGCCATGGCAACCATTTGCAGTCCCATCCCCAGGCTCATGGGATCCCAGAGCCACAGAATTGGCTGAGTTGGGAGGGAGCCATGGGGATCCTCCAGTCCAACTGCTGGCCCTGCACAGGACACCCCAACAATCCCAGCCTGGGCCTGGCAGCGCTGGCCAAACGCTGCTGGAGCTCAGCCAGCCCTGGAGCTGGGAGCCTTCCCTGGGGAGCCTGTTCAGTGCCCCAGCAGCCTCGCGGGAAAAACCTTTTCCTCACATCCAGCCTAAACCTGCCCGCCTCAGCTCCAGCCGCTCCCTCCACTCCTGTCCCTGGGCACCAGAGGGAAGAGGTTCCCGCAGCCCCCAGCCAGGGACCCGCTCCCAAGGCTGCTGCCATGGCAACCAGGCCTGGCACCAGCTGGGATGCTCGGTTTCCACAGGCTGGGCTTCAGGAATGGCATTCCCCAATTTCCTGCTTCAGCTAAAATTGTGCTGCCGCTCGCTTCCCTCCAACCTGCCATGGAAAGCACAAAAGGCAAAGATCCCATGCTGGGATAAGAACAATTTATTGAGAACAGCAACAAGATAAGGAACAAACAGGAATAGAAACAATTTGGATAACAGAAGGGATAAGACAATCTATTCACAGGGAAAACTATAATGCCATCAACTGGGTCTTCCTGGCCACATATTTCCTCCTGCCAAGAAAGGACACTCTTCTCCTCTGATGAGAGAGAAGGAGTCCTTTTCCCACCCCTGGCAATGACCTGAGATGGGATTGAATATAATGACAGGGACATGGTCAGACTCTCATGTTCTTTGATCTCTCATCATGTCATTGCCATGGGCAGGAAGAGGGACAGGTGTCTTCCCAGCATGGATCCCAGGGAACACGGATCACCAGGTCTCTTCCCAATGTGGATTCTCCAAGGGTGGATGAAGCTGGAGCTGTGGAAAGCTCTTCCTGCACTTGGGGCACTTGTAGGGCTTCCCTTACTGGTGCCTCCGTTGGTGTCTGGTCAAGTGAGAGCTCTGGGTGAAGCTCTTCCCACACTGGGGACACTCGTAGGGTCTCTCCCCAGTGTGGATACGTTTGTGTGAATTGAGGTCGGACCTGTTTCTGAAGCTCTTCCCACATTCCCCACACTCATAGGGCCTCTCCCCAGTGTGGATGCGCCGGTGCCTGATGAGGCTGCAGTTTCGCTTGAAGCCATCCCCACAGTCAGGGCAGCGGAAGGGCCTCTCATCCGTGTGAATCCGCTGGTGCTGGACGAGACTGGAGCTGCTGTGAAACCTCTTCCCACACTCAGGACACTCATAGGACCTCTCCCCAGTGTGGATGCGCCGGGGGGTGATGAGGTGGGAGCTGCAGCTGAAGCCCTTCCCACATTCCCCACACTCGTAGGCCCATTCCCCAGTGTGGATCATCTGGTGGCAGATCAGGCTGTTGCTCTGGCTGAAGCTCTTCCCACACTCCAAGCACTTGTAGCGCTTCTCCCCATCCTGAGGCTGCTCATGGACCACCAGCTCAGAGCCCTGGCTGGATCTCTGGCCGCCTTCCCGGCACAGGGTGGGTCTTTCCTCCTCAGAGCACCCTAGGATGGGTTTGGAGCCCCTCCTCCTGCGGGATCTCTGGGGATTTTCCTCCCTGTTGGATTCCTGCACCGTGAAGCTGCTCAGAACGGCCTTGTCCACGAGGTTGTGCCGCAGGGATTTGTACTCCCTGGTCTCCATTCTTAGCTTCTTGTCTGGGGGAGGAAGGACAAGGAGAGGATGGGATTTGCCTCCGTGCCAGAGGGAAGGGGAAGGAGATCCCTCCAATGCGTCCCCAGCAGACACAGGAGAGAGGGGGAAAGGGGCACTGACTTCTTCCTCACCTGCCTGGGATTCCTGGGAGATCTTCCTCTTCCTTGCAGCCTTCTCATCCATCTCGCCAAGGTTTGGGATTGGGAAATCCTGGTTCGGGAGAGAACAAGGAATGAGCAAGTTGAATTTGAAGTTCCCTCTGTCCAAGTCCCTCTAGAAGTCACCAGGGCATCTGGGGTGTCTTGGTTTGAAAGGAAAGGTGTTTGCTAAGGAAAGCAGAAACCCCCATTGAAATTGATAAAAATGTAAGCAACAGCCCTCTCCAAATTATTATAATCTTGAAATCAAAGTGATCTCAGATAAACATATAGGAATAGAAATAATAGTTCTTTACTAAAGGAATAAAAATGAAAATGCAGCAGTATAAAAGAAAAAAACCAACAAAAAAACAACAGTCTGAGAGAGTCAGAATACAACCTGACACCCTGTTGGTTAGCATGCTGGTAGGAGTCTGATTAAATGGTGGCTGCAGTCCTCCTGGAGTGACTGATGTGGTTCTCTTGAAGCAATGATCCCATAGAATTTTGTACATTACCTCTGAAGTTCCGGTGCTGTAGACGGGTCTGGTCTCTCCTCTTGGAATCCAGTGGAGAAAGACTGCCTGTGGTGTTCTGATTCCCAGATTATATCCAGTCAGGAATGCTTGGCTCCTCCCCCTGGGTGCAGCATCTCACAATGGGATGATGTCATTTTATCAGTCCTGCAGTGAGACTCAATGGCCCATTAACAGAAGATATCCCCCTGGAGGAAGGATGGGTGGTGGAAGAGATAAAGAACATTGCCTCACCTGGTTTTAACAGCTGGCCCATTAACAGAAGATATCCCCCAGTTATGAGGGATGGGTGATGAAAGAGATAAAGAAAACTGCTCTACCTGGTTTTAACAGATGGTGATAGAATACATACTTTTGGTTACATCTTGCATTGCAACCCAAGACATGGGGTCCATAAAAACCTCCCAAACACCAGGACTTAGCCTTTAAAATGCCTCCCAGGTGTTCCCCATCTCTGGTCTCCCTCCTTTGGTGTTCAGGGGTTCCTCCCCGTCCCAGCTGCTGGGGTTCATGCTTGTACTGAGGGTCCCCTGTCTAATCCAAAAAGTTCCCCCATTTCCACTCAGCTTTGAAGTTCTTCATTCTTCAAACATCCCCCCAAAAAAACCCAATCCAGGAACACCCCAGAATATCTGGGCTGAGCTCCCCCTCCCCAGGCACTTCTGGGATGGGGGGTGATGATCCCAGAGGTGGGGGGGGGCTGTGAATTCAGGGAGTGCTTGACCTTGTGGTTCTTTCTCCTTTCCCTGATCCTCCTATGTCCCTCCTTCAGGCTGAAGAAGCTGCTCAAGGAGTCAGAAGCAAAACTCCAACTCTATTGGAGCTTCAATCAGCCCAGCTGAGGGCAGGGACTGCCAAAGGCTCCCCAGGGACTGGTGAGAGCAGATCCTGGAGGCCAGGATTGCCGAGAACCAAAGGCTCTGAGCAGGGAACTGCAATGCTGAGCCAGCCCTGGCTGGGTTGGAGGAAGCAGAAAGGCCAAGCCCTGAGCCCAGGCCTGGCCCAGCAGGGCCTGTCCCTCACGGGTGGCTCGGGGCTCTTTGTGGGGCAGTGGGATGTGAGGGGCAGCAAGGACAAATGCCATAAACCTGTGTGACACTCCAGATCCTTATGGAACCAAGGGGCCAGTGTGACACTGTGGGAAGTTGTGGAACCAAGGGGATCATTGTGGCACTCTTGGGCCCATGGAACCAAGGGACCAGTGGGACACTCTGGGACCTTATGGAAACAAGAGGCCACTGTGAGCCTGCAGGGCTGTAACACCCCAGAACACTTCAATGCTGGTGGTAACCAAAGGTTCCTGTGCTTGAATTTGGTGCACAGGAGAAACACCCACCAGATCTTCTCAGCATGGACAGATGCAAAGAATATTCTTGGTAGGAAGGGACCCACAAGGACCATCAAGTCCAGCTCTTAAGCGAATGGCCCACACAAGGATTGAACCCACAACCTCGGTGATACTGGCACCATGCTCTGACCAACTGAGCTAAGAGGTCAAAATGACACAAAATTTAACTGACGAAATACAGACAATCAAGGAACTATGGCAAAGGGTTTAATACAACATCCATCTGCACAAAGAACTCTTACCATAGCCTTAACTTTGCAAACTTAGCTCATTTAACCTAAAAAGTGTTAACCCTTAAGATTTTGGGTAACATTAAGATATCCAAAAATATTCCAGGTACGTAGGATAGGAAGGAGAATAAAAAGAGACCAGAAAGACAGAAGATCTACAGAAAAACACTTCCAGAATGATCCCAGTCACTCCCACTACAATCTCAGTCACCCCCAGTATGAGCTGTTGCACCCAGCCACCCCCAGTATGGTTCCAGTCACACCCAGGCCCTCCCAGTATGATGCCAGTCATGGCCAGAGTGACTCCCTGTCATTCCCAAGATGGGCCCAGTTGTTCCCAGTCACCTCCAGTATGGTTCCAGTCCCAGCCAGCCCCTTTGCAGTCACTCCCAGTATGATCCCAGCTAGTTCCAGTAGGATCCCAGTATGACCCCAGCATGGGCACAGCTGCTCCCAGGATTATCCAGTGTGCTTCCATTTGCTCCCATTTACCTGCACTGTGGTTTCAGTCTCTCTCAGTCTCTCCCAGTATATCCCAGTTGCTCTCAATCACACCTCAGGTGTTTCCAGCCTGATCCCAGTTGCTCCCAGACACTCCCAGTCACGCTGAGTGCAGTCCCAGTTGCTGCCAGTATGGTCCCAGTCTTGCCCAGCATGGCCCAACTGCTCCCACTGTGATCCCAGTAGGATGCCAGTTACCCTCAGGATGGTTCCAGTTGCTCCCTGTTCCTCCCAGTGTGATTCCAGTTGCACCCAGTTGGCCCCAGTATAGTTCCAGTTGCTCCCAGGATGATCCCAGCTGCTCCCTGCAAAGTCCCAGTCATGCCCAGCTGGAGTTGCCCCCAGTGCAGACCCTGTCACTCCCAGTTGCTCCCAGTTGTCCCCAGCATGGTTCCCATTGTTCCCAGTGTGTTTTCAGTCATCCCCAGTATGATCACAGACACTCCCAGTATATCCCAGCTGCCCTCAGCATGTCCATAGCCATTCCCAGACACTCCTAGTAATCCCAGTTAGGTGCTTGTTATCCCAGTATGATCTCAGGCCCAGTATATCCCAGTCAAGCTGGGATTCACTCCCTGAATTCACAGCCCCCTCCCACCCGTGGGATCATCAGCCCCCCATCCCACAGGTGACGAGGGAGGGGGAGCCCGGCCCAGATATCCTGGTGGGGTCCCTGGGTTGGGTTTTTGGGGGTGATGATTAGAGAATGAAGAAAACCAAAGCTGAAAAGAAAATGCCCTTTAGGGGGACATTTGGGGTTCCCAGTGGCAGCTGCTGGCAGAGGCAGCCTGGAGGAGCAGAGCCCTGTGTCCCCCAGGACCCCAAAGTGGGGAGCCCAGAGAGGGGGAGTGCCATGATTCGAGGAACCATCAATTAAATAGAGAGGGGCAGGGGGGACTCCTTGGTCCCCCTGCACGCCCAAGAAGGGAATAAGGGGAGCAGGGACCCTGGGACCCCAAAAACTTCCCGCATCCCTAAGTGGGGAGATGGAAATGGGAAGAACTTTTCAAATTCCTGGCACTCACAGCAGCAAGAAGAGGTCAGGGACCGAGTAGACAGGGGACCGCCAGTACAAGCGTGACCCCCAGCAGCTGGGACAGGGGTGAAACCCTGAACACCAAAAGGGAGAGAACAGAAATGGAAAACTTCTGGAAAGCATTTTCAGGGCCAAATTTTGGTGGTGTACAATTTTTATGTACCCCATGTCTTGGGTTGCAATGCAAGATGTAACCAAAAGTATGTATTATATCACCATGTTAAAAACTAGAGGAGCATTTTTCTTTATCTCTTTCATGACCCATCCCTCATAACTGGGGGGATATCTTCTGTTAATGGGCCAGCTGTTAAAACCAGGTGAGGCAATGTTCTTTATCTCTTCCACCACCCATCCTTCCTCCAGGGGGATATCTTCTGTTAATGGGCCATTGAGTCTCAGTACAGGACTGATAAAATGACATCATCCCATTGTGAGATGCTCCACCCAGGGGGAGGAACCAAGCATCCCAGTGACTCCCAGTCACTCCCACTACAATCTCAGTCACCCCCAGTATGAGCTGTTGTGCCAGCCACCCCCAGTATGGTTCCAATCACTCCCATATCCTTCCAGCATGATTCCAGTCATGGCCAGAGTGACTCCCTGTCACTCCCAGGATGGGCCCAGTTGCTCCCAGTCACCTCCAGCATGGTTCCAGTCCCAGCCAGCACCTTTGCAGTCACCCCCAGTATGATCCCAGCTTGTTCCAGTAGGATCCCAGTATGACCCCAGCATGGGCACAGCTGCTCCCAGGATTATCCAGTGTGCTTCCATTTGCTCCCATTTACCTGCACTGTGGTTTCAGTCTCTCCCAGTCTATCCCAGTTGCTCCTAGTCACTCCTCAGGTGCTTCCAGCCTGATCCCAGTTGCTCCCAGACACTCCCAGTCACGATGAGTGCAGTCCCAGTTGCTGCCAGTATGGTCCCAGTCTTGCCCAGCATGGCCCAACTGCTCCCACTGTGATCCCAGTAGGATGCCAGTTACCCTCAGGATGGTTCCAGTTGCTCCCTGTTCCTCCCAGTGTGATTCCAGTTGCACCCAGTTGGCCCCAGTATAGTTCCAGTTGCTCCCCAGATGATCCCAGCTGCTCCCAGCAAGGTTGCAGTCATTCCCAGCTGCCCCCAGTGCAGACCCTGTCACTCCCAGTTGTTCCCAGTTGTCCCCAACATGGTTCCCATTGTTCCCAGTGTGTTCCCAGTCATCCCCAGTATGATCACAGACACTCCCAGTATATCCCAGCTGCCCTCAGCATGTCCATAGCCATTCCCAGACACTCCTAGTAATCCCAGTTAGGTGCTTGTTATCCCAGTATGATCTCAGGTCCAGCATATCCCAGTCAAGCTGGGATTCACTCCCTGAATTCACAGCCCCCCCATCCATGGGATCAACACCCCCCCTATCCCACAGGTGACGAGGGAGGGAGAGCTCGGCCCAGATATCCTGGGGGCTTCCTGGGTTGGGTTTTTGGGGGTGATTGTTGGAGAATGAAGAACACCAAGGCTGAGAAGAAAATGTCCTTTAGGGGGACATTTGGGGTTCCCAGTGGCAGCTGCTGGCAGAGGCAGCCTGGAGGAGCAGAGCCCTGTGTCCCCCAGGACCCCAAAGTGGGGAGCCCAGAGAGGAGGAGCGCCATGATTCGTGGAACCCTCAATTGCATAGAGAGGGGCAGGGGGGTCTCCTTGGACCCCCTGCACCCCCAAGAAGGGAATAAGGGGAGCAGGGACCCTGGGACCCCAAAAACTTCCAGCATCCCTAAGTGGGGAGATGGAAATGGGAGGAAGTTTTCAAATTCCTGGCACTCCAAGCAAGAGGTCAGGGACCGAGTAGACAGGGGACCCACAGTACAAGTGTGACCCCCAGCAGCTGGGACAGGGGTGAAACCCTGAACACCAAAAGGGAGAGAACAGAGATGGAACTAGAACTCCTGGGAGGCATTTTCAGGGCCAGATTTTGGTGGTGTACAATTTTTATGTACCCCATGTCTTGGGTTGCAATGCAAGATGTAACCAAAAGTATGTATTCTATCACTATCTGTTAAAACCTTGTAGGGCAGTTTTCTTTATCTCTTTCATGACCCATCCCTCATAACTGGGGGATGTCTTCTGTTAATGGGCCAGCTGTTAAAACCAGGTGGGGCAGTGTTCTTTATCTCTTCCACCACCCATCCTTCCTCCAGGGGGATATCTTCTGTTAATGGGCCATTGAGTCTCACTGCAGGAATGATAAAATGACATCATCCCATTGTGAGATGCTCCACCCAGGGGGAGGAGCCAAGTATTCCTGCAAGAATATAATCAGAGCATCAAAGCACCACAGGCAGTCTTTCTCCACTGGATTCCCAGAGGAGAGACCAGACCCATCTACAGCACCGGAACTTCAGAGGTAAGCTACAATATTCTACAGGACCACTGCTTCAACAGAACCACATCAGTCACTCCAGGAGGAATGCAGCCACCATTTAATCAGACTGCTACCAGCACCCTGACCAACAGGGTGTCAGGTTGTATTCTGACTCTCTCAGAGTGCTGTTTTTTTGTTGTTTTTTTTCTTTTGTACTGCTGCATTTTCATTTTTCTTCCTTTAGTAAAGAACTATTATTTCTATTCCTATATCTTTATCTGAGAGCACTTTGATATCAAGATTATAATAATTTGGAGAGGGTTGTTGCTTACATTTTTATCAATTTCAATGGTGGTTTCTGCCTTCCTTAGCAAACACCTTTCCTTTCAAACCACGACCCCCCATATACCCAGGGACTTCTAGAGAGGGACTTGGACAGAGGGACCTTCAAATTCAACGTGCTCATTCATTGTTCTCTCCCGAACCAGAATTTCCCATTCCCAAACCTTGGCTGGATGGAGAAGGAGGCTGTGAGGAAGAGGAAGATTCCCCAGGACACCCAGGCAGGTGAGGAGGAAGTCAGTGCCCCTTTCCCCCTCTCTCCTGCTCCATCTCCCAGCCCAGCCTGGCCCCCGGCTGCAGGACAACCCCGCTGCCGACGCCGTCCTGCCGGGGACGCACTGGGGGGATCTCCTTCCCCTTCCCTCTGGCACGGAGGCAAATCCCATCCTCTCCTTGTCCTTCCTCCCCCAGACAAGGAGCTGAGGATGGAGACCAGGGAGGAGAAATCCCCACAGCAGAACCTCGTGGAAGAGGCCGTTTTCAGCGGTACGACAGTGCAGGAATCCAATGGGGAGGAAAAGCCCCAGAGATCCCGCAGGAGGAGGGGCTCCAAACCCATCCCAGGGTGCTCTGAGGAGGAAAGACCCACCCTGTGCCGGGAAGGCGGCCAGAGATCCAGCCAGGGCTCTGAGCTGGGGGTCCATGAGCAGCCTCAGGATGGGGAGAATCCCTACAAGTGCTTGGAGTGTGGGAAGAGCTTCAGACAGAGCAACAGCCTGATCCGCCACCAGATGATCCACACTGGGGAATGGCCCTACGAGTGTGAGGAATGTGGGAAGGGCTTCAGCTGCAGCTCCCACCTCATCATCCACCAGCGCATCCACACTGGGGAGAGGCCCTACGAGTGTTCTGAGTGTGGGAAGAGGTTTCACAGCAGCTCCAATCTTGTCCTGCACCAGCGAATTCACACGGATGAGAGGCCCTTCTGCTGCCCTGACTGTGGGGAGGGCTTCAAGCACAACTCCACCCTCATCACCCACCGGCGCATCCACACTGGGGAGAGGCCCTATGAGTGTGGGGAATGTGGGAAGAGCTTCATCCACAGATCCAACCTCAATACCCACAAACATATCCACACTGGGGAGAGGCCTTACAAGTGTACCCAGTGTGGGAAGAGCTTCTCAGACAGGTCTAACTTTGGCAGACACCAACGGAGGCACCGGTAAGGGAAGCCCTGCAAGTGCCTCAAAATACAGGAAGAACTTTGTTCACTGGTCCAGCTTCATCTGCCCTTGCAGGATCCACGTTGGGAAGAGACCTGGTGATCCATGTTCCCTGGGATCCATGCTGGGAAGACACCTGTACCTTTTCCTGCCCATGGCAATGTCATGATGTGGGATCAAAGAATGTGAGACTGTGATCATGGTCCATTATATTCAATCCCATCTCAGGTCATTGCCAGGGGCAGGAAAAGGACTCTCTCTCTCTCACCAGAGTAGAAGGGTGTCCTTTCTTGGCAGGAGGAAATACGTGGCCAGGAAGAGTCAGTTGGTGGTGTTTTAGTTTTCCCTGTGAATAGTTTGTCTTATCCTTTCTGTTACCAAAATTGTTTCTGTTCCTGTTTTTGCCTTATCTCGTTGCTGTTCTCAATAAATTGTTCTTATCCCAGCATGGGATCTTTGTCTTTTGTGCTTTCCATGGGAGGTGGGAGGGAAGTGAGCAGCAGCACGGTTTCAGCAGGAGCAGGAAATTGGGGAATGCCATTCCTGAAGCCCAGCCCATGGAAACCGAGCATCCCAGCTGGTGCCAGGCCTGGTTGCCATGGCAGCAGCCTTGGGAGCGGGTCCCTGGCTGGGGGCTGCGGGAACCTCTTCCCTCTGGTGCCCAGGGACAGGAGTGGAGGGAGCGGCTGGAGCTGAGGCGGGCAGGTTTAGGCTGGATGTGAGGAAAAGGTTTTTCCCACGAGGCTGCTGGGGCACTGAACAGGCTCCCCAGGGAAGGCTCCCAGCTCCAGGGCTGGCTGAGCTCCAGCAGCGTTTGGCCAGCGCTGCCAGGCCCAGGCTGGGATTGTTGGGGTGTCCTGTGCAGGGCCAGCAGTTGGACTGGAGGATCCCCATGGCTCCCTCCCAACTCAGCCAATTCTGTGGCTCTGGGATCCCATGAGCCTGGGGATGGGACTGCAAATGGTTGCCATGGCAACGGGCTCTGGCTCCAGGCCTGAGCTGGTGTCCATGGCAACCACCCCTGGCATGGGGTCTCCATGGAGCTGCTAAGGGACTGATCTTAGCAACAGGGGCTGTGATGGTTACCATGGAAACAGACCATAACAATGGGGCAGATGTTGCCATGGGAACAGACCATAACAACAGGGAGACAGCTCTGGCCAGGAGCAGCTCCTGAGCACAGCCCAGCAGGGCTGGGCCCCTGCCAGGGCAGCTCAGGGACACAGAGAGCAGGCCCAGACAGAGCTGCCAGGGGCTCAGCACTGCCAGGGGCTGTGGGATGTGCCAGAGGGGGCTGTGTCCCAGCAGCACCTCTGTGGCTGTGTCCTGGAGCCCCAGAGCAGCTGTGATGTCAGAAAGGGGCTGTGTGACAGCTCTGAGTGGGCTGTGTGAGGTCACAGCTGGGGCTGTGACATGACAGAGTTTGTTGTGTGAGGTCTCTGAGCAGCTACGGTATCATAGAGGAGATCTGTGGCATCACAGTGCAGGTTGTGACATTGTAGTGTGGCTGCATGACATCACAGTGTGGCCTGGGTGATATCACTTAGTGGGTTGTGACATCACAGAGAGGACTATGACACCAGAGGTTAGATAGAGAATATCACAGAGAGGGTTGTGACATCACTGAGCAGACTGTGACACCACATGGTGGCGATATGAAATCCTAAAGTGGGCAGTGACATCATAGAAGAGCCATGTGACATCTCAGGACAGGTTGTATGACATCACAGTGCTGACTGTGACATCATAGAGTGAGCTATGACATCAAATGTGGCTGTGTGATATCACAGGAGGCTATGTGACATCACAAGGTGTTTTTGTGGCATATAGGAAGAGATGTGACATCACAGAATGGTGGTGTGACATCCCAGGGCAGGTTGTGTGACACCACTGAGTGGGCTGTGGCATCCCAGGTGGCTGTGTGACATCTCGAGGTCACTGGGGAGGTCACTCTACCCCTACCTCCATCACAGTTCCCCCCAGAGAAGGCAAATGCTGCCCTTGCAGCAGCCTGTCTGCACAGAAACACTTCCAGGGCTCTCTGCATTTCCCTTCCCTCACTCTTGCCTCACTCACACACCTCCCAACAACCCACTTGGTGCTTTCAGCTGCAAGGAGTTCAAAGCTTGTCTGTCCTTCAGCAGCTGCTCTAATTCTGCCTTCAGCCAACTCTGGGGTTGTGTTCATTGTAGAACCCCCTGTGTGTCTGAAACATTCCTTGTGTGGTTCTGCCTTGGGGAAGGGGAACCTCCTTGGTGGCACCTTGGGCTTGGCACACACTTGAGGAGGGTGTCTGTTTTCCATGGGGAAACTCAGCAGTTTTAGATTGCTAAAATCAAAGAAGGAAAACCCCTCTTTGCCTGAGTGCAGCCAGTTCTGTGAGCAAAGCAGGTCCCAGGGGAGTGAGGAGAGACAGGATGGGGCTGGGGAATGTGGAGCAAGGTTGTCCCCACTGGGTCAGACCTCAAGGCACAGCTTCTCTGACCTGGCCACACCTCCTTAGGAGAGACCCTGGATCAATATCCATCACTGAATGCTGCAATCATCTCTGTTCTAAAGAGAACAGGAATAAAAGACACCCTTTGAAACAGGAATACATATTTCTTAGAAGTTCTTCAAGCTATTTCTCCAGAACTATTGTAGGAAACTTTCCTGAGAACTGCACCAGACCAGAGGGAAATCAAGGCACAGCCATGGTTTGTTAGGATTTGCTTGATCCTAATGAGCCCCATGGTGCATTTGGAGCTGAGCCCTTCAACTTCAGGACCTGAGAGGAGACTGCACAAACCTTTCCAGGAGTCCAAGTCAGAGGAAAAACCCAAAGTGTCTCCAGGCATTAATGGGTGCCACTGAGGTCCATCCCCAACACAGGCTCCTCATGGACTCCTTGGAGGAGAGAACTGGAGGCCAGGATTGCACAAAAACCTCCCAGAGACTCAGTGTGGAAAGGAAAATCCAAAGTAGCTGAAAAAGCCCTGAGTATCTCAAAGTATTGATGAGCCCCACTGAGTGTCAATGCAAAGCTCCCAAGGGACTCGTTAAAGCAGATAATTGGGGCCATGATTGCACAAACTTCTCAGAGACTCAGGGTGGGAAGGAAAAAGGAAAGTGTCTTAAGAACCTGAAGTACCTTGAAGCATTAATGAGCCCCACTGAGTGTTGTTACTGACAAAGGCTCTCAAGGGACTAATTACAGCAGATAATTGGAGGCCAGGATTGCACAAAGCTCTCAGAGACTCCAAGGCAAAAGCCAAAGTCCTTTGAAAAAGCTGCAGTCCCTGGGAGCATGAAGGAGCCCCCAGGGCCATTCCTGAGCAAGGCTCCCCAGGGACTCCTTCCAGCAGATCCCTGAGGCCACTGGCATGTGGGCTAGGGGGGGTGCTGAGGGCAGGCCAAGGGGGTGACAGTGGCCAGCCTTGCTGGGGCTGTGCCAGGAGGCCCCAGGGCCTCAGGACAAGGTGTCTCCTCACAGCCCTTGCTGGCACAGCATTGGCTGCTGTGGCCCAGGGCACCAAGCCTTGGCTTCTCTTTGTCCCCAGCTGTCATCAGTGCCTCCAGTTCTCTGCTCTGCCTGGGGCCTGGGGACACTTTCTCAGTCATGTCCCTCAGTGGGACCCATTAAAAGGAAAAGAAACTTTGGAGTTGGATTCTGACTTGGAGTTCTTGAGAGCTTTCTTCCCCTCCCTGTCAGGGACTGATGTTCAGGGCCTCAGCACAAAGCCCCAAGGGGCTCATTAAAGTCCTGCTGCTGTGTCTGTGCTGCTGAGCTGGGCCATGCTCCTGGCACAGAGGCAGCTCCTGGAAACCAAGAAGAGCTTCAAAAGCACATTTCTCTTGCTGAGCAGCTCTTCTGCCAGCCCAGCAGGGCTGGGGCACTGCCTGCAGCCACCCTGGGCACAGCCCAGAGGCACAGAGAGCTTCAATCAGTCAGGGCTGGGAAGGTGCTGAGAAGTGCCTGGGGCAGAATCCCTGCCAGCCCTTGGCACAGGAAGCCTCTGGCTGCAGGACAATGCAGCTGCAGCTCCTGGAGGCATCTCCTAAAGCTGGAACATGCCAGTGCCTACAGACTCTGTGAGTACATTCTCTGCCTGTCCCTTGTGCAGAGCAGCCAGGGGTGCCCAGGGCTGTCCTGCAGAGCAGGGTCCTGCAGCCCAGGGCGCTGTGCTGGGGCAGGGACTCTGCTGCCTGCCAGGGACAGCTCTCAGCCGGCCCGGGGAGCTGCTCCCAGCGCTGGGGAGAAGCTGTGGGGGGAAGGAGCCACCCTGAGCAGGGCAGGGGCTGCTGCTGAGAGGGGCTGTGTGGGGCAGGGCTGCTCCCAGCTCCAGTCCAGACTGGGCAGAGCTCCAGAGGACACTTCCCAAAAGAAGGTGAGACTGGAATTGCTGTAAAGATCAGGAGCTTTCCTGAGACTGTGTTCAATTTCTCTCTTTAAGCAGGGTGGGAAAGTTGAGATGATAGCAAAAAGATTTTTGCTTTTTATGCATTTTTAATATATTTTTAGATCTGTAAACTATTATTATGTAATTATTAAATTTTAATTCTTAATTAACTCTATTAAACTATTATTATATACTATACTATACTATACTATACTATACTATACTATACTATACTATTATATTATATTACATTTATATTATAATTAAGGACAACTATTATCCTTAATTAACTCTAATATATTTCCTAACCTTTCTCTTAGATTTTAGAAAAATAATCGGATCTTCTAAATAGATTTCTGCAATACTGTATTGTCTTATCATCAGGGAGAGGAGCTACAAGAAGAACATTTTGTTTTGTAACCAGAATGTGAGCAGTCATAACAAAAAGTGGGGCATAGAAACCCTTCGACCTACTCCAATGGGTTGACTCAGGGGTGTGTAACTGGGGCAGCTGAATCTCCTATTGAATGTTTCTGTTAAATATCCTAATTAATCAACCTTAAGAAATTGTTGAAATAAGGGCCCGGGTGCACCCCATCCCCACTGGGATACATGGAAGTTTCCAATAAAGGTCTGGTTTTTACTTTACTGTTCTAACACTGTTGCAAAGGTTTGGGGTTTTTTTCTCTTTTGATTACAGACAATGAAGGGGATGAGAGAAGCAGAAGAGGAATTGTAATCCCAGAATCACAGAACATTCTGAGTTGAAAGTGACACACCAGGAACAGCAAAGTAATGTTTGAACATGTACAGAGATGTCAGAATTGTAAGTTTGGGTGCTCAGTCTCTCTGCTGGGAGGCTCCTAAACAGCCTAAATGCACTGCTCTGATATTGTCATTGGTATCTGGGGCTCTCAGGGAGGCTCTGGCATCTGCAGCAGCTGAGTCAGGCCCTGCCCTTGGGATTGCTGCCAGGCAGGGGTGTCCATGGGAATGGGGTGTCCCAGCTTCCCTGTGACCTGTGGGGCTGTGGGCAAAGCAGTCCATGGGAAAGGGGAATGAGCTGAGCCCCCTCCCTGAGATCCCATCATGGGCACACCTGGGGATCTCCTTGCTGTGTCCTTCCAAGCTCTGAGCTGCCCTCCTGGCTGCAAATCTGTGCCAGAGCCTCTCGGAGTTCCCTGAATGTCCCACGGGGAAGGGCAGAGATGCCACAGCTGAGGAAATGCTGTTGGCTCTGCCAAGGGAGCCGTGAGTGTCCTTGGCAGAGGGGGATGCTGAGACCTTGCCCAGAGACCTTTAGAGAGGGTGAGACATTCAGGGATCCCTCTGCTCTGGGCAGGGTCTGGTTTATGCCAGGGTGACACAGGAGTGTGATTGTGCTCTGATTCCAGCCAAAGGTGCAAACCCAGGGTGGTTGGGATCAAGCCCATCCAGCCCCTCACCTTCCCTAAGCCACAGGGAATCCTTTGCCTCTCACATCTCTCAGTGGGAAATTCTGAGTGCAGCAGAAATGCTGGGGATTTCTGACCTCAGAGAACCAGGAATGATCTCTGGGCAGTAAAACAATTCCTAAAACCAACTCCTGCTATACTTTAGAAGTGTGTGTGCAGATGGCAACAAGCCCTTCTGCATTAGGAGTGATTCTTCTGACAAATCCTGAATTTCCAGCCTTGTCCCTCTCCTGCATGGCCATAAACCCAAGCAGCAGGGCAGGGATGGCTCCTGGAGAGCCCCCAGGCACAGGCCTGGCTGCTCCTGGCACACTCAGACAGTACAGCTGGAGCTCAGTCAGGGACCTGGGTGAAGTTTTCCCAGAGCAGAAACAAGGGTGGGTGAGTCGTAGCGGGATAATCTACAGGGAATGGCCCAAGTTTGGCTCAAAGCAGCCTCTCCTGACTTGCCACTGTCCTTTGTCCATGAACAGGTCCCCATGTGCAGCCACAGCAAATGTCCAACAGCAGCTCCATGAGCCACTTCCTCCTGCTGGCATTGGCAGACACGCGGCAGCTGTAGCTCCTGCACTTCTGCCTCTTCCTGGGCATCTCCCTGGCTGCCCTCCTGGGCAACGGCCTCATCATCAGCGCCGTAGCCTGCAGCCACCACCTGCACAGCCCCATGTTCTTCTTCCTGCTCAACCTGGCCCTCACTGACCTGGGCTCCATCTGCACCACTGTGCCCAAAGCCATGCACAATTCCCTCTGGGACACCAGACACATCTCCGACACAGGATGTGTGGCACAGCTCTTTTTCTTGCTGTTCTTCCTTGTAGCAGAGTTTTCCCTCCTGACCATCATGTGCTACGACCGCTACGTGTCCATCTGCAAACCCCTGCACTATGGGACCCTCCTGGGCAGCAGAGCTTGTGCCCACATGGCAGGAGCTGCCTGGGCCAGTGCCTTTCTCTATTCACTGCTGCACACAGCCAGTACATTTTCCCTGCCCCTGTGCCATGGCAATGCCCTGGGCCAGTTCTTCTGTGAAATTCCACAGATCCTCAAGCTCTCCTGCTCCAATTCCTACCTCAGGGAACTTGGGCTCATTGCTGTTAGTGCATGTTTAGCACTTGGCTGTTTTGTGTTCATTGTTTTCTCCTATGTGCAGATCTTCAGGGCTGTGCTGAGGATCCCCTCTGAGCAGGGACGGCACAAAGCCTTTTCCACCTGCCTCCCTCACCTGGCTGTGGTCTCCCTGTTCCTCAGCACTGCAGGATTTGCTAACCTGAAGCCCCTCTCGATCTCCTCCCCATCCCTGGATCTGGCAGTGTCAGTTCTGTACTCAGTGGTGCCTCCAGCCCTGAACCCCCTCATCTACAGCCTGAGGAACCAGGAGCTCAAGACTGCAGTGTGGACACTGATGACTGGATGGTTTAAAAAAACATTAAACTGCTGGCCAATTTCTGCAAATCACTTATAATAAAAATCACCTTTGATACTTCCTGTTGGTTTCATTTTGGAGGTTTTCTGTGTTTTCCTTTTTTAATTTTGTCCACAAAGAAATGTCATTGTTTGTGCCATTTCTCATTTTGTTTCTCTCCACCTGCCCTGTGGCCACACACTGTGCCAATGAGGGGCTGTGCTCTTGATGGCTTTCAATGAAGTAAAGGACCTCCCAGGAAAGTTTTCTCCAGAGATGCCCCTTTTGTTCCCTTCTCTGGAGCTGCAGCAGCAGTGTCTGTGTGCAGAGCTGGGGGCAGATCAGTGCTGGCACAGCAGCTGTGCCCAGGAGCAGCAGCACTTGGTGTTGCCAGTGCTGCTCCCGTGCCACTGCCCCGCTGCCCTCCTGGCCCTGGTGTTGCTGCAGGGCCTGAGTGCTCTCGGGGCCGGGCACAGCCCTGGGGGTGGCAGTGCCGGGGCTGCAGCAGGGACAGGCCATGGGCACTGCTGGGGCAGCACTGATGCCTCAGGGCAGGGCCTGGGGGCTCCAGGCTCCTTGCCCAGGCTCTCTCAAGAACACGGCCAGGCCAAAGCTCAGCACAGAAAACCCCCGTGAGCAGCCCCAGGCTGGCCGTGGGCAGGCTGGGGGCAAACAGCATGGCTGGGGCTCTGCAAGATCCCTGGGGGAGACGGGAAGGAGCAGCAGAGCAGGGGCTGATCCATCCCCACTGCGCTGGACACCCCAGGGCAGCATCCCAGAGCATCCTCATGGAGCTGCCAACAACATCCCCCTGTGCAGCCCTGGCCTCTCCCCCAGCTCAGAGAGGTGCCGCATCCTTGCAGGCACAGACACGGCAGCACTGGCTCAGGAGCCCCTGTTTGCACTGCCCAGAGCAGGCGTCAGCACCCCCATGGTGCTGCTGTGGGGAGATGAACCTGAGGGAGCACAAATGCCATCAGCCCCTGGGGCCAGGAAGGGCTGGGGGACAGGAGGGAAACCACTCAGGTTTGTCGTGGCCTCTGAAGTCACACAGAAAGTTTGTTCCCATGAGCTGTGAGTTTCCTGTGCCACTGCAGACGTTGTTGCTCAGAGCCAGGGCTGCCTGGCAGCCACCCCCAAACTGCCCTGAGCATTTCCTTTGCTTCCCCTTTGCTTTCTTTACTCCTCCTGATCCAGATTTCTTCCTATTGCCCACTCCTGTTCCCTCCCCTGCTAACAGCCCATCCCTGTTTGCCCTTTCCTTTCTGGCCCCACTCCCCATTTCAGCTCCTGAGCTGGCACTGCGGGAACGTCCCTGGGGAGCAGGATCATCCTACAAGTGCTTCAGGAATTGTCTGCAGGGTCCTGCAGGGCCTCGTGCTGCTCCCTTGCCAGAGGCAGCACAGGCCAGGGGGGCACATCTGGGCTGCTGTGTCTGGCTGTGCGGCTCCCTGTTCTGGGCAAGGAGGAGGAGCTGGAGAGGCTCTGCAGGACTGACAGGATGGGCTTTGGGACCTGTGTGGAGAAGCTGAGGGACCTGGGCTGCTGCACCTTCTGAAGAGGAGGCCCAGGGTTCATCCTGCACCAGCTGCAAGGGTGGTTTGAGAGAATCAAAGAATCAGCAAGGTTGGAAAAGACCTTGGAGATCATCAAGTCCGAATTGTACACTGACACACCTTGTCTTCCCTGAGCCTCCAGGATAAACAACCCCATCTCCCTCAGCTGCTCCTCACAGGACTTGTGCTCCAGACCCCTCACCAGCCTTGTTGCCCTTCTCTGGACAACCTCCAGCCCCTCCATGGCCTTCCTAAATTGGGGGCCCAGAACTGGACACAGCACTCGAGGTGCTGCCCAACCAGTGCAGAGTAGAGGGGAGGAATCCCTGCCCTGCTCCTGCTGGCCACACTGTTCCTGATCCAGGCCAGGGGCCATTGGCCTCCTTGGCCACCTGGGCACACTGCTGGCTCATGCCCAGCCTGCTGTCCATCAGTGCCCCAGCTCCCTTTCTGCCTGGCTGCTGTCCAGCCTCTCTGTCCCCAGCCTGGACCACTGCAGGGGTTGTTTGGGCCAAAGTGCAGGACCTGGAACTTGGACTTGTTAAACCTCACCTTGTTGGGTTTGGGCCCTGGATCCAGCCTGTCCAGCTCCCTGTGCAGAGCCCTCCTACCCTGCAGCACATCAACACTCCCAGCCAACCTGGCGTCACCACGGTTCCATGGGGCCCTAGAGTGTCACAATGGTCTCCAGGATTCCATGAGGACTCCCAGCAATCCAATTTTGGATCATACTGGGAGTGACTGGACTCATACTGGGAGTATCTGAGAATGACTGGGAACACACCATGCACATCATCCCCCATACTGGGGGTGACTGGGAGCAACTGGGAGCACGCTGAGAGCCAATGGCATCATACTGGGACTGACTGGGTTGATCTAGCCAGAGGCAACTGGGACCATCCTGGGAGTGCTGCCTTGTGACAAGGATCATACTGGAGCTTACTGGGCTCATGATGGTGTTGAAAGGGAACAGCTGGGATCTCTGAACACCAAAGGTTCCTTTCCTGCTCACTGAAGAAGGAGCTTCCCAGTATCCATGTGTGAGGTGACCTTCACCTGAACCAGATGCTGTTAGGAGAAAAAGCTGCCTGTGCTGGAAAATCTCACACAACAAGTCAATGCCAAGAGAGCATTTTGCTTTCACAACTTCCCTCCTGGAGCCACAGTCTTTTGGATCACACAGCAAGCAAGAGAACAGCACAAAATACAAGGCTGTGTCCAGTTTTTGGCTGGATCAGCAAACAGAGGGAGGAATGCCAGGGTTCACTGCCACAGACTCTCCTCTTGGGGAACAGAACCCCCCCAGGCTCCATTCCAAATGCTGTGCACACCCTGCTGGCTACAAACAACCCCTTTTTAAAGAAGTTGTTGGCAGGAGCTTTCCCAAATAAATGGCATCTTAATTGCAATTTTCATTCAAAATCAACTCCGTTCCAAAGGAAGAACAGGAAGCCCACAGCAATCCCAAAGGCACATATGGTGCACCTGGGGAAATCCTCGACTTAGGGGCCCAGTGGGTTAAAAAATACCCATCAGAAGCCCCAGAGTGCAGAGTGCAAACTGCAGCAACCACTTGCTGGATCATTTTGGCTGTGCTGCACACATCTGCAGACTGTCTGTCCCCCTGCCAGGACAGAAGGACACCCGTCAGGGGCTGGGCTGGCTGCTGAGAATGCCTCGGGCAGGAGGATCCTCAGGCAATGAGCAGGTGCCCAGAGCCGCTCTGACACTGAGGCCTCTGTGCCCCACAGCAACGGGAACACCACAAGGACACGGCAACGTTCCTGTGACATCACAGCAGCAGCTCCCCCAAAAACCGCCTGCAAGGTTCTCCTGGGTCACCAAGGAGCACAAAGGATCCTCCGAGGGCACAACCTATTGCTCAAGGGATCCAAGAGGAACTCAGAAAATGCAGCAAATGAGGACACCCCACAGCCCAGCCTGAACACTGAGAAGGAACAAAGATGTGACCAAACCAATGGAAATACAACTTTTGGTCACTGATGCTTCTGACTAAAACCAGCAAGGCTTGTTCCATCTGGGATCTTTGTTCTAGTTGTAGAAACAAGCAAGGTTCTCTACTGTCAATGTACAGAAAGCAGGAACTTGGGGGAAAGAAGGCTGAGAGTGCCAAAGCCTTGTGTGACTCCTTGGACATCTTGTGGCTGAGGGTGTCCAAGGCAATGGAGTCACAAGCGGGGTCCCTGCCCTCCCCACTGACAGCTGCCATCTCTCCTTCAGCCCCACACGTGTCTCCAACAACCTCCTGTCAAGGGCCTCCATCCACACATTCCATCAGCAGCCACAGATCCTCATCCACGAGGTCACCCAGCATCCCTGAGGCCACAGCAGGGAGTGCTCCTGGCATCTGGTAGAGCACTGTGGCTTTCCTGGGATCCTTCTGGTGCCTGTGGCTGAGAGGAGTGGGGTGGATGGAACCAGGACGGGTCACAGATCAGCAGCCCCACTGCAAGCAGTGCTTTCTCCTGCTGTGTGGGGACCGTGGGGTGACTGATATTGGGACTCCTCTGGCTTTGGCTCCTGCAGAACACACAGTGGCTCAGACACTGGGCTGAGGGAAGGGGTGCCATGGAAACCCAGCACAGGCATTTCTCTTTGGAGAGGGGGTTCTGCAGGGAGAAGGGAGAAGAAGAGACTTTCCTGTCTGCTGAGATTCCCCCTCCTCCTTCAGCAGCCATTCCACAATCCATCAGTACCAGAGTTCATAGGATCACTTCCATGCCAGGGAGCACAAGGCACTCAAAACTGAACCCTGCCAGAGCCCAGCCCTGCCTGCCCATTTGGAGGGTGTGGGGGAATGGAATTTCAGCAGGAGCTGACCCACAATGATACTTTGCCACTGGTGGGTTTCTCACAGCCTTAGAAGGAGTTTGAGATCTCTGTCCTCAACACCTGCTCACCCTTCAAGTGCACACACGTGCCTGGGGGCAATTCAGGTTCCCTGGAGTGGTGGCTGCTTCCCTTGGAAACAGGAGCTGTTGTCTTTTCCAGTGTGCTTAACTCCCTTCTACCTATTAGAAAGTGGGTGAGTAAAGGAAATGACCCTGGAGAAAGGGGACCAGAAACTGGGAAAAATGAAACATATCTAATTACAAATGACATCTCTTTCATTTATTTCTTTAGTACTAATCTATTACTACAAACAAAAACTTGTTTCTGAGGTGATTGTTGGGATTCGGGGCTTTATTTTTTTTCTTGTTGTTATTATTATTTATTAGTATTACTTTTCACTGTCGAGACTTTTAAATCTTAGACATGAATAAAAATGGCTGGATGTCTCTCACTGGGAAAATTCCCTTGCTTTTCCCACTGTGATTAAACTGTACGGTCATTTCCAAGTTGCCAGTAGATTCTAAAGATGGAAAATCCTTTTAATGGTGGGTTTAGTGTGGTTTGGAGCTGGGGAAGGGTCTCATCCCCTCCCAGAGGTGCCCCAAGCCCGCTCTGCTGCCACATCTGCACTCGCGGCCCCTCACGGCTGCTCTGCCCTGGGGACATGGTGGGACCCCCTCCTGCCAGGGCTGAGGCTTCTCATGGCCCTTCACAACCCCTCATGGCCATCATAGAACCTCTCATGGCCCCTCACAGCCCCTCATGGCCCCACAGAACCTCTCATGGCCCCATAGAACCTCTCATGGCCCCATAGAACATATCTTGGCCCCTCACAGCCCCTCATGGCCCCTCACTACCCCTCATGGCCCCACAGAACCTCTCATGGCCCCATAGAACATATCTTGGCCCCTCACAGCCCCTCATGGCCCCTCACTACCCCTCATGGCCCCACAGAACCTCTCATGGCCTCATAGAACCTCTCACAGCCCCTCATGTCCCTTCATGGCCCCTCATTTCCCCTCACAGCCCCTCATGGCCCCATAGAACCTCTCATGGCCCCATAGAACCTCTCATTTCCCCTCACGGCCCCTCACAGCCCCAGGGGCTCCTCCCAAAGGAGAAGGGGTCGGGCCCTGCTCACTCTCCTTTTATTTCGGTCCCTTCACAGGGCCGAGTAAAGAAAGGCTGAATGGAGCCTTTCCCCAGCGTTTCCCTCGGGGTTCATTGCGGGCTGAAGCTCTGTGCTGGCGCTGGCCCCAGCACCAACATCCCTGCAGCCCCCAAGGCCTTTGCTGTCCCCCCGTGTCCATTCCCTGTCCCCGAGTCCCGCCCGGCTCTGGCAGCAGCAGCAGCCGCAGCGCAGCGGGCGCAGGCCCGGCCCGGCCGGGGCTCCCGGCCAGGAGCAGCAGCAGCGCCGGCCCTTCCCACCTGCTCCTGCCTCGGCTCCCCAGGGCTTTTGCCAGGGCAATTCTGGCCTACAGCAACAATCCCCCACAGACAGCCCTGATTCCTCAGGGCCCGCCTCTGCTGCCCTCAGCCAGCCCTCAGAGGAAGAAAGGATCGGGTTCCAGCGCTGTTTTCAGCTCTGTTTTACTCACCCTGAGGTGACAGCAGGAGGCTGTTGGTGCCCTGGCCTTGGCAATTGTAGATCCCGGCTGCTCTTGCCCCTCTTCTGCTTGCCACTTGAATTTTAGCAGTACAGCTGCAATTGCCTCTTTCAATCAGTGCTACCCACTGTGCTTTTGTCACGGGGAGCTCAGGATTTTTGTTTCAGGCATCATGATCAGTAGAGATCAAAATGCTCCCAAGTCCCTGAGCACTAAGTCGAGGGGAATCAAAGCCACACAGGTCACATTTGCAGTGCTCAAACACAGCCCTGTTGCTGCTGCTGCTGCTGCTGAAATAGAATCAGCTGACAGAGGCCATCACAGAAATTGCCTCTGCAGTGGCAAATAAAATGAAAAAATCCACCAGGAGAAAGAAAAACCAGAACTTCCCAACTTGCTTCATTGTTTCTTCTGAGCAGCAGAAGAAAAAGGAACAGGGCACCTTTCAGGCAGCTCCACAAGCTCAGGGTTCTCATTTCATTGGGAATCTGAGATGCAATTGGCCTTGTTAAAAGGATAAAAGCAAAGGGAATGAATTGGGAATTATTAGGAAAAAATGACCCTTCTTACACACAAAGTTCACCAAGTCATTCCCTGCATTTCTCCTTTTCACATTCTTTCTCTCATCCACTGAGAGCTCCAGCTTATCATGTTCTGCTGCTTATCATCAACTGATTGTGCTCTTGATTTCTCCCAGTGCAAGAGATGTAGAATCATCTCAACTGAACACAGAAACAAACTCCCTCTGTCAGCCCATCTTCATGTTCCAGATCACTTTCCAGATGTCCATGGGGCTGTTGGAATGATGAGCTCTCCACTGCTGGCTGCAGGCTCTGGAGATTCTTTCTCCACATTCAGCCAGGCTTGTATTCCCCAACAATTCCTGGTAGCCCATCATGTTTTCTTTGGGTAGAAGAGGAACAATGAAAACCTCACCAATGGCACAACTCCCCTGTGCACAAGGAAAAGAAAGAACAAGTTGTCAAGTTCTTCAAACATTTGTCCTGCTTTGCTGCAAGAGTTGTGCTGCACTCACAGTGTGGGAAGCCAAGAGAAGCTGCAGCTGGGGGCACATCTTGTGACAGGAGCTGCGCCTTGTTCTCCAGGACAGGTTTTTGGAAAGAACAGACGGGACTGGGGAGAAGATTCTGGGAAAATGGAAACAGCTTTTTTAAGAAATGAAAATAAAATCCAAAGAAACAAACAATATGTTTTTCTCTATTTTTGTCTATTTATTTTTATGTTCCCCTTTTCCATCTTGCACTGTTTCTCCATCCCATTCATTCCAAATGGCTCTCACCTCTAAGATCTGAGACTTGGCAAGGTTTAGACCCTGTAAAATACCCTGAGCTATAGCCAGTTTGCCTTGCCCTGTTTTCCTTGGAAAGCAATGCTGGAGACACAAGTGCAGTGCTCGGCTCAGGTACAAATTCTGCATTCAGGGAATGTGCTCAGACGGTGTCTGAGCCTCAGCAGGGACAAGGCACAGCAGCAGCCAAGGGCATTGCTGTGCCCCTGTGCAGGAGTCCAGACTCTGGCTCTTGGCTCAGCAGGGCAAAGTTGCCGTGTTTGGCCAGGCTCAGGGGCTGCCCGGGGAGCGCGGGGCTCGGGGCGGGGCCGAGCGGTTAACGGACAAACGGACACGGGGACAAACGGCCCCGGTGCTTCAGTTGCAGCGGCAGCGGCGGCAGCAGCAGCAGCAGCGGCGGCAGCAGCAAGAAGCGAATTTAAAAATTTTCTGTCTCTCCTCTCCCTCTCCCGCGGTCCCGCATCCTCTCCCGGTCTCCCTTTCCCACTGCCCCCTCATCTCCCAGTTTTCTCTTTCCCCGTGCCCACCCGGGCCATGCCCCCAGCCCGCCCCCGGCCCCGGGTGGGGCTGCCCCGGCCCCGTCCCCTCCCCCGCCCATCCCGCCGAGGTCTCCTCTTCGCCTGGCTCTGGCTGTGCTGGGCGGGCATCAGTGCCAGGGGCTGGGGCGGCATTGCCGCCCTTTGGCTCCGCCTGGGCCGACCCCGGCCCCGGCCCCGACCCCGACCCCGACCCCGACCCCGGCCCCGGCCCCGGCCCCGGCCCCGGCCCCGGCCCCGGCCCCGGCCCCGGCCCCGGCCCCGGCTCCTCCCGGGGCCCGCGGAGGACACAGGCGGTGCGGCCGCTGCCGCCGCCTCCGCTGCGGCTTCCCCGGCCCGAGCTCCGCCGCTGTCGCGTTCCAATGAGGGAACGCCTGCGGGTGCCCGGCCCGGGGAGCTCGGGGAGCGCTCGGGGGCCGTTCCTGGCCCCGGGCCGAGCACTGACGGCCGCGTCTCTTCCCCAGGGAAGGCGCAGCAGGCCCTGCAGCAGCGCTACCGAGTGGGTTCACTGCTGGGGCGCGGCGGCTTTGGCAGAGTTTTTGCGGCCACTCGGCTCTCGGACGGACTCCCGGTGAGCAGAGGGGCCGGCGGCGGGCGGAGGAGGAGGAGGGGGCGGAGGAGGAGGATGGGGCTGGACACGGTGGGCGGTGAGCTGAATCCGCTGTTCCCTTTGGCTTGCAGGTGGCCATCAAAAAGGTGCCACGGAACCGCGTCCGGCACTGGGGCGAGCTGGTGAGTGAGCGGGGCCAGCGGCAGAAGCCGGGCCGTGCCGGGCGGGGATGAGCCGGGGCCCGGCAGGGTGGGAGCCGCCAGGACACCTGCAGGGAGAGCGGGCGTGGGGCCAGCGGAGGGCACAGAGCATCCCGGGCTGGCTGAGGGCTTCCCGAGCCCTGGCACGGCCTCAGCCCCACTGACGGCACCGTGCTCCTCCCGCAGCCCGACGGCACCAGCGCACCCCTGGAGATAGTGCTGCTGGACAAGGTGTCCACAGGCTTCCCCGGTGTGGTGCAGCTGCTGGAATGGTTTCAGCTCCCCAACACCATCGTGATGGTGCTGGAGCGCCCGGAGCGGTGTCAGGACCTGCGACGTTTCATTCGGGCACGGAGGTTCCTGTCCGAGGAAGAGGCGCGGGAGCTGTTCCAGCAGGTGCTGGCGGCCGTGCGGCACTGCACCAGCTGCGGGGTCCTGCACCGAGATATCAAACCTGAGAACGTCTTGGTAGACCTGGACACCCGCGAGGCAAAACTGATTGACTTTGGCTGTGGCACCTACCTGCAGGACACAGCCTACACTCAATTTGCAGGTGAGCCCACACAGGGGTGGTGATCCTGGTCCTGGCATCTCCTGGCTCAACCTGGGTGTGGCAGGAGGGATTCTCCCTTTGGCTGCCAGTCACAGCACTGAGTCTTCAGCCAAGTTGCTTCTGAGCAGAGCTGGGTGAGGACCCATCTTCCAGCCCTGCTGGCAGCCTTTGCCTGCCACTCTGCCCAGGACTGGGGCTGGGGATGGGGCAGCCAGCCTGACAAAACCCCCTGTGGGTGGGAGTAACAGAGAGGGGGAGCCAGAACCTGTGCACCAGCTGGTTTGGTGTGCAGGTGAGAATGGGCTTGGACTGCTCTGCTCACCTGGTTTGCCTTGGTTCAGGATATTTTTTGGGCAATGCCAGCAGGGAGGATGTGGGTGTGGTTTTTCGCCAGCACTGAGTGGGTATTTCCCTTTGTGTGTCATGGTCAGGCCTTGCCAGGGTTTCTGCTGCCCTCTTCCAGCACCAGTGGCTTCTTTTCCAACCCCAGGTTTGTACCCAAGTCCCAGGTGCTGGCGAGAGGGCAGCAGGTCACCCCGTGTGCCACTGGGGCAGCCCCCACATGCCCAGGGATGCTGGGGCCAGGCTCTGGGAGCAGCAGCATCCCCCTGATGAGCTCCATCCATATTCCATAGGAACACCGTCATACAGCCCCCCGGAATGGAACGACTTCGGCTGGTACCATGGCGAGGCAGCGACCGTCTGGTCCCTGGGCATCCTGCTGCACGAGATGGTCTGCGGGGAGCACCCTTTCAGGAGGGGCAGGAACATCAGATGGGGCCAGCTCCCGCTGCCACAACGGCTCTCCCAAGGTGGATCCTCATCTCTGGGCACGGGGGGAACACCAGTGTTGGGAGACAGCAGCGGGCTCGTGAGCATCCCGCTCTGGCAGCTGCTGAGGAGGTGGCACATGTCCTGCTCTCCTGCTCTCCTCCAAAACAGGGAATTGATGGGAAAGTTTAGGCCCAGCTCTGAGCACATCCAGCGTGGCCTGGGCACGGGAATAGTGGGGCAAAGCAGACAGGAGCCTTCTCCAACTGACCAGTGGTTTGTGGTTTCTCTCCCCAGACTGCCAGATTCTGATCAGGTGCTGTTTATCCCTGAACTCCTTGGACAGGCCCTCATTAGAAGACCTGTCCTGCGATCCCTGGATGCAGGATATTCATCAGCCCTAGAAGAAGGGAGAGAGCCACAGGCACAGTGATGCAGGGACCTGGTAAGTTACAGCTCCACACATGCCCTGGCAATCAGCAGCAAAGAAACCCAGACTTTTTTGTCCTGCCTGTGTCACTGCACTGGGGTCATCGAATGGGAACACACAGCCCTTGTGCTGGAGCTGAGCTGCTCTGCCCAGCACTGGTGGGCACCATCTGAGCTGGTTTTGCTTGTCCTGCTTCACTGACAGCCGGGCCCTAGGCAGAACCCTGACAGCCTGGTGTCATCCCAGGGAAGAAGGAGCCCCTGGAGAAGCTGTACCAGGCGGGGCTGCTGCTGCTGCTGAAGACATGGAGGACAGCAGCAAGGATGACAACCTCTTCCTGCACCTGGCCAGCGGGAGCTGGCGATGATGGACTTTGATTCTGGCACCTTCTTCAAAGCCAGGCTCCACAGTGAATTTTCAGGTAAGTCCAGACCCAGGGGGATGCTCCCAGATTTGTGCATTGGCCGGGAACCAAAGGTTTCCCTTTCACTGGGGCAGATGCAGCTGATTCCTCAGTGTCTGCCCAGCTGGTTTTTGGCAGGGCTGGGGGCGTGGGCTGGGGTGGTTACGAAATGGGAGTGGGATCCTGGCCCTGCCAACAGCCCCCAGCACCCACCGTGCCCCGGGCTGGGGCTGGGGCAGCCAGCCCGACACAAACAAACCCCCATGGCAGGAGCACAGGTGGGACTCCAGAACCTGAGCACGGCTGCTTTGCTGTGCAGGCAAGGAAGGGCTTGGGCTGCTGCACTCCCCTGCTTTGCTTTGGGATCACCGTGATTTTGGGGGACAGTGCAGGGGGAAAGGGAGAAAGCATGGGCTTCCCTCACCCATGGGTGGGTTTTTCCCCAGAATATAGGGGTTGGGCCTTCCTCAAGCTCCTGACAGAGATAAGATTTTTTACCATTTTTCTTGTTTCCCCTTTTTGTCTGTAACCTATTTTCATTAATTTGTTGTTTGTTTTTCTAAAGGAAGCGTTCTAGGTGGGATCCAGTCTGGATCGGGAAGTGCTTGGGACCAGCTGTGGCGTGGATGGGCCGTGCCCTTGGAGAAGACTGAGGACATCGTTTGGGACCAGCTTTTCTTGTGGCAGCGGATGGTGTGAGGTGGGTCCTCATCTCCTTGGCATGGCTGGGACAAGAGCTTTTGGGAGATGGCAGCGGGCACAGGAGCATCCCGCTCTGGGCAGCTGCTGAGGGGCTGGATCTGCCATGGCTGGCTGCAGGCTGGGCACATGTCCTGCCCTCCTGCTCTGCTCCCCAAGGCAGCAGTGATGGGCAGCTCTGGGCCCAGCTCTGAGCACGGCCAGCATGGCCTGGGCACCGCGGCTGGCTGGGACAAGGGGACAGGAGCCTTCAGCTGACGGGCGGTTTCTGCTTTCTCTCCTTGCAGCCGGGCTCTGCGGATGCTGAGGCTGCTCTGGGCTCTGCCAGGGCTCTGCTGGGCTCAGCACCGGGCCGGGATCAGCCAAAGAAGAAACGCTGTGACCTGCAGCAGAGACTTGAGCATTTTGGCAATGCAGCTCAAGTCTGCAGAGTGTCCACCTCCAAGGGAAAACATGACACCTCCCAAAAATTAAACTTGTTCCATAACTTCTGAAATGAAATCCATCTGGGATGACCCCTAATGACATTTTTCATCTTGCTCAAGCTGTAGCTCAGCCCTTCTCTGAACAGTTCTGTCCCCCACACCTGCCTTTTACTTCACAACTGCTCCCTCCTTTCCCCCAGTGAGTTCCCAGCCCATCACAGTCTCCATCACACTGCAGCCTTCCTTGATGCCCCTCACCACGAGGAAGGCCAAGCCCCAGTCTCAGGGACTCATCCTGTCACTGGCTGAAGAGCAGCAATGTCTGTCTGTGCCAGGGGCTCTTGGATGTCTCTGTATCCATGGACAGAAGGGTCTGTCTGTGCCAGGGGCTCTTGGATGTCTCTGTATCCATGGACAGAAGGGTCTGTCTGTGCCAGGGGCTCTTGGATGTCTCTGTATCCATGGACAGAAGGGTCTGTCTGTGCCAGGGGCTCTTGGATGTCTCTGTATCCATGGACAGAAGGGTCTGTCTGTGCCAGGGGCTCTTGGATGTCTCTGTATCCATGGACAGAAGCTCTGTCCTTGCAAAGGTTTCCATAATATCTTGGTACCCATGAGTATGGAATGAACACAGAGAGTGAAAGTGTCAGTCACGTTGTTTGCACACTCCTTCCTTTCCATCCAAGACACATCCATGCACACCCCCACGTACAGATATATTAAAAGGATAGGGATGGATAGAGATTTCCCACAGAGCTCTAACTTTGGCAGAACTCACCTTGTAAGCCATGGCCAGGGCATTTTTTTCCCAGCTCTGTGTCAGTAGGTGTCCAAGAGCTGAAGGGAACAGCATTTAGAAGCAGTTTCAGGATTTTTAGGCAGGAAAGGGAGCTGACAACCATCCACATAACTCACCATATTCGTCGGGATGGGCTGCTGGTTCTTTAGGAATATGGCACAATGGAGACACGAGACTTGGGATAATCCCAGCTCTCTGTGGATCTGTGCAAAGGTGGAGCTGCAGAAACACCTTGTGTCTTCTTTGGGAACACAAGGTCCAAGGAGCTGGGGTGGCAGAGCGTGACCTGGGCTGCTGGCAGGTGAAGTCCCATTTCATGACATCCCGGAGTGGCACAGGACAAAGCTCCAAGCAGCCACAGCCCCACTGAGGAAGTCCTTGGAGTGCTGCACATCCCATAGGAAAAGCTGCATTCCCTCAGTCCATTGGCATTTATCACTTCCATTTGCAACACTTGAGGTCCAAGTTTCAAACTGCAAAATATTTACACTCAAGACACAGTCATGAAGAACATGTATTTCAATTTCCTATTCCTTTAACTGCAGTGCAAAATATCTTGATATTCGAAAACATCCATCAAATCTGTAAAGGAAGGCAGCTAATGAATCCTTTCCACTAGCATGTGTACAAACTAAGTAACTAAAATCAAAGCTGAGTTCTCTTTTTCAAAAGATCAGTTACCTCTTTCTTACTCCAGAGTTATAGAAGATTTTTCACTACACTTTTGGGGTAATTTTTATCTTTCATATTTTTTTCGTATTTTTTTTGTTTGTTTTTGTTGCTTTTTTTTTTTTTTACAGAAAGCATGTCCTAGAAAAGGCACGTCCTTTGCTCCTGGTTCCCGTGTGGAGCAGCTCCCTTCCCGCTGGCTGAGCTGCTCAGGCAGAGCCTGGCAGCTCCTGGCCCTGCAGGGCTGAGGCTTTTCCCCGTTGCTGGGCACAGACTGATGGAGCAGCGCTGCTGAACACGGGCACACGCAGAGGGAGCAGAGCAGCTGCCTTTGCCCACCTGAAGCTCCAAGGCCAAACTCTGAGCAGGCACGGCTGCAAGAGACTCGCAGGCTCCCTGTTGGCTCTGCTGCCCCACTTGTGCCCGGCCCAGCTCTGCGGGAGGCAGAGGGAGAACAAGGGGCAGCTCCCTCCCAGCCCCAGCCCAGGGACCCCTCCAGCCCCGGGCCTTGGGCCACTGTCAGCACCCGCTGCTCCAGCCACCGCTTCTGCTGGCACTGACAGCAACAACCAAACTGGGGCTGGTCCCCAGGGAGCAGCAGCAGTGCCTGCATCTGATCCCTCAGCCTGGGGCAGCCCCCTGGGGGAACAGAGGGCACAGCAAGAGGGACAAAACCAGGCAGGGGCAGAGACTGGGAAGAGCCAGAGCTGGGAGCAGCAACAGCTGCTTCATTGCACTCCTGGAGAAAGCTCTTGGCTGGCTCAAAGCACTGAAAGGTGTGAAAGGCAGAGAGGAGGCCACACCAAACAATGCTCCTGTTTTCACACCCTCCTGTAATAAATGGAAATGATTCCTGCTAACTAAAGTGTCAGTATTTGGAAAGTTATTATTAGAAGCGATCAAGGGAATTGGTGTTACAAGGCAGATGTACCCCTCTACAGATGTTACATGTTAAAATTAAGGTACAGGATGTAGTTTTGAGATAAGAGATGTCCTAAGACAAAATCGACCTTGAGATGGATAAAGTTGGAATGACTTTAGGCACTGGGCCTGAAAATTATAAAATATAAGATTAATTAGTAGAGTACAATGCTCACTTACATAACACAACGCTTAGTACGCACACACAGCCTGTGAGGTTATCCAGAGGACAATGAGGATGAGTGTAAGCCTTCATCCAAAAGACCACCAAAAGAAGACTGAAGACCCCCTAGCAACAAGTGAAGCATGCACCATGAAGAATAGTGATGTAAAATTAAAGAATCAGAAATTGGAGGAGACTTAGGGGAAACATGAATGAATATGTATAAGTATACAGTATATAAGTTTAGTTTTAATTGCTCTATTTCATATGTAAGGGGGTTGAGAAGCCCTCTCCATACCCCGGTCAGTTTTGCTTATGCTTTAATCATATTTACTGGCAAGCTATATTCATATCTATATTCATACATATATATACATATATATATATATATATATATATGAATATATTCACTAAATTGTACTCTTTTACTAAATTGTATTCCTTCTATATCAAATTGCTATTCAATCCACTAAATTGTATTATTTTATTAAATTGGATTATTGTATTCAATTCACTAAATTGTATCTTTTTTTTCTTGTTATTACACTGCTGTTAACCCAATAGCCCTAGTTGTCCAAATTTCAAATTGATTTATGACACTGCCCTTGGGTGAGTTACAGCCACAGTGAGAGGGAGGAGGAGATGATCCCACCACCCATGGCTGCTGCTGGCTCCAGACATTTGCTGAGATAAAGCTGAGCCAGAGCTTCAGCATCTCCCCCAAAATCACAGAATCACAGAATGCCTTGGCTTGGAAGAGACCTTAAAGTTCATCTCATTCCACACCCTGCCATGGCAGGGACACCTTCCACTATCCCAGGCTGCTCCAAGCCCCATCCAGCCTGGCCTTGGACACTTCCAGGGATCCAGGGGCAGCCACAGCTTCTGTGGGCAAGCTCTGATCTCTGCCCAGGTGAGCAGGGACAGGAGCCGAGGGAACGGCTGGAGCTGGGCCAGGGCAGGGCTGGGCTGGAGATGAGCAAAAGCTTCTTCCCCCCCAGGGGGCTGGGGCAGTGCCCAGGCTCCCCAGGGAATGGGCACGGCCCCGAGGCTGCCGCAGCTCCAGGAGCCTTTGGCCAGCGCTGCCAGGGATGCACAGGCTGCGATTGTTGGGGTGTCTGTGCAGGGCCGGGGGCTGCACTCCATGATCCCAATGGGTCCCAGATGCCAGCTCAGCCCCTTGTGCAACTCTCACCCTTGGGCTCAGCCTTTGTGTCCCCTGGAGGCGCTGGCAGAGCTGATGGGGTGGGGCAGGAGCGGGGCAGCCCCAGCGTTCCCCTGGCAGTGCCAGCACAGCCGGGCCAGCAGCCCCAGCGTTCCCCTGGCAGTGACAGCACAGCCGGGCCAGCAGCCCCAGCGTTCCCCTGGCAGTGACAGCACAGCCGGGCCAGCAGCCCCAGCGTTCCCCTGGCAGTGACAGCACAGCCGGGCCAGCAGCCCCAGCGTTCCCCTGGCAGTGACAGCACAGCCGGGCCAGCAGCCCCAGCGTTCCCTCCCTGGAGACGCTCCAAGGGAAGCGGCCAGAGCCGCGTCCAGTCAGCGGAACTGAGCGGCCACTGAGCACCCCCGGCCTGGGCTGCTGTGGATTCCTCTGCACACAGCTCGGGGAAGGTGCCCTTGGCCACCCCCACAGTGCCACAGACAAGTGTCACACACAGTTACAGAGCTCTGCACACAGCTCACAGGGTGAGTTAATTTATTAAAAACAAACAAGCACAGCGCCGGGAAGGTCTTTGTGCACCGAGGCTTTGCTGCAGCCAAGGAAAGCTCCTGGCTCAGGGTCACCTTTCCTGCTCGGCCAGAGCCCCGAGTGCCCCAGCAGCAGCAGCAGCAGCAGCAGAGAATGGCAGCATTGCCACGGGCTGGCTCAGGAAGGGGAGATTTCCCCCTGGAGAGAGGCTCCTCTACCAGGTTTTGCATTCAGGCAGCTGCAGATCCCTCAGCTCTGGGTGCACAGCAGCTGGAAATGCAAGTGCAGGAGCTGTGTTCATGGCCAGCCCCAGCGGGTGACAGCAAGGCCAGGGCCCTGGCAGTGGGACATTTGCAGGGAGCGGCTGCAGCAAGCGCTGGGGGCTGGAAGTGTGTGCAGAAAACAGCCCGGGGGTCTCCGGCCCGAGGCCAAAGGAACAAAGTTTCAGTTCTGGCCTCCGCAGGGAGCACCAAAATGGTTCCTTTGCAGGGCGAGGTTCCACTGGCGGGTGTTGCAGGGCCCCCAGAGGAGAGCCCAGGGTGTCCAAAGTGCCTGGGCTGGAGCAGCTTTCTGTCCCGCTCCGGGGGCATTCCCGCGGCCTTGGGATCCCTGGGAAGGCGCAGGAGAGGCTGGAAGCCGTCGGTTTGTGGGTTTGGGGTTTGGATGGTTTTTTGTGGGGGGTGACGGCCGGTTGTGATTTTGGTGTTTTGCGGGGCTGGGGGAATGTTTTTTTGTGAGCTGTGCCCAGCGGTTTGCAGCCCCGCGGGTGCGGGGAGCGCTGGCGCAGGCCCGGCCCGGGCGGGGCGGCCCCGGGAGGGCTGTGGGAGCCGGGAGCGGCCGGGCGGGCCCGGAGCCGCCGCCTCGGGCCGGGAGCCCCCCGGGCAGAGCTCTGTGCTCGGGGCCGAGGCCCGGGCAGCGCTGGGCGGCCCGTGGGCCCCCGGCACAGGCGGGTCCGTGTGGCCGGGCCGGCGCCGTGTCCGCAGCGGGCTCCGAGGGGAGCGGCCCGGGCCGGCCGTGGCCGTGCGGAGCCTGGCGGGGCTCGGGGGGCCGGGCCGGGCCGGGCAGAGGCTGAGGGAGAGCGGAACAAGCGGTGGTACAGAGGCCCCGGGCTCGCCATGCCCCTCTGGCCACGCAGCCGGGCTCGGGGGCCGCCTGGCTCAGAGGCAGCCCCGGCTGCGGGGGTCCCCGGGGGTCTCTGGGGAGGGGGCGGCAATGGGGGCTGCCGGAGCTCTGTGCCCGGGGCTGGGCGCGGCTGCCGAGGGAGCGGAGCATGCAGGCTCCCCCCGTGCTGGGGCTTGCTCTGCCCGCCTCAGGGGCTGCATTGTCAGCCCAGAGCCATGTGGGGATGGCCCGGGACCAGCGGGGCTGGCAGGGAAAGCAGCAATGGGGGCAGCAGAAACGGGCAGTGCCAGAGCTGGGGGTGCTTCCGAAGCCTGCAGATGTTGGGAGCATGGACAAGGGGGCCCAGGGATACCCCAGGAGCCTGAACCAGGGAGCCCAGACAGTGCTGACCACGCAGGACTTCTGGGATGCCAAAGTGGTGAGGCCAGAGAAGAGGAACCTCCTGGCTTGCCAGGAGCCCCAGCAGACAGAGACGGGGAACAGCAATACGAACTTGACCCACAGCAATCCAGACAGGGGGGGCTTCCAGGACCCCACAGTGGAGGGACCAGAGAGGGTAAACACATGGATGGGTGTTTTTGGTGAATCTTGGCCATTTGTGTATTTTAGGGGACTGAATATTAGCGTTTTGGTGGTTTATATGGGCACCAGGTGCCCGGTGACTTCTAGGGAAGGACTTGGAGAGTAGGAAACCCCTAACCCAAAGTGCTCATCCATTGCATTTTCTGAAACCAGGATTTCTGATTCCTAAACTTCGGCTGGATGGAGAAGGAGGCTGTGAGGAAGAGGAAGATGTCCCAGGACACCCAGGCAGGTGAGGAGGAAGTCAGTGCCCCTTTCCCCCTCTCTCCTGCTCCATCTCCCAGCCCAGCCTGGCCCCCGGCTGCAGGACAACCCCGCTGCCGACGCCGTCCTGCCGGGGGCACACTGGGGGGATCTCCTTCCCCTTCCCTCTGGCACGGAGGCAAATCCCATCCTCTCCTTGTCCTTCCTCCCCCAGACAAGGAGCTGAGGATGGAGACCAGGGAGGACAAATCCCCACGGCAGAACCTCGTGGAAGAGGCTGTTCTGAGCAGCTCCACAGTGCAGGAATCCAGCGGTGAGGAAAATCCCCAGAGATCCCACAGGAGGAGGGGCTCCAAACCCAGCCCAGGGTGCTCTGAGGAGGAAAGACCCACCCTGTGCTGGGAAGGCGGCCGGAGATCCAGCCAGGGCTCTGAGCTGGTGGTCCATGAGCAGCTTCAGGATGGGGAGAAGCCCTACAAGTGCTTGGAGTGTGGGAAGAGCTTCAGCCACAGCAACAGCCTGATCCGCCACCAGATGATCCACACTGGGGAATGGCCCTATGAGTGTGGGGAATGTGGGAAGGGCTTCAGTTTCAACTCCCAACTTGTCATCCACCAGCGCATCCACACTGGGGAGAGGCCCTACGAGTGTCTCGAGTGTGGGAAGAGGTTTCAGAGCAGCTCCCATCTCCTCAGGCACCAGCGGATTCACACGAATGAGAGGCCCTTCCGCTGCCCCGACTGCAGGAAAGGCTTCAAGCGAAATTCCGCCCTCATCACCCACCGGCGCATCCACACTGGGGAGAGGCCCTACGGGTGTCCCCAGTGTGGGAAGAGCTTCTCAGACAGGTCTAACTTGGCCAGACACCAACGGAGGCACCACTAAGGGAAGCCCTGTGAGTGCCCCAAGTGCAGGAAGAGCTTTCTCCACAGCTCCAGCTTCATCCCACCTTGGAGGAACGACATTGGTAAGAGACCTGGTGATCCATGTTCCCTGGGATCCATGCTGGGAAGACACCTGTACCTTTTCCTGCCCATGGCAATGTCGTGATGTGGGATTAAAGAACATGAGCGTCTGTCCATGGCCCTGTCAGTATATTAAATCCCATCTCAGGTCATTGCCAGGGGCAGGAAAAGGACTCCCTCTCTCACCAGAGGAGAAGAGTGTCCTTTCTTGGCAGGAGGAAATACATGGCCAGGAAGAACCAGTCGGTGGCATTTTAGTTTTCCCTATAAATAATTTGTCTTATCCCTTCTGTTACCAGAATTATTTCTGATTGTGTTAATTCATCATCTCATTGCTGTTCTCAATAAATTGTTCTTATCCCAGCCTGGGATCTTTGCCTTTTGTGCTTTCCATGGGAGGTGGGAGGGAAGCGAGCAGCAGCACGGTTTCAGCAGGAGCAGGAAATTGGGGAATGCCATTCCTGAAGCCCAGCCCGTGGAAACCGAGCATCCCAGCTGGTGCCAGGCCTGGTTGCCATGGCAGCAGCCTTGGGAGCGGGTCCCTGGCTGGGGGCTGTGGGAACCTCTTCCCTCTGGTGCCCAGGGCCAGGAGTGGAGGGAGCGGCTGGAGCTGAGGCGGGCAGGTTTAGGCTGGATGTGAGGAAAAGGTTTTTCCCGCGAGGCTGCTGGGGCACTGAACAGGCTCCCCAGGGAAGGCTCCCAGCTCCAGGGCTGGCTGAGCTCCAGCAGCGTTTGGCCAGCGCTGCCAGGCCCAGGCTGGGATTGTTGGGGTGTCCTGTGCAGGGCCAGCAGTTGGACTGGAGGATCCCCATGGCTCCCTCCCAGCTCAGCCAATTCTGTGGCTCTGGGATCCCATGAGCCTGGGGATGGGACTGCAAATGGTTGCCATGGCAATGGACTCTGGCTCCAGGCCTGAGCTGGTGTCCATGGTAACCACCCCTGGCATGGGGTCTCCATGGAGCTGCCAAGGGACTGACCATAGCAACAGGGGCTGTGATGGTTGCCATGGAAACAGACAATGGCAACAGGTCCTGGTGATAGTTGCCATGGAAACAGACCATCGCTACATGGGGCTGGTGATGGTTGCCTACCAAGGATCAGATTTGTTACAGGCCCTCAGAAGGGCTCCATGGGGACATTCCAAGAGTCTCCAGGCTGTTCAGGAGCCAGAGTGTCACAGGCAGAGACAGGGGTTCCATGGAAACCTCCCAGGTGTTTCTGGGGATGCTGAAGAGCCGTGTGGTCAGACGCAGTCCCAGCAATTCCATGGTGACATCCCAGGGTTCCTTGGGCTGCAAAGGCACCGCTCTGTCACAGGCACTACCGGGGGCTCCACGGTGACATCCCAGGAGTCCCCAGGCTGCCAAAGAGCCGGGATGTCACAGACACTCCCAGGGCTTCCTGTCACGGGCAGAGTGGGAGCTTCAGGCAAAAGCTTTATTTCTTTATTGGAGAAACTCCTGCTGAGTCATGAGGTGGAGAAATGACACCCAACAGCCACCACGGATCCTCAAACCCCTCCAAGCTTCCTAGACTTTTAAATTCTTTCTAAGAGAGGAGACTGGGAGCAGCTGGATCCAGTCCCAGCCCCAGAGTTTGTCAAAGGCTTATGTGTAAAGACTGGACAGGTGGAATTGAACCGTAATGCAATTTTCCCCACAGGATTAACAATGGAATATCAGATATATTTATACAAATGCCACTGTGACTGATTCTCGCAAGATTAGACAGATTTATTTACACCACAGAGTAAATAAAGAAAAAGAGTTATTTACTCCACAGTATAGGAGCTATAACAATCATTAGACTACAGTGCTCTAGGGAGCAATTTTGAGGTGAACAGGGCTTTGCTGGAGTTGTTTGAGCCCATTCCAGGCACAGCCTCCTGCTCCAGCAGGAACTGCCTTTCCTGTGCCATGGCCAGGGCAGATCCTGCTGCAGGAAAAGCCCCAGGCCAGCCCCAACCCAGGGAAGGGCTCGGGCACAAGTGCAGAGTGCCGTGCTGGGAGCTGTGCCAGGGACAGCCTGAGGCACCAAAGGCACCTTGGCAGCAGCAGCTGCTTCCAGGCCATGGCCAGAAGGCTCCCTTGGCACCCCGGCCTGGTGGCCAGCACTGCAGAGCTGCTGCTTCAGGGCTCATTTCTGGCTGGGCTCTGAAAAGCCACTGCTGCTCCAAGAGCCTGACTGGGAAGCAATTGGCCCCAGCACCTTGGGGACAAGATAATAATGAAACAACTCTTCATGGCAGCAGAGACAAGGCAGGGGCAGAGGAAAGGGGAGAGCCAGGCCCAGGGGACATGGCTGCAATGGTGATGGATGTGAGGTCAGTGCCACTGCAGCAGCCTGGCTGGCCCTCAGCAGACATTCTGGCCAGGAGGGTTGTGAGGGCACCCAGCACATCAGAGAACCCACACAACAGCAATTCCATCCTTGGGGAGAGGAGGGGCTTTCACTGTGTCAGGTTGCACAGAGCTCCTGCTCTGGGAGCATTTCTGGGATGAGGCATCCATTTCTCTGGAAAAACAGCCGCAGTTTTGTGCCACTCTGATTGTAAAATATTTCCTTCTTCTAACAAATCTAAATCCATTCTTCTTCAGCTTAATTAGATTGATCCCTGAAAATGCAAGATTTGGTAGAAAATAACTTTGACCAGTGTTTCCATTTTCACAGACCATGGAGAGTGACCAAAAATCTCCCAGGATGAGATTTGGAGGCCTCATCACATAAGCAGTAGGTAGAGGTTGAGGGCCCTGGGCTGTGCAGCTGCAAGGTCCTGCCAGAGGCAACTTGTGCAGCCCTTTGGCCATGGCTGCTGGCCCTGGGCCTGAGGCCAGCAGGGGACAAGTGACCCTGGCAGCCCTGGGGCCTCATTGCCTCCTTGTCCCTGCTCAGCAGCCTGGCAGGGGCCGCCCCATGGTGCTGCCCTTGGCATTGCACATCCCCACATGCCAGTGGCCCGGGAAGAGCCCTGAGCAATGAGGGAGGGACAGCATCTGCCTTGCCAGGGGCTGGGGCTCAGCCCTTGGCCCTTGCCATTCCTGAAACACATCCAGCTTTGCTCAGCACCACAGACACCTTTCCCTTGCTTGTCCCCAGCTGCCATCAGGGCCTCCAGTCTTCTGCTCTGCCTGGAACCTGGGGACGCTTTCTCACTCGTGTCTCTCATTTCAACTACAAGAAACTTCAATGTTTCCAACTGACTTGGAGCTCTTGAGGAGTTTCTGGAGCACACTCTGAGGGACTGAGTGTGATGCCAAGAGCCCCAAAGGCCCGAGAGGGTGATGAAAGTGCTGGTGCTGTGTCTGTGCTGCTGAGCTGGGCCGGGCTCCTGGCCCAGAGGCAGCTCCTGGCAAGGGCAGCGCTGCAGAGAGACAGCTCTGGCCAGGAGCAGCTCCTGAGCACAGCCCAGCAGGGCTGGGGCCCTGCCAGGGCAGCTCAGGGACACAGAGAGCAGGCCCAGACACAGCTGCCAGGGGCTCAGCACTGGCAGGGGCTGTGGGATGTGCCAGAGGGGGCTGTGTCCCAGCAGCACCTCTGTGGCTGTGTCCTGGAGCCCCAGAGCAGCTGTGATGTCAGAAAGGGGCTGTGTGACAGCTCCGAGTGGGTTGTGTGAGGTCACAGATGGGGCTGTGACATCACAGAGTTTGTTGTGTGAGGTCACTGAGCAGCTACGGTATCATAGAGGAGATCTGTGACATCACAGTGCAGGTTGTGACATTGTAGTGTGGCTGCATGACATCACAGTGTGGCCTGGGTGATATCACTTAGTGGATTGTGACATCACAGAGAGGATTGTGACACCAGAGGTTAGATAGAGAATATCACAGAGAGGGTTGTGACATCACTGAGCAGACTGTGACACCACATGGTTGTGATATGAAATCCTAAAGAGGGCAGTGACATCATAGAAAAGCCATGTGACATCTCAGGACAGGTTGTATGACATCACAGTGCTGACTGTGACATCACAGAGTGAGCTGTGACATCAAATGTGGCTGTGTGATATCACAGGAGGCTATGTGACATCACAAGGTGGTTTTGTGGCATATAGGAAGAGATGTGACATCACAGAAAGGTGGTGTGACTTCCCAGAGCAGGTTGTGTGACACCACTGAGTGGGCTGTGACATCCCTGGTGGCTGTGTGACATCTCGAGGTCACTGGGGAGGTCACTCTGCCCCAACCTCCATCACAGTTCCCCCCAGAGAAGTCCAACGGTGCCCTTGCAGCAGCCTGTCTGCACAGAAACACTTCCAGGGCTCTCTGCATTTCCCTTCCCTCACTCTTGCCTCACTCATACACCTCCCAACAACCCACTTGGTGCTTTCAGCTGCAAGGAGTTCAAAGCTTGTCTGTCCTTCAGCAGCTGCTCTAATTCTGCCTTCAGCCACCTCTGGGGTTGTGTTTATTGTAGAACTCCCTGTGTGTCTGAAACATTCCTTGTGTGGCTCTGCCTTGGGGAAGGGGAACCTCCTTGGTGGCACCTTGGGCTTGGCACACACTTGAGGAGGGTGTCTGTTTTCCATGGGGAAACTCAGCAGTTTTAGATTGCTAAAATCAAAGAAGGAAAACCCCTCTTTGCCTGAGTGCAGCCAGTTCTGTGAGCAAAGCAGGTCCCAGGAGAGTGAGGAGAGACAGGATGGGGCTGGGGAATGTGGAGCAAGGTTGTCCCCACTGGGTCAGACCTCAAGGCACAGCTTCTCTGACCTGGCCAGACCTCCTTAGGAGAGACCCTGGATCAATATCCATCACTGAGTGCTGCAATCACCTCTGCTCTAAAGAGATCATTAATAAAATACACCTTTTAAAATAGGAATACGTATTTCTTAGAAGCTCTTTGAAGTATTTCTCCATAAGTATTGTAGGAAACTTTCCTGAGAACTGCACCAGACCAGAGGGAAATCAAGGCACAGCCATGGTTTGTTAGGATTTGCTTGATCCTAATGAGCCCCGTGGTGCATTTGGAGCTGAGCCCTTGAACCTCAGGGCCTGAGAGGAGATTGCACAAACCTTTCCAAGAGTCAAGGTCAGAGGAAAAACCCAAAGTGTCTCCAAGCATTAATGGGTGCCACTGAGGTCCATCCCCAACACAGGCTCCTCATGGACTCCTTGGAGGAGAGAACTGGAGACCAGGATTGCACAAAAACCTCCCAGAGACTCAGTGTGAAAAGGAAAATCCAAAGTAGCTGAAAAAGCCCTGAGTATCTCAAAGTATTGATGAGCCCCACTGAGTGTCAATGCAAAGCTCCCAAGGGACTCGTTAAAGCAGATAATTGGGGCCATGATTGCACAAACTTCTCAGAGACTCAGGGTGGGAAGGAAAAAGGAAAGTGCCTTAAGAACCTGAAGTGCCTTAAAGTATTAATGAGCCCCACTGAGTGTTGTTACTGACAAAGCCTCTCAAGGGACTAATTACAGCAGATAATTGGAGGCCAGGATTGCACAAAGCTCTCAGAGACTCCAAGGCAAAAGCCAAAGTCCTTTGAAAAAGCTGCAGTCCCTGGGAGCATGAAGGAGCCCCCCAGGGCCATTCCTGAGCAAGGCTCCCCAGGGACTCCTTCCAGCAGATCCCTGAGGCCACTGGCATGTGGGCTAGGGGGGATGCTGAGGGCAGGCCAAGGGGGTGACAGTGGCCAGCCTTGCTGGGGCTGTGCCAGGAGGCCCCAGGGCCTCAGGACAAGGTGTCTCCTCACAGCCCTTGCTGGCACAGCATTGGCTGCTGTGGCCCAGGGCACCAAGCCTTGGCTTCTCTTTGTCCCCAGCTGTCATCAGTGCCTCCAGTTCTCTGCTCTGCCTGGGGCCTGGGGACACTTTCTCAGTCACATCCCTCAGTGGGACCCATTAAAAGGAAAAGAAACTTTGGAGTTGGATTCTGACTTGGAGTTCTTGAGAGGTTTCTTCCCCTCCCTGTCAGGGACTGATGTTCAGGGCCTCAGCACAAAGCCCCAAGAGGCTCATTAAAGTCCTGCTGCTGTGTCTGTGCTGCTGAGCTGGGCTGGGCTCCTGGCACAGAGGCAGCTCCTGGAAACCAAGAAGAGCTTCAAAAGCACATTTCTCTTGCTGAGCAGCTCTTCTGCCAGCCCAGCAGGGCTGGGGCACTGCCTGCAGCCACCCTGGGCACAGCCCAGAGGCACAGAGAGCTTCAATCAGTCAGGGCTGGGAAGGGGCTGAGAAGTGCCTGGGGCAGAATCCCTGCCAGCCCTTGGCACAGGAAGCCTCTGGCTGCAGGACAATGCAGCTGCAGCTCCTGGAGGCATCTCCTAAAGCTGGAACATGCCAGTGCCTACAGACTCTGTGAGTACAGCTCTGAGTATTTCTGGTGGAGGGGAGGTGAATGCTCCTGAAGCTCTGACATGCTGAGGGTTCCTGATCAGTCATGGAATATTTGAAAGATAAGGATTTTGATAAAAATGAGGACATTTTCTAAGACTTTGTATTCAGTTTCCTACTATTGCAGAATGGCAGGGAGGGGGGATTAAGATTAAAGGTATTATGAATTTTGTCAATGCCTGAGATAGCTGAACTGTTACTTTTAGTGATCAGTAGGTTTACATGAGATTCCTAATGTGCTTTCAGCCACTCTGCCCATGGACTGCACCATGTAAATTATACAAGGAGCACAGCAAGTCAGGGGCTGCATAAAAGGGAAGTTTTTGCTTTTTTAATCTAGTGCTTTGGGTTGCCTGGATGGGAAATTGCACATTGATATTCAGCTTTCATTTCATTTCTCTATTCAACCTCTGATGACAGGTTGCGATAAAGTAAAAAAAGTAAATTCTCAAATCTTAACCAGGCACTGACAGAAATCAGCACAGGGTCCCTCACAGGCAGCATCAGTGTCCTTTTCCAGCCTCCTCAGGGTTGCTCTGCCATTGCCATCAGAGCCTGCAGAGCCAGAGCTGCCCCTGGGCAGTGCCCTGAGCTGGGAGGGCTCTGCAGGGCAGAGCTGAGCCCCCAGGGCTGGGCTGGGCTGGGGCTGGGCTGGCAGGGTCCAGCCCTGGGCACAGGGCAGCAGCTGCTGGCAGGGACAGCTCCAGGCAGCAGAGCCCTGGGCAGGCAGTGGGGGGAAAGTGCCACCAAGCTGTGCTGGGATTTTAGTTTAAAGTTTAAAGTTTAAAGTCTTTTCCCAAATTAACTATTCCATGATTACTCTTTTACAGATCCCCATGCCAAGACACAGCAAATGTCTGATTGGAAATGCCTGAGGGTGATTGTCCTGCACTGGTGCTGCCTGGCAGGGGCTGGGCAGGGCTGGGGAAGGAAAGGCTTTTCCTCAGGGCCTGGCTCTCTCTCCTTGCCTTGCCCAGGTGCTCATGGCATTGCTGACAGCTCTCTGGGAATGGCAGCTCCAGCTGCAGGGCAGGCCCAGCCCTTGGGCTCCTCCTGTGCAGGCTGGGCACAGCAATGGGATGTCCCAGCTCCCTCTGCCCCAGGAGCTCTGGGCAGGGCAGGCTGGGAGGCTGGGAATGACCTGACTCTCCTCCAGCAGTGCCATGGACAGGACCCTTGGTGTGTCCTTGGGGTGCCACCCAAGCTGTCAGCTGTCTCCAGGGGACACTGGGGACAGGAGTGTCCTTGGCCAGGAGTGGGGCTGAGACTCTGAGAAAGGCTGAACCAGTTTGCTGTGCTGTGGGTCCCTCTTCTCTCAGCTGTGTCAGGCAGATTTCCAGGGAAACACAGTGCCTGCCCTCGATCTCAGGAAGGGCAACTGGGGACAGATGGAGTGACAGAGCAGCTCCCCTGACCCTTCACTGAGTTACAGCCAATGCTCCTGCATTGCACATTTCTCTCTGATCTCCCTGGGCACAGCAGGAAACCCTCTCAAACTGCCTTTGGCCATCACCATTCCTTACCCCTGGGACAGGAGATGCTGCCAGGCTCCTCTGCCTCAGGAGCAGTTTGGAATGATGCAGTCCAACCCCAGGACTGGCCCCTGACCCTGTTCCCATGACCCCACTGCTGCAGAGCAGAGCTCACTCCTCACTGTCCATGGGCAGAGCCCCTGCTCATCACAGCAACGGGGCCAGATCCCAGCAGAGCTCCAGGCACGGGGCTGAAGGAAGGGCTCTGAGAAAAGGAAAATTGGGTGGCACAGAGCAGCAGGGGCAGGGCTGGGAGAAAGGGCTTCTATAGCTCAGTAAAGTCTCCCATGACTTGTCACTTTCTCCTCTTTCAACAGGATTCCATGGCCAGAGTGAAGAAATGTCCAACAGCAGCTCCATCAGCCACTTCCTCCTGCTGGCATTGGCAGACACGCGGCAGCTGCAGCTCCTGCACTTCTGCCTCTTCCTGGGCATCTCCCTGGCTGCCCTCCTGGGCAACGGCCTCATCATCAGCGCCGTAGCCTGCAGCCACCACCTGCACAGCCCCATGTTCTTCTTCCTGCTCAACCTGGCCCTCACTGACCTGGGCTGCATCTGCACCACTGTGCCCAAAGCCATGCACAATTCCCTCTGGGACACCAGACACATCTCCTACACAGGATGTGCTGCACAAGTATTTTTTTTGGTTTTCTGTGCTGCAACAGAGTATTTCCTCCTGACCATCATGTGCTACGATCGCTACGTGTCCATCTGCAAACTCCTGCACTACGGGACCCTCCTGGGCAGCAGAGCTTGTGCCCACATGGCAGCAGCTGCCTGGGCCAGTGCCTTTCTCTATTCACTGCTGCACACAGCCAATACATTTTCCCTGCCCCTGTGCCATGGCAATGCCCTGGGCCAGTTCTTCTGTGAAGTGCCACACATCCTCAAGCTCTCCTGCTCTCACTCAAACCTCAGGAAACTGGGGCTTCTCATAGTTTGTGCTTTTCTGTTATTTGGCTGTTTTGTGTTCATTGTTTTCTCCTATGTGCAGATCTTCAGGGCCGTGCTGAGGATCCCCTCTGAGCAGGGACGGCACAAAGCCTTTTCCACCTGCCTCCCTCACCTGGCTGTGGTCTCCCTGTTCCTCAGCACTGCCATATTTGCCTACCTTAAGCCCCCCTCCATCTCCTCCCCTTCTCTGGATGTGTCACTGTCAGTTCTGTACTCAGTGGTGCCTCCAGTCCTGAACCCCCTCATCTACAGCCTGAGGAACCAGGAGCTCAGGGATTCCCTAAGGAAAATGATGACTAGATACTTTTCAGAAACAAAAAAGTGTTTGTTTTTTGCTTCATAGTTTTCAGATTGGAACTCATGACTGGCTCATTCCCAGTCTTTGGTGGTGGCAATGTATTCTTGCCATAATGTTGTGCTCAATTAAATGGTTTTATTCATCCCTCATCTAATTCGCTGTCTGCCTCAAGTTTTATCCAGAAGTTCTGTAAACCAGGATTTGTACTATTGCTTTATTTGAACAAAATAAACTGCCTTGCACTGCCTTGTTTATCAGGGATCCCAACTCAGACCTGCAGTTAGAGGGGAGAAAGGGAAAAGTCCCACACCAGCAGCACTGCCAGGGAGCAGCAGCACTTGGTCCTTTCAGAGCTGCTCTTCCCAGCTCCACACTCCCCTTCTCAGCCCTTCTGTGGGTGCCAGGCCAGAGTGCTCTGGCAGCTTGGTCACTGTCCTGCTGCGTGTCCGTGCTGTGCCCACAGGCAGGGACAGGCCATGGGCACTGACGGGACACAGCTGGGTTCCAGCAGCAGTTCCAGCAGCAAAGGACATCTCCTGAGGGCAGGGCAGGAAGGCTTTGCTCTCCTCCAGAGCTGCTGTCAGGAATGTGCTCCAGGAATGGGTTGGCAAAGCAAACCTCAGTGTACAGCAGTGTCCTGGCGCAGCAAGAGCTCCTGGGATGGACCTGAGGGAGCAGCTGAACAGGGCCTGGGCTCTGTCTGTGTTCCAGGGACAACGTGGGAAGGTGTCCCAGGGCAATTGTGCCCCAGCAGCCCTGCAACCACCACTGCCAGCACTGGCCTCTGCCCTCACCTGCAGGAGGTTGTCCCTGCATGGAGGGACACCAAGGGACCAGGCCAGCAGTCCATGTTTGCTCTGTACTCAGGAGACTTCAGCAGTGCATGGTGTGTGTGTGGGGAGATGAACCCCAGTGAGCACCAACACCATCAGCAGCACCCGGGCTGGCACAATTCCAGTGGCACAAACAGTGCCTTGAGGCCACTTCACTCAGGAGGAATGTCCTCTGGGAAACCACCTGAATTCTTTGCTGGGCTGTGCTGAGGACTGCATGGAGAGAAACATCCAAGGCAGGGAGGCTGCAGGGAAAATGCTCAGCACAGCCATGGATGGCACAGAGAGACATTGGAGTGCTGGGTCTGTGGGGAGAAATCCCAGCTGCCTTCTCCTTCTGAACCACCCTGGGGACCTGGACACAGCTGTGCTGTGTTCTGGGCACTGACCTGGAACTGAGGGATGTGAAAAAGGCCTTTGGTGTCAGGGATGTGGAGAAGGCTGGGTAGTGTCTCTGTGTGACCTCTCTCAAACCCCTTGGAAAGGCCAGAGCCATCCCAGAGGGTCCTGGGCACTTGGGAAAGGCAGACCTGGAAGCAGTCTGCAGACAGGGCAGGGAGGGGGACTGGGAGTGTTACAGACTGGTCAGGCACAGCAGGGAATGTGGCAAATCCTCCTGCAGCCATTGCAGGCCCTGGCAGAACAAGGCGGGGACTGCAGAACCCCTGTGGGAGGGAAAAGAAGGGGATGTCGTGTGCCCAGACTTGAGCAGGGCCTGTGACAGGATCTGCTGCGGTCTCCTCAGAGCCTGAGTAGAGAGAACTGGGCTGAAGGGGTGGAACCTGGGGTGGGTGGGAATTTGGCTGAACAGTGAGGGTCAAATGCCACCCGTGGTACAGAGTCCCCTTGGCAGCCACTCCCCGGTGACATTGCTCACTGACCAGCCCTTGACTGCTGTGGCACATTCATCTGTTCCCTGTATCATGGGACAAAATGCACTTCCAAGTCCTTTGTGGGCAATGCCAAAGTGCTAGGAGCTGTTGAGCAGCCTCACCTGGTTAATGCTGCCTGCTGGAGAAAAGCTGAGCAAAACAACACTGGTGGGTTACATGTGTGCAGCCATTGGGGCCCAGCAAGCTTCTCTGTCCCTCTCTCTCTGTGATGTTCAAACTTAAGGGGAAGGGAACACCCAAGTTTTGCAGGTGCTTGTGGATGAAAGAAATGAAAAATCTGAGAGAGTCCATGAAGGTCTGCTGAGGTCTTCATTTCTTCATGTGGGAACAGGAATGACACAGCACCAATAGGATGATCAGATTGTTTGTTTATTCTCCAAACTTGGTTACATTTATACTGTATACAAAGCTATTCATGCATGCATCTCCTCTATAATTAGTTGCATGCTAGCTACACGTGCTGTTCACACGCCCTTATAAGCATTCTTATTGGATAATTACATTTGCATATATTGGACCACAACTTGCTCAACTTCCCTATCTCTCATCCTGTTTGGCTCTTACTTTGAGTTATTTTACTGATCACAACTGTTCCTTCCTTGTCTGATAACCTTGCCCTCATTCTTAACTGTTTCCCTTTATGGCCAAATTTGTTCTGATGCAGCCCAGACTCCTACATCTCCCTCTCTTTTCTCTGAAATTCGAGTAACTAAATTGTGCAATGTTTGTTGAAGGCATTATAACAAACAAGGAAGAATCAGCATAAAACTTAAAAATACAATCAGTAACATTATTACTCCCTTAACTGGGGTCTGCCACCAATCCCCTAGGCCCAAACTAGCAAGCCAGTCTGAAAAGGGGTCATGTTCTTCTGTGATATGTTTCATAATTTCATGCAATTGTGCCAGTTGTTTATGAATACTTTGGGAGTGGCCAGATAAGTTAAAACAGCACATACCTTCAAAATCTTCACACCCTTGTCCATGTGCTAATAACAAAAAATCTATAGGTGTGTGATTTTGCAAGGTGACATGCCTGATACTATCAACATCAGTTAGCAACTCACTCAGCATTTTCAAAATCAAACTAAGCTGTTTTTCTCCCCAACAGGCAAGATGAGCTATGTTTTTCACATTTATGGCAGCCATTCCCCCAGTAAAAGGAAAGATGTTGCAATGACAGCCACCAGTGATGGCAATTGCACATTATCATTACAAGTCTCATCAACATTCTGAACAGATTGACATGATCTTTGATGATGACTTTGACTGGCATTCAATAAATCTCTCATGTGATGGGCAAATAATGTTAGTCAACCAAGATAGCATGGTCCACCAACAGGTCATCTTGGAAGAGCAGGCCATGCTCGATTCCACAAATCAAAAATACTCCCAGTGGGAGTTCCCACCCTCCTGAAGTATTTACTGTCAGACCCCTGTTTTTAATCTGTTCTATGAAGATTGCCCTGTAACATTTTAATAATCTTCAAATTATGTTTTTTCCCCTTGCTTCTGTAACCAGCTAAACCAGGGATCTCCAAACCAAACTACTCCTGTACCATTAACTGGTGTCCACGGTGGGGTCATGCTGTCACAGCTAGGCAGAACAGCAACATTAACATCCAAGGTTGGGAAAACACTGGCTAACAAATCCAATTCTTGAAATGCGATAGGATACGATCAGTTCAAATTTTCAATTACTGTTTTCTGCCAGGGTGCATTAGGCATAGACAGGCAAGTGTACTGTCCTTTTGGACTTAGACAGTCACTATTTGTGCCACTAGTTAAATTTACTGTCTTAGGGTCCCACCAACCAGAAAAGTCTGTTTCATTCTCCTGAAGGGGAATGCCAATTAAGCAAGTTCAAAAAGGGTCACTGGCCTGCTGTAAACTGAGACCAAAATCCTGAATACCAGATGCATTAGCCAGGTTACCCAAACATTCGTTTGTGATTTGTCAAGAAACGCCCCCTCTCCATACATTGACAAACCCCCAAAAATCAACATTAACATGGCCATGGCCATGCATGTCACCATTGTCTTTCTGCCTTGTCCCATTCGCTACTACGAACTTGCCAACTTTGGGGAACTCCAACTCCCTGTCCACACTTGGTGTTCACTACCTTATTGCCTTGTCTAATACGTAATAATGCTAAGCATTTAAGAAGCTCAAAGCTAATATCTGCTAATACTCTCTGCCCAAAATCTTCAATCAGTTCCAATGCATTCAAAATCTGTTGCTGTTCACACAGTACTCTGCACCCCTTGGAACATTCAATCCAGGCAACTGATCAAATGGTGTACCAACAAAATCAATCAACCACTGTGCTCTAGACTAGGAAATAACCCGTGTGATACATGGTTGACACTTATACACCTCCTCTATTTCACGCGCCCGAGTGACTCTCCAACTCTTGTTTACACCAGAAGCAATACATCAATAGCCAGGGTCAACAGTCCAGCCCATGTTCTCCACAAACACGTTCAAGAGCCTCTAATTGTCTCTTGTCAACTGATTTCATGTGAAGAGCCACATGAGATCTTGCAAAACACAGCAAGATCTGGCAAAAAACGGTGTCCTTCTTGTCAGGGTGACAATAAGGTGAGCCCCATTGTTTAGGGGTGAAATCAGTAGCCCAGCTGAGGTGCAGGGATACCAATGCACCCAGCATAGGAAAAAATCAGGAGGAGCTGGAGCCATGGTGCAACAGCAAAGCTATGATGTAGTTGCCATCACGGAAACATGGTGGGATGACTCACATAACTGGAGCACTGCACTGAATGTCTACAAGCTCTTCAGAAGAGTCAGGAAAGGGAGAAGAGGTGGAGGGGTGGCCCTTTATGTTAGGGAGGCTTTTGACACCACAGGTATTGAAACTAGTGACAACGAATTTGAATGTCTATGGGTAAGAATTAAGAAGAAGGCCCACACGGCTGACATTATCCTACTGGGAGTCTGTTATCGTCCACCCAACCAGGAAGAAGAGGTGGACAATTCATTCTGCAAGTAGCTGGAGAATGTCTCAGGATCACCAGCCCTTGTTCTTATAGGCAACTTCAACCTGCCAGACATCTGCTGGGAACTTAATACAGCAGAAAAGAGGCAGTCCAGGAACATTTTAGAGTGCATGGAGGACAATTTTCTGTTGCAGCTGGTGGGTGAGCCCAATAGAGGAGGAGCTACGTTAGATTTGTTGTTTGCAAATAGAGATGGGCTGGTGGGCAATGTGGTGGTTGGAGGCCGCTTGGGGCACAGTGATCATGAAATTATAGAATTCTCAATACTTAGTGAAATCGGAAGGAACAAAAATAAGACTTTTACATTGAACTTCTGGAAAACAGACATTGGCCTATTTAGGAAACTTATTCAGAGGGTTCCTTGGGAAGTAGCCCTTAAAAACAAAGGTGCCCAGGAAAGGTGGATTATTGGAAAACCACTCAGACAATTTGTTGGAGTCAGAGGCACAGAGATTTTGCCCTTATCTCTGATACCTGGCTCTGACATCCAAGAAAACACTGAATTTCATATAACATCCTGAAAACAATTGTTAAATAGAAAAGCTAGAGGTGTAAATGTGTAAATTAGAAAGTTTTCTTATGTCACTGGGTGAAAAAGATAAAAGTTTGGAGTTTAAACTAGTTTAGAGAACAGAAGACAAGACGGAGGATTTAGGGTGTTGTCTCTTGTCCTCCTTTCTTCTTCATGTTCTTCCTCTAGGGGTTTTTGGGTAGTAGTAGGTGATTGGATAGAGAATGCTGCAGTGCAGCACACAGGTGTTGGGTAATTGAGTCACTAAGAAAAATAATTTACTTGGCATTTATTAACTGGGTAAATGGACATATAAAAAACCTCGAAGAAGATCTTTGTTAGTCATTTTGCACCTTTCTATCTTAGTGCTCATAGCTGCTTGTGGCTCCTTGTACCCTGTATACATGTAATGGAGATAAAAGAAGAATAAACAACCAAACAAGAGAAAACTGCCTCTCTCTCGTCAGTCTCAGTCCAAGAGGGGAAACGAACCCAACCACGAATGTCCTATCAAGACAGAGTGGCACCAAAATGTTTGGTACCTTGAATGTGAATGCCCCTTTTGAAAAAACAAAAAAAAAGAGAAGAGAGTGGAAATCTGGGAAAACTCCATGGAAAGGAGAAAAATAAGATCTTGGTAATCCTGGTGCTGGTGAGAGCAGATAAGCCAGAGCCAGACGTCTGTGAGCTGTGGAACAGATCACGGATAGAGGAGCTGAGAGAAAAGCTGACTGTAAGGTCAGGTAAGTTGTCAAAAGGGAGCAAAAATATGGGAAACATGTCCAAACCTGAGAGGGAGGTTTTGGCTATCTTGGAAACTGTGGTCAAGGAGCACCCAATCTCTGTACCCACAGATGAGCTTAAAAGCCTTCTATCCTGGATACAGGCAGAATTCCCTAACATGGATCCACAGAAAATTTTTACCCCAAGCCTGTGGGATAAGATAAACATGAGAATATATAGAAAGGCCACTCTTAGAGACCAGGCAGCAACTAAACCTCTGTTGGCTTCTAGAGTGATTTATGAAGTCATTTTCACTAAACGGAACTCTGAAACACAGGCAAGGGATGCTACAGACCAGCACAGGAAGGGAGACCCTGATGGATATGCTGGAAAAGGCTGAGTCTCTGCCTCTGTAATTCCATGGGGATTGGGACACCTTTATCTCACAAGACATCACCCAAAGTGTTGGAAATCCTTTCAAAGGATGGAATTATGGCAGTAAAAGCCACACAAGACACGGTATCTCCTACAAACAGGGCAGAAGCAAGAGACGGGAGAGGAATGGACAATACGGGCTCAGAAAAAGAACAGACGGGCTTGTCTCAGTCAGCTGCAGAATTCTCAAAATTCTTGCAGGCTGCAGAATCTGTGCAAACCTCCCTGAATTTTATCTTAGCAAAGGGAGTGTCTAAACTTGTTGAAAGCCTAGAGGAACAACTATACAGAGACTTGGGAGCGATTCTAAAACCCGTGGATTCGGGACATATCAATACAAAGTTCAGCATCCCTGGGCTGCTTTCCACAAAGCAGCTGAAAGGAAGAAATCAAGCAACAAGAGGAAAAATATAATAATAATAATAATAAAAAATTTAATTAGGCAATGCAAAAATCAAAAGCATTGTAAATTGCATTGCTGGCTAATCTGCAAATTATTGCGGTCACAATTGAGCTTCAGAGAGAAGCCCCTATTGAATAAAATGCTTTCAAAAGTAAATCAAAAAGTTTACAAATATTGCATAATAGAATAAATATAGATATTGCATTTCTAATGATATCTGTTGGTTTTGCTTTTTATAAATAACATGAAAAATTATGATAGTCATTCATCCCAAGAAATTTAAAAGATTTTTGCTTTGCTTCAGTATTCTCAATAAATGAATGTTTTGAAAATGTCTTCTCTATACATCTACTTCTAATGTAGCATTTTATAATATAAAGTTGTATATAAAATATCATGTATATACATATATATATAAGGTGATCACCAGGCATTACTACTGTAATTACTGTCAATTTCCGAAAAATGCATTTTTTAAAAATTGAATTGAAAAAATACATAGTTAACCTGCACAGGTTTCTCTCATTCTTTAACCTTTTCCTTCATTTGAACAAGTATATTATAGATTTAATTCAACACAGTTTTCAGTAATCTCAAAGTTAAGCTGAAAGACATCCAAATAATAGCTAGTTGATTAAATTATAATTGTTAGGAATTTTGTTTAAAGAAAGAAAGCTAAGGGCTTCCCTCCAGTTTAAAGCTGAGATCCAGGCCAGGCCTTAACTTTACCTGGATGGAGAATTTACCAATAAACCCAGAAGTTTTCTGCATCAAAACAATATTCAGGTCAGTTTGACTTGGCAATCAGTGAATTAATATAACAGCTGGATCCTTACAGTGAGCTTGAAGAATTGTTATCTGGACATAATTGTCCAATCCGTCACTCATTTATCAGCTGTTGCAGGCTCTGGGATGATAGTACATAAAGTACATTGAATAATCTATACTATACATTATTTGGATCATTATAATATCACATTATATCAATTGTGAATCTACTTAACAAGCTCTGGATTGCTGTAAAAGTGTTCTTTACTCCATGTATACATGTACATCTGTTTTACTAGGATGGTTTTTCATGTTCATAACATAAAAAAAAAATACCTTATTTTCTCCTCTCTGTGACAGCCCCAGTGTTCCACTCTCTGTGACAGCACAGCAGTGACAGCCCCAATGTTCCCCTGTCTGTGACATCACAGAATTGACAGCCCAAATTTCCTCCTCTCTGTGACACCACAGCCATGACAGCCCCAGTGTACCCCACTCTGTGACACCACAACCCTGACGGTCCCATAGTTCTTTTCTCTGTGACACCACAATGGTGACAGCCCTAATTTCCTCCTCTCTGTGACACCTCTCGTGGTTTTAAAGCATTAGTTAAAAAATCACTGGAAAACTTATTCATTTCTTGCTGTGAGGTGTGGATTATGAGAAGGGCAAAAGAAGCTTAAAACTTAAAGAAATTATTAAGTTTATTAACCAAACTACAAGGATAAGAAACCAGAAGAAAACTTCCAGAAACCCTTTTTCCCCACCACGCTGCCATTCCTGTCCTTAATTGACATTTAGAGAAAAAAAAAAAGCTGGTGGTAAAACAGTCCTAACTTTGCTGTAGTCTTTTCACCAGTCTTTGTTGAGAAAAAGAAGTTCTCTTTTGTCAATCTATGGAGTTTTTCACCAGAAAACCATTTTTTCGTCCTTTGCTTCCTATTGCTCTGATGCCAGTGGCCCAGAAAACTCTGCCATCAGTCCTTTCCCCCCATTTCACACCACTCTGAGCTGTGTTCTTGGGCCATGATTCAAGGGGTGTCATTTGAAGGATGAGATCTTCAAAGGCAAAAGCTCTCTTCATTTGTCTCTGTGATCATCTCTGGAAACAGAAATTTTTGCTTTGACTCTTAAGAGCCACAAATCTTCAACAACTCTCGCTTCTCCTTTTCTCTTCCAGCATCTCCTAGGATTACAATGATTTCACCATTTACTCAGCTTTATCAATTAATTACTTTTGCTCAGATCTACACTTTGAAATACTCCATTCCCCCCAAAATACTGTTTCAGGAAAGAAAGGAGTTTTTTCAGAACATTATTGTCCCTCTTCATGGCTCGAACAAAAGAAAACTTCCGCTTTTTCAGGCATCTCCTTCTTCTCTTCCCATCTGAGGGTTAATTCCTTCCCTCATTGCCTTTGAGAGTTGATGCTGTTTCTTTCCATGTTGATCCCTCTCTCTTCCCCTCTCTCTGGACAAAGGATTAATCTGCAAGTCTCATCTGCCTAGTGAAAGGGTTAAACTCTTGCCCAGGCCTTGATCTCTGCCGAGGCAGCAGCTGGAGCTGTTTGCCATGGAAGAATTTTGGTAGCTGCTCTGGAGGAGTGTGGCCACTGTCTCAGCACGCCGCAGCTCAAGAGCTTTCCCTCCCCTTCCTCGGCAGTCTCTGCTGAAGGCCAGCAGCATCAGAAACTGCAGCTGACCCAGGAACCAGCCTGGCCCGGCAGCCCCGCTGCACAAGGCTCAGCGAGCCCTACCAGAGCTTCAGCTCCTCTGGGAAGGGGCTCCTGTCACTTCACAGTCTCCATCCACCACCAGGAACCGCAGAACTCCGGCCAGCCCCGCTCCCCCCGCGGCCTTGTCTGGCCTGGGTGGGGGGGAGGCAGAACCGGAGCCCTGTTACCTCTTCAAAAGCCAGAAACCAAAGAGAAAGAGAAATTCCCAAGCTTAAGATTTAAAGGGTGGTGTTCACAGGTTGATGTCAGATTTCAATGGTCAAAACTACCGTCAGTTCTTCGAAATGGCCAGATATTGGCCAGGAGAAACAACTCCCATCAGCCTCCAGCAACCTTAACTTCCTTTGCTGTTTGTCTTTTTATCTTAAATGTCAATCTATCACACACCACAGCAGTGACAGCCCCAGTGTTCCACTCTCTGTGACACCACAGCAGTGACAGCCTCCATTTTCTCCTCTCAGTGACACACGCTATGAGCAAAGCAGGGAGCACAGTGCCTGTGGAAAAGCAAGCTGCATATCTTTCTCAGTTTCACCTGAGAAAGTGGCCTGGGAAATCAAAAGGAGGAATTAAAACAATCCTCAGAGACAGAAGACAGCCTTGCAGGTGCTGTTTGTCAGTTTCTTGTTTTCTTGCAAGAGAAGGTCGTGGGGTGGTGTATCCCACTGACCAGTGGCAGTGTTGTGTTTGTTCGCTAACCAATAAGAGTTTTACCTTTCTGTACTTTCACATATCGGTCTATAAAAGAAGATCTCAGGTAATTAAACTTGCATTCATTTTCAACTCATAAGAGAGCCCATGTTGTGCTTCTCGTCGTTCCCAATAGCATGACAGGAACCCCCAAAAAATGCATCAAAAATGGGGAACTCCTCCTTGAATCCAAGGGATTTTGGGGAATTTTTTTCCCAAAAGCAGCAGGTTTTTCGGGGTGGGGGGGGAGGAGAGACCCCCTCTAAATTCCTTGAGATGTCCCCAAGGCACCGTCTGCGGAGGCAGTGGAGGGTGAATAGAAGGGAATTTTATGGAAATTAAGGGAATTTCAGGGGATTTGGCAAATTTTAGGGAATTTTTCGATTTTTGTGGGGGTCTGGGGGGGTCTTGATTTTGTGAGGTCTTGCGTTCCAGGGCCAGGCTGCAGGATCATGTCCAGGGAAGCCACAGTTACCAGGAACAGGCATGGGACACCAACGAGATGGGATTCTGCTCAGGAAAACATTTATTCAGCTCAGGAACAAACTCAGATCCAGAGACAGCCCCAAACAGAGGCAGGGCGATGGGGTTTGAGAACCAGGGTGGAGTTCAAGGTCAGGAACCACTGGGAACACAGCAAGGGAGAAACCCCAGGGGCCCAAACCCAATCAGAATTCCTTGGGCTGCCTCCCCACGAGGGGTCCAGAGTGGAGTTTCTTCCTGGGCTCACAGGACCCAACCTCCGAGGCAGAGGGATGGAATTCCCTCTTGTCCATGCCACTCACTTCAACAACGTTCATTTGAAACTCAATCCTTGCCTCCCTGGGCAGGGGCACCTCACACAAAACCTCACTCAGTAATGGGCTCCCCCTTCATTCATCATCCCCAAACTTTGGCTGTCTCATTCCAGACCCCACCCCACCTCCCCAATCCAAACCCCAACCCATCCCATCCCTGCTGGACATCAAAATGCCTTCCCAAGCCCAATTTCCCACATTTCACACCTCCCAAACTCCATCCCACCCATCCTGCCCCACCCAATGCCCATCTCACCCCTCCTGATCTGCATCCCACTTCACCCAATCCCCTTCCAACCCCATTCCACCTGATGCCTTCAGAAGGCTGACCTAGAACAGAGGCTGCACAGAGTTAAGAATAAAGTTTATTAGAAGAATTTAAATACACCATGGGCAGTAAAAGAGCCAGGCCAGGTCTACACTCAAGATAGACCAAAAATGGTCACAAAAATGGACAAATGATCACAAGGTCTCACATTTTTATAAGCTGAGGTCAATCTGCATATTGGGGTTCATTGTCCAATGACAGCTTCAGATGATGAAGTCCCATCCTTCTTGTTTTCTCTCTTCAGCCCACCTTTGTTCATGCTTTTGGGCTGAAACTTCTAACGACTGTCCTTGGTATCAAGCTAGAAAAGGAATTGTTTTGTCTACCTACTCTGTGAAGAGAGCTCACTAACAATTAATATGAAGTTCAAAGCTACAAACATAGGCAGCGCAGAATATGAAAAATAGGAAAGCTAAAACTTAAGACATCACACCCTGAGGGGCTGTGGAATTGAATAATTTTGGAGAGGTACTGAGTTGGATTCAGTGACATTGAGTGGTTTTGAGGTGAAAGATCAAACCCTTTTGTCTCTTTGAGTGCCAAGAAATGGAGACAACTCCACCAAATAACCCCACAACCCCCAAATATTCCCAAGTACCTCCCAGATTCCCTTGAAGCACCAGTAAAATGTGAGGTTTTAGATGCCTTTGATGAATTTCTTGATTTTTACCACTATTTCTCTTTTAAATAGATGAAGATGAATCAAAAGATAATTGAAACCAAAATAAAATGACCACCAGCCCAGTGTGTTGCCAACACAGATCACTGGGAACGTGGGTCATCAGGTCCTGCCCAACGTGGGTCCTCTGATGGGGGATGGAGCTGGGGCAGCACACGAAGCTCTTCTTGCAATTGGGGCACTCACAGGGCTTCCCTTACCGGTGCCTCTGTTGGTGTCTGGTCAAGTTAGAGCTCTGGCTGAAGCTCTTCCCACACTGGGGACACTCGTAGGGCCTCTCCCCAGTGTGGATGCGCTGGTGGGTGATGAGGTTGGAGTTGTGCTTGAAGCCCTTCCTGCACTCGGGGCAGCGGAAGGGTCTCTCATCCATGTGCATCCGCTGGTGCTGGAGGAGATTGGAGCTGCTCTGAAACCTCTTCCCACACTCGGGACACTCGTAGGGCCTCTCCCCGGTGTGGATGTGCCGGTGCCTAACAAGGTGGGAGTTTCGCTTGAAGCCCTCCCCACAGTCAGGGCAGCGGAAGGGCCTCTCATCTCTGTGAATCCGCTGGTGCCTGAGGAGAGTGGAGCTGGTCTGAAAACTCTTCCCACACTCGAGACACTCGTAGGGCCTCTCCCCAGTGTGGATGCGCTGGTGAATGATGAGTTTGGAGTTGCAGCTGAAGCCCTTCCCACATTGCCCACACTCGTAGGCCCATTCCCCAGTGTGGATCATCTGGTGGCTGATCAGGCTGTTGCTCTGGCTGAAGCTCTTCCCACACTCCAAGCACTTGTAGGGCTTCTCCCCATCCTGAAGCTGCTCATGGACCACCAGCTCAGAGCCCTGGCTGGATCTCCGGCCGCCTTCCCAGCACAGGGTGGGTCTTTCCTCCTCAGAGCACCCTGGGATGGGTTTGGAGCCCCTCCTCCTGTGGGATCTCGGAAGCTTTTCCTCCCCATTAGATTCCTGCACTGTGGAGCTGCTCAAAACGGCCTCTTCCATGAGCTTCTCCTGTGGGGATTTGTCCTCCCTGGTCTCCATCCTCAGCTCCTTGTCTGGGGGAGGAAGGACAAGGAGAGGATGGGATTTGCCTCCGTGCCAGAGGAAAGGGGAAGGAGATCCCCCCAGTGCATCCCCGGCAGGACGGCGTCGGCAGCGGGGTTGTCCTGCAGCCGGGGGCCAGGCTGGGCTGGGAGATGGAGCAGGAGAGAGGGGGAAAGGGGCACTGACTTCCTCCTCACCTGCCTGGGTGTCCTGGGGCATCTTCCTCTTCCTCACAGCAGCCTCCTTCTCCATCTGGCCAAGGTTTGGGAATGGGAAATCCTGGTTTGGGGAAAAATACAATGCACAAGAACGTTGGGTTAGATTCCTTCTGCCCATCTCTAGAAGTCACCGGACATCTGGAGTCCATAAACAACCTCCCAGTCAGCCCTGAAAATGCCTCCAAGGAGTTCCCCATCTCTGGTCTTTCCTCTTTGGTGTTCAGGGGTTCCCCCCTGTCCCACCTGCTGGGCTTCACTCTTGTACTTGGGGTCCCCCATCCACTCGGTCCCTGCCCTCCTCAGGCTGCTGGGTTTCCCAGGGATCTGAAAATTTTCCCCATATTCACCTCAACACTTAGAGATGGGGAGGGCGGGGGTGGGGTTCCAGTGTCGCTTCTCCTTTTATTCTCTGCTTTAGGGTGCAGGGGGTCCAAGGACTCCCTGCTGCCGCTCTCCAGGCTGTTGAGGGTTCCATGAATCGTGGCGCTCCCCCTCTCTGGGCTCCCCACTTTGGGGTCCTGTGGGTCACAGAGCTCTGCTCCTCCAGGCTGCCTCTGCCAGCAGCTGCCACTGGGAACCCCCAATGTTGCCCCAATGGGCATTTTCCGCTCAGCTTTGGAACTATTAATTCTCCAAACATCCCCCCAAAAAAACTCAACCCAGGGTCCTCCCTAGATATCTGGGCCAAGCTCCCCCTCCCCAGTCACCTCTAGGATGGGGGTGTGAATTCAGGGAGTGCTCAACCTCATGGTTCCTTCTCCTTTCCCTGATCCTCCTTTGTCCCTCCTCTTCCTCTTACTCCTCTTCCATCCCTCCTCCTCCTTCTCCGTAACACCAGCTCCATCTGCTACTTCCATCCCTTCTCTCTCTCCTTCATCTCTCCGCTTCCATCCCTCCTCCTCCTCCCCCAGGAGCAGTGACACCCTCGGTGCCCCGTTCCCAAACCCCTCACAGCCCACGGCAGGAGCGGGGATGGAGCCGGGACAGGTCGGGATGGGCAGCGCGGGGCTCTCCGCTGCTCCCACCCGCTGGGGACGGGGGGAACCCAGCCCGGGGAAAAGGAGAGGGAAACTGGGAAAATTGGGGGCTGCAGATCCAACCTGGGGCTGGCTGGGGACCCTGGCTGGGGACTGCCAGCCCTTGGGGCTCCTCTGGGGAGATGTGGGAGGGGGAACAGAGAGGGCTGGGGGATCCCAGGAGTGGCAGCACTGGCAGGGACTGGTTTGGACTGGGGTAACTGGAACCTTACTGGGGTAACTGGGAATGACTGGGAATGAGCACAAGCATGCTGCGGGCACATGGGATATACTGGGAGTGTCTGTGACCATCCTGGGAACAGCTGGAACGACACTGGGGGCAACTGGGAGTGAGTGGGACCATGCTGAGATGGACTGGGACTATTCCAGGGACAACTGGGATCATACCAGGAGGAACTGGGAAGAATTGCAACTATTCTGGGATCATACTCAACTGGGATCATACTGGGATCCCAGTGGGAGCAGCTGGGTCCCTGCTGGCTGAGACTGGGATCCCACTGAGGGTGACTGGAATCATACTGGGATTGACTGGGAGTGGCTGGGAACAACTGGGATCATGCTGAGAGCAACTGGGAGGAGCTGGGAATGACTGGGAGCGTGCTGGGGCTGACTGGGATATACTGGGAGAGACAGGGAGTCCCAGGGATCACACTGGAGGCTACTGGGGTCACACTGGCACTGCCAGGGAGCAACTGGGGGCCACTGGCCTCATACTGGGAGTGACTGGGATCAGACTGGGAGTGACTGGGATCAGACTGGGAGTGACTGGGATCAGACTGGGAGTGACTGGGATCAGACTGGGTGTTACTGGGATTAGATTGTGACTGGGATGAGACTGGGAGTGTGAAGGAAACTGGAAAACTGGGGAAGAAATGGAAAAAAGCCCAGGATAAATTCAAGGAAAATGGAAGGGAAAATTCAGGGAAAACCCAAAAATATCAGGGTGAAATCCAAAAAAATCAGGGAAAAATCAGGAAAAAATTGGGAAAAATTTGGGAAAAACAGAAGAAAATCTGACAAAAAAATTGGGGAAAACCAGGAAAAGTTTGGGGGAAAAAAAAGAGCAAACTTATGGAAAAAAATGTGAAAAAATTGGGGAAAAATCAGGAAAAGAAAGTGGAAAAAATCTGGGAAAAATCAGGAAAAGTCAGAAAAAATGGGGAAAAAATCAGAAAAAATAGGAAAAGAAGGAAAAATCATGAAAAACCAGGGAAAATTGGAAAGAATATTTGGGAAATCAGGAAAAAAACTGGGAAAGAACTTGGAAAAATTGGGGAAAATCCAGAAAAGAAAGAGGAATAAATCTGAAAATTAATAGGAAAAAAACCAGGAAAAATCAGGTAAAAACTAAGGAAATTTGAGAAGAAATTGGGAAAAAGCCAGAAAAAATTTGGGAAAGGAAGAGAGAAGAATCAGGAAAAAATGGGAAATACATGAAAAAAATTGTGCAAAATTGTGAGAAATCAGGGAAAATATCAGGAAAAGAAAACCAAAAAGACCCTGGGAAAAATCAGGAAAAATTGGGAAAATATTGGAAAAATGAAGGAAAAACCAGAAATATTTGAGAAAAAATTGCAAAAAAATCTGGAAAATAATTTGAAAAAATCAGAGAAAAAATGTGGAAAAAAAAAGAGAATCAGCGAAAAATCAGGGAAACAAACAGGAAAAGGATAAAAAAATCTGGGAAAATCAGAAAAAAAAAATAATGAAAAAAATCAGGAAAGAATTGGGGAAAACCGGAAAGATTAGGGAAAGGAAAAGGGAAAAATCAGGGAAAAAAATGGGATTAAAACAGGAAAAAGCACAAAAATCAAGAAAAAGTTTAAGGAAAAAATGGGAAAAAAATGAAAAAAAAAATCAGAAAAATAAAAAAATAATGAAAAAAATAATAAAAAAAATTATAAAAAAAATCTGGAAAAAGCTGGAAAAAATGGGGAAAATCTGGAAAAATATTAAGCAAATATTGGGTAAAATCAAGAAAAGAGAGGGAAGAAACCTGGAAAAAATCAGGAAAAATCAGTAAAAAAATTAGGAAATACAGGGAAAAATCAGGAAAAGAAAGAGGAAGAAGACTGGGAAAAAAATGGGAAAAATCAAGGGAAAAAAAAAAAAAGAGTACAAGAAAGTGGGGAAAAAAACTTTGTAAAATTGGGAAAAAAATTGGGAAAAAACTAGGAAATATCAAGGAAACAAACAGGAAAAAATCAGGAAAAATTAGGAAAAAAGGGAAATATTTGGACAAATCAGAGGGAAAAATCAGGAAAAAAAATTGGAAAATATGTGAAAAAAATTGTGAAAAAAATTGTGAAAAAAATTGTGACAAATGAGGAAAAATAAGAAAAAGGGAATAAAACCTGGAAAAAAATAAGAGAAAAAAATAAGAAAAAAAAATGAAAAAAATTGGGGGAAAATCAGGGAAAAAAATGGGAAAAACAAGGGGAAAAAATTGGGAAAAAATGGGAAAAAACAGAAAAATTATGGAAAAATTAGAGAAAAAGTTGGGGAAAAGACAAAAAATTTTGAGAAGAGGGAAAAATCAAGAAAAACAAAAAAATCAGGAAAAAAATGGTGAAAAAACTGGGAAAAATTAATGGAAAAATAAGGGAAAAATAAGAAAAAAAAAAGAAAAAAAAAAAAAAAAAGGAGAGAAAAAGATTGGGGAAAATCAGGAAAAATCCAGGATGAAATCCCCCTATCCCATTTTTCCATGAAATTTTGGGAATTGCCTACCTGGGAGGTTGTAGAAGAATTTCCAGACCTGGGAATCCGGGGAGTGGGGAAAGGTGGAATTGCGGATGAGCTGGTCCAGATTTTTGGGAAGGTTGATGGCCTGGTCCTATTCCAGCTTCCAGAATGTTCAGATGAATCCCACGCCTCCTTCTGGCTGGAAATCATGCAGAAATCACGGAAAAATCATGGAAAAATCACGAGAAAGCTGTGATTCAAATTCATGGAGTTTTGCCCCCAAAGCACCCTTTTTTCCCGCAAAAATATTAATTTTTTTGAATAATTAAATGGAAAAGATTAGGGGGAAATAGGGAAAATTAGGATGGAAATGGAGGAAAAATGGGGGAAATTGGAGCCAACATGGGAAAATAATAGGGAAAAAATGGGATAAAATTAGGGAAAAATGGGATAGAAATGAAGGAAAAATTGGGAAAAATGGGAGAAAGGAATGGAAGAAGATGGGGATAAAATGATGGAAAAATGAGATAAAACCAGGATAAAAATGGGGAAAAAAAATGAGGGAAACTGGGAGAAAAATTAAGGGAAAATGGGAATAAAAATGGTAAAAATGAAGTGAAAGTGGGAGAAAAATGGAAGAAAATGGGGAAAACAGGAGAGAACATGGGGAAAAAACTGGGGGAAAATGAAGCAAAAAGAGGGTAAAATGGAGAAATGGGGAAAAAATAGATTAAAAATGGAAAAAAAAAAGGGAAAAATTAGGACAACATGGAGAAAAAATGGAGTAAAAATGCAGGAAAAAATAGAAAAAAAATCAGAAAAAATAAGAAAAAAATGAGGAAAAATGAGTTAAAAAGGGGGGAAATGGAGGAAAAAAGAAGAAAAATGGGTGAAAACTAGGGAAAAATAAAAAAATAGGATAATAGTGGGGAAAAAATATATGAAAAGGGGATAAATGAGGAAAAATGGGAAAAAATTGGATAGAAACGGGATAAAACGAGAAAAATTTGGGATAAATGGGATAAAAATGTGGGAAAATGGGGATAACATTTGGGAAAAATGGAGACAAGTTGTACCCTAATGGGGAATGACTGGGAGAGACTGGGCTCTTCCTGCTGCCGAGGAAACTGAAACCACACGGGGGGAGCAACTGGGCAATGCTGGGAGCAGCCACTGCCGGCACCGGGAGCCCCGAACCCCTTTCCCGGCCATGCCGGACCCGCATCCCCCCGGCCCCTTTGCCGGGGCTCTGCCGCCACCGCCACCGGGACCCCCCAAAAACACCTCCCGGGGACCCCCGGGGTGCCCCCGAGGGGCATCTGCGGCTCGGCTCTGGAGCCCTGCCATCCCCAAACACCCCCCCAAAAACCCCAAAGCCAGGGAGCCCCGGGGTATTTGGGGCGAGCTCCCCCTCCCCGGGCACCTGCGGGATGGGGGGCGATGGTCCCGAAGGAGCTGCAGATGCAGAGAGCGGGGAGCGCAGGTGGAGCCTCCTCTGCCTGCTCCAGCTCTTCCTCCTCCTGCTCCTCCTCTGTCCCTCCTCTGTCCCTGTGCGTGGTTCGGAGCCCTCGGGTGAGCGGGGCCGGGCCGGGACACGATGGGAAAGGGCTGGGTCCCCCCCAAACCGAGCTGGGGGCAGCGGAGGTTTGGGGGAACAATGGGAACGAGGCGGGACAGGGGAACAGGGGGAGGTGGGAGCACTGAGGGTCCCCCAGTTCACCCCAGGAGCCCCAAGCCCCGTCCCAGCCCCCCCAGTTCCCCCCGCAGCCCCGGCTGAGGGGGGCTCAGCCCAGGAGCCGCCGTCGTTCGGGGCTCCCCCGAGTGCAGGAACGGGAGAGTTCCCGGCTCGGGGAGGCCCCAGCACAGGAGGGGATCTTGTCCCTCTTCCAGGGCCTTTCAGGGTCTTCAGGCCCCTCTCAAGAGGAGTTTTTCTCTTTTTCAGGTATTTTTGGGGGGGGGGTCCCACCACTACAGGGGTGTTTTTTCCTCCCCATTTTAGGGTGTTTGTGCAGCCGCAGCCCCACAAGCCCCTTTTGAGGGGGGATCATGACGGCTTTAAGTGACATTTTTAGGGGTGTCCCCACCCCAAGCCCCTGTAGGGGATGTTTTGTCCCCCCAGGGTGGATTTTGGGGGTACTCTCTACCATGGCCGCTTTAAGGGCCCCCAGTGTTGTCGGGTCCCACTGTAACTCCTCTTAAAAGGGCAACACCGCTCCCGTTGGTTCCGGCAGTGGAGCCCGGGAGGGGTTGGGGGTCCCGGGAGGGGTTTGGGGGTACCTGGGTGATGCCGATGAAGGCGATGGGGTCCCCATGCTGGGTGCAAACCTTTGTGAGGGGTTCCTGGGGATTTTCAGAAGTTCTGGGTGTTTTTGGGGCCACGGTGGTTTTTGGGGGATTCCTGAGGGGGGTTTACAGGGGTCCCGATGGGGGAATTTGGGCGATCCCAGGGATGAAATTGGGGGTCCCAAGGCTGTTTTGGGGAACCTGCTGGTGATGGAGATGGGGAGCACATGCCAGGTATGAACCTTCTCAATGTCTGTATGGGGTTTTGTTGTCTTGGGGGGTTTTTGGAGCATCCAGGGCTGTGTTTGGGATCAGGGGAAGTTGGGGTGTCCCAGGGGCTTTGGGGGTTCTCGGCAGGTTTGGGGGTACCTGGGCAATGCGGGTGGCAGTGCTGGGGACCCCGTGCTGGGTTTGAACCTTCTCACTGCGCACGGGCAGCGTCAGCATGTTCAGGGAGATCCTGGGGGGCCCGGGGGGTCACCCCAAATCCCAGGGACCCCAAATGCTGAGGGACCCCCCAAACTGCCCTCACCGCTGGATCTGCTGCAGGCAGGGAGGCACCAGCACTCGGCCCCCACCCTCCACCATCACAGGGGGGCTGTGGAAGAAATCTGGGGGTGCACAGACAGGTCAGGTGGGACCCCCAAAGTCCTGGGGGAGGGGACACGAGGGGACTTCCAGGAATTCCCATTGTGAGGGGATGAGGTGGAACCCAGAAAGAGTTTGGGGGGCCTGGGTGGGTCATGGGGGACCCCCAGGAGTCTTGTGGGGGCTGGGGATAGCAAAAAACAGGGTGACCCGCAGGATGGGTTTGGGGGGGAACTGGATTGGAGCTCCCATGGCAGTGGGATGGGGAGATCTGCCCATGGAATTCCGTGGGAATGGCATGGCAGTGAGATCCATCTACAGAATTCCCATGGGAATGGGACAGCAGTGGGATCCATCCTTGGACATCCCCTGGGAATGGGATGTCTGAGATCCATCCATGGAATTTCCATGGATTTCCCAGCCATGAATTTGCCCTCCCAAATCCCACATTCCCATTCCCATATTCCCATGGCAATTCTGCCCTCCCCACCTTTACACTCCAGCGCCTCCCGCCCATATCTGACATATTTCCGGAGACATTCCCTGCAGCTGTGAGCCAGGGAATTTGTTAATCCCTCAGCCTGGATCTCAGGGATCCCCATGGCGGTGCCACAGTTGCCATCGCAGCCCCACAGATCCCCCAGCCCCGGCTCCCCCCGCTCAGCCCCGCTCTGGCTGTGCCACTGCTGCAGCATCTGCAGCTCCCCGCTGGCCCCGTGCCGGTGCCGCTCCTTGTGCCGGCCCTGGCTATCCCAATATCCCAGCCCTGGCTATCCCAATATCCCAGCCCTGGCTATCCCAATATCCCAGCTCTGGCTATCCCAATATCCCAGCCCTGGCTATCCCAAGATCCCAGCTCTGGCTATCCCAAGATCCCAGCTCTGGCTATCCCAATATCCCAGCTCTGGCTATCCCAATATCCCAGCCCTGGCTATCCCAATATCCCAGCCCTGGCTATCCCAAGATCCCGGCTCGGCTCCGCCCGGCCCCGCTCGCTGCGGCGGCGCTGGAAGGGGATCCCAGCCAGGGACCCCATGGACATGGACTGCGGGAAGCCCGGGCCGGGCTCCGACAGCGCCGCATGCAGGGAACGCAGGGAGAGGAGAACTGGGGGGACATTTGGAGATTTGGGATCGGGGGGGTCACAGCTGAAGGAAAGGGGGAACGGGGAGAGCCGGGAAGGGCATTTCGGGATGCCAGGAGTGACAAGAGGGGAGGCTAGGGCTGGCTAGATGTGGCATGGCTGGAGTTCAGGGCGTTCCTGTACCCAGGAAAGGGAGCTCCAAGGGTCCCCGCTGTCCCCATTGCCAGGACAGGGCAGGGAAAGCTGGGATGGCTGGGAATAGGGGTCCCGAGTGTCCTGAGTGCTGAGGAAAGGAGGGGCTGGCTGCTGGGAGAGGCAGGAATAGGGGTCCGGGGGGTAAATGGGTGAAGGAGAAGGGGGCTCTGGGGGCTGCGAGAGGCGGGATGGCCGGGAAAGGGGTGCAGGCGTTCCTGGTGCCGGATAAGGGGGTGCAGGGTGGGACCCACGGCCGGGAATGGGGGTTCGGTGGGATGGCGGCGGCCAGGAATGGGGGTTTAGGGGCCCCTCGGCGCTCCGGAATGGGCGATCAAAGAGTCCCGGTGCCGGGGGTCCCCCTCACCTCTCGCCGCCCCCCGGGAGCGCCCCCGGCCCCAGCGCTGGAGCCATCGCGCTGCTCCGCTGCGGCCCCGCCCACAGCCTCGGCCTCGCCCCCAGAGCCGCCTCCGGCCCCGCCATTGGCGCCGCTCTTTGCTGCCCGCCAGTGGCAGCCCGAGGCTGCAGTGACGTCACCGGTCGCCGGGCAGATCCCGGCGGCGCAGGGCGGCCAAGGCGGAAGCGAAAGTGCCCGAGGGAGCGCGGGGGGAGGGGACGGGGCAATTCCAGGGAATTCCCCTGGATCCCCTCCCGGGATCCCCCGGGACCCTCCTCGGCCGCGCACTGCGGGACCCCCGGGACAAACTGGGCTGAACTCCCGGGCCCTGCGCTCAAACTCTGCCTGGAACCCGCCGGCTTCGGCCCAAAGCGGGGGAAGCCCCGGCATCCGCGGATCCTATTTTTCCTGCGGCTGCGGCTCCCCAGCCCCGGTGGAGCAGGGGAGGATCCCCGGGAAAGGGGGTGCAGGGCGCTGTTGGTGCAGGAGAAGGGGCTGCAGGGGGTCCCGGAGCTGGGGAAGGAGATGTGGGGGGCTCCCAGGGCCCAGGAATGGGGATCCAAGGGGGTCCCAGGGGGGCTCCCCAAAGCCCCTCCCAGGGCACAGCAGGAGCTGGGTCAGGAGCTCTGGCAGAGACAAAAGGGGGTGAGCCCGGCATGGGGGGGACATGGGGGAGTCACAGGCGCTCCCGGGGGGGGACACGATCCCAGGGGACCCCTCCTCACCTTCTCCCACGTACCCCAACAGAGCCTCTAAATGGATGAGCAGAGCTCGGTGACTGCAGTATGAAACTTGTTCAGTGGCACAGGAGGATTTAGAATTGAGGACAGGGGAAGGGTTTAACCCAGCCTCCTGTTTGAACAGCCTGGAGAGGGGGCTGGGGAGAAACCCATGCCTGCATTGAACTGAGAGAGATCCAGACCCGGGCTGGGAGAGATTTGAGACACACCCACCTTTGGACTTTGCTGTCCACAACACCCTGTCACATAAAGGTAAAACCTTACAAAAGAAAGAACTTGGAAAATCATGGTTTAGGACTTGTTACGTGGGCTTAGTGTAGCTAGCAGCTGGCCTGATAAGTTCTCATGCAAAAACATCTTGAGAATGAAAAGTTTGTTAACATAACAAACTATTCTTGGGCAGAAAAACAAGTGCACCTGTAGTAACAAGGGATCTGTCCCATGGGAATCAGTAGAAAAAGTATGAAAACATTGTTAGAGAGAAAAGTTTGGATTGACGTGTACACTCACCATTACCAACCAGTGAACTGAGTTCCCAACCAACTGGAATTAAGCACGGTGCCTTCTGATAACCATGTAAATATAAGCTGTGTGCAATAAAGCTTTGGCTATGGTGGAAGAAGAAACAGGTGTCATTGTCCATCTCTACTGCGACACACCCAAGCAGGACATCGGGTCCTGCTGAAGCAGTGGAAAGAAGCAGCTCTGGTGGCCAAGTGGCACGGCCCATTCCAAGTGTCCCTGAGCACAGAAACAGCCCCAGCACAGCTGAACACGGGGGGACCCCTCAGCCTCTGCTCAAGGGCTCTGCAGCCCCGCAGATTTGGATTTCCCGGCTGCAGCAGGAGGATGGGAGCCGCCCCTGAGCCTGCACTGAAGGCAAGGCAGCAGCAGCCAGGGCTCCCCAGCGGGGGAAGCCCCTGGGCCTGCCCACAGATCCTCTGCTGAAATCCTCGGCCTGGGCACCCTCCTTTGGCATCTCCAGCCCCTGCGGGACAATCCTGGCTGGCACTGCTGGAGCTTCAGGGCTTTCTGTGCCTGCCCTCGCCACAGCTGCTGGGGAAGGCACCGGGAGAATTCCACTCTGGCTCTCAATTACACTCACACTCTGGGCTGGCTGGGATTAGAGTATTGGAAAATATACCAAGTGTAAAATTATTCTTTATTTGATTTCTCCAGTCAGGCTTGGTTTGCATTTGCCTTGGGGAAAGGAATTTTAAAGGGTTTTTTTACGGGATGTTCCACCACTCAGCAGAGATGAGCTTAACATCTCAACAGACTGGGAACAGCCCAAAAGATTCCCACAAAGACAACGACCATCAACAAAACATCAACACCCAACAGCAAACATCAACCAACATCTACCCCAGACACTGCCCTGGCACAGCTGGAGACACCTGGTCTGGAAAAGGCTGAGCAGGAAATCCAGGAGTGCAGACCTAATTCACATCAGAGGCACAGAAATCCGGGTGCAACAGGAAACCAAACACTAAGAACTCTACAACTTGGAAACAATGAACACTAAACCAATGGATTTCTATGGGTTCAGACTGTATAAAGTTTAGGAAATATCTAGTAAAACTCACATGTCATGGAATGATTTTCTCTGCACATGCAGACTATGTGTGGTTGAAATGATTCTGTTCAGAATCAAGTCATGCATTATTTTTCTAAAGACATTGCTGGAGAGCTTTTGCTTTTCACAGTTTCAGTGAAAGGATTACACCATTAGAAGAATTTTTTGCAATAATTCTACTTTTATATTGTCAGTTCTGTTTGGGCCAGGGGTGTGAGAATCAGTTTTTAGTCAGAGGAGAAGAAAAAAAACACTTGATTTCTTTCTAATTTTTGTTTTTATGTTTGTGCGTGGCTCTTAGTGATGACAAAACTATGGTATGGATTTTTCCATGTTCACCTTTAAGCTGCATTTTGAAAACCAGAAGACCTTGAAATGTGGCCCTTTAAAATGGAAACAGTTAATAGAAAATTGTCTTAAAAAAGAAAAAAAAGTAAATTGGGGGGTTGGGGGGTGGGGTTGGGGCTCCATGTGAGTCATCCCATGGCTGCCCTGGAAGAGAAGCTTTATTCCAGGCAGCCAGGACAGGAGCTTTAGAAATGCAAATTAACACCTCTGGGGCAAAGCCTGGACAATGTACCAGGGTGTTCCTGCCTGGGGGAGGAATTGGGCTGAATTCCTCTGCCCCTCACCCCAAGCTCTGCCTGGGGGCACAGGCAGAATTTGCACAGCTAAAGGCAGAGCCCATAGTGAGGATATCTGACTGCAGCAGAAATTGGTTAAGCTGAAAAGGAAAACTGCAAATGGACAATGTTGTGAAAATTTCACTATAAAAAATGGGGGAGAATCATCCCACTCCCCACCTCAACTTGTGCTCTCACTTTCTATGTTATATAAGGTGAATTAGAGCACTGGGGGTTTTTTTGCTACCCCAAGTTAAGGGAAATCAGTTGGGAATCCAAGTATGTGCTGATTTAATTAGAGAAAAGCCAAAAATCGATGCAGACCTGGCTGGAGGGAGCACCCAAAAATGGGGAAAAGATGAATGGCCACCAGAACAAATCCTGCAACACCATGGACCAGGCCATGGGAACCCTAACAAATTCATATCAGGAGCCAGAGAACTAATTTATCATTTCCATGGTATAATTAGATTACATGATGTCCTCAAAATAATCCCCAACCAGACAGCTCCAGTTCCTGACTTTCTTCCCAACCAATCCACTCAGATGAGGAACACAACATTTCACCATGGGATAGAGTCACATTATCTTTTAGCAGAAAAAGGAGGCAGAGTTTGTGGAAAATTAAATGACTCAAACTTCTGTTGGCAAATAGACCGCAGAGGAAAAGTGGAGAAACAGATAACAAAGGATAGAAGAAAAGAGCTCATGTACTGGTCCAAACATGGAAAGGATGGGCATGGGCAACATTTCTGTGGTTCCCTGGCAGACCATGGGTTAAACAAATGCAGTTTCTCCTCTCATGTGCTACAGCATCTTTTCACCATGCACACACCTTGCTGAGTGCAGCTCATGCAGCAGCTGAGCAAGGGGATGCAGGGGGCAGCCAGGCCTCCTGAGCCACAAACGGCTACAAAAGGACAGAGAATGAGGGCACTGAGAGCAATCCCAAAATCAAAGAACACCCAGCAAGAAAAAACAGAGCCAATGAGTGAATCTGCTTGCAGATAGGGCCAGGGACTTGCACATAAGGAAGCAATGGGAAAAAGCATCAGTTTCAGAAAATGTTACCAATTGGCAAGGACCGCTGCTCTGACAAAGTCCCGCTAAATTCCTGAACTTCCAGAAGAACAAAGACTTAACAGAGCCATCAATATCGGATATTATACAAAAGTGGGGGGTACATATTAACCGGGACATGCAGGAGGCAGATGGGGAAGTCTGAACCTTCCAAGCACCTCGGCCAGTGGGGAAAGGGACAGGGACACGCGGCCGGGAAAATCAGGACAAAAACGAGGCCGCGTCCTCCAGCAGCTGGAGAGAGCGCACGGCAAATGCCCCACGGCCTCTCCCTTTGGGCAGCAATAAAGTCACTCTCACACCGCTCCTCGGGCTCCTTTGGCCACACAAACCTCTGGCGCCGGGAATTTGCCCGCCCAGCCCCGGGCACAGCGCAGCCACCTCCGGGCTACCGACACGAACCGGGACGAGCCAGCGCTGCTCCGGCACCGGCTCCTGCCGAGGCCCCAGCGGGAAGGAGACCGCGGGCAGCCGCTCCCGCAGCGCCCTCACGCCAGGGCCAACACGGGCCGGCCACGGCACAAGCCACCCGCCACAGCCCCCCGCCGCCCCCTCCCGGGCCCGCAGCGAGCCCCGAGCCCCCGCAGAACCGAGCGCGGCTCCCACCTGCGATGGCTGGGGCCGCCTCCGAGCTCCGCCGCCGCCTCACCGGGCTCCGGCCGCTGCCGCCGCTGCCGGGCCCGCACAGACGCTCCGGCAATGGCGGCTCTCCTGCCCCACGGCCCCTCTGGGGGCGCCAGCGGGGCCGGGCTTGTCCCCGCTCTGCCCAATCAGAGCGCGCCATAGCCACGAGTGACGGCAGCAGCAGCCAATCGCAGCCAGCGGTGGGCTCTGCACACGGCACAGCCCCGCCCCGCGCTCTCAGGGCCCGCCCCGGGCTGTGTGAGGGGAAGGGCGGAGATGAGGAACAGGCCTGGAACGGGCCTGGCCCGAGCCGCCATTGAGCTCCGAACACAAAGTTTTCCGCAGCTCCCGGCTCGCCTTTCACTGCCCTGGGTGTTCGGTGGCTCCGGCTCAGCGGGAAGCCCGGGAGCCTCACTTCTCCCAGCGCTAATTAGGTGCCTCAGTGCATCGCTCGGATTTCCCCCAAAAAGGGAAAACTGCTCCAAATCCCTGTGGATGAGTGGGGGAGGAGAGAGATTTCTGGCAGAAAACTCCACAAACTCCGAGCCGGATCATGAGAAGTAAAGGAAGACCCTTAAAACCAGCTTCCCCCACCCCTCCCTCCTCCCAGCTGTGCCTCCTCCCCCGGCAGTGCAGGGACACAGGGAATGGGGCCATGGTCACTCCATCCCCCGGGGCTTTTCCCGCTGCTCAGGGACAGGAGTCGTTCCCCTGCTGCACCCTGGGCTCTCTCCCACCGGAGACTTCTCCAGGAACTTTTCCAAGTTGAGTCCATCCCATGGGGAACAGCCCCTCACAGTGCTGCAGCGTGGGTCACTCTGCCACGGGGTCAGCCCTTCTGAAAAGAGCAGGCAAGGAGAGCAGCTCCTTTTTAATGCCTTTATTGAGGGCAGCTCTAGGTGGGGGAGCTCGACCACTGCTGCTCCCAATGGATGACCCAGAGGAAAAAATGTTCAATATTGCCACAGGGCAGAGCTGGGGATTCTGCCTTCAGGTGAGCCTCTAGAAGGACTCTGGTTTACTGTAAATCTTGGGTAGTCGTGGAGAGCAAATGTGGTTTAGTTATGGTGACAAAGTCCGAAACATCAGTCAATTGCTCAGTGTTCTCCCTTGCTCCTTAGTGTAGTTTGGAGTCTGGTTTGTGCCCTGGCTCGCTGATTCTAGGGGTCTTTGAATGTTAATCCCACTTCCCCTGGGTGCTACCCCCATGGGAGTTGGGCTCATCTACACACTGGGTGCTGTCATCGGTGCCATGGGGGGTGCCAGGAGCAGCAGAGGCAATAGACAAGCCCAGGTGGCATTAGCAAGGCTGGTACAACAACATTGGTATTTACCAAACATGACACAACATGAGCTATATTAACAAAGAAGGCCCCTTACGGTGACAACATTCTACTGCTCAAACTGTAAAACATCTTTGTGTACTGATCAGGAGGTCACGATTTGCTCTTTACAATCCTGATGCTGAATGTCTCCTGAGGAGGTCTGGTCACAGAGAAGAATGAGCCCCTTGTGGGCTGCCCCTGTTTGGACAACCTGCTCCTCACCCCGAGCCTCAGCATGTCTGACATCGCCCAGCTGGGACTGACATCCCAAAGCATTGAGAACATTTATCAATTTTTGTTTATCATTAAAATCTAATTAATTTATAAAAATAAAATTTTACTTTTTATAATAATATTATTCTGTATTCTTATAACCTTGTTTTTGCATTTATATAAAAGAATTGATACCTTTTCAGGAACAAAAAACATTATTGTTCTCTGGCTCTAAGTACCACAATTCCCTTCATTAATTAACTGACCTCTATTTCTCCCTCTTTATGCTAATTACTCCTATTTTTAGCCCGTTAATCGTAATTTTGAAATTATTCTCAGACAGGGTAAAAGGGGCCACTTTGGGGTCCATGGAGACTTTTCTGGGGAACATTTGGGGCAGCTTTGTGTCTGGGGAGGGAATTTAGAGAGAACTTGGGGGTCTGGAGGACACTTAGGGGAATCGAGTGCGCACTTGGAGGGGCATTTAGGGATTCTGTGTGACAATTCGGGGTCAGGGGGACACTTGGGGGTCAAGGGGGGGAATCTGGGGACCCTTTGGGGTCCGAGCGGGCACTCGGGGGGCTGTAACAGGGAATCTCTGGGCCGCGGGGGATGATGGGAGCTGTAGGCGCCGGTATAATACGGTTTAAAGGTGCCGCGGAGCATCACGGGAGTTGTAGGCGCACCTCCAAAATCCCACAAAATTGTTCATATGTCCTCAAAATCCCTCAAAATTAAAAAAAACCCCACAGAATTTCTTGAAACTTCTCAAAACCCTACGAAATTCAGAAACATCCCACAAAATGTCCACAAATTTCTACAAAATCTGAGAAAAATCCCTCTAAATTCAAGTCTCCTCAATATCCCACAAAATTCCACAAAAATCCCACAAAATTCCAGAAACATCCCAAAAATTTCCCTAAATCTTCTTAAAACCCTACCAAATTCCAGAAACGTCCCACAAAAACTCCACAAATTTCCACACAATCTAAGAAAAATCTTTCAAAATTCTTCAAGTCTTCTCAAAATCCCACAAAATTTCAGAAAATTCCACAAACATCCCTCGAAATTCCACAAACATCCCACAAAATCTCCTCCAATTTTCATACAATCAAAGAAAAATCTTTCAAAATTCTTCAAGTCTCCTCAAAATCCCTCAAAATTCCAGAATCATCCCTCAAAATTCCAGAAAAATACCACAAAATACTACAATCATCCTAACAAACTCTCTAAATCTTCTCAAAACCCTACCAAATTCCACAAACATCCCACAAAATTCCAGAAAAATCTACTCAAAACCCTACCAAATTCCAGAAACTTCCCACAAAATCTTTACAAATTCAAACACAATCTAAGGAAATCTTCGCAAAATTCTTCAAGTATCCACAAAATCTCACCAAATTCCAGAATATTCCACAACATTCCAAAAAAACACACAAAAATCCAGAAACGTCCCACAAAATTCTTTACATGTCTCAAAATCCCACAAAATTCCTGAGAAGCATCACGAAATTGTGAAAAAACCTTCAAAATTCCCTAAACCTTCTCAAAACACTACCAAATTCCAGAAATATCCCACAAAATCTTTACAAATTTCCACACAATCTACGAAAAATCCCCCAAAATTCTTCATGTCTCCTCAAAATCCTTCAAAATTCCATGAAAATCCCACAAAATTCCACAAAAATCCCACAAAATTCCAGAAACATCCCACAAAATTCCAGAAACATCCCACAAAATTCCCTGAATCTTCTCAAAACCCTACCAAATTCCAGAAACATCCCACAAAATCTTTTCCAACTTCCATACAATCTAGGAAAAATTCCTCAAAATTCTTCAAGTCTCCTCAATATCCCAAAAAAATCCTGAAACATCCCATAAAATTCTTTAAATTTTCCCAAAATCCCACAAAATTCTTGAAAAGCATCACAAAATAGTGAAAAAATCCCACAAAACTCCCTAAATCTTCTCAAAACCCTACCAAATTCCAGAAAAATCCCACAAAATCTCCTCAAATTCCCCATATTTAAGAAAAATCCCTCAAAATTTTTCAAGTCTCCTCAATATGCCACAAATTTTCCAGGAAAAATCCCTCAAAATTCCCAAAACATCCCACAAAATCTCCACAAATTTCCACACAGTCTCGAAAAATAACTCAAAATTCTTCATATCTCCTCAAAACCCCTCAAAGTTTTAGAAAAATCTAACAAAGTTATTTAAATTTTCTCAAAATCCCACAATATTCCAGAAACATCTCACAAAATCTCAACAAACTTCCACAAAATCCCAGAAAAATCCCTCAAAATTTTTCAAGCCTCTTCAAAATCCCACAAAAGTCCAGAGAATTCCACAACATTCCAAAAAAATCCCACAAAATTCCAGAAAAATCCCAGAAAAATGTTTACATTTTCTCAACATCCCACAAAATTCAATAAAAATCCCTCAAATTTCAAGATAATCCCAGAAAATTCAAGAAAAATCCCTTAAAATTACTTAAATTTTCTCAAAATCCCATTAAATTCCAGCAAAATTTCACGAAATTGCTGAAAAATTAAAAAAAACCTAAATCTTTTCAAAATCCTACCAAATTCCAGAAACATCTCACAAAATACCCTCAATATCCTGCAAAATTCCACAAAAATTCCACAAAATTCCACAAATATCTCACAAAATTCCAGGAAAATCTGATAAAATGGTTAGTGTTCAGGAACACACATAATCACAAATGATCATATGCAGGTGCTTTATTAAGAGATCTGGGTGTCAGGGGTACACATACCCAAATCTGACCCATCTTGGTTTTGGACTGAACATTTTATACTCAATCATTATATAACTCACATATTAATTACTAAACTTACATTGTTCTATTGTAAGCATTGTTTTTACCCAAGCATGGATTTCTCATGATACCCCCCAGCCCCCTCACATTGTTCCTCATGTTCTTTAAACAATAATTATATCTAATCACATCTAACAATTGTATCATGAACATCTACTGATTACACAGGTGCAGTTTGACCTGATCTTTAGCAAGTACAAGGCCTAACATTTCCCAGGGCCTACTTTTCCAAGGCCTTTCCAAATGTATCTTCCTTTCTAAGTCCCTGAATTTTCTAAGATTTTGAGACCTTTTATTATCACTTACAGGACTTGTGCTCCAGACCCCTCACCAGCCTTGTTGCCCTTCTCTGGACACGCTCCAGCCCCTCCATGGCCTTCCTAAATTGGGGGCCCAGAACTGGACACAGCACTCGAGGTGCTGCCCAACCAGTGCAGAGTAGAGGGGAGGAATCCCTGCCCTGCTCCTGCTGGCCACACTGTTCCTGATCCAGGCCAGGAGCCATTGGCTTCCTTGGCCACCTGGGCACACTGCTGGCTCATGCCCAGCCTGCTGTCCATCAGTGCCCCAGCTCCCTTTCTGCCTGGCTGCTGTCCAGCCACTCTGTCCCCAGCCTTTATGTTGCATGGGTTGTTATGGCCAAAGTGCAGGACCTGGAACTTGGACTTGTTAAACCTCACCTTGTTGGGTTTGGGCCCTGGATCCAGCCTGTCCAGCTCCCTGTGCAGAGCCCTCCTACCCTGCAGCACATCAACACTCCCAGGCAACCTGGTGTCACCACGGTTCCATGGGGCCCTAGAGTGTCACAATGGTCTCCAGGATTCCATGAGGCCTCCCAGCAATCCAATTTTGGATCATACTGGGAGTAGCTGGACTCATACTGGGAGTATCTGAGAATGACTGGGAACATACCATGCACATCATCCCCCATACTGGGGGTGACTGGGAGCAACTGGGAGCATGCTGGGAGCAAATGGCATCATACTGGGACTGACTGGGTTGATCTAGCCAGAGGCAACTGGGACCATCCTGGGAGTGCTGCCTTGTGACAAGGATCATACTGGAGCTTACTGGGCTCATGATGGTGTTGAAAGGGAACAACTGGGATCTCTGAACACCAAAGGTACCTCTCCTGCTCACTGAAGAAGGAGCTTCCCAGTATCCATGTGTGAGGGGACCTTCACCTGAACCAGATGCTGTTAGGAGAAAAAGCTGCCTCTGCTGGAAAATCCCACACAACAAGTCAATGCCAAGAGAGCATTTTGCTTTCACAACTTCCCTCCTGGAGCCACAGTCCTTTTGGATCGCACAGCAAGCAAGAGAACAGCACAAAATACAAGGCTGTGTCCAGTTTTTGGCTGGGTGAGCAGAGGGAATGCCAGAGTTCACTGCCACAGACTCTCCTCTTGGGGAACAGAACCCCCCCAGGCTCCATTCCAAATGCTGTGCACACCCTGCTGGCCAAAAACAACCCCTTTTTAAAGAAGTTGTTGGCAGGAGCTTTCCCAAATAAATGGCATCTTAATTGCAATTTTCTTTCAAAATCACCTCAGTTCCAAAGGAAGAACAGAAAGCCCACAGCAATCCCAAAGGCACATATGGTGCACCTGGGGAAATCCTCGACTTAGGGGCCCAGGGAGTTAAAAAATACCCATCAGAAGCCCCAGAGTGCAGAGTGCAAACTGCAGCAACCACTTGCTGGATCATTTTGGCTGTGCTGCACACACCTGCAGACTGTCTGTCCCCCTGCCAGGACAGAAGGACACCCGTCAGGGGCTGGGCTGGCTGCTGAGAATGCCTCGGGCAGGAGGATCCTCAGGCAATGAGCAGGTGCCCAGAGCCGCTCTGACACTGAGGCCTCTGTGCCCCACAGCAGCGGGAACACCACAAGGACACGGCAACGTTCCTGTGACATCACAGCAGCAGCTCCCCCAAAAACCGCCTGGAAGGTTCTCCTGGGTCACCAAGGAGCACAAAGGATCCTCAGAGGGCACAACCTATTGCTCAAGGGATCCAAGAGGAGCTCAGAAAATGCAGCAAATGAGGACACCCCACAGCCCAGCCTGAACACTGAGAAGGAACAAAGATGTGAGCAAACCAATGGAAACACAACTTTTGGTCACTGATGCTTCTGACTAAAACCAGCAAGGCTTGTTCCATCTGGGATCTTTGTTTTAGTTCTAGAAACAAGGAGGGTTCTCTACTGTCAATGTACCGAAAGCAGGAACTTGGGGGAAAGAAGGCTGAGAGTGCCAAAGCCTTGTGTGACTCCTTGGACATCTTGTGGCTGAGGGTGTCCAAGGCAATGGACTCACAAGCGGGGTCCCTGCCCTCCCCACTGACAGCTGCCATCTCTCCTTCAGCCCCACACGTGTCTCCAACAACCTCCTGCCAAGGGCCTCCATCCACACATTCCATCACCAGCCACAGATCCTCATCCACGAGGTCACCCAGCATCCCTGAGGCCACAGCAGGGAGTGCTCCTGGCATCTGGTAGAGCACTGTGGCTTTCCTGGGATCCTTCTGGTGCCTGTGGCTGAGAGGAGTGGGGTGGATGGAAGCAGGACGGGTCACAGATCAGCAGCCCCACTGCAAGCAGTGCTTTCTCCTGCTGTGTGGGGACCGTGGGGTGACTGATATTGGGACTCCTCTGGCTTTGGCTCCTGCAGAGCACACAGTGGCTCAGACACTGGGCTGAGGGAAGGGGTGCCATGGAAACCCAGCACAGGCATTTCTCTTTGGAGAGGGGGTTCTGCAGGGAGAAGGGAGAAGAAGAGACTTTCCTGTCTGCTGAGATTCCCCCTCCTCCTTCAGCAGCCATTCCACAATCCATCAGTACCAGAGTTCATAGGATCACTTCCATGCCAGGGAGCACACGGCACTCAAAACTGAACCCTGCCAGAGCCCAGCCCTGCCTGCCCATTTGGAGGGTGTGGGGGAATGGAATTTCAGCAGGAGCTGACCCACAATGATACTTTGCCACTTGTGGGTTTCTCACAGCCTTAGAAGGAGTTTGAGATCTCTGTCCCCAGCACCTGCTCACCCTTCAAGTGCACACACGAGCCTGGGGGCAATTCAGGTTCCCTGGAGTGGTGGCTGCTTCCCTTGGAAACAGGAGCTGTTGTCTTTTCCAGTGTGCTTAACTCCCTTCTACCTATTAGAAAGTGGGTGAGTAAAGGAAATGACCCTGGAGAAAGGGGACCAGAAATGGGGAAAAGGATGAAACATGTCTGAATTACAAATGAAATCTATTTCAATTTATTTCTTTACTACTAATCTATTACAAACAAAAACATGTTTCTGAGCTGATTGTTTGGATTCAGAAGAATTATTATTCAAGAAATAAACTTGTTCTTATTATTATTTATTAGTATTACTTTTCACTGTCAAGACTTTTAAATCTTGGACATGAATAAAAATAGCTGGATGTCTCTCACTGGGAAAATTCCCTTGCTTTTCCCCCTGGGTTTAAACTGTACAGTCATTTCCAAGTTGCCAGTGGATTCTAAAGATGGAAAATCCTTTTAATGGTGGGTTTGGTGTGGTTTGGAGCTGGGAAAGGGTCTCATCCCTTCCCAGAGGTGCCCCAAGCCTGCTCTGCTGCCACATCTGCACTCGCGGCCCCTCACGGCTGCTCTGCCCTGGGGACATGGTGGGACCCCTCCTGCCAGGGCTGAGGCTCCTCATGGCCCCTCACAGCCCCTCATGGCCCCAAAGAACCTCTCATGGCCCCATAGAACATCTCTTGGCCCCTCACAGCCCCTCATGGCCCCTCACTACCCCTCATGGCCCCACAGAACCTCTCATGGCCCCACAGAACCTCTCACAGCCCCTCATGTCCCTTCATGGCCCCTCGTTTCCCCTCACAGCCCCTCATGGCCCCACAGAACCTCTCATGGCCACATAGAACATCTCTTGGCCCCTCACAGCCCCTCATAGCCCCTCACTACCCCTCATGGCCCCACAGAACCTCTCATGGCCTCATAGAACCTCTCACAGCCCCTCATGGCCCCATAGAACCTCTCATGGCCCCACAGAACCTCTCATTTCCCCTCACGGCCCCTCACAGCCTCAGGGGCTCCTCCCAAAGGAGAAGGGGTCGGGCCCTGCTCACTCTCCTTTTATTTCGGTCCCTTCACAGCGCCGAGTAAAGAAAGGCTGAATGGAGCCTTTCGCCAGCGTTTCCCTCGGGGTTCATTGCGGGCTGAAGCTCTGTGCTGGCGCTGGCCCCAGCACCAACATCCCTGCAGCCCCCAAGGCCTTTGCTGTCCCCCCGTGTCCATTCCCTGTCCCCGAGTCCCGCCCGGCTCTGGCAGCAGCAGCAGCCGCAGCGCAGCGGGCGCAGGCCCGGCCCGGCCGGGGCTCCCAGCCAGGAGCAGCAGCAGCGCCGGCCCTTCCCACCTGCTCCTGCCTCGGCTTCCCAGGGCTTTTGCCAGGGCAATGCTGGACTACAGCAACAATCCCCCACAAACAGCCCTGATTCCTCAGGGCCCGCCTCTGCTGCCCTCAGCCAGCCCTCAGAGGAAGAAAGGATCGGGTTCCAGCGCTGTTTTCAGCCCTGTTTTACTCACCCTGAGGTGACAGCAGGAGGCTGTGGGTGCCTTGGCCTTGGCAATTGTAGATCCCGGCTGCTCTTGCCCCTCTTCTGCTTGCCACTTGAATTTTAGCGGTACAGCTGCAATTGCCTCTTTCAATCAGTGCTACCCACTGTGCTTTTGTCACGGGGAACTCAGGATTTTTGTTTCAGGCATCATGATCAGTAGAGATCAAAATGCTCCCAAGTCCCTGAGCACTAAGTCGAGGGAAATTAAAGCCACACAGGTCACATTTGCAGTGCTCAAACACAGCCCTGTTGCTGCTGCTGCTGCTGCTGAAATAGAATCAACTGACAGAGGCCATCACAGAAATTGCCTCTGCAGTGGCAAATAAAATGAAAAAATCCACCAGGAGAAAGAAAAACCAGAACTTCCCAACTCGCTTCATTGTTTCTTCTGAGCAGCAGAAGAAAAAGGAACAGGGCACCTTTCAGGCAGCTCCACAAGCTCAGGGTTCTCATTTCCTGGGGAATCTGAGATGCAATTGGCCTTGTTAAAAGGATAAAAGCAAGGGGAATGAATTGGGAATTATTAGGAAAAAATGACCCTTCTTACACACAAAGTTCACCAAGTCATTCCCTGCATTTCTCCTTTTCACATTCTTTCTCTCATCCACTGAGAGCTCCAGCTTATCATGTTCTGCTGCTTATCATCACCTGATTGTGCTCTTGATTTCTCCCAGTGCAAGAGATGTAGAATCATCTCAACTGAACACAGAAACAAACTCCCTCTGTCAGCCCATCTTCATGTTCCAGATCACTTTCCAGATGTCCATGGGGCTGTTGGAATGATGAGCTCTCCACTGCTGGCTGCAGGCTCTGGAGATTCTTTCTCCACATTCAGCCAGGCTTGTATTCCCCAACAATTCCTGGTAGCCCATCATGTTTTCTTTGGGTAGAAGAGGAACAATGAAAACCTCACCAATGGCACAACTCCCCTGTCCACGAGGAAAAGAAAGAACAAGTTGTCAAGTTCTTCAAACATTTGTCCTGCTTTGCTGCAAGAGTTGTGCTGCACTCACAGTGTGGGGAGCCAAGAGAAGCTGCAGCTGGGGGCACATCTTGTGACAGGAGCTGCGCCTTGTTCTCCAGGACAGGTTTTTGGAAAGAACAGACGGGACTGGGGAGAAGATTCTGGGAAAATGGAAACAGCTTTTTTAAGAAATGAAAATAAAATCAAAAGAAACGACCAGTATGTTTTTCTCTATTTTTCTCTATTTATTTTTATGTTCCCCTTTTCCATCTTGCACTGTTTGTCCATCCCATTCATTCCAAATGGCTCTCACCTCTAAGATCTGAGACTTGGCAAGTTTTAGACACTGTAAAATACCCTGAGCTATAGCCAGTTTGCCTTGCCCTGTTTTCCTTGGAAAGCAATGCTGGAGACACAAGTGCAGTGCTTGGCTCAGGTACAAATTCTGCATTCAGGGAATGTGCTCAGACGGTGTCTGAGCCTCAGCAGGGACAAGGCACAGCAGCAGCCAAGGGCATTGCTGTGCCCCTGTGCAGGAGTCCAGACTCTGGCTCTTGGCTCAGCAGGGCAAAGTTGCCGTGTTTGGCCAGGCTCAGGGGCTGCCCGGGGAGCGCGGGGCTCGGGCCGGGGCCGAGCGGGCAACGGACAAACGGACACGGGGACAAACGGCCCCGGTGCTTCAGTTGCAGCGGCAGCGGCGGCAGCAGCAGCAGCGGCGGCAGCGGCGGCAGCAGCGAAAGCAGAGAATTAATCGATTTCTGTCTCTCCTCTCCCTCTCCCACTGTCCCGCATCCTCTCCTGATCTCCCTTTTCCTGTGTCCCCTTCTTTTCCAGTTTCCCTCTCCCCGTGCCCACCCGGGCAATGCCCCCGGTCCGCCCCCGGCCCCGGGCGGGGCCGCCCCGTCCCCGGCCCCGTCCCCGGCCCCGTCCCCGGCCGTCCCTCCGCGGTCTCGCCTCCGCCCAGCTCTGGCTGTGCTGGGCGGGCATCAGTGCCAGGGGCTGGGGCGGCATCGCTGCCCTTTGGCTCCGCCTGGCCCGACCCCGAGCCCGAGCCCGAGCCCGACCCCGACCCCGACCCCGGCCCCGGCCCCGGCCCCGGCCCCGGCCCCGGCCCCGGCCCCGGCCCCGACCCCGGCCCCGGCCCCGGCCCCGGCCCCGGCCCCGGCTCCTCCCGGGGCCCGCGGAGGACACAGGCGGTGCGGCCGCTGCCGCCGCCTCCGCTGCGGCTTCCCCGGCCCGAGCTCCGCCGCTGTCGCGTTCCAATGAGGGAACGCCTGCGGGTGCCCGGCCCGGGGAGCTCGGGGAGCGCTCGGGGGCCGTTCCTGGCCCCGGGCCGAGCACTGACGGCCGCGTCTCTTCCCCAGGGAAGGCGCAGCAGGCCCTGCAGCAGCGCTACCGAGTGGGTTCACTGCTGGGGCGCGGCGGCTTTGGCAGAGTTTTTGCGGCCACTCGGCTCTCGGACGGACTCCCGGTGAGCAGAGGGGCCGGCGGCGGGCGGAGGAGGAGGAGGGCGCGGAGGAGGAGGATGGGGCTGGACACGGTGGGCGGTGAGCTGAATCCGCTGTTCCCTTTGGCTTGCAGGTGGCCATCAAAAAGGTGCCACGGAACCGCGTCCGGCACTGGGGCGAGCTGGTGAGTGAGCGGGGCCAGCGGCAGAAGCCGGGCCGTGCCGGGCGGGGATGAGCCGGGGCCCGGCAGGGTGGGAGCCGCCAGGACACCTGCAGGGAGAGCGGGCGTGGGGCCAGCGGAGGGCACAGAGCATCCCGGGCTGGCTGAGGGCTTCCCGAGCCCTGGCACGGCCTCAGCCCCACTGACGGCACCGTGCTCCTCCCGCAGCCCGACGGCACCAGCGCACCCCTGGAGATAGTGCTGCTGGACAAGGTGTCCACAGGCTTCCCCGGTGTGGTGCAGCTGCTGGAATGGTTTGAGCTCCCCAACACCATCGTGATGGTGCTGGAGCGCCCGGAGCGGTGTCAGGACCTGCGGCGTTTCATTCGGGCACGGAGGTTCCTGTCCGAGGAAGAGGCGCGGGAGCTGTTCCAGCAGGTGCTGGCGGCCGTGCGGCACTGCACCAGCTGCGGGGTCCTGCACCGAGATATAAAACCTGAGAACGTCTTGGTAGACCTGGACACCGGCGAGGCAAAACTGATCGACTTCGGCTGTGGCACCTACCTGCAGGACACAGCCTACACTCAATTTGCAGGTGAGCCCACACAGGGGTGGTGATCCTGGTCTTGGCATCTCCTGGCCCAACCTGGGTGTGGCAGGAGGGATTCTCCCAGGACTGGGGCTGGGGCTGGGGCAGCCAGCCTGACAAAATCCCCCATGGGTGGGAGTAGAAGAGAGGGGGAGCCAGAACTGGTGCACCAGCTGGTTTGGTGTGCAGGTGAGAATGGGCTTGGACTGCTCTGCTCACCTGGTTTGCCTTGGTTCAGGATATTTTTTGGGCAATGCCAGCAGGGAGGATGTGGGTGTGGTTTTTCCCCACCACTGAGTGGGTATTTCCCTTTGTGTGTCATGGTCGGGCCTTGCCAGGGTTTCTGCTGCCCTCTTCCAACACCAGTGGCTTCTTTTCCAACCCCAAGTTTGTACCCAAGTCCCAGGTGCTGGCGAGAGGGCAGCAGGTCACCCCGTGGGCCACTGGGGCAGCCCCCACATGCCCAGGGATGCTGGGGCCAGGCTCTGGGAGCAGCAGCATCCCCCTGATGAGCTCCATCCATATTCCATAGGAACACCGTCATACAGCCCCCCGGAATGGAACGACTTCGGCTGGTACCATGGCGAGGCAGCGACCGTCTGGTCCCTGGGCATCCTGCTGCACGAGATGGTCTGCGGGGAGCACCCTTTCAGGAGGGGCAGGAACATCAGATGGGGCCAGCTCCCGCTGCCACAACGGCTCTCCCAAGGTGGATCCTCATCTCTGGGCACGGGGGGAACACCAGTGTTGGGAGACAGCAGCGGGCTCGTGAGCATCCCGCTCTGGCAGCTGCTGAGGAGGTGGCACATGTCCTGCTCTCCTGCTCTCCTCCAAAACAAACAATTGATGGGAAAGTTTAGGCCCAGCTCTGAGCACATCCAGCGTGGCCTGGGCACGGGAATAGTGGGGCAAAGCAGACAGGAGCCTTCTCCAACTGACCAGTGGTTTGTGGTTTCTCTCCCCAGACTGCCAGATTCTGATCAGGTGGTGTTTATCCCTGAACTCCTTGGACAGGCCCTCATTAGAAGACCTGTCCTGTGATCCCTGGATGCAGGATATTCATCAGCCCTAGAAGAAGGGAGAGAGCCACAGGCACAGTGATGCAGGGACCTGGTAAGTTACAGCTCCACACATGCCCTGGCAGTCAGCAGCAAAGAAACCCAGACTTTTTTGTCCTGCCTGTGTCACTGCACTGGGGTCATGGAATGGGAACACACAGCCCTTGTGCTGGAGCTGAGCTGCTCTGCCCAGCACTGGTGGGCACCATCTGAGCTGGTTTTGCTTGTCCTGCTTCACTGACAGCCGGGCCCTGGGCAGAACCCTGACAGCCTGGTGTCACCCCAGGGAAGAAGGAGCCCCTGGAGAAGCTGTACCAGGTGGGGCTGCTGCTGCTGCTGCTGGAGACGTGGAGGACAGCAGCAAGGATGACAATCTCTTCCTCCACCTGGCCAGCAGGAGCTGGCGATGATGGACTTTGATTCTGGCACCTTCTTCAAAGGCAGGCTCCACAGGGAATTTTCAGGTAAGTCCAGACCCAGGGGGATGCTCCCAGATTTGTGCATTGGCCGGGAACCAAAGGTTTCCCCTTTGCTGGGGCAGATGCAACTGATTCCTCAGTGGCTGCCCAGCTGGTTTTTGGCAGGGCTGGGGACGTGGGCTGGGGTGGTGATGAAATGGGAGTGGGATCCTGGCCCTGCCAACAGCCCCCAGCACCCACCGTGCCCCGGGCTGGGACTGGGGCAGCCAGCCCGACACAAACAAACCCCCATGGCAGGAGCACAGGTGGGACTCCAGAACCTGAGCACGGCTGCTTTGCTGTGCAGGCAAGGAAGGGCTTGGGCTGCTCCACTCCCCTGCTTTGCTTTGGGATCACCGTGATTTTGGGGGACAGTGCAGGGGGAAGGGAGAAAGCATGGGCTTCCCTCACCCATGGGTGGGTTTTTCCCCAGAATGTAGGGTTTGGGCCTTCCTCAAGCTCCTGACAGACATAAGATTTTTTACTATTTTTCTTGTTTCCCCTTTTTGTCTGTAACCTATTTTCATTAATTTGTTGTTTGTTTTTCTAAAGGAAGCGTTCCAGGTGGGGTCCAGTCTGGATCAGGAAGTGCTTGGGACCAGCTGTGGCGTGGATGGGCCGTGCCCTTGGAGAAGACTGAGGACATCGTTTGGGACCAGCTTTTCTTGTGGCAGCGGATGGTGTGAGGTGGGTCCTCATCTCCTTGGCATGGGTGAGACAAGAGCTTTTGGGAGATGGCAGCGGGCACAGGAGCATCCCGCTCTGGGCAGCTGCTGAGGGGCTGGATCTGCCGTGGCTGGCTGCAGGCTGGGCACATATCCTGCCCTCCTGCTCTGCTCCCCAAGGCAGCAGTGATGGGCAGCTTTGGGCCCAGCTCTGAGCACGGCCAGCATGGCCTGGGCACCGCGGCTGGCTGGGACAAGGGGACAGGAGCCTTCAGCTGACGGGCGGTTTCTGCTTTCTCTCCTTGCAGCCGGGCTCTGCGGATGCTGAGGCTGCTCTGGGCTCTGCCAGGGCTCTGCTGGGCTCAGCACCGGGCCGGGATCAGCCAAAGAAGAAACGCTGTGACCTGCAGCAGAGACTTGAGCATTTTGGCAATGCAGCTCAAGTCTGCAGAGTGTCCACCTCCAAGGGAAAACATGACACCCCCCAAAAATTAAACTTGTTCCGTAACTTCTGAAATGAAATTCACCTGGGATGATTCCAAATGACATTTTTCAGCTTGCTCAAGCTGTAGCTCAGCCCTTCTCTGAACAGTTCTGTCCCCACACCTGCCTTTTACTTCACAACTGCTCCCTCCTTTCCCCCAGTGAGTTCCCAGCCCATCACAGTCTCCATCACACTGCAGCCTTCCTTGATGCCCCTCACCACAAGGAAGGCCAAGCCCCAGTCTCAGGGACTCATCCTGTCACTGCCTGAAGAGCAGCAATGTTTCAGAAGTCTGGTGGGAGTTTAGTGTCTTTCAGAGCTGCTCTCCAGCCCTCCGGTCTCCTCACTGCTGAGTTCCCACTCCCTTTTCCTCATTCATCAGGATGAGCTCTGTGAATCCCCTTGTGATAAATGGAAATGATTTGTGCTAACTAAATTGTAACTGTTTGGAAAGTTATTATTAGAAGCAATCAGGGGAATTGGTGTTACAAGCAGATGTACCCCTTTAAAAATGTTACGTGTCAAAATTAAGATAGATTATGTAGTTCTGGGATAAGTAATGTCCCAAGAGAAAATTGACCATGAGATGGACAAAGTTGGAACGACTTTAGGCATAGGGCCTGAAAATTATGAAATGTAAGACTAATTAGTGGAACACAATGCTTACTTACATAACATAACACTTAGTAAGCATGCACAGCCTTTAAAGTTATCCAGAGGACAACAAGGATGAGTGTAAGCCTTCATCCAAAAGTCCACCAAAAGAAGACTGAAGACCCCCTAGCAACAAATGAAGCATGCACCATGACGAATAGTGACGTAAAGTCAAAGAATCAGAAATATGAGAAAACTTAAGAGAAACATTAATGAATATTATAAGCATACAGTATATGAGTTTTGTTTGAATTGCTTTGTTTTGTATGTGAGGTGGGGTGAGAAGTCCTCTCTGTAGCTCGGTCAGTTTTGCTTATGCTTTAATCATACTTAATTACTGGCAAACTATATTCACATACATACATACATACATACATATATATATATATATATATGAAGATATTCACTAAATTGTACTCTTTTACTAAGTTGTATTCCTTTTATACCAAATTGCTATTCAAATTACTAAATTGAATTCTTTTACTAAATTTTATTCTTGTATTCAATTCACTAAATTGTATAATTTTTTCCCTTGTTATTTAATTGCTATTAACTCAATCGATCTAGTTGTCTGATTTTAATTTCATTTACAACAGCACCAAGAAGAAAAGGGTCTTACTGAGAGCAAGCAAACTTAATCCTCTGCCAGGACACAAATTTAGAGGGCAAAAAATTAAAAAAACCCACAGCATCAGCCACACTTCTTAGTGAGAAGGGTTGGAACTCTCTGCCCTCAACACTTCCCCGGCAGGTTTACAAAGGGAACTGGGATCTAAGCTGTGCCCTCTGAACCAACAGAGCCAGCCTCCCTTCAGGGTGAGAAGCCACGGCCTCAGTTATAGCCCTGGGTGCCTCCTGTGCCCCAGAGAATGGCTGTGGTTGTAAATGTGTGTTTGGCTGCAGCACAGGGCCAGGGTGAAGCTCGGCAGCCTCATCAGAGCCCACGGCCACGGCCCTTCCCTGCCGGGGCCCTCACCTGGCCCGGCCCGGCCCGGCCCAGCCCGAGCAGCCTGGACTGGCCTCAAGGGATGGGCTCTGCCTGCCCGCTGTGCCCACAGGCCGGGCCCAAGGGCTTGCAAGAGGCTTCCTCCCAGCTTTGCAAAACCTCGGCCAAGAGTGTCCCCTTTGCTGTGCTGAGAAGAGTAAAAAACCCTCTCAATTTAACCCTGCTGCACTCCTCATGAGGGATCCCTGCACACCTCAGGAGAGAGCCCAAATTTTCCCTGTGTGTCTCATGAGGTGCAGGCCCAGGTGATGCCACTGAAGGAAATGTGCCCTCACAGCCCAGGGACGCTCAGCATGGGCTCCCCCAGCCCCTCAGGGCCCCACCGCTGGTCACGGCAGCCCCTGCCTGGCTCCTGCCTGCCCACACCGTGGGCACCCCCGGCTGTTCCTGGACATGGAGCTCAGCCAGGGCTGGTGCTGTGTGGGCTGTGCTGGTGGTACCAGCCGGACACTGGGGTGACAGCTCCATCTCTTTATTAGAACAAAAAGCATGGGCCAACCCCTGCTCTGGTGCACAGGGGCTGCCCAGTTTCAGTCCTGGCAGGGACCAGGGCCAGGGGGCTCAGGGGCAGAGGGTCTCGCATGGGAGGTGGGGGTCTTGGGATGTCCTCAAGATGGGGATGCAGATGTAGCTTGGCACATGGGGACAGATGTGAAGAGCGGGGATGACAGATGCAGCTTCTCAGTGACCAAAGTCTTTCGCCAGTCTTCTGAAGCTGCAGAGGTGCTCCTGTGGAGAGAAGAGGTGGCTGAGGCCCCCAGCTGCCGCTGGCACACAGGGACCCTCCTGCACAGCAGGGCCCAGAGCTTCCAAGGCTCCCCAGCACGGCTGGAGCTGCTGGCACAGCTTGGCCCAGCTGGACAGCTGCCCCTCAAGGCCCTGGAGAGCAGGGGATGGCTCTGGGCAGGGTCCCTGGCCAGGAGCAGGCCCCAGAGCACCTCTGCCTGTCAAGGGCAATCTCGTCCCCGCTCTTTCTCCTGCCCACCTTGCTTTGCCTCTGCCCGCTGCTCCTGGGGCTGCTCTTGGCCAGGCAGCCTCAGTGGCAGCCAGCACTGGCTGCAGCCCCAGCGGGCTCCCCAGGACAAGGCCCAGCAATTAAGAGGCCAATGAAAGCCCTGGGCAGCAGCAGAACTCTCAGCAGAGTGTTTTGGGCAACCAAGGACTAGCCACAAGTCCACAGCAGCCTCACTGGGAATGTCTCCTGACTATGAGCAGCCTTTCAAGAAGCTGTTGGAGGCCGAGATCAGCAAAACACTCACCGTTTTGTCTTCCAGCAATACCAGATTCCGGCACAGCACGCCATCAGGAAAAGTGCTCCACCAGCCACAATGGCCATTAACTTAATCAAACCATGTGTTCCCTGGTAGAAAACTCTTCTCATGCTTTCCCAGATGTTCTGAGCACGTGCTGTGGTGCCGGCTGCATCTGTGGGAGCAATGGGCAGCGTGAGCCTGTGCTGTGCTCCACGGCTGAGCTGGCAGCATGCTGGATAAGGCCAGGACATTCTCTGTTTCCCCCAGAGCTGGGGCTTGCAGGCACCTTGCCACCCCTTGGCACAAGACTGCTCAACCCCCTGAGCTTGAATGCACAATTTCTCTGTGCATTCTTCTGGTCTTCTCCAGGCAATACTTGTCAAAGACATGGATAAGGATCAGGAAAATGCCCAGGGTTTTGGAAATGCTCCAGGGCCCTCCCTCTTCCAAACAGACCCTAAACCTGAACTAGCCCAAGACTGGAAATTTTCAGGGGATCTCAGGGTGTGCATGGCCTGTGCTGCAGTTTGGGCTCCTGTCAGCTGATGCCAAATGCCTTCCTGCTGAGGCTGGGGAGAAGCTGCAGCCAGGCCAGGCTGGGAAACAGCCCTGCAGGCCATGAAAGCAGCAGTGGGGCAGTGAGGCTGACATGGATCCCTTCCTGCTGTGTTGGGCACTGCGTGTGTAGATGTGCAGAGAAAGCCCCTGGCTGCTGAGTCTCAGGAGAAGGCTGAGGGACATGGACCCACCACAGTGTCCCTCCAGATCATTCAGAATTATGTCCAGATATTTGAGTTCCCCCATTGCTACATTACTATCTCCTATAGGTTTGTTCTTCTTCCTCAGGGGAACATAATATAAAGTATTTCCATTTCAGATGAATGGATCCCACACAACCAGTGCTCAGCCTGTGGGATCGGCAGGGACACACCACACCCCTGTGATGGGAGCTGGGCTTGCTTGCAGAATCCAGATCAGGAGCTGGGAAAGTCCTCCCTGCAGACACACTGTGACTCAACAGCCACAGAAGCTTCCCTCATCTCTTCTGATCTGAACAGGCAGCACTGTGCCACAGGAGCAGTGAGAGGATCACACAGGACGAGGGCACACACGTGCATGGCTCTGTCCTGGCACCTGCAGCGATGCCGCCCTGGCCGAGCCTTGAGCTGGCAGCTCTCCCAGGGGGAAAGGCCTTCACTTACCCTCATAATCTTCCTCATCATCAGGCTCAGTAACTGATATGGACGGGGAATCCAGATCATCCTCATCATCAGGTTCATCTGCAAAGAAAGGCAGGACAGAACAGCTCCTGTGACACTGCTGAAGATTCTTTTTCATGCTGGAGTGGCAGTGAGTGCACCTGGGTGATTGGTGCCCTCCAAGGCACTCCCTCATCTCCACCTTCCACTCAGGAGCAGGAGCAGGGGGACCATGTGCCTGCAGTGGCCCCACACTGGGATGGAAGGAGCCCCTTGAATGGAAGTCAGGGGAGAAAGGACTCCCTGGAGCTGCCAGCAGCTCTGAACTGAGCCCCAGGCAGGGCCAGGGCTTGGCAGCGGCAGCTGGAGCATCTCAGGTTCCCTGGGGCCAGAAATGAGCCACACAAGGCACAGCCCTGGGGCACAGCCCTGGGCCTGGCCCTTCCCTCTCTGCTCTTTTCCATGGCTGCACAGGGCACACGGAAGGTGACACTGGCATTGCACATGGGAAGAGGATTGACAGCTAAATGCTCCTTCCTCCCACTGACAGCAATGCTGTGGGATCACTCAGGGCTCCAGAAGGGAGCAGGGCAAGGTTTCCAGAATCCATCAACCTTCAGACTCTCAAGGGAAATGGCATGTGAGTGAGCTCTTGCCACCTTGACACTGATTGTTCTGTGCAGAAAGGGACATTGAAAACTTGCCTCCAACATTCTCCATGGATCTCAAACCATTATGTGCCAGGGCTTCCAGATGCTCCATGTCACGATCCCAATCTAGAAGGGAGCACAGATCAGAACCATTCCATGGTGTGCTGGGATCCCCTTCTGCCTTAGGGAACTGGGCACTGCAAGGGGGTCAGGTAAGGCTGTGGGAGCCAGATGTCAATGGACATGGCCAAAGCTGCAGAGGGGCCTGAGGAAAGCTCTGGATTGGCTCTGGACATTCTCAACACCTTTTCCATGCTCTGTGCAAAATCCCTGAAAGGCAGGCACTGCCAAGCAGCAGAGATGGCAGCTCAAGCCTCAGCAGGGCTCAGGCCCAGAGACACAGCAATTACCTCCTGGGACTGTGCCTGGCATGGCCTCCCTTCCTGCAGCAGAGGCTGCCCATGAGCCACTGCTTCCTCCGGGAAACGCTGCCTTCAGCACAGCCTTTGGGTTCATCTCTGGAGAAAGGAAGAGCCACAGCTGGATCAGATGGAACCATTCCCCACTGGGGAGGTGGCATGTTCAAGAGGCAATATTTGTCAAAGTCATGGATAAGGACAAGGAAAACACCCAGGTTATTGGGGCTGGCCAGGGCCCTCCCTCCTCCAAGCAGGCCCTACACCTGATCCAGCCTGAGACCAGGAAATTGCAGGGGATCTCAGGCTGTGCATAGCCCATGGTGCAGTTTGGGCTCCCTGTCAGCTGATGCCAAATGCCTTCCTGCTGAGGCTGGGGAGAAGCTGCAGCCAGGCCAGGCTGGGAAACAGCCCTGCAGGGCATGAAAGCAGCAGCAGGGCAGCA